>NC_065448.1:217465827-218093519 GCF_917563875.1 Diabrotica virgifera virgifera | reverse complement strand
CTAAAGACGAGTTTGATAAATTTTTGTTTGAAGCGCCAGATAAGTTGTATTTAGGATTAAAGGTAAAAAAATTATATTGCAAAGCATGTAGTATACTCTACTAAATTATAAAAATATTTCAGATTGTTTTGTTAATTGGGGTTACCGGCGCCTGTCGGTGCAACGAAATGGTAAAAATGAAGACTGTGGACATTGAGGATAAAGAAAATGTAATAATTATCAAAATCCCAGACAGTAAAACACGACAAATTAGATCTTTTACGATAATTGGTCAAAACTACATTAAACTTTATAAAAAGTATGCATCACTGCGGCCTGAAAATTTCACAGAAAACCGATTTTTTATCAAGTACCAAAATGGAAAGTGTTACCGAAGCGTCATGGGAATACATTCGATCAGCGCAGTAGCCCAAAAAGTAGCTAGTTATTTAAATTTAAACGATGCAAGCGCATACACGGGTCACTCTTTACGACGAACTTCAGCAACACTTTTAATTGATGGAGGCGGAAATCTAGAATGCCTCAAACGACATGGGGGCTGGAAATCAAGCACGGTTGCCGAAGGATATATAGAGGATTCAATAAGAAATAAGAACGATAATGCTCAAAAAATTTTAAACCCTCATGATTCGCCAACATCCGGAATGATTGTTGAAAGTTGTGCTCGACCATCAGTATCATCAACAATTACCAATGCGTATCAAGAGTCGGGAACATTTTTGCACGGTTTCAATTTTGAAAATGCCTCATTAACTAATTGTACATACTTTTAATATTACTATAAATAAAAATGATGTTTAATTGTTGTTAATGACATTTGTATTGTTGCTTTGTGACATGTTTCATATTGTTGCCATGACAACATTTTTCCCTCCGCCGTAAAGAAATGGGAAAAAAAACTGCTGCCGGCGGAGACATCAAACTTTGACAGGATCAAGTTAGATAAGTAATGTCATCATTATTTGACGTTTGAAGAAAAACATGTTTATAGACGGTTTTTCGCAGATAATTCAAAAAGTAAGGACTCTAGCGAAAAAAATATTCTTAGTAAAAATATAGCTTATAAAAAATTTAAAAAAATGGTGTACGCGTGAGGTCTGCAGACCCAGTATAAGCAGAGTTGTAGCTAATGAAAAGTAGGTTCTTCTTCGTCAAATTCCAAATCGAATATTTCAATGTGCAATAACCACAAAACAGAGCACTTTTTGAGGAAAATTCATTTCAACTTTTTTAAATTGTTTAAAAGAAGGTTTATTTTTGTTTTTTAAAGAAATTTCTATTCATTATGTGTAAAAATATATTGTTAAAAGTAACGTACGTACTGAATCTCGCCCCAAATTAATTAATTAATTTTTTTTTACTTTTGTATCTTTTTTTTAACATTAATAAAGACCTTCCAGATTTAGCCATACGGCCCACACTCCCTCTAAGGGGAAAATTGACTCATCCCAGATACCTACGGTATCAAAAGGATTGAGCTCTGGTGGGACTCTTTCCGTGTTATCGAGCCCTAGGTGACTTGGTATGCAGGTGTATCTCCCAAAAATTTTCGTACACATCTGGCCGTTGCGAGTAGTACTGCTTTCTGCATGGTCTTATAAAGATGTTCATTAAGACCCAGCTTTTTTATACTTTCGAGGAGGGTCTTCGGAATGACTCCAGTAGTAGACAGAATAATCGGTATCGTCAGGTATCGCCACATCAATTTGTGTTGTTTCTCTTGTTAATTTATTAACCAATATGAGATCTGGTCTATTATGTGCCACTGTTTGGTCTGTGAGCACAGTGCGGTCCCAGTATAGCTTGTAGTTGCCATCCTCAAGCATTCTCTCAGGGACGTATTGATAATACGGGAGATGGTCCGTTTGGAGAAGTCCCAGCTTGATAGCTATCTCTTGATGAAGGATTTTTCCCACTGCGTCATGCCGTTCCTTGTATTCAGTTGCAGCAAATGCCTGGCAGCCCCCTGTAAGATGTTGGATGGTTTCTTGGGCTTGACATCCATATCGGCATCTGTCGTTTTGAACCTGAGGGTCTTTGATGATATATTTCAGGTAATTTCTGGTTGATATAACCTGATCCTGAATGGCCAGTAATGAACCCTCCGTTTCAGGGAACATCTTTCCTGATGCCAACCAGAAGTTCGACGCTATATTGTCGACATAATCTTGGCTGACCTCATTGGGATGTCGCCCGTGCAGAGGTTTACCCATCCAGGCGCGCACTTTTTCGTCCTTAGTAAGGTGGTTTATGCGCATTTCTGGTTCCCTCAGTTTGATCGGTGTTGTGTCATCTACTGCGCAGATAGCGCGATGTAGAGTAGATGTCTCAGCCTGCATCTGAAAATAAATTCTTAAATTAGCAATTTGTTTATCTAATTGCTCACCTATATCCATAAGTCCTCTTCCTCCTAGATTCCGTGGTAATGGTGTTCTTTCTACTGCACTTTTAGGATGGTGTTTTTGTGCCTTTGTGAGCTGTGTTCGTACTTTTCGCTGCAGATTTTCTATATCTGTTTTTGTCCACTTAACAATACCAAATGAATAGCTAAGCGCGGAATAAGCGTAGGTGTTTAGTGCCTTAAACAAATTTTTACTGTTAAGCTGATGATTAAGCTGATAAAGACCTTTATTATGATCCAGATTTAGCCATACGGCTCACACTCCCTCTAAGGGGAAAATTGTCTCATCCCAGATACCTACGGTATCAAAAGGATTGAGCTCTGGTGGGACTCTTTCCGTGTTATCGAGCCCTAGGTGACTTGGAATGCAGGTGTATCTCCCAGAAATTTTCGTACGCATCTGGCCGTCGCGAGTAGTACAGCTTTCTGCATGGTCTTATAAAGATGTTCATTCAGACCCAGCTTTTTTATGCTTTCGAGGAGGGTCTTCGGAATGACTCCAGTAGTAGAAATAATAATCGGTATCGTCTGGGTACTTTGCATTCTCCATTGCCTTCGTATTTGAATTTCTAGATCTCTGTATTTGGCGATCTTTTCAGTAAATTTACTACGTAGATTATTGTTGTTAGGTATCGCCACATCAATTAGTGTTGTTTGTTTTGTTAATTTATTAACTAGTACGAGATCTGGTCTATTATGTGCCACTGTTTGGTCTGTGAGCACACTGCGGTCCCAATATAGCTTGTAGTTGCCATCCTCAAGCATACTCTCAGGGATGTATTGATAATACGGGAGATGGTCCGTTTGGAGAAGTCCCAGCTTGATAGCTATCTCCTGATGAAGGATTTTTCCCACTGCGTCATGCCGTTCCTTGTATTCAGTTGCAGCAAATGCCTGGCAGCCCCCTGTAATATGTTGGATGGTTTCTTGGGCTTGACATCCATATCGGCATCTGTCGTTTTGAACCTGAGGGTCTTTGACGATATATTTCAGGTAATTTCTGGTTGGTATAACCTGATCCTGAATGGCCAGTAATGAACCTTATTATGATTATTATTATTATTATTATTATGACTACAAAAAGTAGTAAGGACGGCGAAAGACGGTTCCCCAATAGGAAGACGATCAATGGAAAGACCACGAAAACGATGGAATGACAACTTACTAGAGGCACATTGAAAACAGTCATGTCTACATAAAAAGAAGAGAAACAAGAAGAAGGGGCTTTCATAGCAGCTTTGTGAGAAGGAGTAGGAAAAGGTCATTTTGACAGCGGATGGAGAAGTACTTTTGTTGATAGACTTGGATTAGATTAGTTATATTCGGGCGGTAAGTTCTTACAAATAATTTTTACTTTTCCCCGTTTTGGTCAAAATCTAATGTTTTTAATTGTTAGTAGGTATTTAATTATATAGGATACAATTGACAATATTGTATTAATTTGTAATTAGCACCATTTATTATACAGGGTGTTGGTAAATAAGTATGACAAACTTTAAGGGGTACTACATGAAATAATAATGACAGTTTGCTCTATAAACATATGTCCGCATCCACAAACACTTCGTTTCTAAGATACGGTGTGTTAAAATTTTTCATACAAACTGACGATTTATTTATTGCTCCAAAACCGATGGAGATATGCCAATAAAATTTGGTGAATTGTAAGACGTAGATATTGTGCATTTTTTGACATGTAATTAAGAATTTTACGAAGAATACGCGACTGAGATATTTCAAATTAAAAGTTATTTTCGAATTCCCCGTTTAATTTCTGACAAAAAATCTATTTTCAGATTTTTCATACGACGCTTCGTTTTCGTGCAAAAAATAAAACATCTACACATTCATATAGAAACTACGTCGAATACTTTGTAAGCATTAAGATGTTTTAGTCAAAGAACAATGCCGATTCATATCAGGAAAAGAAAAGCGTGAGCAGATATTAAACATAAGACAGATAATAGAAAAAACGAGATAATACAATATACCAATGCTACTCTGCTTCGTAGATTACACAAGGGCTCTCTCTCTCTCTCTCTCTCTCTCTCTCTCTCTCTCTCTCTCTCTCTCTCTCTCTCTCTTTGTTCGATGCAAAAAAAATAATTTTAGGAAAAAACCCTAATCTTTCCCCTCGCCTGGCAAGGTCTTATGCTATTCGGAATCGGATTATGCTGAATTGTACACATTTCTACTAAATGACTTACTCAAACACATACTTAAATTTAAACATAAGGCAGGCCGCACATCAAAGAAACATGAAACGTAAATCACGTTTCATGGAAATGAAACACTGCTAAATAAATAGACGTCCGGCCATTTATGAAACTCTCCGAAAATAAAAATGTTTTATGAGCATGAATCACACTCGTTTAATTGGTAGGCGGACTTCAAGATTACCTGTGTTTTATTTTCATGAAACGTGTTTTACGTTTCATATTTCATGTTTTACGTTTCATGTTTCTTTGGTGTGCGGCTTGCCTTACAGGAGTAAGTTTATTTTACCCCTAAATTATGCACTTTTCGACTCACCTGGTAGATACACGTGCAGGGCTAATGCCTGCCAGGAGTGCTAAAAACTATGCCTGAGGTCATAGTTTCTAGTCTTGGTGTGCTATGAATTATCACCATACAAATTTCTAGCCTTACAGGAAGACCGTTAGTCGGAGGGTTCACTAGTTCTTAGACTCTAAGGGCTCTATTAGTCTAGGTAACTGGTGGCGCAACTAGTGGCGCAACTAGTGGGCCCACCAAATTGTGAGCACGGGCAACTGGTGGCCGAGAATAGCCACCAGCAAAAATAATAAAATGAATTGGAATTGGAAAAATAATCAAATGCAATTGGAAACTTGTTTGTTATCAATTTTACGAAAAAAGTTATTCTTCATAAAATGCTCTTAATAGTATAAAATATAAGATGCAACCATCAGATTCAAATTTTGTGAATTTTATACGAGGTATGTCAAAGAAGATGCATTTCGCTCAAGAGTAAAATATCCTTATATTAAACAATATCGAAAAATGTTTTCGGAAAAACTGTTCGGAATTAAAAGCTATGTTTGAACATGCAATTACATTCTTCTAATTGAAATATTGTGAACTGTAAAGGTACTTTACTCTTAGACGAAATTCATATTTTTTAACATACCTCGTATAGAATTCATATAGTTATTTTCCTAACAAGTCCAGAAAGTCATTCTTTTCCGCACGCGACTGCAGTTTGCCGAACGACGCGAAGCGGGAGTTCGGCAAGCAGTCGAGTGCGGGAAAGAGACATTCTGCAAGAGTTAGGAACAATATTTTTTCTAAGAGTCTTTAAAAAATTACCAAATCTTAATCAATTAATTTAATTAATATAAAAATACATACACAAATGAATTCTTTGACAAGGTTGTCAAAACCAAACTTCCAATATAATTAGTTAGCATGACGACGATCTTGGTTTCCATGACGACGATTCAAAACGACTGTTATTGTCTACCGATTTGACTTTCGAATATTATGTCAAAATAATTTTATTTCATCGAATTGTCGCGTTAATTTCATTAAAACAGGAACACAATAAGATATATTTGAAATAAATTAGTAAATAATATCTAAATATTAGTTTATTGCATGTATTATAATAACTTTAAGGCCATATTAACATATCTAAATTAACACGCGTGCGGAAAAGTAAAAACCGCGTGCGGAAAAGTAACACGCGTGCGGAAAAGTAACACGCGTGCGGAAAAGTAACACGCGTGCGGAAAAGTGACACGCGTGCGGAAAAGTGAAACTTTCTAAACTAAAATGCGTTCGCGAAAGTAGACATTTTTGCACGCTCGTAGAAAAAAAGTTTATATATTATGATTGCATCTTAGATTTTAGACCATATAAAGCTTTTTGTAAAAAATAACTTTTTTCGTAAAATTAATACGTAATAAAATACTTATAGATATTTGTAATAAAATGATGTTGGGTATCCGTAATTAAAAAAAATGCATTTTTTTTTCAATTAGAATGATGTAATAAAATTAATGCGTCCCAAAACATAGTTTTTTTTAATTATTAACAACTTTTCATAATAACAATTTTCGATGTTGTGAAATCTAAAGGTACTTTACACACAATTTTTTTGACATACCTCGTATGACAGAGACTATGCAGAGCATTTTATAAAGAATTTTTTTTTTCGTAAAATTGATAAGAAAAAAGTTTTCCATATGGTTCCAAGTTACACAGACATACTGTACCTATGTATAAAAGCTCAATTTTTTTTTAAATTTTCCAATTAACGTCACATTCGGATTCAGCATAATTAAAAACAAAATAGAAACATTTTTGATCAAGGTAAAGTGATGAATTCACCGATATTTCTAAAATGTAAAAAGAGCTTTTATTGTTTAAACAATGAATAAACAATTAACGGCTAAATCTGCGAGAAGAACTTTTTAATATAGCATATTTATAAATCAACAAAAAAGGTTTTAGAAAAATATACGCTTGTTAATAGAAAATATAGAAGTTAAAAGAAAAGAAATACGAAGCACTCGATTACAATACAAATAAACTATTGGTGGCCGACAACAGTTGCTCAGTCTAATAGGGTCCATATAACATAATGCCCCGGCTTGGCGGCGCCACCAGACCCGGTTACCCGGCTGGTGGACTGGTTCGGCCACCAGATCGACAACAATTTCTGGTGGCGCAACCAGTTGCCGTAGTCTAATAGGTCTCATTTACTTAAATGCCCCGTGACGTCATGAGTCACTGGTGGAGCAACTTGGTGGCTTCACCAGTTGCCTAATATAATAGCGGCCTAACACTTTTTGAGATAGGATTTTGTAGTACGTATTATTAAACTGTTGGTGCAATAAAACCGTTTTTATTATTTATTTTTTTTTTTAGTTGTGACATTGTTTAAGAGGAGGTGCCATATTATGCTCTGACATTCGGCGTGACCGTATCGTTATTTATCACCAAAACCGTTGTAATTCGAGAAGTGTCCTTTTCGTTTTAGAAAGTGGCCAATATTCTAAAAGAAAAGTAAAATAACTCAAAATGTTGATCTTTTTTCTTTGTTAAATATATCATAGTGTATGTTTGTCAGATATCATAGTTTTTTTGGTTTTGCTTCTTACACAATTAGAAACATACACTTATACAATAGGTTTTGGCCTCATTAAATTTATTTTATTTTAAGTACCTGGCCTATTTACTTGCCCAGATATTGTACTAAATTTTTTGTTTTCTCGTTAATTACCTTTCGTTAATAGTAACTAGTAGTAGCCTCAGTAAGTAAGAACAAATTCAATTGTTAACTCGTTTCGTATAGTTATCAAGTGTCGCCAAAAAAACGCCGGTTTCAGTTATAGTAAAAAATAAATTAACCCTTTCTCCCTCCTTCCTTCACCTTACTAATAACTGAAGACCTACCAGTTAAAATAAGATAAGATTTTTTATTATTATTTCCCTACAGTCCACTTTAAATTCGTTTGCGTAATAAACCAGCCTAATCGCCACCCCATAAGTTTTGGCCTTCTAGCCGCAATCATCTTGAATCAATTTCGTTGTTGTTTTGCCGGTTCAAGATCTATCGTATTTTTCGCGTTGGATTAATTTATTTAAAAGACTAAGTTTTCACTCTAATGGCATATAACATATCCCACCAGAATGAAAACAATGGGAACCTTCTCTGGTTACACCTCCGAGGCTTCTACAATTTGCAAGTCATACGGATGCTGAGACTAAGGAAGATGAGGGAATTCCACAATTTACAATTCACGTCACATCTGCTCAGCGCGGTAAAGTTCCAACGAGACTGGTTCCCTTCATACTCCACACAGAGTAAATGTATCTGGTGGGATATGTTATATGCCATTAGAGTGAAAACTTAGTCTTTTGCTAGCAGTTGCCGCTAGGGCATCTATGCCATTTCGTTCGTTGCAATTCGGGACTGCACGCTGGGGTTTGTTTTGGTTGGATCGGGGAGAGCAGCATATGTGCCTCCTGATGAGAGACTAATAAGTTTCGAAACCGGTAGAGGTGCTTGCAGCACTCTCTGATTGGACTGGAATATGGTTCGGCTGTATTTTCGTTTTGCAACGGAATTGAAAATGGTTATTCATTTTTAATTTATTTAAAATTATAATTGCAATCGGTATAGTATATTTGTCGTGTTAAAATCTAATTAAATCGTCGTGTAGGTATCCTTTTTTGTCGTGTATAGAAAAACCTTGTTCTTCGGTCGACTATAGTTAGAACATTGAATTAGTGTTTTTGCTTCTGAACCCATCGCTTAGTGAAATAGATTTTGTTTAATTAAATATATTTGATTTGGATATTTTGCAGACTTAAAAATAATTTGTTTGGATTTAGTTTAATAAAATTTTAGTAATTGTTGAAAAAATATATACACCTAACTACTATTCTTGACATATTTTGGTTTTTGTTCCATTTTATTTCTTCATCATTGATAATTTTTTGAAATAATTTCAATATTTATTATTAAACATGCCTAAAAGTCAAAACGAACTAAAATTGGAGCGATTATGCTCTAAACGTAGGGCTCAATTATGTTACGATGCCGGGTCGGCCTTAGAAAAAGATCCAGAAAATGCCTCAAAAATGCGTAACTTTGCAGTTAGATATAGTACTTTCGAAAAAACTCTATCAGAATATGAGGAAATTGTTCAAGATATCGTTATATTAAAACAAGAGATGGAGCCAGATGCTGGCGTTGCTTACCATACGCATTTAGATGCATTTTATGATCTCTACTCCAATATTGAATATTTAGCTTCATTATTAATAAATAAACCTGTTGTTTTGAGTAATAATCACAATAGTACTAATAATTCTAATATTAAAATGCCTAAATTTGAATTAGTTAAGTTTGATGGTGAAGATATATCTCTGTGGCCTGTTTTCTATGAAAATTTCAAACAATTTGTTCATAACAAAATAGAATATCCCAAGTCCGATAAGCTGCAGTATTTGTTGAGTTGTATTTCCGGGAAAGCCTTGAAAAGCTGTAGCTCAATAGAACCCATTCCTAATAATTATGATATTATTTGGAATATGCTTGTTGAAAGATATAATGATAAAAAATATTTTTTTAATCTCTATATGGATCGAATTGTTAATTTTCGCGGTTTGCAATCTAATAATGCATCCTATTTGGAAATATTTTTGAAAAAGTTTGATACTAATGTTTCTGCACTAAAACGATTAAATCTCGATAATTTAGATGATCATATTTTAACTTATTTAGCTATGTTAAAATTACCACAAGATACCATAGATTCATTTGATTTAATAAGAAATAATAATGATTTACCCGCTTATGATGAGTTATTGAAATTTTTACGCCAACGTAGTAAAGCTCTTATTAAAAATGATAGATCAAGGAATTCCAAAAATAATTCTTCGTTTAAAAAACCGAACAAATCGTTTCATTTGCAAGAACAGAATAAGTATTCCTCTATAGATTGTGTTGTTTGTAAAAAAGGCCCACATTTAATAAAAGACTGTAAGCACTTTTTAGGGCTACCATTTGAATCCAGATTTAAATTAGTGAAGGAAAATAATTTATGTTTAAATTGTTTTTCTTCAAAGCATCGAGTATCCAATTGTCCGTCAAAATTTTCTTGTGTTACGTGCAAAGCTAGGCACCATTCATTTTTGCATAAGCCAAATACTACTCGGCCTAATGAAAATGTTCCATTTCCCTCCACTAGTACTGAGCCTACCACTGGTTTTTCTGATAATCCTTCTAGTTTACATGTCCGCCATTCTAAAAATATCCCAAATGAATCAGAATCGAGTTCTGTTAGTCTCTTTGGGACAATAATGGTTAAAGTTGTTGATAAATGGGGTAGTGATCACAAGGTTAGATTTTTGTTAGATAGTGGTTCTTCTGCTAATTTTCTTACTTTTGATTGTTCCCGAAAATTAGGCCTAAGTTATTCGAATTTAAATTTGACAGTCTCTGGTATAGGAGGATCAACCACCCCGATAGTAGGTAAAACCAACATTGTTATCTTTTCTTATTTTGATAAGAAAATACAATATCCTATAGAAGTGTTGCTTATAGACACAATCTCTAATAAGTTGCCAGATCAACCAGTTGATAAAGACAGTATAGAACACTTGAATTTAGCTGACCCGAATTTCTTTTTTCCTGGCAAGATAGATGGTATTTTAGGCTTATCTGTCTTTTCAAATATCATTGGTTGTAATAGAGTGTCGTGCGAAGATTCTCTATCAGCTATTGAGACTAGTTTAGGTTATGTAGTCATGGGCTCAGCTGCACCAAATTTTGAAAAAATCCACACATATTTGTCTTTCGTCTGTAACCCTTTGTTGAATTTAGATTGCTTGGTCGAAAGAATGTGTGAATTAGAGGATTTGCCCACTGTTACTAATAGTTCATCAGAAGATGAAATTTGTGAAAATTTATTTTTAGAAAATGTATGTAGAAATGCAGATGGTAGATACACAGTTTCGTTGCCGTTCCAAAATGATCCTAATGTACTGGGTGATTCTTTTGTTCTTGCTAAAAATAGATTGTTGTCCTTAGAAAATCGCCTCGCAACAAACCCAGAACTTAGAAAGCTTTACTGTGATATCTTTCAAGACTATTTAGACCAAAAGCACATGAGTTTAGTTCCCATTCAAACCATTGATTCGTTGTCGTATTATATTCCCCATCATTGTGTTTTTAAACCAGATATCCCTTCCACTCCTTGTAGAATAGTCTTTGATGCCTCTATGAAAACTAATAAAGGACCGTTATTAAAAGAAATTCTTTATAAATGTCCACAATTGCAAAATAATCCTACCACAATATTGTTGAATTTTCGTCTTTTTCCAATCGCAATTGTCGATGATTTGAAACAAATGTATAGGCAGGTTAAAGTTGTTGAATCTCATTGTTCGTTTCAAAGAGTTTTGTGGAGATTTGATACCAATGATCCTATTTCTATTTTCCAATTAAATACTTTAAATGTAGTAATGAAACACAGACTTACTCACAATCATTTAATTATACTTAAAATACTCATAGGTGTGCATTTGTATGTATCAATATTCTGAAATGTCAACAGTTGCAAACCTTTATTTCAAAAATTTTTTCGAATTTGGCTTTCTATTAATATTTGTGCATCCAGATAATGTTCTAATTCTGGTTTTCTTTAATTGTAGCATTTAACTACTTGTAACGCCGACCTGAAGATGATCTGTATAATGTAGAGATCGAAACCGGTCGTCAAAGTATAATTAAATGATTGTGAGTAAGTCTGTGTTTCATTACTACATTTAATATGGACTCACATATGCAACCCATTCAATATTTAAATACTTTAACTTTTGGAGTAAAATCCTCACCATATCTTAGTCTCAGGGTAATAAAACAATTATGTAATGACGAATCTAAAAATTTTCCTGATGCTATCATCCCAATTTTAAGAGATATGTATGTAGACGATTTTATTAGCAGTTTTCCAAATGTTTCTGAAGCTATAGTTACACACACTCAGTTAGTTAATTTGTTTCAAAAAGGTGGTTTTAAATTAACCAAATGGATGTCGAACTCGAACGATCTACTATCGACAATCCCCGAACCCCTTCAATTGGTCAAAACCAAACAATTTGATAAGTCAGTCTCCAAAGTGTTAGGATTGCAATGGGAAGAAAAATGTGACAATTTTAGTTTTGGGTTAGAAATACCCTTATCGACCCGTTGTACAAAAAGAAACATGCTCTCACTTGTTGCTCGTATGTTTGATCCCTTGGGATTCCTATCTCTTGCTTAAAATTTGGATAAAAAACTTTGGACTCTAAAGGTAGATTGGGATAGTACTGTACCAAAAGAAATCGAAATAGCATGGGAAAAGTTTCAAAATGAATTTCATGTCCTATACAAAATACAAATTCCACGCCATATAGCAGTTACACCTAATTCGTCGTTGTCTTTTGTAGGATTTTCAGATGCAAGTGCTGCTGGATATGCAGCCATTGTTTATTCAAGGGTTGTTAATTGTACAGAAGTTAAAGTTACTTTACTGTACTCTTAATCTAAAGTATCTCCAATGTCTAAAATAACTCTTCCTCGATTAGAGCTTTGTGGAGCGCTTCTTCTCTCAAAGCTTTTTTCACATGCTATTGAAACTTATTCTCCTAGACATAATATTGATAAAATTTTTGCCTTAAGTGATTCCATGATTGTCTTAAATTGGATAAAGTCCTCAGAGAAAAATCTCAAATTATTTGTTCAAAATAGAGTTGTTACAATTCATAAGATGGTTCCGTCACAGTATTGGTTTTTTGTTCCTGGAAAGGAAAATGTTGTTGATTGCGCCTCTCGAGGTTTGTTTCCTTCTTCGTTAGTCAACCATCCCACATGGTTTACTGGTCCAAATTGGTTACTGTTGAAGCCGTCAACGGACAGGAAATTATGATTTGTGATTCTGAATATAGATCACAAACCTTCTTTGGTAATGTCACTCGTGTAATTTCTCCGCTGTATACTCTTATTGAATATTTTTCCAGTTGGTCGAAACTTTTAAATTCCACAGTATACGTATTGAGATTTCTTAGAAAATTGCCTTTAAATAAACAGATATCTCTATTTGATTTAAAAATTGCAGAAATTGAATTAATTCGAGCTGTCCAGCAAAAACATTTTTCTGAAGAATATAAAGCCCTTTCTCAAAATCTCGTTGTAAAATCTTCCATACGTCGTTTGAATCCATTTATTGAAAATGGAATAATTAGAGTAGGTGGACGTTTGTCCAACTCCCAATGTAGTTTTGAACAAAAACATCCGATTTTGTTGCCCAAAGCCGATCCTTTAACCATTTTGTTAATAGATTATTTCCATAAATTGCATTTACATGCTGGAGCGTATTTGTTGCAAAATCTTCTGAGAACAAATTATTGGATACTATCTAGTCGTCAGGCCATCAGAAATAGAATTTGGAGATGTTTCGTTGAATCGTTGTTTTCGTCTTAATCCTAAACCTACCTATCCTATGATGGCTGACTTACCCGCCGTAAGAGTCAATCAGGCAAAAGTCTTTTTACACACTGGTGTAGATTATACTGGTGGGTTTTCCATTACTATAGGAAAATATCGTGGCGTAAAAACTCAAAAGGCTTACGTATGTTTGTTTGTTTGTCTAAGTACGAAAGCCATACATCTTGAGTTAGCCTCCTCGCTCTCTACAGATTGTTTCTTAGCCGCTTTCAAAAGATTTTTATCTCGCCGTGGAAAAAGGTTTTATATTCAGATAATGGCACAAATTTTGTTGGTGCCAAAAGAGTCCTCGATGAAATATATCAATTAACTACTTCAAAAACTTAATGCATAAAGATGCATTCCAACAGGAACTTAATAATACCAAAATTTCTTGGAAAATGAACGTACCTTATGGCAGTCACTTCGGTGGTATTTGGGAAAGCAATATAAAAAGTGTAAAACTTCATTTAAGTAGAGTTGTGGGGAATCAGATCCTTACTTACGAAGAATTTTTAACTGTTCTGACACAAATCGAGTGTCTTTTGAATTCGCGTCCTCTTTGTGTTCAAAGTAAAGACCCTGAAAATCCAGTCGCGCTGACTCCATCGCATTTTTTATGTACAGAACCTTTAGTGTCATTACCCTCGATGGATATTGATCTTGATAAAAATATGAGTACTTTGAAAAGATATAAATTACTAGATTGCATTGTTCAACATTATTGGAAAAGAAGGCATTCAGAATATTTGTCTTCTATGCAGTCTCGTTTAAAATGGAACAATAACTCGAATCCTCCCAAAGAGGGAATGGCAGTTATAATAAAAAATGAAACTATCTCACCTTTACAGTGGCCTCTGGCAGTCATAGAGACTTTGTATCCTGGAAAAAATGGGATTGTTCGAATCGTAAAAGTGCGAACCAAGCACGGTAGTTACATGCGCCCAGTCGTTAAACTGTGTCCTCTACCCAGTCAATAAACTGGAGAAGATTTTTTTATTTTATTTGATAGTTAAAATTTTAGTTTAGGGTGATGGGTTCATGTGCAGACTTAGCATATTAAAATTAAATTAGTTTTCGTTGATTTTTCGTTTATTTTAAAAATAAACTCGGGGGGCAGGATGTTTTGGCCTCATTAAATTTATTTTATTCTAAGTACCTGGCCTATTTACTTGCCCAGATATTGTACTAAATTTTTTGTTTTCTCGTTAATTACCTTTCGTTAATAGTAACTAGTAGTAGCCTCAGTAAGTAAGAACAAATTCAATTGTTAAGTCGTTTCGCATAGTTATCAAGTGTCGCCAAAAAAAACGCCGGTTTCAGTTATAGTAAAAAATAAATTAACCCTTTCTCCCTCCTTCCTTCACCTTACTAATAACTGAAGACTTCTCGACCTACCAGTTAAAATAAGGTAAGATTTTTTATTATTATTTCCCTACAGTCCACTTTAAATTCGTTTGCGTAATAAACCAGCCTAATCGCCACCCCACAATATTCTTCAGTTTTTTTATTAATAAATTTTAGAAGTTAGTTTATTAAAAATAAAATAAGAAAATTTACAGTTAAATTAAGATCTAAAAAATACATTTTTTGTCTCTCCTGAAAAAAGTTTTTTTTGAGTTGTAACACCTTTCTTCCTGATAAGCGATTTGTGTTTATCACTTTTACGTGTTATTTCTTGTTTTACCTTTCCTTTGACTTTACAGTTTGTAGTTAAATTATATTTTCTTGCCATTAAAAATTCTATTCCAAATACCATTAATGAAACAAAATATCCAGCAAACAATACGAGAAACATGAAAATGCAGCTTGTTAAACCTCTTTTGACAGTTCTTTCTTTACTTTGATAAATACCAGTATCTCTATCCTGAAGCATATAATGGTGTTTGTATTTCCTAAATAATCGTTCCAAAAATCCAAATTCTAAAACTGTTTTGATAGACGAGTGAAACTGTTCGTAAAATATATGATGGTCGGGTATGAAAAAGCCAAAATAAAACGCTACAAAATCAAAATAATCCATTTCTTCAACCAGAAAAGGGTGTTCAATGAATCCGATTTCTCCCCAAACGGTTGAAAAACCTTGTTGATAAGCTAAAATACTCAAATTTTTATAATTTTCTTCTGTTTCATCGAGGTACTCGACCTTTTCTTGTAATAGGGATGGCATAAACATCATATAACCGGGGAAAATTTTAAACGGAATATCGGAATCTACTAGATCTTGAACATTTTCAATTCTTTTCTCATATATAGATAAAGCTGATAGACTTGTTATTTTCGCCTGACGATATGTTAATTCCAATAAGCAAAAAAATGAGTAGAAACCTAAAAACATACAAACTTTTAATGCACTCAGCAGGTTGGCTGATTTATTATGAGTCCAGCCAAGTAGAATATGTCTGGACGGGAAGCATCTAAACATTCCGTATATGTATTTGGACCAGAGAAGTTTTCTATTGGTTCGTTGCAGCACGGGGTAATATTTTAACCAATAGGCGGCGAGATTCCAGATGCATATACGGAATGTTAGTCGGTCCCAAATTCATATACGGAATGTTAAATATCGTACACCTAAAAAGATAAGTGTTTTTAGAGTATTTTAAAAGGAGATTGATTTTAAAATACTTGTTACTGTATTATTAAATAAAAATAAAACAATTATAGTATTTCGAATGTTATTTGGTGCGAAATTCATATGCGGAATGTTAATTATTCGTAGACCAAAATAAATATATAAACCAGAATAAATAATGTTTAAAACACAACCGCAAACGTTATAACCAAGTTAACATTTATTTTCGTCTGATAGCACACAGCCCTAAACTTCAACAGAATTGAATTGAATAGCTGAAACAGATCTAAACTACTTAACAACAAGTACAAGTCATTAAAAATTCTGAGAAAGCGAAATCTTGTCAAATAAAGAATATGTCTTTCAAATCTATACCATCCCATTTATGAATTTCGCACCAAATAGGTACCTAATCATTGTTTTATTTTTCTTTAATAATACATCAATAAAATAGGTATTCTAAAATCAGTCTCCTTTAGTTGAGTAATAAAAAGTCCCATTTTTGGTCTACGAATAATTAATATTCCGCATATGAATTTCGCACCAAATAACATTCGAAATACTATAATTGTTTTATTTTTATTTAATAATACAGTAACAAGTATTTTAAAATCAATCTCCTTTTAAAAGACTCTAAAAAAACTTATCTTTTTCGGTGTACGATATTTAACATTTCGTATATGAATTTGGGACCGACTAACATTCCGTATATGCATCTGGAACCTCGCCGCCTATTCGTTAAAATATTACCGCGTGCTGCAACGAACCAATAGAAAACTCCTATGGTCCAAATACATATATACGGAATGTTTAGATGCGGACGGCAAGGACCCTGCAACACTTCTTATGGAAAAGTGGCCCCGGTCAAATTTAACGAAAGATCGATCAATGATAGTTCTCAGTGAGTAGATTAAAAAATCCATGGGACCTGGGTCTGAAAAACTATTATTCTGAAGATACAGCCTTCTGAAGTTATTGGATTCAGGTGCTAGGTTTACGTTTAGTGCACTAATTCACTATCAAATGAACGAAAATATTTATTATTGAAAGAACAGAGACTCATATATTCATGCATATTTGCGTGGTGTGTATAAATTTGTGGGCAAAAATAGATGAAATGTATTTTAGTCTTCACAGAACCTCCGAAAAATACTCAGAAAACTGAAGAAGTGCGATAGAAAATATGCTGCTAGAGCGACATAACGTCGGCTAAGAGTGTTAACCTGCTAACTCCATTTTTCACTGTAAGTGATATTGGGCTGGTTTCTGGGTATGTGTACCTTCATACACCACCCCACAAACCCGCCGACACCAGTGTGGTTTAGAAATCATCATCATCAACCCGTACTCGTCCACTGCTGGACGTAGGTTTCCCTCAGCTCTTTCCATCTTCCTCTGTTTTGTGCGGCTTGCATCCAGTTGCCGACAATACGCTTCAGATCGTCAACCCATCTGATTTGTGGTCGTCCTCTGCTCCGTAGTGTTTCTTCTCGTGGCCTCCACTCGACAATACGTTTCGTCCATCGGTTGTCTGACAATCTGGCGACGTGTCCTGCCCAATTCCACTTGAGCGACACGATTCTTTCGACGGCGTCCGTTGTTTTTGTTCTGCGACGTATTTCTTCGTTTGGGATTCGGTCCCTCAGGCAGACGGAGACACCCAACATCTGGCGCTCCATAGCCCTCTGAGTTATGCGAATCTGGTTCACTACCTTTTTTGTGAGTGTTAATGTTTCCGCTCCATAAGTGAGTACAGGCCATACACACTGGTCAAAGATTTTTCTTTTCAGGCATATGGGTAAGTACACAGCTCAGTTTACCAAACGCTGCCCAGGCTAATCCTATGCGACGTGGGAGCTCGCACGTTTGGTTATCTCTTCCCAACCGAATTTCATGTCGCAAGTACTTATAAGATGCAGCCTGCTCAATATCCATTCAATCAACAACAATATTACGATTTAGCACCAGATTAGTCATTATTTGCGTCTTGTTGATATTAATCTTTAGTCCGACCTCTAAGGAAGCGTGATATAACTTGTTGAACATTATTATTGCATTATCCATACGATCGGCTATAAGGACGATGTCATCTGCGAATCTCAAATGACTGAGCTTCTCTCGATTTATATGGATACCATATTACCATATTCGTTCAGATCTGCCTTCTTAAAAGTGTGTTAGAAATAATTATCTCTAAACTACACTGGTGCCAGTGGGCTTATGGGACAGTGTATGAAGGTACACAGACCCATCAACCACCCCAATATCACTCACAGTCAAAAATGGAGTTAGCAGGTTAACACTCTTAGCCGACGATAAGAATTATCATGTTTTCATGAATGCTTCATCATCATCATAGTCATTAACATCTTAGTAGATGTGTTGTGGTTCATAATTGGGCTTCAGCAGCTCGGACAGTTTGATTGATAATATTTCTCCACTGGTCGCGGTCATCAGTTACATGTATTGCCTCAGTATACTGTTTGTTGAGAAGCTTTTTAGTAATGTCTGCCCATCGCTGTGGAGATCTTCCGCGTTGACGTTGAGTCTGAGGCCTTCCTTGGACCACCAACCGCTCCATTTTGTGATCAATTCGATGGATATGACCAAAGAACTTTAAAATTCTAGAGTAAACAGTACTGGAGAGACGCTGATCCGGTTTAATTTCATCCAGAACCGAGATATTTGTACGGCGAGCCGTCCATGGAATTCGAAGCAGGCGTCTCCATGTCCACATTTCAAAGGCGTCTATACGTCGTCTATCTGATTCTTTGACTGTCCATGTCTCGCATGCATAGTAAAATATGGAAAAGACCAGAGTTGAAACGAGTCTCTTTTTGTTTGTCATAGTAATATGACGATCACGCCAGACCCCGTTTAGTTCACTCATTGCTGCTCTTGCTAGTTGAATGCGTCTTCTAATTTCGGGTTCACAACTGCCTGTGTTGTTAACTAGAGCTCCAAGATATATCATAGATGAGACTACCTCGCATCCCGCAATAGTTTGGGTTTCAGGAAACTGTTGTTGGCGATCAATAACCATGATTTTGGTTTTGTTGTAGTTAACCATGAGTCCAAATTTAGCACTTTCTACCTCGAGTTTTTTTAATAATTCAGTAATTTCTTCTGGAGTAGAGGCTAGAAGTGTAGTGTCGTCTGCGAAACGCAAGTTAGATATCTTAACACCACCTAGGTTTACTCCTTGTAATGCTTCACACTTATCTAATACCAGCATAGCTGCAGTTCCGCTTAAGGGTAAAAACAGAACTAGTGGGTCGCGGTGGAGGTGGAGGTAAAAGTCGCGGTCGATGTCGACATCCATGTAAAACAAACACATTGTAGTGAATGGAAGAGAACAGAACAGGTAAGTCACGGTGGAGGTTTAGCGCGATGCCATCCAAGAGGTTTACATCGATGCTTTTTAAAATAAAAATAGTTTTGTTTTACATGGATGTCTACTGCGTGATGGTGAAGGATGCTTCCCTGTGATTCGTCCGTTCGAAGCCAAGTTATCATTACCTTTGCTATCTGAGTTGATACTTTTTATATAATCCCTTTTTTGTATTAAGTTTATTTTTGAATTTCTAAAGTAATTAAATTGAGTAAATTTTTGAAATATGAAGGAGGATCTGATTATTTACAGCTGACATTTCATCGCTATCGTCACTTGACTGATACTCTGGGCTAATTAGCAAAATTCATGGAAAAGTTATTTACCAGCAATTTTATTGCTGGAATCGAATTATAAGATCCTATATATTAATAATATAGGTATGCAAAGTCCGCAGATAGTGTGCTACTTTTTTATAAACAAAATGGCGCCGACAAATCGTATTTTTTTCAATTATTGCTCTATAACTCCGAAGATTTTAACTTTACAACAAAAACACTCAAATAAAAATTCACCGCAATTAAATTCTGCATAGAGATATGTTTTTCACGATTTGCTCCGACGAAAATTTTCCTCGGAAAATGCGGGTTTTCCTAACAAAAACTATAATTTTCAAATAAAGTTTTAGGTAAGTAATTATTAATCAATAATTAAATAACTTAGTGACGTCAAAGATTTCTTGGTATAGATTGTAATTCCAGAAGCCGGTGAAAATTAAACGAATATTTTAGCAACAATTCAATTGTTAATTAACAATTTACGATCGCAATAATAACCAAAATAATCATGATACATTGATCAAACTTATAAAGATGATAAAGATGAGATGCTTGTTTAATATTTTTTCGACAAAATATAAATTTTTCTTTTTTTTTGCATAATCTTTAAATTTTGAAAAAAAAATAGTTATAATACGTTGGTCTAATTAGTAAAGTACAAAGAAAAGTTATTTACTAGCAATTTTATTGCTTTAATCGAATTAAAAGATCTTATATATTATTAATATAGGTATGCAAAGTCCACAGATAGTGTGCTACTTTTTTTATAAACAAAATGGCGCCGACAAATCGTATTTTTTTCAATTAATGCTCTATAACTCCGAAGATTTTAACTTTACACCAAAAATACTCAAATAAAAATTCACCCCAATTTAATTCTACATAGAGGCATGTTTTTCCCGATTTGCTCCGACGAAAATTTTCCTCGGAAAATGTGGGTTTTCCCAACAAAATCTCGAATTTTCAAATAAATTTTTTGGCCCAGTAATTATTTATCAATAATTATATAGCTTGGTGAAATAAAAGCTTTCTTGGTATAGATTATAAATTCAGAAGCCGGTTAAAATGAAACGAATATTTTAGCAACAATTCAATTGTTAATTAACAATTTACAGTCGCAATAACAACCAAAATAATCATGAGACATTGATCAAACTTAGAAAGATTATAAAGGTGTGATGCCTATTTAATATTTTGTCGACAAAATATAAATTTTTTTACATTTCTTAGAAATTGTTTATTATATTCTAATTTTAAAAAATACTTAAAATGCGTATTTCATAGGTCTTGAAAATGAATGCTTTAAAAAAAATTTCCAACCATTTGCAAAAAAGTTAGGAAACAGCAAAATAAATATACGATACCTCCATTGTTTATAATTTGTTTTAATTGTTTCAAACCTTAAAAGTGAGTCTATGGTACAATCTAATTACTCACAAAAATGTAAAAAATTAGTGCAATGGTTATATTTTAATCAAAGATTAAAAATACTTTTTTTGTAATTTTTAGCGCGAAAGTAGGCTTGATACAGAGCTGGAGATAAAATGTTCACTCGAAGCGACTGACACGCTTAAACTCGCGCGAGTTGTGGATGTGGGCGGGTAGCTACGGTACTGTATTATTCTACTTTCGCGCGTGTAAATTACAAATATATATATATATATATATATATATATATATATATATATATATATATATATATATATATATATATATATATATATATATATATATGAAAGGAAACGGCAATTGCATTTTATTTCACTTCGACCACCACCGATATTCTACACGACGTGTTTCGAGCTCATGTCAAGCTCTCGTCAGGAATATCTAGGTGGATGGTCGAGGTGTAACAAAATGCGGTTGGCCTTTCTGGTAATAATAAAATAACCAGACTTCAGTACACTTGGTACGACATCTATATGACATCGTACCAAGTGTACTGAAGTCTGGTTATTTTATTATTACCAGAAAGGCCAACCGCATTTTGTTACACCTCGACCATCCACCTAGATGTTCCTGACGAGAGCTTGACATGAGCTCGAAACACGTCGTGTAGAATATCGGTGGTGGTCGAAGTGAAATAAAATGCAATTGCCGTTTCCTTTCATATCACGGTTTCTCCGTTATTGAAGAATATGTAGCGAATAACGTGGCTTTGTAGACAAATCTGTGACACAAAGAGGTGTCTTTTGTCGTTCATCGTCTTTTATGAAGACTTTGAAATTTACATTTTCGCGTCCGCTACAGAAAAGATTTCATATATATATATATATATATATATATATATATATATATATATATATATATATATATATATATATATATATATATATATATATATATATATATATATATATATATATATATATATATATATAATCTATAATTAATATATAACCATTAAGCTGATAATCGATATTGTTTTATAAATAATTAGCTTGTACTTTAAACTCACTTCTACGCTTTGAAAGAATTAAAAAAAATTATTAACACCGTAGTAATAGTATGTTTACTTTGATGTTTCATAACTTTTTTGCAAATGGTTGCAAAAAAGTTTTAAAGCATTCATTTTCAAGATATTTGAAATGCGCATTTTAGCTATTTTTTAAAATTGTAATATAATAAAAACTTTCTGAGAAACGTTAATTTGTTTATAACTATTTTTTTTAAACATTTAAAGATTATGCAAAAAAATAAAAAATTTATATTTTGTCGACAAAATGTTAAATAGGCATCTCAATTTTATATGGTTTCAAAGTTTGATCAGTGCATCATAATTATTTTGGTTATTATTGCGACCGTAAATTATTAATTAACAATTGAATTGTTGCTAAAATATTCGTTTAATTTTCACCAGCTTGTGGAACTATAATCTAAACCAAGAAGGCTTTTAAGTCACCAAATTATTTAATTATTGGTGAATAATTACTTATCTAAAACTTTATTTGAAAATTAAAGATTTTGTTGGGAAAACCCGCATTTTCCGAGGAAAATTTTCGTCGGAGCAGATCGGAAAAAAAAAGAAACTATGTATAATTTAATCACGGTGAATTTTTATTTGAGTGTTTTTGTTGTAAAGTTAAAATCTTCGGAGTTCTAGAGCAATAATTGAAAAAAACACGATTTTCGGGCGCCATTTTGTTTATAAAAAAAGTAGCACACTATCTGAGGACTTTGCATACCTATATTATTAATATATAGGATCTTATAATTCGATTCCAGCAATAAAATTGCTGGTAAATAACTTTTCCCAAAAATGGCCTATTCTCCGATAATCAGCCCAGACTATGACACAATATCGCAAAAGCACAGTCTTTTTGTCATTCAAATTTCATTAAACTACTTCACTTGATAGTGATTCTAGCTCGACTGACAGCGCAGGTGACCTCCTTGCCATGTGCTATCGACATCGACCGCGATTTAACTAGTAGCATCCACCGCGACCTACACCTCCACCTCGACCTACTTGTTCTGTTCTTACCCTAAGGTGGAAACTTTTATATAAGGCTTTCCACCGAAGAGTGGAAACAAAAGCCCGAATAATATAAGTCAGTTATTAGACCAGTTATGACTTACACGGTCGAAACAAGACCAGACACACGCAAAACACAAAGACATCTGGAGACCAACGAAATAAAGATTTTAAGAAGGATTACTGGAAAAGGACTACCGGACAGGGTAAGAAGTGCTGAAATCAACGCATATGTAGGGTAGACAAAATAAATACCTGGGTAAAGAACAGAAAAAAGTGGAATCAACACATAAGCAGGATGTCTGAATCAAGAATAATAAGAATAGCCAGGGACAAATCACCGTTATGCAAAAGAAGTATGGAACGCCCATGGAAAGGATGGAACGACAATTTAGGGACAGAATAAAAGGCACCGTTGAAAAAAAAAACGGGCAGTAGTGCCTATATAAAAGAAAAAGAAGAAGAAGAAAAACTATATGTCTTTACTTACCTAATAAAATTCTTAAATTCCAAGTAACTGGTATTCTGTTGGGTGGTAAATTTAAGCTAAGCCCAAGAACCAGTAAAATATTATTTAAAAAAGATGACCCAAAATATCTTGTGTCTTTGTTTTGGATTAGTTTGGCATATCCCAGAACCATGAAAGACAGTAAGGGAATTAAGGCATATATACAACACCATACAGGCAATTGGTACGCCAATATATTGTTTTTCCAATAAGGCAATTGTTTTGGTTTCGGTACCATAATGATTGATTTATCCTCTCTGAAATTGATTTATAGTTATTTATTATACAGGGTGTTTCATTGGAAAACGGAAATACTTTAACGGTGAATAGAGGTCACCGAGCCGGTTCTACATAGATATACCTACTACATTTTTTGTCCTACCGACTTTTATAAAATAAATGAGTTACTGGGTTTTTTATCGATGTTGCCCATTTCTTTCCTAAGCCATAACTTTAGAACCACCCTGTATGTTTTTTTGATATTTGGTACACATATGTCTCATTCAAAACCCAAACGACCGACATACTAACCATAAGAAAAATCCAGGTCCGGATTAATAAAAAATTATAAAGTAACTGTGACCTTAAAACAAAACCCTGTATATTCAAATTTTGAAAATCTGTTTGCATATTTGAAAAGAGCACAAAAAGTAAGTTTAATGGTTGATTTCAATTTTTCGGCCAGACAATTTTATGACTATAATTTTGAAATTATATTGAATTTTTTGAACTCTGACATTAAAAAGCATGTATTATTAACTTTTAGTTATAAATTATTAAAATTAATGAATAAATATTCATTTTAAAAATAATCTATACTTATTTACCAAATTGGAGCGACTCAATTACTAATGACAAGAACAATCCCGGTCCGGATTAACAAAAAAATATAAAGTAATTGTGACCTTGAACCAACACCCTGTATATTGAAATTTTAAAAATTTGTCTGCGCATTTTAAAAGAGCATAAAAAACTGTGATTAAAGGTTCATTTTGATTACATCAATTTTGAAATTACATATATTGAAATTTTAAAGAACTCTGGGATTAAAAACCAGATATTATTAACTTTTAATGATTATAATGTTAACGAATCAATACTTATTTTAAAAATAATTAATACTTATTTACTACTTTGGCTTCATGGATTCTCTGGATTTGTAGCTGTATGCACATCATTAAAAATTAGAATTGCGAGAAGTGGGATATATTAATGATTTAGTAAAGAATTAAAAAAAGGTATATCTAATACAAAAAAGTGCGTTTAAATAATTCAACAATTTAACATAAATTAAAAATATTTGAAATACAACAATTGCTCAAAATGTCCGCCATTTTGTTCGATGCATTTTCTTGCTCGTTTTAAAAAATTTCGAATCGATTTTCTAATTACATTGGGATTGTTATTCATTTTTCTGGTAGCTTCTTGTGACCTTGACAGAATTCAATATGATTTCAAAATTGCCGTAATTAAATTATCTGCGCAAAAATTTGACATGCACATTTTCACGCAGTTTTTAAGCTCTTTTAAAATACGAAAACAAATTTTCAAAATTTCAATATACAGGGTGTTGTTTCAAGGTCACAATTACTTTATATTTTTTGTTAATCCGGACATGGATTTTTCTTATCATTAGTAATTGGGTCGTTCCAATGTGGTAAATAAGTATTGATTATTTTTAAAATCAGTATTTATTTATTAACTTTAATAATTTATAACTAAAAGTTAATAATATCTGCTTTTTAATGTCAGAG
Source organism: Diabrotica virgifera virgifera (assembly GCF_917563875.1). NCBI lineage: Eukaryota > Metazoa > Arthropoda > Insecta > Coleoptera > Chrysomelidae > Diabrotica > Diabrotica virgifera. Next base: position 218,068,138 of record NC_065448.1, on the reverse strand, counting down.
TTCTTAAAAAATTCAATATAATTTCAACATTAAAGTCATAAAATTGTCTGGCCGAAAAATTGAAGCAAACCATTAAACTTATTTTTTTGTGCTCTTTTCAAATATGCAAACAGATTTTCAAAATTTGAATATACAGGGTGTTGTTTTAAGGTCACAATTACTTTATAATTTTTTGTTAATCCGGAACTGGATTTTCCTTATGGTTAGTATGTCGGTCGTTTGGGTTTTGAATGAGACATATGTGTACCAAATATCAAAAAAATATACAGGGTTGTTCTAAAGTTATGGCTTAGGAAAGAAATGGGCAAAGTCGATAAAACACCCTGTAACTCGGTCATAAAAGTCGGTAGGACAAAAAATGTAGTAGGTATATCTATGTAGAACCGGCTCGGTGACCTCTATCACCATTAAAGTATTTCCGTTTCCCAATGAAACACCCTATATAAGGGTCAAAAAGATTTTAGCGCAAGATGATTTTTGATGATTTTTTAAGAAAAAGTAAATTTTAGCGCAGTACATTATAACGATTGGCTTTTCTAGCTACACATTCGACTCACCGGCAGGAACCGAAGGCGCATCGAAACCAACGTAGTCCCACTAAGCTTCCACAACCATGGACGAGTGTTAGGAGATGGAGTCGCCAGAAATGGTATTTAATAGAAAGCGGAGCAAGAGACGATTAGTTCCACTCAGCGTACTGAGCTGAAAGAAAGTAAACTGGGCCACCAGCCAGTGGTCACCCAGTTCCCAACAGATTGAGTGTAGAACAGCGGCAGTGCGTGCCACGGAGCGGTTCTGTATTGAAGGATTGCTGCGTTGGTGGACGCGCACTGAGCGACTATCTGTCGGGGGTCGAATCTTTTCTTGGATCTTTGTATATGGTTGTTGATATTTTGATTCCGTGACTGCGAGACTATGTGTGGTTATACCGTATTGAGGTATAACGTAGCTTCGAGTCTGTGTGTAATTATTTATATGTTGATTCCGTATAATCTGATTGCATCCTGTAATATACTAATATTGTTATTGCATTTTTGATAATAGTAAATACAATTTTGTTTTTCTTTTACAATATCCGCAAGGGGCCTTTCTTCGGGGGTGGAACGAAGAACAGAGGATTGTTTTATTTTATTATATTGATTTTAGTATTTTTGATGGAAGTAAAATACCTTCGAATTACATTATCAAGTTACGGAAACCTGGACAAAGAAGTGAGAAATCAAGTACAAAACGCAAATAGACTGGAAGGATGCCCTAATAACACTATATGGCGAAACCGACTTATTAACACTGAGATCAAGTCAAGAATTTATAAAGCCAGTATAAGACCAATCATAACGTATACATCAGAAACAAGACCCGATACAGCCACAACACAAAGACTACTGGAAACAACAGAGATGAGAGTACTGAGAAGAATTACAGGAAATACACTGAGAGATCGTAAGCCCGACCGCACATCAAAGAAACATGAAACGTAAATTACGTTTCATGGAAATAAACCACTGCTAAACAAATATACGTCCGGCCATTTATGAAACGCTCCGAAAATAAAAATGTGTCATGAGCATGAATCACACTCGTTTCATTGGTAGGCGGACTTTGAGATTTATTTAGCAGTGTTTTAGTTTCATGAAACATGTTTTTCGTTTCATGTTTCATGTTTTTCGTTTCATGTTTCTTTGGTGTGCGGCTTGGCTTAGAGGAGTGAAGATACCAGAACACAATGTAACTTACAGAGTATAAACGAATGGACACTAAATAGAAAAAAGAACGGAACAATCACATAACCAGAATGGGGGAAACACGTGTGGTCAAAATAGCACGAGATAAATCACCAATCGGTAGAAGAAGTATCGGCCGACTGCGCAAAAGATGGAGTGACAACCTTCCACAGAGGTATCAATCCGCCAATGAATAAGCAGAATTGCTTATAAAGAGGAAGAAGAAGAAGAAGATTTTGATGTTACTTTGTATATAAAGAACAAGAATATATTTATTTATTTTGAACCTGTGTTTTACTGGTTCCAACATGAGAGATAATCATGAGAGCGCTATCGAAATCTGCATTTCACCCCGTATATAATACAGTATTTTTTAACTCGCCAGAAATACAAAAAGTTTTAACAATTTGGCCGTAAAAAATAAAAATATGTAAATAGAATATCTCGAAATAATCAGGAAAGTAGGGAACGTTGCCTAGGTAACTAAATAAAAAAAGTGTGGTCTAAGTTTAAGAAAATCTGGTAAAATCTGAGGTAATTGGACAGTGATTTCTCATGTTCCTGCACGCCGCGCCGCGAGAATTAGTAGAGGCTGAAAAAGTGACTTCGTTGAAAATATTGCCTGCAAGATCTAAATGTAAGAAGTTAAAATGAGCGAAACTAATATAGACCAGGGCGCATCTGTAAAAATATTAGTACATCTGGACGTTGAGAGGTGACTCAAATTTTTTTGCAGAAATTGCTTGAAAATAAATCAAATAATAATATTTGAGTTATCCTCCCTCTCAAAAAGGTCCGGAACATTGTTTAAATAATCAAAATGTCAAAAAATTAAGGAAAAATTCGATTTTTTCTTCGTTTTTTGATTATAACTTTAAAATTATTCATTTCCGAGAAAAGTTGTACTAACATAAAAGTTGCGTAATTAAATTTTCTATAATATAGAATTGGTTAAAAATTTAAAAAGTAGTCACCCTTGTTGCAAAATAGCAATAATTGCAAAAAAACCATACAAAAACAACTATTTGCATTTTACGTTTGACAAACATTTATGCTACACTTACGACCTTGATATTTCACCCAAAAAAACTATATGATACAGTAAAACAATACTGTAAATTTCATTAAGATCGGTCCAATAGATTTTGCAAAATAAATTTTGCAATCCAGCTTTCGTAAAAAAAAATTATTTTTTCAAAATGTTACAGGACTGAAAATAAAGCAGATAGCAAGTTGAAATTTCTTTTGCGTATAGAAGTGTACACTGTACCATTCATTTGCAATTTTGTAAAATTAAAATCGATTGACACTACGGCGTCAGGAATTTTTTTAAATAAACATTAATTATTGGTGCTACGCGCAGAACAGCGGATAGTTTGCTCTGATTGGGCATTCCAATGACCTTTGATAATGATTGATAAATTTTAATTTTTATTACATTTCGATATAAATAAATAAATTTGTTTATTGCAAAATAGAAACACATAATCTATCCTTTGAAATAACACTTTTGTTAGCAAAAACTTTCTGTGTTCATATATTTTAACTTAAAAAATAAAAGTTTATTATTTTTAAACATATACAATTGTTTAAACAATATTTCTCAAACAATAATAAAATTAGTTTGATTTTTGTGGAATTAAAATATTAAAATAAAACAAAATATAGAGTAAGAAAATAATATATTAGATAAAGATTGGAAGAAATTTTGGTGGAAATCAACTTGTGTGAATCGAACACCGCTGCGCGTAGTACCAAACGTGCGCGTAGTACGCTGCGCGTAGTAGTGCTGTGTGTCCTGCGCGTAGCACCAAAAATTATTGTTTATTTGAAAAATTTCCTGACGCCGTGGTAATTAATCGATTTTAATTTTGCAAATTGCAAATGAAAGGTATAGTACACTTCTATAAGCAAAAAAAATTTCAACTTGCTATCTGCTTTATTTTCAGTCCTGTAACATTTTGAAAAAATGAATTTTTTTTTGCGAAAGCTGGATTGCAAAATTTATTTTGCAAGATCTATTAAACCGATCTATATGAAATTTACAGTATTGTTTTACTGAATTATAAAGTTTTTCTGGGTGAAATATGAGGGTCCTAAGTCTAGCATAAATGGTTGAAAAACGTAAAATGCGAATACTTGTTTTTGTATAATTTTTCCGCAATTATTGCTATTTTGCAACTAGGGTCACTATTTTTTAAATTTTCAGCCAATTCTTTATTGTAGGAAATTTAATTACGCAACTTTTATGTTAGTACAACTTTTCTCGGAAATGAATTCTTTTAAAGTTATAATCAAAAAACGAAGAAAAAAATCAAATTTTTCCTTAATTTTTTGACATTTTGATTATTTAAACAATGTTCCGGACCTTTTTGAGAGGCAGGATAACTCAAATATTATTATTTGATTTATTTTCAAGCAATCTCTGCAAAAAAATTTGAGTCACCTCTCAACGTCCATCTCAAAACAGATGCGCCCTGGACTAATAGACATTTAGCACTAAAAACATCGAAATAAATCGATTTTTAAATACAGCACCTAGAAACATGCCACTTTTGCATTGTGTCCAGGATGATGTCAGGAAAAATTTCTACTATAGAAAAATGCGTGGATATGCATATTATAGTCCAAGTAATGAAGCTAAAAATAGGACAAAACCTCGCAATTTTTCACAGAATGGATCGATTTGCTTGAAAATTTCAGAATAGGTAGTGGATAGTCCAAGGATTAAAATCTATATGATGCCGAAAGGCGCTTTTACCATGGGGGACGTTGCCACCCCATCTCGGGGGTAGAAACATTTTATTATATTTTGACCCCAAAAGTTGGTAAAAACATTCATTCTAAGCAAAAAATGTTCTATACATTTTTTTTGATAAAATTAATAGTTTTCCATTTATTCGCTATCGAAAGTGTTAGTTTTATATCGAAAAAATCAATGTTTTTAATCAGTTCTCTGCAAATAACTCAAAAAATTTTCGTTTTATCAAAACAACTTTGCTTAACAAGAATGTACCTTGTGAAAAAATCAACAAAACCGTTTTTTTTTTATTTTCTTTAAGATCAATAGTAATCGAGCTATAAGGACTTTATTATAATATGTTAGCTCTTCTTCGTCAAATGCTAAATATTGTAGTATCAAAGTCAAAAACAGGAAAACTATGCATTTTTCGAGGATAAAATATTTAAACTAATTTGAAGTATTTAAAAATATCTATCTACAAAAATAAAAAACAAGTCTTTAGCTCAAAAATTAAGTGGCTTGTAATGAACAGAATGTCAGTCCCTATTTTTTTTTTTTTTTTTTCAGCGAAAAAGTGATCTGAAGCAATCCCCTAATCACCCCCCTAATTAAAATTAGTCATTGACCTTATTTGGTCTTCTTTATTTATCTATTATTAATAGGTTCTAGAAGTTTAACTGGCTCAGAGTAATTAGTTTAAAAAAAAATGAAGTCAAAACGAATAACGAATTTTTGAAGTTTGGTAAAAAATTCCCTTTTCTTCAGAATAGAAAAATGATTATCACAGATACGAAAAACTGTTTAATATAAAATTGTAGCTTATTGAATTCCCAATAAACTGTTTTGCAAAATTTTTTTCTACGGTAAAAATTGAGTGAGCTATTGACAATTAAAACTGGTAATAACATGAAAACACCACCTTCAACAACCCTTTCAAAGTCACCACTTTTTACGACTGAGGATTTTAAAAGGATTTAATATTAATAGCCTTATGGACCTTGTAAACACCTGCAAAATTCTTTTTCACCAAAATTTCTAAGATACAAATTAAAAAGGTTACGTTTAAAAAATCAAAATATTTTTTTGAAAAAAAAAAGGAGAAATCCAATTGGAAGCATAATAATGTAAATTAGCGGTGTTTTTAGTCATTGGCCTTATTTATTCTTCTTTATTTATGTATTATTAATATATTACAGAAGTTTGAATGGCTTAGAATGATTAGTTTTTTAAAAAATTGGAGTTAAAAGCGAATAACGACTTTTTGTAGTTTGGTAAAAAATGCCATTTTCTTCAGAATAGAAAGATTAGCATCAGATATATGAAAAAATGTGTTAATTTTGAAACTGTAGGTTATTTAAATCCCAAGAACTTGGTTTCAAAAAATTTTTTCTACGGCAAAAATTGAGTGAATGGTAAATGAGTATATATCGAAAAACATTGATTTTTTCGATATAAAACTAAAACTTTCGATAGCGAATAAATCGAAAAGTATTAATTTTATCAAAAAAATGTATAGAACATTTTTTGCTTAGAATGAATGTTTTTATCAACTTTAACTATAATAAAAAATTTCCACCCCCGAGATGGGGTGGCAACCACCCCCATGGTAAAAGCGCCTTTCGGCATCATAGATTTTGATCCTTGGACTATCCACTACGTATTCTCAAATTTTCAAGCAAATCGATCCATTCTGTAAAAGTTTCGAGGTGAAAAGCTTCGGTTCCTGGACTAATAGTTGCATTTTAAAGTGCATAAAATGCATCCAAAAGTGCCTAAACATGTCAAAATAAGCATATTAATGGCCAGATTTTGTTACTCGGGAGTCTTTGGGACGGCTGGACACGACTACGCCATCAGAACCGACCTCCGGAGCACCTGGTGCCCAGAGTCACTGTTAAGGCAAGTCATCTGGAGGTTCCAGAGTTATCGGAAATAGAAAGATGCAAACAGATTACGTGAAGGTTTTTAGAGTCGTTGAACATGCATACGCCATCAGAACCGACACCCGGAGCATCTGGTGTCTAGGTGTCACGTCATCTTCTGGAGTTTCGGGGCATTTCGGCACTAAATTGATGCAAACAGATTACACGAGGGGCTTTTGGGGTTAATCAGGCCCTTCATATTTATGAACTTACTCGTCTTGTACCCCCTTTGGACCAAAATGGATGGTTGATATATCGATTGGCTGGTCTTTTCCTAAACTTTAAGATGGGATTTGGCCCATTTTTTAATTCAGTCAGGTAGCCAGAATCGCATAGTGTCGCAGGTAGGAGGGTGTGTACCACTGACGAGAACTACCGTTCTCTGGGACAAAAAGTTAAAGAGATTCAGTAAGTATTTGTTAATTTATATTCTTACATTGTCGGCACAAAAAATAATTTACGGTCCAACCAATAGTTGTTTATGAAGACCAGATCTATTTTGCCGGTATCGAAGTGTTCCAACAAGGTATCAAAGCTGAAACTTCTGCTGATTTCGTTTAAGTAATGATCGTCCTGATAAAAGTTGAATTTATAGCCACTTGATACGCTTACTACTTCTAGTAGTTCTGGTATTATTCCAGGCAATGAATCATTAAGATCATTTACCATTGGAGATAGAAATGAAACACCAACAGTTAAAGAGCAGTGAGGGAAACTTGTTTTCATGTTTGGTTTGATTGGTTTTAACTTGACTTTGTATTTGCTGTCTTTACATTCGTTTATTTTCTTATATTTGATTGTTTTTCCGCAGTTACTATTTTTGTAATCAATAACGTACAATGCTACAATTGAACCGTTTTTAAGAAGAATCAAACTTTTGTAAAAACTGTAGTTCCATAGTAACTCTGATATTTTCATTAAATCTACTGAGTTGGTAGTGATAATAATGAAATGTGACAAAATTCTGGACACTTTTCTTTCTGTACATATATCGAAAAGAGTTGTATTCAGCTCATCTAAGGAACTGTAAGTTATTGTAAATAAATTTGGAGCACCACGGAAAAAATGCAATAGGTATAAGTGGTCACTTCCTACAATTATTTTTGAAAATCTGGGAATGAAGTCTCTGGTGAAATTTTCACTTGTTATGAAAATATGTGTATGATAACTAGCGTAATCAACAATGTGTTGGAAACATTCTGTTAATGTATTTTTCTCGATAAACGAAGTATTTAAGGATTTTATTTGCATGGGAAATACCAAGACTGCCAAAATTATAACATACATTTTATTGTTATTTCACAAAGTGCGTAGTTATGTTAACCAAATTCGTTATGAGATTAATATAGATTACATTTGTACGATTTCTTTTTTATCATTATAAATGCCAGATTTTTATCAGCTCTATCAGTTTATATTTAATGTCAAAAAACATTAGGGGCAAATTTAACATTGATCTAATATAATTATTTGTTTGAATCGTCCTTCCCACTGTTCCAACAAGAATTGTGATCTTTTAGTGACGGTTTCGTGATGATCATTTCAGTAATCGGGAAATAGGGTTTTTCATTGATTGTCATTTGTTTCGAGCTTTTGTCATGTGTCACATAATATTAATATATCTACGGCATACGTCTTTAGCTTTTATCAATGGATATATCAACAACAATATACATATTGATAGATAAATCAGTTATCAGTCAGGTAACCGTTCCAACATCGGTCTCCCAATTACCGTCATGGGACGATAACTGGGCGACACAATTACGAACATGCGCACAACAAACGGTACAAGTAGTTTCGTGACGGTTTCTGGACCGTCTAAAAGTTTGTGTTGGAACAAACCTAATATTATCTGTTTTCTTTAAAATACAGTTAAAAAAATAAAATGGTTAAGACCACACTTTCTAAAACACCAGGCTTGTAACCTTTTTTATCCTTTTAACATATTATGTAGTGCAGTTATTTATCAGTAGAGGCCAAAATACCATCATCATCATTTCGCAACCTCTTGCATCCACTGTTGAATATAGGTCTGCTCCATATTCTTCCAGTGTTCTCTATCTTGTGTTTTCTGTATCGAACTTCCCACTATATTTCTCATGTCATCCATCCATCTTTTTGGTGGTCTACCTCGGTGTCTTTTATCTTCTTTAGGTGTCCATTCTAAGAGTATTTTAATCCACTTATTATCATTCAAACGTGCTACATGTCCAGCACATTTCCATTTGGCTTGTGCAATATTTTCTATGATATATGTCATTTTGGTCCTGTCTCTCAATATCCTAATTGGTATCATACACTTGAGTCCAGGAATCGTTATCCGTGCGTCATTAATACCTGGCGAGATAAAACCATTGACATATTAAACGTAGACTCGGCATACTCACCAAAAAAGCGTAACGCGGAAACAGCATGGAAACAGTCGATCGGTGGTCTATCTATCTCTTTTAACCAAACGATCGCGCATTTGACTGACAAAGATGGCTAGACCACTCAATCCTATGTCGACGTTACACCCCAATGCATTGAGTAGCATATCCCTAGCCAAGGTCTATCCTCTTAACATGTCTCTGGATAAAACACATATTTGATAACTCAAATTTTAACCCGTAAGAGGAGCAGTACCTACTTACTGTCACTTGCTGTTGCGTTTCGTAAATTTCAATTTCCGACTTATCATCGACTTATTTCGTATACTTTAAATGATGACGCACGGGTAAAGATTTCTTGACTCAACTGTATCTCTTCTTGTTATTCCCAACATTGCTCTTTCCATTTTTCTTTGGGTTATTCTCAATTTATTTGTAGAATGTTTAGTCAAAGTTATGGTTTCGGAAATATGTTATTACCGGCAGTAATAATAATAATATTTATTATTTTTTACAACAAGAGCTCCACCCGCCGAAGGTGCTGCGCTGGATCATCAGCCGGCGCTCACTCAAGCGGGACGACCGAGGCAGCGCATGAAATGGACTGTGTCCATTAATGAAAACATTTTGCGCTTCTATTACAAGGTGACAAACCTCGGTCAAGAAACAATCGGCTACCGACAACAGCTGTATGCCGAATTTTGCAGGACGTACCCAGATATTCAAGTATCGGAGCAAAGAGTATCAGATCAATACCGGGTAATCATAAGGAACAACCTTACCCCAGAGACTAGACGCAATTCGATCAAAAGCGAAGTCGAACGGGAGATTAATAACCAAGAACAAGTTTTAGATCAAGTCCCTAACGAAATCCTCGATGATCAGACTCCTGAGATTCTCATGCCAGAAACTCAACCTGATAATACACAGCAGGAAAACAACGAGTTGCACGATAGTCTAGCAAACGAAATGGCTCGTGCCGTACAAGAGTTTAATGGAACAAACCCACTTAGCAGACCACCGCTACCACGAATAAACTCTTGTAAGAAACTAGGTGCGCTGTTACAAATTGTAAACACTGAAGTCCTACCCAACTATGTCGTAGAAGCTCACACGTTGGAATATTTGCATATGCTAATCTACTGTGCAGCTACAGCAATTGCCAATGTAATGGGTGTTAAGATCAGAACACGACGGGGTACTACTAACGGAAGGACTGGTAACAGAATTGCACCCTGGGAAAAAAGACTGCTCGGAAAGATCGAATTATTACGTAGGGATATTGGTATAGACACAGAATACATACGAGATGTAACAAGTAGAAAAATCATCAGAAGAGCTGAAGAAATAATGCTGACTACCGCAAGACACTCAAGATATGATCCAGAAAACAACACAGCCCATCAGTGTCTGGATACATTAAAACAAAAGCTCTCCGTTTAGTCAGGACGACTAAGGAGGTACAAAGTTAGTAACAACCGCAAAAGCGACAATGCTCTTTTTGAAAGTTCTGAAAAGGCGTTCTATCGAAAACTCAATTCCACTGTAGAACGTTTCGATAAGACTTACCCAAGCCAAGAAGAAATTCATGAGTTTTGGGGAAATCAACTTTCCACGCCAGCTGCTCTTAACAACAATGCTGGATGGATAGAAGATACGACACAGAACTGCCAACACTACATTACCACCCTTTACGAACCCTTCACTAATGAAGAAGTCTCAAATACTATCAAAGAGCTTCATAACTGGAAATCTCCTGGACCAGACGGAGTTCAAAACTTTTGGCTTAAGAAGTTTTGGAGTGTTCATGAATGCTTATCAACACTAATTAATCATGTTATTTCTAATCCGCAGGATATACCATCATTCCTAACTCAGGGAACCACTTATTATATTCCGAAGGATCAAAATAACACCCAAGATCCAGCCAAATACCGCCCAATTACTTGTCTTCCAACTTTGTATAAATTGGTCACATCCTATGTAGCCCGGCGGATCTACCAACACTGTGCTCTGAACAATATCATAGAGCCTCAACAGAAAGGATGCGCTAAGGGTTCCATGTGTTGCAAAGAACCCAGTCATTTCTCACCAGTCATTTCTAACCAGGCATATTCCAAAAAGAGGAATCTTTTTACTGCCTTCATTGATTACAAGAAGGCCTTTGATTCAGTGCCGCATGAATGGCTTATAGATATATTGAGAATATATAAAGTCGATGATAATATAGTGACCTTTTTAGAGCATATAATGACGGAGTGGAAGACTAGAATTCACCTTCAAATACCTGGTGAAAATAACATCGAAACTGAAAATATCGCAATCAGCCGGGGCCTGTTTCAAGGAGATTCGTTGAGTCCACTGTGGTTCTGTCTAGCTATGAACCCACTATCTCAGCTATTGAACTCCACAGACGCAGGTTTTAGCATCAAAAATAACAACAATGTGGTGGCGAAGCTTAATCATTTATTGTATATGGATGATTTGAAATTAATGGCTTCCACTCGAAACCAACTCGATGAGATGCTAAAAACTGTAGAAACTTTTTCTAATGATATTATTAGCATGCACTTCGGACTAGACAAGTGCCGTATTTTAAATATAGTCAAAGGAAAAGTACAGCCCGGAGGATTCGATATGCAAAATGGCCAGAACATCGAGGCCTTGGGTGAAAACGATATGTATAAATATCTTGGAGTAAAGCAAGCGCGGAGAATTGACCATAAATAAATGAAAACAGAGATAACTACTGAGTTTATACGAAGAGTAAAACAGCTGCTTCGCTCATACCTTAATAGTAGAAATTTGTTTAAGGCACTAAACACCTACGCATGTTCCGCGCTTAGCTATTCATTTGCCATTGTTGAGTGGACAAAAACGGACATAGAAAATCTTCAGCGAAAAGTAAGAACGCACCTCACAAAGGCACAAAAACACCATCCAAAAAGTGCAGTAGAAAGAACGACATTACCACGGAATTTAGGAGGAAGAGGACTTATGGATATAGGTGAGCAATTAGACAAACAAATTGCTAATTTAAGATCTTATTTTCAGATGCAGGCTGAAACATCTACTCTACACCGCGCTATGTGCGCAGTAGATGACAATACACCGATAAAACTGAGGGAAGCAGAACTGCGCATAAACCACCTTACTAAGGACGAAAAATTGCGCGCCTGGATGGGTAAATCTCTGCACGGGCGACATCCCAATGAGGTCAGCCAAGATTATGTCGACAATATAGCGTCGAACTACTGGTTGACATCAGGAAAGATGTTCCCTGAAACGGAGGGATATTACTGGCCATTCAGGATCAGGTTATACCAACCAGAAATTACCTGAAATATATCATCAAAGACCCTCATGTTCAAAACGACAGATGCCGATATGGATGTCAAGCCCAAGAAACCATCCAACATCTTACAGGGGGCTGCCAGGCATTTTCTGCAACTGAGTACAAGGAACGGCATGACGCAGTGGGTAAAATCCTTCATCAGGAGATAGCTATCAAGCTGGGACTTCTCCAAACCGACCATCTCCCATATTATCAATACGTCCCTGAGAGTATGCTTGAGGATGGCAACTACAAGCTATACTGGGACCGCACAGTGCTCACAGACCAAACAGTGGCGCATAATAGACCAGATCTCGTATTAGTCAATAAATTAACGAGACAAACAACCCTCATTGATGTGGCGATTCCTAACAACAATAGTCTACGTACTAAATTTACTGAGAAGATCGCCAAGTACAGAGATCTGGAAATACAAATACGGAGACAATGGAGAATGCAAAGTACCCAGACGATACCGATTATTATGTCTACTACTGGATTCATTCCGAAGACCCTCCTCGAAAGCATAAAAAGCTGGGTCTTAATGAACATCTTTATAAGACCATGCAGAAAGCAGTACTACTCGCAACGGCCAGATGTGTACGAAAATTTTTGGGAGATACACCTGCATACCAAGTCACCTAGGGCTCGATAACACGGAAAGAGTCCCACCAGAGCTCAATCCTTTTGATACCGTAGGTATCTGGGATGAGTCAATTTTCCCCTTAGAGGGAGTGTGAGCCGTATGGCTAAATCTGGATGTTTATTTACTTCTCATTATACAATATAAAACAATGTTACAATACAATAGTTCACGATAATATAATTTAAAATTAACTTCTAGTATAGAATTTCTAATTTCATTAAAAACATGAACACAATAAGATAAATTTGAAATAAATAAGTAAATAATATCTAAATATTAGTTTATTGCATGTATTATAATATATTATATTGCCATATTACAAGGTATTTACTTTCCCGCACGGAGTGCGGGAAAATTTACTTTCACGCACGCCGTGCGGGATAGTGCAACTTTCGGAAACGAAATGCGTGCGTGAAAGTGGCTCTTTTAGCACGGCCGTAGAAAAAATGAATTGTTTTCCTAGAGTTATCGTCCATCTTTAAAATTTTGAGCGCCCTCTGTTGGAATTTAATTTTGCGAATACTTTTGTCTTTTATTCGACGCTTCTTGACCGAAAAACCCACCACTTTAGAGTGAACTTCATTTATAAATATAATTCATTGAAAAAGTGAGGATTAAAAATTTCTAACTCGGTCCTCAGTCGTGGGAAGACCATTGCAAAATAATCTAAGTATAATTTGTTGGACACGCGTTTATTAATCCTCCCATCGAAATTAATTAGGGTTTTAGAAGTGACAATAGATCGGATTAGAGATAAAAAATTCAGAGGGTAACTTGAAGGGTGACTTCCGTCAGCGATCTTCGGAAGGGACGAGCAGATAAGAGCAAAGAGATACCAGTTAACTTAGAGATTTGCATTTATTTCATTAATTATTTAATATTTATTCGTTTTAAAAACAACGTTTAGGATTTGAGAATTGAGAAGATCCATAGTGGAGGGGCAGGATAGACAAATACAGCAAGGAAATCGATAAGAATATAATGTAGTTTAGTATTTTAGTTGGGAATAAGCCACAATTTAACACGTTACCTGCGAAACAATTTTTAAATGACTTCCTATTTGACGGGGCGAGGTCTTAAAGACCTCATCATAAAACTTCTTATTTGGCGGATAAAAATTTTTAAAACGTCCCCACCTGCTAAGGCTGTAAAATGTTTATTTTTTAACCATTTTTGATGTTATTTGTACCGTTTAAATCCTTATAGAGTACTCTAGTCAAATTATTGTAAAAAAAATTTACGACGTTGATTTGACCCCTTACCGCCATAAAGTACGATTTTTCGTACCTACTTCGAAAAGTGAGCCCTCGTGTTTTCACGGCTTCGCCATATGATTGTCTTACGGCATCCATTTACAAAAATTTTAAGAAATCTACTCCTTATAGGCCTGGATCCCACGTACCAAAAAAAAGTTGAATAATAGCAAGCTGAAAATGTGTCAATAGCTTAACGGTGTCTCGTCAGACAAACTTTGATGTATGGGAACACTGAAACAGGGGAAGTTTTAATTGTGGAACAGGTTAAAAATTTGGAACTTTAGACTACGAAAACGTCCCATGTATTTTGTCGCAAAGAACTTCCAATTTATTTGTTACCCTTTCATTAAACTTTGATGCAAAAATCAGACTGGTATTTATCACCAACTGGGCCTTTTAATGAGTGGAACATGTAGAATATGTCAAATGACAGGAATTATGACAGGTGATAAATAGCAGTCTGATTTTTGAGCGTTGAATGAAAGGGTAACAAATCAATTGGAAGTTCTGTCCGACAAAATACATGGGACGTTTTCGTAGTCTGACGTTCCAAATTTTTAACCTGTTCTACAATTAAAAACTTCCCCTGTTCCAGTGTTCCCGTACATCAAAGTTTGTCCGACTAGACACCGTTAAGCTATTAACAAATTTTCGGCTTACTATTATTAATCAACTTTTTTTGGTACGCGGGGTCCAGGCCTATTAACAACAATAAATATTTAAACTATCAAATATCCCAGAATATTATACTATAATGAAGTAATTTTAAGATATCCTTCAGTTGTTTTTTTAATAAAATAATTTTGGAGCCGAAACATTAAGGGGTTAATAATAATTATTTCATTATAAAATGTATTACAACAGCGGCCACTCTCATTGTGACGTCAACAGAAGACTGCCTACTGCTAAAAATGGATAATACAGTCGGAAAAATTAGTGAAAAGGGCTTTTCATTCACAGTCATTTGTTTCGAGCTTATGTCATATGTCGTATAATCCGTATATATTAATATTATACATAGATTATACAACATATGACAGAGGTTGTAATATATATACAACATATGACAGAAGCTCGAAACAAATGACGATCTATGAAAAGCCCTATACCCATGAACGATCACATCAATCACTTATTTTGTATTTGCTATCTTTTTTATAACAAACGTTTGTTATATATAAAAAAATGAATGTGTGTACTTTGTACGCACGTAAGAAGATATTCTTCTATTATATAGATAATTAAAACGAAGTAAATATACTTAACAGGTTACAGATACATACATACCTATCTTGAAAGATTAGCAATGAACTCATGCTGTCTGTGTGCGCAGGCGCGCAGATTTATGTACAATTTTACCCTCAATTGAATCGCCGCTAAAGAAGAATATCTTCAAAAAAACACAGAATAAGTGATTGATGTGATCGTTCATGGGTATAGGGCTTTTCATCGATTGTCCTTTGTTTCGAGCTTCTGTCATGTGTCACATAATATTACTACAGCTGCGTCATAGGGACCGTTCAATTATTACGTAACTCAAGTTGGGGGGGGGGTCAAACATTTTCCAAAATTGCGTTACGCAATAGTTAAACTCCCATAAGTGTGCGTTACGTAGGGGGGGGGGGGGTTAAAAATCTTCAAAAATCGCGTTACGTAATACTTGAACGCTCCCATACGTCTTTGGTTTGTATCATTGGTAGATACCAATAACGTATGACGTAGATATATTAATATTTTGTGACACATGACAGAAGCTCGAAACAAATGACTGTGAATGAAAAGCCCTATTCTTTCATCTTTCCGATTGTATGTTTCATGAATTTCACTTATTTACAAATGTTTGTATTTTTTTAGTTGTATGTCAATAAAAATCTTATAAAATGTTCATGGAACTTAAATATGAATTTTTTATTATTACATAGATACCTTATAAACGAGAGAAAGGAATATTGTTTCACAGTTTTACAATAATTTTCTATAAAAAATATTCAGTTTTCATTTATTATAACAAAACAATTTTCAAAAATATATTACAACCTCTTCGGGGTCATATATGCCCTGAACCGCCAGATTAGAAAGTTTCTGACGAGGTCTGTTAGACCTTGTACCGCCATATTTGAAGTTGTATAAAAATTGTTTAGCCATATAAGACGGGGCCAAATAGACCTCGTCCCGCAGGTAACGTGTTAAGTCTGAAATTAAATTTATTTGACTTTCCGATATCCACTTCGGAAATCATTATCAAAGTATAAAAACCTTATTAAACAAATTTTGTTTTTGTTGCTTGGTAAAAAAAAATCTTCTAATAATTTAATTTTATCTGAGTCATTTATATTGACAATGGATCGTGATAGTCGTGACGTCAAATCAATGATGGCTACTCTGAAAAAGGTTTCTAAACAAAGCAAACAGCTGTCAGGCACACGTGGTTTTGTGGCAAAGTTTTATTTTCGTTTTTATAAATGGAATATATTGCTTGTACGTTATTTAATTTTTACAAAATGATAATGTGTTGGGTACCCATTGTAACCACTGCCCATAGAGGAGTCTTTTAAGTTTCCGAAAAAGACTGATGTTCAAAAACAATGATTATCATTTGATATTGTAAGCAGTGGTGTCATGGCAAAATTAGCAGTGCCGGAACGCACTGCTAATTTTTGTTTACAAAACCTAAATTCTCTATTTATTTTTTTTTTCTTTTCTTAACCAGTGTGGGAACGGCGTTCCCACGCGTTCCCACACCATGACACCACTGATTGTAAGTACTAAAATATTATATAAAATATCTTTAAAACAGTTAAAAATTTCATTAATTTTAATTAACTATTTAATAAAATAAAATAAAATTACAAATGATTACACAAACCACGTCTATAATAGTAACACATCTTTGTTTTGTTTGGAAACCTTTTTGACGTTTTGACGTCATACTATCACGGTCCATTAACACCATGTCCGTAGTGACATTTTCCAAATCGAACATTGACTATCTTTGTCATACAACGCACTCAGTCGAAGAGAATGTGGTGACAAGACAGTGACAAACAAAGGTACTAAATATTTGACAGGGCTTCAGGAATATTTTGAGTTGTTTATTTTATAATAATATTGATAGTGTATAATAAACGTATGTCTCAAAAACTCGTATAAGGCTGTATAGAACATTGATAGTCCCCGTTCTCACATATGGATCAGAAGCATGGACGCTTATTAAAACAGATGAATCCGCTCTATCGATTTTTGAAAGAAAAATGCTACGAAAGATATTCGGAGCAGTCTGTGCGAACAAAGCGTTTCATGGTAGGTACAAATATAAGTATTATTAAAAAATCACTTTATCACTTTTCTTTTTTACTCGATTAGGTATTAGTTTTTATTGTATACTATATAAATTATTGTTATCACTGAATACATAGTAATTGTTGAAATATTAAATTTATTTCCTATCGTTTTAAGAAGAAATGTAATTTATTTTATTTTATTGAAGAGTTAATAAGAATGAGGAGGAAAAAAGTTGAAAGGGTAGGAAAAATGAAAACTCAAATTTCTCTAAAATATAATGTGTAGATCTAAAACTACATAAAAATCAATTTAATTCTTCAAACGTGCTTTTATTTCAAGAAGGTGTATACATTTTGTTTAATATTGAATTTAATATTTTGCAAACTGCACTAAACAACTAATTTAACTATCAGCAATACTTCTGGATCTTGTCCAGATCATCCAGGTCCGGCCCCAGGGGTGGGCGAACTGGACGGCTGCCCAGGGCGGCAAATTTTAGAGGACAGCCAATTTTTGAAATTGAAGAAATAATAACTTATGTTTAATATTATAAAAAATCAATATTATGAACAAGAGCGGCAAAAATGCAACTGTAAAAACGAGAATTAAGTAAGTGAAACAATAGCGATTGCAAGGTTCATTCGACGGAAAATCGACAACACCGCCTTCTTCTTCATCGCATAAGAATATTAGGATCAGAGCTAAACTAAATTCACTGAAATTCACTTAAAATTTACTTTACTGAAAATGGATATAATAATTAGAAACATATAGCTGAAGCTTTGTCCAGCCACGCTAGGTCTCCAGCTCATCTACAGTCACAGCGACAGTGGGTAGAACTAGCAATTAGACTAGAATCGGGCAAAATCATAGATGAAGAAACACAAAAAGTTCTAAATTCAGAAACTGGTCATTGGAAAAATATAATACATCGACTTATATCAATAATACAGTTCTTAGCACATCATGTCATCCAATGAGGGGCGATTCTGATAAACATTTTCGTCAAAACAATGGTAATATTTTTAAGCTTTTTGAGCTCTTTTAAAATTTTGATTCTGTATTACAAGAGCACATTAGAAGAATAACTAATGGGAGTAACAAGCAGCATCACTACTTGGGAAAACGTATTCAAAACGAAATTATTCAGCTCCTCCATGACCAAACCAAAAATAGATTTGAAACTTTTTGAAATCAGCAAAGTATTATAGCATAATTTTAGATTGTATATCTGATATTGCTGGGGTGGAACAGATGACTATTGTTGTATATTTTGTCGATTTAGGTTATTGTTCACAAAGTGTTAAAATTGAAGAACATTTTCTTGGATTTGTGCCTGTAGTGGAAACCACTGGCTTGGGAGTTGCGGAGTCCCAGAATGAACTGGGAATACCTTTGGAAGATATGAGAGGACAAGGGTATGATAATGGGGCAAGTATGGAAGAGAAGAACTTGGGAGTTCAAAACCGAATTTTGAAAATGAATCCTAGAGCATTTTTTGTCCCATGTTCTAGCCATTCACTTAACTTAGTCGTGAACGATGCTGCTAAAGCCTCACAGTTTGCAGTTTCTTTCTTTTCCTTAGCGCATGAGTGGCTCCACATCTACTGCGATGGCTCCTCGATACCGGACTCGGGAAGAACAGGAGCAGGATATGTCTCAACGTTCTCCAAAGGCTCCATAGCTGTGGGTGCCCCTCTCACCAACTATGATGGCGAAATTGCTGCTATACACGAAGCCGCTAAAAGTCTCGAGAATCTCCAACACCCCCAAAAAGTTGCCTTCTTCATCGACTGCCAAGCCGCAATCCTCGCCCTGTCGACAAATCGATATACCGACTGTGCCCAAACAATATCTTGCCGCGTCCAACTATCGAACTTGCTGGAAAAAGGGTGGCTGATTACTTTACAATGGATCCCTAGTCATGTCGGTGTTGAAGGGAATGAAGCGGCGGATGAACTTGCAAAAGAAGGCACTACTCTTCCACAGCCCCCTAGCTTCCAATCGTACACATCAGCAAAGTCCACCATTAAAAGAGGAATCAAAGCGAAGATAAAAGACCAGCAAATACAAGCCGGTGCTGGAAAATCTTGGGCCCACCTAATAGAGTCACCAATCCCTCACAACTTGCCGAGACCCATCAGTGTAGCCGCGTTCAGAACAACTACGGGGCATGACTACCTGGCCTCCCATCTACATCGCATCGGCGTCCGTGAAAATGACAACTGTCCACTATGTAATCAGCCCCAGATGGATGCTGCTCACCTCCCAGAGTGCCCAGCCCTGATAACAGACCCCCCGAGGAGGATGAAGATCGCCTACGAGAAACGTCTCGTCTATACTGGTCAGCGCGCCGCCAAATGGCTAACATGCCAAGGGTGGGCGTTGGCTAGTAAGTAAGTAAGTAAGTCTTTTCCTTAGTGACAAAATTTACAACTTTTTGTCAGCATCTATTCATCGTTGGACTATGCTGAAAAATCATATTTCTAGCCAAACACTGAAACCTTTGTCCGAAACTATATGGGAAAGTAGAATAATTGATGCAATTACTCCCATTAGAGACCAAATTGAAGAAATTTACGATGCTCTTGTAGAAATCACTGTGAATAAAAACAACGATAAAATGGTTGCTCATGAGGCAAACTGTTTGGCAAATCAAATCCGTGATTTTACTTTTCTTTGCTCTGTGGTAATATGGCATGACATTTTACTTCACATCAACGTAGTCGCATATGCAGAGTACAGTGGAACCTCGATAACTCAGATTAATCGGGACCGCGGCCGATCCGGGTTACCGAAAATCCGAGATAGCCGGAGAATATGGTAAAAATTAATAAAATACTTACAGATAAACTCCGTTAGAATTGAAATATAATGAAATATATTTATAAATATGCACAGTACCAACTCATTAAAATTACTAAAAAAAACACCAAACACAAACGTAAGCAAACGGAAGCAAACAATACAAGACACACAATACAGTCATAACGTCTTTCCTAAACAATGCTAAGACAGTTTGAAATAAAAAGGAATAGGTACTACAGACAGACAGGTGGCTGTTGTTTCTGCGGCGTGTGCTATGAGTCATTTTTAATATCGTATAGTTCAAATTACACACATACACATTATCTCTCAAATATTATATTACATACATTTTTATTGTTGAAAGGTTTGTCTGATAATTAACTATTTTGATGGGAAATAAGCCACAATTAAATTGAAAAATACAAAATATTGAAAATCAAAATGTTTATCTGATGAAAATCGGTCCGGGTTAGCCGGACTTCCGGGTTATCGGGGGCCGACTTATCGGGGTTCCACTGTATTGATATGGGAGCGTATCAAGCTATTAGTTTATTAGAAAAATCTGAATTTCATTTTAAGTCTCTCGGAAGTGATTTAAAATTCCAGGGCTATTTGACAGGCGCAAAAGGGCTCATCAAAGTTAGAAATTGAGAATCCGAAAAGAAGGCTGAAGATGAAAGTATGGACCTAGATCCAGAGACACGATATAAAGTTGACTTCTATTTAAAAATTATAGACACAACCGTTAATGCATTAAGTGATATATTTCAGCAAATTAAGAGCCATGGTGAAATTTTTGAGTTTTTGAGTATACCAAGGGGGAGGGGCGGCGGTCGCCGATCTTGCCCAGGGCGGCCAAATCCCTAGGGCCGGGCCTGAGATCATCCATACCATCAGCTTTCTACTTACTTCTAAAACTTTCTATAAAACATTTAACTTTAATTTTAAGTGTGGTAAGTGCAACATATTTTCTGTCAACAAGTATTTCAATCCCAAATACAACTAGTGAAAGAAAATATCCAGCAAACAATACGATAAACATGAACATACAGCTATTCAAGTCCCGTTTAATACTGGTATCATCACTTAAATAATCATGTCTGTATTTAACCATGTAAAAGGTTTTGTATTTCGTGTATAAAGCCTCCAAAAACCCACATTCCATAACTCTTTGCATCGATATCACGAACTCTTCGTAGAATATGTTGTTGTCCGGTAGGTAAAATCCATACTGGTATGGCTCCACGTTGAAATAGTCCATGGTTTCAGACAGAAACGGCCGATTTATGAACCCGATTTTGCCCCACATAGTTGCAAAACCTTCTCGAGAAGCAGCCATTACTACGTTGTCGAATTCTATGTCTTCAGAGTCAGGAAAGATTTCAGTTCTTTTTAACAAAGGACTGTCTTTCGGAAAGCTCAATGTATTACTATCGTACATTTTAATGGGAATATTGGAGTTTAACAGATCGTCCATATTTCTAATTCGTTTTTCATACAATGCCAGTGGAGAAAAACTTGTCATTTTAGCCTGTCGGTAAGTTAGTTCTAATACACAGAAGAACATATAGAAACCTAAAAAAGGATAAAAACTTTTATTATACAGGGTGCGCCAAACCTCTGGTTTTCTTTGATTACGGCTAAACTATGAGATATACAAAAAAATGTTTATAACAAAACTAATGTGTATCAAAGAGGTCTATATTCTAAAATTATTTTTGATTATACAAGGTGAGTCAGAACGACGGTATGAACTAAAGTTGTATTTTTTTAAATGGAACACCCTGTATATTAAATCATTTTTGAATATATTATTTAAAAATATGAAAAATTTGTATAAGGTCTTATAGGCCTAAAGTTAATAATTTTTGAAATATTTACATTTTTATTGAAAAAAATGGTAATATTTATAGGGTTGTGGATTATGTTTCCAAAGAAATAAAAATTTAAATGATTGGTCAAAATTTTTAAAATATAGTGTTATTTTTAAATAATTTAATATTTTTTACTTATACCCATAAAATATACAGTGTGATCACTATTTGCAAATACAAAATTTTCTATTTTTTTTTAAATGGGACACCCTGTATATTAGTTTTGCATTTTGTAGTAAATATTACAACCTTTCTTTTGGTATAAGGTTGTATGTACCTAGCATGTTTCGTTTTGTAGATATTTTAAAAAAAAAACTATAGATTTTACGTTTTTGCGGATTTTTTATTTAAAAATTTTTTTGCAAAAAAAAATAATTATAATCTGGTTTTAGAAACATACACTAAAATATAAAATATGAAAATAAAAACGTAATTAAAGATTAAAATAAATCGTATGCTAGTACAATTCAATTGAATTTAATAACTTTAAATTATTTTACAAAAAATATTTTACCATTTTAATGAATGCATAAATTAGTTACTAAATTAAATAAACAACCAAATTTTAAATCAACCGTAGTAATTTTTCTACTACAGCAACTTTCCTGTACCAAATTAATTGTTAGTTAAATTGTATTTAGTCAAACTTTTAATTTACCTTTTACATTTACTTACATACATCATACATCTTGAGAATATAAAAATTATTATAAAGTATGCTTTAAAACAGCTGAATGTTAAATGTATCAGCCAAATTATTTATTAATATAAATAGTATGTACTGGTGTCACAAAAGCTGGTAATACTTTTGTAGTTGAAATTTTTGTAACAATTTTTTATATTTTAAATTTTAATTTTTTAACCGAAAAATTTTTGGATATGACATTTGTTTTGGGCGAAACCATTAGAAATTATTACCAGCTTTTGTGACACTAGTAGGTACATAGATACTATTTACTTCTTAATATACTTCCATAACGTTCATTTGTTACAAAGCATACTTTATACGTTCTCAAGATGTAGGTAAATTAAAAAGTTATTAACTGATCTTACTCGTAAATACAATATAACTAACAATTAATTTGGTACAGGAAAGTTGCTGCGGTAGAAGAATTACTACGGTTGATTTAAAATTTGGTTGTTTATTTAATTTAGTACCTAACTAATTTATGCATTCATTAATATGGTAAAATATTTTTTGTAAAATAATTTAAAGTTATTAAATTCAATTGAATTGTACTAGCATACGATTTATTTTAATCTTTAATTACGTTTTTATTTTCATATTTTATATTTTAGTGTATGTTTCTAAAACCAGATTATAATTATTTTTTTTTTGCAAAAGAATTTTTAAGTAAAAAATCCGCAAAAACGTAAAATCTATAGTTTTTTTTAATATCTACAAAACGAAACATGCTAGGTACATACAACCTCATACCAAAAGAAAGGTTGTAATATTTACTACAAAACGCAAAACTAATATACAGGGTGTCCCATTTAAAAAAAAATGAGAAAATTTTGTATTTGTAAATAGTGATCACACTGTATATTTTATGGCTAAAAGTAAAAAATATTAAATTATTTAAAAATAACACTATATTTTAAAAACTTTGACCTATCACCTAAATTTTTATTTCCTTGGAAACATAATTCACAACCCTATAAATATTACCATTTTTCTCAATAAAAATGTAAATATTTCGAAAATTATTAACTTTAGGCCTATAAGACCTTATACAAATTTTTCATATTTTTAAATAATATATTCAAAAATGATTTAATATAAATATAGGGTGTTCCATTTAAAAAAATAAAACTTTGGTTCATACCGTCGTTCTGACTCACCCTGTATAATTGAAAATAATTTTAAATTATAGACATCTTTGATACACATTAGTTTTGTTATAAACATTTTTTTGTATATCTCATAGTTTAGCCGTAATCAAATAAAACCAGAGGTTTGGCGCACCCTGTATTTTTACGATATCAATGGCGCAGGAGAAGATATAGAAATGTAACCATTAGCTCCCAGACTATAAACCATTGTTCATTGAACTACATGGAATCGCAAGCTCAGCAATTGCAACACAACGGGACAATGTACTCATTTTTCAATTTTATTTTAATTTCATTCGATTATCATTCTCTGATCAATTCGTTTCATTTTGTAATTAAGAATTTTTATTATATAATTTTTGAAGTAGAAAACTTAATTGTAATATTTTAAAAATAAAATCTTTTTTAAAAGTCACATCGAGAGTGCGTAAATTTATCTGGCGCTGCGAACAGGATACAGATCGTACAAGAAACATAAGCAGTTTCCTTGGTCAACGAAGTTGTTAGACGAGAAATCCGAACCGGAAAAGAAAAGATTATGTGCAGGAAATCCCAACAGATCATCCTACTGTAAGTACATTTTCCTTTTCATTCCTATTTTTGATTTATGAGCACTTTCATTGATATTTCTGAAAACTCTGTTAATAATTTAAATACTTTGCTTGAAAATCTTACATTAAATACTGAAATTGATTCTAACGCCCGTATTAGCGCCGATACCGATTCTATTCAACAAATTCCTACTATTATTATCACAGAAGTTGAAATGCCGTTCTTAAATGCCGATATCACTAGCCTATGTGCTACGTTACCGGAATTCTCCACCGGAGACAATTTATCTACCTTTTTAAAATCGGTCGATAACTTAATTACATTCCTGGTAGGCCAACAGCTTACAGCTTCGCAAGAATTTATCTTAAACTCTAATATTATTGCTCGTATCAAAGGCGAACCGCGGGATTTTCTTAATTATTCAAACAAAACCGCTTGGGCTGAAGTCAGACCAGCTCTTTTAGCTAAATATGGAGACAGACGCTCCGAAGATATTTTAGTTACTCAACTTTCAACCACAGTTCAAAAAAATCACGAATCTTATGATCAATATCACCAGAGAATTACAAAAAATTTAAACGATTTATTACAGCATACAACTCTAAATGATAATGTTGAAACTGCTAATTTTAAGACTCCCTATTTTAAAAATATAGCTTTAAAAACATTTTGCACAGGTATTAATGAACCATATGCCGAATATTTGTCGCATTTTACAATAACTTCGCTTGAACAAGCGCTCCAAAAATGTATAGTTTATGACAACCACAAATCTCAACAGAAATATATGACCTATTTAAAGACGCAACAAAATAATAAACCATTTTCACCAAAACAGAAACCTGCTAATACAAATCAGACATTTTTTAATAATAACCCAAATCCTACAAGAAATGTTTTTCAACAAAACTCTAACTCTTATCCGAGACAACCAAACTTCAACTCTTATCAGAGACAACCAAACTTCTTCAACTCTAATCCGAGACAAAACTTTTCTCAAACCAATTCTAACTTAACATCAAGAAACAATGCCCATCAGAACACAAATTTTGCTACTAGGCCAAACGCCAATGCAACTCCTAATCCTAATTTTAATTCTTTTAGAAATAATCCACAAAATAATAACAATTTCAATAGACAAATCCGAAATCCCCAACCTGAAAGATATAACGCTACCCCAATGACCGAGGTACAAACTCTCGCCACAAGAAATGAACCCATGGATTTGGATGCGTCCACTATTAGACGTACGCATAATTTTAATATTAACGCAAACTCAGATGAAAATTTCGAATACACCCCTGACTATTTCGAAGTTAATGACGATGACTATCCCCAAGAATTAATTGAAGAAACTTCTCAGGATTTTCTCGAGGATCCTACAGACGAACATCCTCCACCAATATCGATCTAAGTAATCTCCAAACTAATCCCCGACTACCGTTCTTCTTCCTACCTGATTCAAACATTAAAGTATTAATCGACACTGGTGGCTCCCACACAGTCGTCTCACCAAAAGTTTTAAAATATTTTGACCCCTCACATATTTACGAAAAACCGTTCACACTGACATCCATGAAAACAACCCAAAGCTATTCACTAAACATAAAAACACCTTTACTACAAGTCTATAATATTTACGAACCCATAAATGCCCGAATCGCTGATTGGAGCGAAGATTTTGACATTCTTTTAGGAAACTCTGAGCTTGAACGTTTTAAAGCCGTAATTAATTATAAAACTAAAATACTAAACTTAACTACTCACAATGTCGAAATTAATTTCTATACTTTATACAATAAAATACCCGTTGACATACAACAAGGACAAGTCTTTATTCACGCCACAAAAATTGCAAATTTACAAATACCTAACTCAATCCACAATGTAAGTGACGGATTTTTAGAAAACATTACACTACAAAAACCTATGCAATTAGATACACTACACGTCGAAAATCTAGACAATTATGAAATTTCACCTCCCCCGACTGAATTTCACGAACCAGCAATAAGAACAGAACACCTAAACGAAGAAGAAAGAAGTAAAATCATAAAACTTTGTAAAAAATACAAAGATATTTTTTACGATGATTCAAAGAATTTAACTTTCACATCTGCTGTGAAACACGAAATAAAAACCAAGGACGAAACTCCCATTTACGTAAGAGGCTACAGACATCCAAAATCTATGCAAGAAGAGATCACTCGACAAGTAAACAAACTTTTGGACAACAAGATAATCCGCAACTCAATCTCGCCATTCTCAGCCCCAGTATGGATTGTTCCCAAGAAACCTGATGCCTCAGGAAAACGGAAATTCCGTATGGTGATCGATTATAGAAAACTTAATGAGAATACTATCGGAGATAAGTACCCCCTACCAAAAATTGATGAAATCCTTGACAATCTCGGAAAAGCTACATACTTCACTACCCTCGATCTCGCTCAAGGCTTCCACCAAATAGAAGTTCACCCAAACTCTATTCACAAAACAGCATTTTCAGTACCCCACGGCCACTTCGAATTTTTACGAATGCCTTTTGGACTAAAGAATAGTCCTGCCACTTTCGAAAGATTAATGGACAACATCCTAAGACCCTTCCTACACAAATTTTGCTTTGTTTATATGGATGACGTCATAGTCTTCTCCAAATCTCTACAAGATCACTTGGTCCACATCTCCACAATTTTTAATACATTTCGAGAAAACAATCTCAAGGTCCAACTAGATAAATCTGAATTTCTGACTAAAGAAGTTGCCTTCCTAGGTCACATAGTTACTCCCGAAGGTATAAAACCGAACCCCAGTAAGATCGAAGCTATCCAAAAATACCCTCTACCTAAGACTGTCAAAGAAATAAAATCCTTTTTAGGCCTTATTGGCTTCTACAGACGTTTTTGTAAAAACTTTGCAAAGATCACCTCTCCATTCACAAGATGCACACGAAAAAATGCAATCATTGATCCCACTAATCCAGAGTTCTTAGAGTGTTTTCAAAAATGTAAACAGTTACTAACCAACGCCCCGATTCTCCAATACCCTGACTTCTCTAAACCATTCGTATTAACTACAGATGCATCTAACATCGCTATTGGATCTGTTTTATCCCAGAATAATCAGCCAATCGCCTACTACTCTCGCACATTAAATACTGCAGAGCAGAACTACTCCACAATCGAAAAAGAATTGCTTGCCATGGTAGATTCTTGTAAACACTTCCGCCCATATCTTTATGGCCAAAATTTTATCATTGAAACCGATCACAACCCACTCGTTTGGATTAATAAAATCAAAGACCCTTGCTCAAGATTATCTCGCCAAAGAATTAAACTTGAGGAATTTCAATTTGAAGTCCGATACAAAAAAGGAAAAGAAAATCAAGTAGCCGACGCTCTCAGCCGAGTCCAAATAAACGCCTTAAGCACTAGTTCAAACTCTGCCGAACCACCGGATATTAATGACCAATTTGACGTCGATGAATTCTTAAACGACTTTGACAAAAACCAAAACCCAACAGACGAAAACACGCAACACACCTCTGCCGAAAATCCTATTACAGGAATAGAAATATCAGAAGAACCAATCAACTTGTCATCCAACCAAATTATATTTGAACCTAACTCTGACGAATACAAAATGACTTATAAGAAAATTTTTAACAAACACCGTCATACAGTAACTATTACCGATGATTGGAAAAACGAATTACCAGAAACCTTCCAACATTTACTTAGGCCCAACCAAAAATTTGCGATAAAAATACCGCACGAATTTCGACCTTTCATATGCAATTATTTCAAAGAAAAAATAAATTCCACAGTCAAAACAATATTTTGCAACAAACTATTACAAGACATCGAAGACGAAACACAACAGTTAGAATGTATCAAAAAATACCACACTGATAACCATAATGGAATAGTAGAAACTTACAAGCACCTGAGACATAAATTTTACTGGCCCTCTATGCAAACTACAATCTCAAACTTTATCAACTCTTGTGAAATATGCTTACAAAACAAGTACGAAAGACACCCTTACAAACCGCCACAATTAGGACCACTTTTGGGACAAAAACCGTTCCACATATTACACATAGACGTATTTCATTGTAACAAAAATCTTTATCTGACCATTATAGATTCATTCTCCAAGTACGCCCAATGTTATAAATTACCTGACAAAACGTCGATCTCTATTCTGAGTAAATTAAGACACTACTTCTCTCATCATAACTATCCCCAAAAAATAGTTTGCGACCCAGGCACAGAATTCAATTCTGCAGTCCTTAAAGAATTTTTAAACCTTCATAAAATAGAAATACATTTCACTACTGCCAACAACTCATCCTCTAATTCACCCGTAGAACGCTTCCACTCCACACTTATAGAAAAACTTCGCACCTTGCGTGCCCAAAACCCTAATGATTCACTAGATGACATTTTCACACATGCCGTTTTAATCTACAACCAATCTATTCACAGTGCTACCAACTATTCTCCTTTCTCAATCCTTTACGGTCCATACGCCGAAGAAATACATTTCGACTTCGACCTTCCAGTGTACGAAACGTACAACCAAAACCACAAAGACGAATTACAACCATTCATCCAGGAACTTTATAATAAACAAAAAGAAAAAAGACAAGACGCTTTAGACAAACATAACGAAAACGCCGAAGAGATACCCGAAGTCGATCTTTCACAACCTCTGTATGTATCTAAGAAAAAACACAAACCCAAATTACAAGCCCCTTACTCCATAATGCATCCCGACAAACAAGAAAAGACTAAAATAACCGGAAAAACAGATAAACAAAATAAAACTAGCACCCACCTTAAATTTGTAAAAAGAACTAGGAAACATGTAGACAAAAATATTTCAAACAAAATCTCCTTTCAGGATAACCCTGTCCCTGGGACATCCACTCAAAATACTGGAAGTTCCCAATAATGGATACTTCGCCGAAGATATTGGCAAATCTCACGAAATTTCTCACTACCACAGACACTTTCTTCACATTGACTTAGAAAAACTAGAAGAAATCCTAAACATTAGCCCAATGGACTATTTTAAAGACAAACTAAAAAGAGGACCACTTTCGACACTATACACTCAATACAAACATCTACAACAACAAGCACAAGATGACCTACACAAAATTACACGTAAAAGAACACAAAAAAGAGGACTTTTTAACTTTCTAGGTACAGCCATAAAATACATTACAGGAAACCCAGACGACTCAGATCTAGACATTCTAAAAACCCATATTACCGCTATAGAAATGAAACAAAACGAGATAATAAAAACGCTTAATAATCAGATCTCGTATGGGCAAGCCAGCGATACGAGATTCGAAAAACTCTTAATAAATTTAAATAAAAATAATGCCTTGCTTACATCCACTATTAACAAGCTGTCAGCTGACCTCGACGGATATGTCGCACTACAGAACGAAATATTAAACCTTCAAAACATTTATGAATTTTTGATGAAATTAATCAGGACCATCTCCTTATCTCATCTAGATATCTCCAATATTGAATTGTTTACATTAAAGGAACTTGAAACTCTCAAATCAGATCTCTTAAAAATTTATCCCAGAAATTCTTTATTAGTAAATGATGAACACCCATATGAATTAGTTGAACTTTCCAAAACATTAGTTTGTGTCACACAGCGAACCATGCTCATAATAATCAAAATTCCTATCCTCTACGAACAATCCCACAACACACTTAAAATTTATCCTATTCCAAATGCAGACCATATTATGATTCTTCCACCAGCACATTATCATTCCAATAATAAATGGTTCGAGATATGCACGAGACAAGCTGAAAACATCATATGCACAAAACCAGTAAGGTCCCAATGTACGATACCAAATGTCAAGAATTGCACCAAAAGTATAGCCAAAGAAAATTTCTTCCAAGAAACCAACAATGCGATACTATTGGGAATAGTAGAACCAATAAATATTAGAGAACAAACCATTAAATCCAGCAGCATCCTTACCACAAATGAATCCATTACCATAGATGGCATCAAATTCAACAAAAAGTCAAATCAAGAAATCCACGTTCCCGATATCATACCCATGGAACTTATTGCAAACCACGAAATAATAATCGAAAAATTGAGAATCCCAGAAACGCATGGACAAATTCAACCTATCGAGATGACCGCTAATTTACCGCAGCTTTCCACTGGAGTCAGCATCACTGCACTAATAATCATCTTATTTGTGTCATTGATTCTAACAATATTCCTACTGAAGAAAAGAAAACGTATTTCCAAAATCCTTTTCGGACCTAAGCTAGATACAGCCCAAATCCAAATTTTAGAAGAACTAGTAGCAGAAGTATCAAGAACTTCGAGGACGAAGCAAAATCCTCCCGAGGGAGAAGAAATGTAACCATTAGCTCCCAGACTATAAACCATTGTTCATTGAACTACATGGAATCGCAAGCTCAGCAATTGCAACACAACGGGACAATGTACTCATTTTTCAATTTTATTTTAATTTCATTCGATTATCATTCTCTGATCAATTCGTTTCATTTTGTAATTAAGAATTTTTATTATATAATTTTTGAAGTAGAAAACTTAATTGTAATATTTTAAAAATAAAATCTTTTTTAAAAGTCACATCGAGAGTGCGTAAATTTATCTATATACTAATTATTATAGGCGATTTCAACGCCCAAATAGGCAAAGAAAAATGCTTTAGGGAGGTTGCAGGGGAAAACGCATTACATAGCACAACAAACAATAATGGAGAAAGATTATGTAATTTAGCAGCGGCATTAAACATGGACATAAGTAGCACGAGATACAAACACAAAAACATACACAAAATAACATGGATGAGAGAAGGAAGTCTGGAGGGGAATCAAATAGACCATGTACTTATTAAAAAGTCACACAAACAGTCGATAAATGACGTTAGATCTCACAGAAAGGCCAACATCGATTCGGACCATATGCTAGTGATTCTTCTTCTTTAAGTTCCACCTTCTATCGAAGGTTGGAAATCATCATGGCAATGCGGACCCTGTTGACTGCCGCTCTAAATATCTCTGCACTATTGCATTCGAATCATTCCCGTAAGTTCTTAAGCCAGGATGTTCTTCGTCTTCCCACATTTCGCTTTCTTCGGATTTTGCCTTGCATAATAAGTTGTAATAATGCGTATTTTTGCCCTCTCATCACATGTCCCAAGTACTCAAGTTTTCGTCTTTTGATAGTATTATTTCCGGTTGATTTCCTATCCTTCTAGTTACTTCCACACTCGACATTCTTTGAATCCATGATATTCGTAGGATTCTTCTGTAACACCAAAATTCAAAGGCGGCCAACTTACTCAAATGGACTTGTTTCAACGTCCACGCTTCCAAGCCATAAAGAAGAGTAGAGAACACGTAACATCGAAGCATCCTTAGGCGTAGTTCTAACCTTATATCCCGACAACAAAGAAACTTTTTAAGTTTAATGAATGATGCACGTGCTATTTCAATACGTGTCTTAATTTCTTTGGTTTGGTCTACATTTGATGTTATCCATGTTCCTAAATATTTGTAGTTATCCACATTCTCAATCACAGTATCTTCAATAGTTAATTGGATGTTTACGTGTGCTGATTTAGTTATGATCATGCATTTAGTTTTCTTTAAATTCATCTTCAGTCCGTACTCATGACAGCGTTCATTAAGGCGTTGCATTACGTTCTGTAAATCATTGTTGTTATCTGTTATTATTACTGTATCGTCTGCAAAACGTAAGTTGTTTGAAGACTGAAGTTGAATTTGAGAGCGCTTCTTGAAATACCGCTTCACTGTAGACATTGAAAAGTAGTGGAGACAGCACGCAACCCTGACGGACTCCTCTCTGTATTTTGATATCTTGGGTGTCCTGGTTGTCAACTCTTATCTTGGCAGTTTGATTCCAATATATATTAGATATAATTTTCATGTCACGACTGTCAATATTTTTGCTTTTTAATATATCTACAAGCTTTTTATGTTGAACTTTATCAAATGCCTTTTCAAAGTCTACAAAACATAAGTACATATCCTGATTCATGTCCATGCATCTCTGGGCCAGCACATTAAAGCCGAACAAAGCATCTCGTGTGCTCATACCATTTCTAAAGCCAAATTGTGTGTCACTGATTTCATATTCGAGAGTTTTAACAATTCTACTGTGTATTATTTTCAAAAATGTTTTAAGTGTGTGACTCATTAAAGATATTGTTCTGTGATCCGAGCAGATTATTGCACTTGACTTTTTGGGAATTGCTACAAAGGTCGATTGCAGCCATTGTTTGGGGATTGTGGCAGTCTGATATATTAGATTAAAGAGTTCAACCATTACATCAATACAATCTTCATCAATAAGTTTTAATAATTCGATGGGCACATCATCTGGTCCAGTAGCTTTACCCTCTTTCGTGTTTTTAATGGCATAGATGACTTCGTCTCTTACTATTGGTGGTCCGGTATCCTCTGTGATTTCTAATGACAGTTCTCCTCTTTCATCATTAAAGAGTTGTTGGATGTAATTGGTCCATTGACACAATCTCTCCTTCACGTCAGTAATAATATCCCCTTTATCATTTTTAAGGGTATTCGTTCTTGTGCTTTTTCTAGAATCTGTCATTTCTTTGATTTTTTTGTGTAAATTAAAGCTGTCATACTTTTTATCCAGGTCTTCTATTTCTTTGCATCTGTCGGAGAGCCACTTCTCTTTTGCCTCTCGAATTTTATTTCTGATGTTTCTCTGAATTTCTTTGTATTTATTCGGGTCTTTTGTTTTATGTTTTCTTCGTTCTTCCATAAGTTCAAGAATTTCTACTGTCATCCAAGATTTTGTTTTTTCTCCAAGTGGTTTGAGTGTTTCTTTTCCAACTGATACTAAGGCATGTTGAATTTTTCCCCATTTATGGTCAACAGTCAGAGTTTCCGCACTATCTTCTTTGACTTTCCTTAAGTTCTCGTTTATTTTAAATTTCGTTTCCGCATAGGTCTTGTCTTGTTTGAGCCGCCTTGTATCCATGATTTTATTGGAGCTAGGGCTCTTTACCTTCTTTAGTTTCACTCTCATAGACAAAACAACCGGGTTGTGATCGGAGGATATGTCCGCTCCTGGATAAGTTTTAGATGATATTATAGAATTTCTATATCTTCTGTTGACGATAATATAATCTATTTGATTTCTGACTATTTTGTTGTTATTGTCAGCTGGTGACTTCCATGTATATAGTCTACGTTTAGGAAGTTTGAACAAGGTATTTGAAATTATGAGTTCCTCATTGATACAGAAATCAACAAGCTTATCGCCACGTTCATTTCTTTCCCCGAGTCCATATCGCCCCACACAATTCTCCACTTCTCCTTGACCGACTTTAGCGTTCAAATCGCCCATTATAATATTTATGTCATGTCTTTTAGTTAGCTTTAAGACATTGCCAATTTGTTCGTAGAATGCCTCTATGGTGTCTTCATCCTTGTCTGCAGTGGGTGCATATACTTGGATTATATTTATTTTACGATTTAAATGAGAGTTGAGAGACAGCATTAATACTCGATCAGAGTAAGGAACAAAGTTACAAACGGCTTTCCGAGAATTGTTATCAACTATAATTCCAACTCCCTGTTTGTGATTGGGGTCGTTGTTTCCGGAATAATACAGTGTTCCATTTCTGGTGTTACATTTTCCTGATCCAGGCCATTGTATATCGCTAAGGCCCAGTATGTTAATCTTCATTCTGCACATTTCCGACACAGCGTTATCGAGTTTGCCTGATTGGTATAAACTTCTTACGTTCCATGTTCCAATTTTCAATGCTATAGAGTTATTCTTATTTGTTTGACAGGGATTTACCTTGATGACGACCTGAGAGGCCCTGTCGTCTAAATCTTATTGTCCTCCCCTGCCGGATCTTGGATTCCGAGCTCCATGATCATTAAGTAAATTATCAATTAGTGGGTCCATGATGATTTTTACTAAGGATATCCACGCGGATCTTTAATGTGGTAGTCATCCCGTGGCTTTCCACATCTCAATGCCGTTGACTAATTTAGCTCTTCCGCCTTCGGAGTTAATTTCTCGACTCCAGGGCAATGAAGTGCCCTACCACGTGTCGGTTCTTCCACCCGTAGCTGTTGACCAACAAGTGGGCGATTACTTATACCGGCAATCGTTCGGTTATTTTAACAGCTCCAGTATCCAATAATAGACCGATCCAGGATCATTTCCCTTACGCTCCATGTTGGTTCTGATGCTGCTGTCTGACAGAGTAGGATATGGAAAGGGAAGCCTTGGTAATTAGGTGGGAGAATGGGTTTAGGACATAATTTCTCCCAGGTACCAGGAGATTGGGAGATAATTATGGCTCACGTAGGCAGGGTCGCATCCCTGAAGTAGATCGATCTTCCACCGGGAATATAAAAGAGTATCTACCCGCTACCGCAAAATGTGTACCCGCTAGCGATTGCAAAATGTAAAATAAAAACAACAAATAATGAAAGACGAAAAGCACAGGAAAGATGAGACGTAGATAAATTGAAAGAGAAAGGAGTACAAAGGAGATTTGTAAAAGAGGTAAATGCAGAGATGCAGTTCAAGGAGGAACAAGAAATGGAGGAACAGTGGAGAAAAATCAAACAAGGAATAAACAAAGCAGCAGAGAATGTGGTTGGAAAATGCAAAAATCAAGAAGAAACAATTGGTTTGACGAAGAGTGCAAATTAGCAGTGGACGAAAAGAATAAAACAAGATTGAAATGGCTAAGCACAGGCAAGGAAGAGGAACGAGAAAAATACCAAGATCAAAGGAAAAAGACAAAGAAATTGTTTAAATCAAAAAACAATAAAAAAGTTGACGAAATTATGGACGAGATCGAAACAGAAAATAAAAGACACAATTCAAAACCACTTTACCAATTCTTAAAGCTAGGTAGTCGAAAACGGACAGCTAATGCATCTATAGAAGCAGAAACATGGCAGAAGTATTTCGAAGAAATGTATCAAGAAACGGATATAGAAGAAGAAAGAGAACCAATAATAAACCCGGAACAAGGTGAAGAAGAAAAATTGACCTATAAAGAAGTAAAAAATAAAATATGCAAATTGAAAAACGGGAAAACAGCGGGAGACGACGGAATATGTGCAGAACTTATAAAATACGGAGGTGAGGCACTATACAGAAAGATTTATGAACTAATACAGAATATATGGAGTAAGGAAACAATGCCCGAAGAATGGAAGAAAGGAATTATTGTGACAATCCCAAAACAAGGAGACCACAGGATACGTAAAAACTATCGAGCAATTAATTTACTCAATGTATCATATAAAGTACTGACTGGTGTAATGAGAGACAGACTAATAATATACACAGAACAAACCATAGGAGACTACCAGTACGGTTTCAGAAAAGGAAGATCTACGATAGATGCTATCCATACACTAAAACAAGCGATAGAGAAAACATACCAGTACAACGGAGAAGCACATATACTTTTCCTAGACTTTAAACAGGCCTTTGACAAACTAAGTAGAAGAAGAATGATCCAAGACTTACAAGAGAGCAAAATACCAAATAAAATTATAAGAATGATAGAAATGACGATGCGAGATTCCCAAGCAACAATAGATACCGGAAGAGGGAGAACAGAAATAATAATAATAAAAAATGGAGTAAGACAAGGAGGTGTGCTATTGTGTGAGGTACTATTTATTCTATCATTAGACAAGATAATAAAAAAAGTTGTCAAACGCAGGAACTATAAATAAAAATGCAGTACAAATAATTGGATATGCGGACGATATAACCATAGTAGCAACAGATAAAAGGGCATTAAAGAAAACCTTCCAAGAAATAGAAAACGAATCCAAACTGAGAGGACTGGAAATAAATGAAAATAAAACAAAATACATGAATGTAAGCAAGAAAAAGAAGACAAAACTGACAGAAATGACAATAGACGCACACAGCTTCGAAGAGGTTGAAACGTTCAAATATGTGGGAGTACATATTAGTCAACAGAAGAAATGAAAGTGTAGATATGAAAAGAAGAAAAACAAAGCATTCTACAGAAATAAAAAAAAATTCAGAGATAAGTAGATAAGCCGAAACACAAAAATGAAAATCTACAAAACGACCATAAGACCAATAGTGCTATATGCTTTGGAGACATTCACATTAACAGCAAGAGAAGAAGAGCAGCTGAAAGTTATATATATGCATTCGCGGGAACAATACACAATAAAAAAAATTTTCAAGTTTATTAATTGTTTAAATAAAAAAAACGATTTTAATGGAAAACGCTTAAATTCTCTTGTTTTTTACGATGTAAAAACTTGAAACTTTTACGGATTGTATAGCTAATGATATCAACAATACATAATTTCACTTTTTATGTTAATTGTTTACGTTATGCTTCATTAATAAACAATAAAGTTTGAAATTTTTTGCCGATTCCGACTACTTTTCTTGTTAGTACATCATATATTTTATACATATTTTAATAAACATGACGATATATTTTAATGTTTGAAAAGTGTAAGACTAAAAAGTAAAATATAAAAAAATATGAAAAAAAAATTAAGAAACGCTTTTCTTTAGTTACGAGTGACTAAAATTAAAAATGTTATAAAAAAATCAACCAAAATGCAAAAAAATAAAAAAAAAATTGAAAAAATCCAACACATTCGTTAAAGAAAAGCGTGGGGCGAAAACCGTTCATTCGATGAACACGCGCCACGCTTTTCTTTGGCGGATGTGTTAGATTTTTTCAATTTCTTTTTATTTTTTGCTTTTTGGTTGATTTTTTTATAATATGTATTTTTAATTTTAGTCACTCGTAACTAAAGAAAAGCGTTTCTTATAAAAAAATTTTTTTATATTTTTTTATTTGTTTTTACTTTTTAACATTTAAGAAAAAAAGCGACATTTTTCATTCATTTCAACATTGTGAAAACACTACGGATTGTAAATGAAAACGTTTAATAGACGAGTTTCTTGAAAATACTTGCTCTTTAAAATGAGATTTTTTAAATAAAAATGTTTATAAACAAAAAAGTTATTGCAAATTAAACCCGAAAGTGGGCATTTTCCCAAGTGTTGATATTATTAAAATAAACAAAGAGTATATCGGAATATGTTTTCGAATCGCGGAGTAATCTATCAAAGAGAATAGGAACAGTTGTTGAACGTTGTTGGAGAAATAAATTCCCAACATTAATATTTAGTAAAACTATATTTTGTTTCAATATTTTATTTAGTGGTTTGCGCCTTGTGTACACTTCACAAAGATGTTTCTATGTTTTTATGTTCTATAATTCAAAGTGTACACAAAGGCGCAATATTCAAAAAAAAAGTTCGTTGCCAAGGTGTTGTTATATAGAATAATAAGATAATAAAAAACGGGAAAGTAGGGCGTGTGTCCGATCCCACACAAAAATTACTTTAATACCAAAAGTTTGTGTTATTGTAATAAAATATTAGTTGTGAAAAGTGTCTTTAGTTATTCCTAGCTTCAGAAGTGTAAAACCAGTGTAAAATTATTTCCTTGGTGTTGCAAAAATCCAACATCAAGTTTGGTCCTTCGAGCCGGATATAAAAAGAAGCTAGGAATTACTCAATTTCCAGAAGGTAAGAAACACACCTAATAAAAAAAAAGAAGAAATTATTGAACAAAAAAGAAATTATTAGAAAAGAAATTACAAAAAAGAAAAATCATTAAAAAATTAATTTTGTAAAACGTCAAGCTCATACAATAGCGCCATCTATGTAAAAGAGGGCGAACGACCGACGTCGAATGGTTATCAAGCGATCGAGAGAAATAATCGATGTTTTATGAAATCGATCATATATGAAGTGACAGAAAACTGACATTGACAGTGAATACAAAATTAAATAAATTGACTGTTTGTGTTTTGGTTTGTAAATAATCGTCAACATTTTTGTTATTTTGATATTTAAAATAGTTTTTTTTACCTTTTAAGTTTTAGGTAGATTCATATAAAAAAAAATGCCCGCTAAAAAGGATATTGAAATGCTAAAAACTAAAAAATCTCAAGAAATTCAGTCTATTAAAACTATTACAAGGTTTGTTGAAAAACATTTGGACAAAGAAATTTCTGAATTAATAATTAATCAATTACAAACTAGGAAAGACTTACTAATAGAAAATTTTAATAAACTTCAAGATCTTCATTGTGAAATTTTATGTTGTGAACAGGGGTATGCAGATTCCATTGATAATATTAGAGAGGAATACTTTGACACATTAGCTAAAATTAATAGTCAACTCTCAAAAACAGTAATACAGAGCGTAAGTACTAATCCACAAGATGTAAATAATTCTTTTTATTCTTCAAATATTCCACGAATAGAAATTCCTTGTTATGACGGCAAAGATTTAACAAGTTATAGACCTTTTATAGATTTATTTCTAGCTGTTTTTGATAGAAATAAGTCACTGCAAAATGTTGAAAAACTTTTTCATTTAAAGAATCATTT
This sequence comes from Diabrotica virgifera virgifera, assembly GCF_917563875.1. Classification (NCBI taxonomy): domain Eukaryota; kingdom Metazoa; phylum Arthropoda; class Insecta; order Coleoptera; family Chrysomelidae; genus Diabrotica; species Diabrotica virgifera. Next base: position 218,029,254 of record NC_065448.1, on the reverse strand, counting down.
GGAAGGAGAGGCAAGAAGCCTAATAAATGATCTACCTCTAACAAATGACTCTTATAATGATGCATTGAGAATGTTAGATAACCGTTATAACAATGAAACAATATTAATAAATTCTCACATTTATTCACTACTTGACATTCCCTCCATTCAAAAAGGAACTTCCACCGCCTTACATGAGTTCATTAGTAAAGTGAGACAGCAGTTAGGTGCACTAAAAAACTTAAAGCAACCCGTAGAAAGTTGGGATATGATCCTTATTTGCATTTTAACTAAAAAACTAGATCACTATACTAATAGATCATTTCAAATTGATAGGGACAACTCAAAATTGCCAAATTTAAAAGATTTCTTATCTTATATTGAAAATAGGGCTACAGCTTTAGAAACTGTAACCATTCCAGATAAAAAATGTAGCACTAACAAAGAAAGGTATCAAAAAACTCACTTGGCTACAAGTAAAGTCAAATTAGAAACCAGGTGTAGCTTTTGTTCATCCTCAGGCCATAAAATTTATAATTGTTCCAGTTTCAAATCTGTTTCAGTAAATGATAGAGTGTCTTTTATAGACAGTCATAAGGCTTGTCGAATTTGATTGAATAATCATCCTGGTAGGTGTAAAATGAGTTTCAGGTGTTCAGTTTGTCGAAAAGAACATAATTCTCTTCTGCATGTGGACAGACAAACTCCATTAGACAGCACTGGACAGGGTAACAGTGGTAATGCAGACGATAGGGTGACTACATTTGGTTCAATAAATGAAAACATTAATAATGTTCTGTTACCAACAGTGAAGGTAAAAATTAGAACAAAAAGGGGTGATTATATCACTGCCAGAGGTCTCCTGGATACAGGATCTCAAATATCATTAGTAACAAGTAGATTGGTAAGTAAATTAAACTTAAAAACATTTAATAATAATGTCAATATCTTAGGTATTTCTGAGAATATTACCAATGTGCAAAAGGCTGTAAATTTAAAAATTGAGTCATGTGTGTTTGATTATAGCACAAATATAAAATGTTCTGTGGTTGATAAAATTACTAGTGATATACCACAAACAAATTTCAATGTTTCAAATTTAAATATTCCTAAAAATATTAAATTGTCTGATGATGACTTCAATAAATCTGGCACAATTGATATATTGTTTGGGGCAAATATTTCATTTCATATTTTGCTCTCCGATAAAATACAAGTAGACCAGATTATATTACAAAATACTCTATTTGGGTTCATAGTTAGTGGTTCTGCTCCATCACTACAAATTTGTAATTTTTCTGCTTTTCATTTAAGCATGAAAAATAATTTAGAAAATATTGTTTCTCAATTTTGGGAAACCGAGAAGGTTCCAGAAATTTTTCCGGAATATTCGACAGAGCAGGAAGCTTGTGAGATTAGTTTTGAAAATTCTTTGCAAGTAATAAATAATAAATACCAAGTTAAATTACCATTAAAACAAAATCTACCTGATTTGGATTTAGGAGATTCATTTTCTGTAGCATTAAAACGCTTTGAAAATCTAGAAAAAAGATTTAAAGTCAATCCTGAGCTGTACTCTCAATACAAAAGTTTTATTGATGAATATTTAGCTCTAAAGCATGCAAAAATAGTAAGTCTTAGTACATATGACTTAAATAGTGGTTCTTTATACTTCATGGCTCACCATCCAGTGATACGTGAAGACAAAAAAACAACAAAATTAAGAGTAGTCTTTGATGGCAGCATGAAATCAAAAAAGAAAAAATGCATCAATGATTATCTCTATAATGGTGCTGTAGTTCAAAATGAGCTCTTCGATATTCTTGTTCTTTTTAGAAAATATAATTACGTCCTTTTGACAGATATTAAACAAATGTATAGAATGGTTTTGGTACATCCAGACCATTGCCAGTTACAAAATATTTTGTGGCGAGAGAAAAATGGCAGTTTACAATGTATTCAACTTCAAACTGTAACATATGGTTTAAGAAGTTCTTCCTTTTTAGCTACCAGATGTTTGGTAGAATTAGCCCGAACTGAAGGTAAACGCTATCCTTTGGCTTCTAAAGCTCTTCTTAATAACACCTACGTTGATGATATTTTGTGTGGGTGTGACACAATCGAAGAAACGATAAAACTAAAAAATGAACTTATCTCGCTGCTCAAATTAAGGTCCTTCGAGTTGCACAAATGGTGCTCAAATAATTTACAAATTTTAAATGATATTCCTAAAAATAAACAAAATTTTGATGAAATTAACATCAGCAAAAACGATTTAACGGTAAAGACTCTGGGATTGACTTATGATACAAAAACAGATAATTTTAAATTTAGTTGTCCAAAAGTTGATATAAATGAATGTGTAACTAAAAGACAGATTCTCAGTTTTGTTTCCAAATTTTATGATCCTTTGGGATTAGTGGGCCCAGTTTTAGTAGCTGCTAAGGTAATTATGCAAAAACTTTGGTTAAGTAAGGTCAAATGGGATGCTATAATTTCCAGTGAGTTACTTGACACTTGGAAAAATTTTGTTGAAAGCTTAATGAGCATGCCCACAGTGACTGTCCAAAGAAATTTAAACTTTACTGGTGCTCTTCATATTGAAATAGTTGGCTTTTGTGACTCCTCCTTGATTGCATATGGAGCTGTTATTTATGCGAGGACTATTTTTGAAAATAAAGTACATGTAAATTTGATTTGTTCCAAATCTAGGATTGTTCCTATAAACAAAAAACTAACTATGCCAAGACTTGAACTGAACAGTGCTTTGTTGCTTTCAAAACTATCTCACAAGGTTTTTGAACTGTTAAAAGATAAAGTCAGTAAGGTATTTTTATATTCAGATTCAAACATTGTCTTAGCTTGGATAAAATCCGAACCTTTGAAATTGAATCCCTATGTTGCCAATAGAATTATTAAAATTCAAGAAATGACATCCGAATTTAAATGGTTGTATATAAACACTAAGGAAAATCCAGCAGATTGTCTTTCTCGTGGACTTGAACCTCATGAAATTAATTCAAACAATCTTTGGTTTAATGGTCCTGAAATTCTTTCAAATATTGAATTCTTGCACTTTGAAATTCCATTTTCTACTCCAGACCATTTGCCTGAATATAAAGTTGTCACTTTAGCTAAGGTCAAACCAGAATCTTTCTTCATAAAATTCTCTAGCTTAACAAAACTTCAAAAAATAGTGGCTTATTGCCTACGATTTGTAAATAATATAAAAAATAAAAATAAAAAGATTACTGGAAGTTTAACAGTTGTAGAACTAGAAAATAGCCTTAAAACCATTATTAAGTATGAACAAAGTTTTCATTTTTCTGAGGAAATAAAATGTCTAACCAACAACACAGCAATTAAGTCTAATTTAAATTCTTTATATCCTTTCTTGGACTCTCAGGGACTGTTAAGAGTTGGTGGTAGACTGGAGAACTCAGATATTTCTTTTAATAAAAAACATCCTTTGATCGTTCCCAAAAACAATCATATCACTGATCTTTTGATTCACAGAGAGCACTTAAGACTTTTACATGCAGGTCCGAAACAAGTTTTAAGTTCATTAAATCAAAATTTTTGGATTATTAGTGCCACTAAAGAAATTAAAAGGATTTTGCACAAATGCGTAACCTGTTTTAAATGTAAGGCCAAGTGCAGTGAACAGTTAATGGGATCTCTTCCTGAACAAAGGGTACGTTCATCGAGGGTCTTTCAGAATGTTGGTATAGACTTCTGTGGTCCCTTCCAAATTAAACAGTCACGGATTAGAAAGTCTATAACGACAAAGGCATATATAGCATTGTTTGTTTGCTTTTCTGTGAAGGCAATTCATATGGAGTTACTCTCTGATCTAACAACAGATACTTTTTTAGCTTCATTAAAAAGATTCATTTCTAGAAGGGGTAAACCATCCAAGATCTTTTGTGACAATGGTGCCACATTCAAGGGAGCAAATAATCAACTTCAAAAACTTCTAAACGACAACATTAAGTTAAACAACTTTTGCCTTGATGATAAAATTGAATTTTGCTTCATCCCAAGTTATTCTCCAGTATTTGGGGGTCTATGGGAGGCCGGGGTGAAGAGTGCTAAATATCATATAAAAAGGGTGATGGGAAATAATATTTTAACATATGAGGAGTTTAATACTTTGATTACTCAAGTTGAAGGAATATTAAATTCAAGGCCTCTTATGGCAATTAATAATGATTCCTCTGACTTAGAATATTTGACCCCAGGTCATTTTCTAATAGGTGCTCCTTTGACAACTTTCCCTGAAACTAATTTAACTGAGATTCCTGAAAATAGATTAAAATTTTGGAGGTTGTGTGTTCAAATGCAGCAGCATTTTTGGCAAAGGTGGTACCAAGATTATCTAACACAACTTCAAAACAGACCTAAATGGAGAAAATCGTTGCCAAATTTACAAGAAGGCATGCTTGTGCTTGTAAAGGAGGACAATGTTTCTTCTTTTGGGTGGCCTATAGCAAGGATTAATAAAGTTATTCCTGGTAAAGACGGAAAGGTAAGAGTGGTGGAAGTAAAAACTAAAAAGGGAACATACTTACGTTCTGTCACAAAAATTGCTGTTCTTCCAATTAACGATGAACAAATTTAAATTATTTTTTTTTTTTTTTCAATTTATAATAATAAATAAAATTTAACTTTATAACTATTTCTATTTAAATTTAAAACTTTGTAAAAGTTTTATACTTATATAAGCAATAAATTCTTTAAAAAATGTGTAAAAAAAAGGGGTGGAATATATTGTTTTGGTATCAAAACCAAGGCCCCCCAGCATGTTGGAGAAATAAACTCCCAACATTAATATTTAGTAAAACTATATTTTGTTTCAATATTTTATTTAGTGGTTTGCGCCTTGTGTACACTTCACAAAGATGTTTCTATGTTTTTATGTTCTATAATTCAAAGTGTACACAAAGGCGCAATATTCAAAAAAAAAGTTCGTTGCCAAGGTGTATATAGAATAATAAGATAATAAAAAACGGGAAAGTAGGGCGTGTGTCCGATCCCACACAAAAATTACTTTAATACCAAAAGTTTGTGTTATTGTAATAAAATATTAGTTGTGAAAAGTGTCTTTAGTTATTCCTAGCTTCAGAAGTGTAAAACCAGTGTAAAATTATTTCCTTGGTGTTGCAAAAATCCAACAAACGTTTCTCACTACACTCAAGCGTACTGGTGCGAAACCACGGCAAAGCGAGTCGAAGGTAGGGATATTCAACATGCTGTATCTCTTTAATTTTACTCCTATCAATCTTAAATTTTTAGAGAGTATTCTTGAAGTTACGAACTTTCATTTAAAATAATAAAAAAAATTAAAAATTTCAAAACCATATCCCCCCCTTAAATGGTAATAAAAAACCATGAAGCATTAATAATTTCTAAGGCTACGGGATAGAATTATATTTGAAAAATAGCAGACAGTCATTTTTACATTTTTAATTGCTTCGTTTCCTGGGGTAAGTGGTAAGTATATCGTAATGTTTAATTTGGACCAAATTATTATGTGAATATCTACAGAGAACGGTAAGGGGACAAAATTTGGCACTTTCGATTGCCATCACACCTAAGAATATCTTTAGACCCTTCACATAGTCTAAGAGCTAGTGAACCCTCCGACTAACGGTCGTCCTGTAAGGCTAGAAATTTTTCTAGTGATAATTCATAGCACACCAAGGCTAAAAACCATGACCTGGCAGGCCTCAGTGGTGCACATGTATCTACCAGGTGAATCGAAAAGTGCAAATTTAGGGGGTAAAATAAACTTTCTCCTGTAAGGTTTAAATTTAAGTATGTGTTTGAGTAAGTCATTTAGAAGAAATGTGTACAATGGCAGGCGATTCTGAAGAGCATAAGACCTTGCCAGGCGAGGGGAAAGATTAGGGGTTTTTCCTAAAATTATTCTTTTTGCATCGAACAAATTTTTTTTAGGTTTTTTGAATAATTCCAAATAGAAAAGGTCTTTAGTGATTTTTCTCTTAAGTTAATAGTTTTTGTTATATAACTGATTGAAAATTTTGAAAATTGCGAAATCGGCCATTTTTAACCCTAAATCGGACATTTATCTAAAAATTTCAAAGTTGCCAAGGCAGGTAGATATTCTTTAAACATTGATTGATGAAATCCCAAAGAGTTTTTTTTAATACAATATCGAAAACGCCTTTGTTTTTTAATTGCTAATCAAGCGGGCGCGACACTGTGGTATAAGTGAGGACGTTTGAGTTCTCATAAATTCATTATCTCGAGAATGGGCAAATTTCGAGAGAAATACTCAGACAGGTCGATTTTTATTTTTAAATTAGGACTTTTTGGCATATATGTAATACTAGTGACGTCATCCATCTGAGCGTGATGACGTAATCGATGATTTTTTTAAATAAGAGTAGGGGTTGTGTGATAGCTCATTTGAAAGGTTATTTAATTCTCTATTCACTAATATAAACATTAACATAACTATTTATACAGGGTGTACAAAAAAATTTTTTTTTATTAAATTAACTTTGATTAAATTTGACAAATAGAAGAAAAATTCTTTTTGTACACCGTGTATAAATAATTATGTTAATGTTTATATTACTGAATAGAGAATTAAATAACCTTTCAAATGAGCTATCACGCAACCCCTACTCTTATTTAAAAAAATCATCGATTACGTCATCACGCCCAGATGGATGACGTCACTAGTATTATATATATGCCAAAAAGTCCTAATTCAAAAATAAAAATCGGGGTATCTGAGGATTTCTCTTGAAATTTGCCCATTCTCGAGATAATGAATTTATGCAAACTCAAACGTCCTCACAGTGACGCGCCCGCTTGATTAGCAATTAAAAAAACAAAGGGGTTTTCGATATTTTATTGCAAATAACTCTTCGGGATTTCATCAATCAATGTTTAAAGAATATCTACGTACCTTTACAACATTGAAATTTTTAGATAAATGTCCGATTTAGGGTTAAAAATGGCCGATTTCGCAATTTTCAAAATTTTTAATCGCTTATATAACAAAAACTATTAACTTAAGAGAAAAATCACTAAAGACGTTTTCTGTTTGGAATGTATTAAAAAACCTAAAAAAAATGTTCGATGCAAAAAGAATAATTTTAGGAAACACCCCTAATCTTTTCCCTCGCCTGGCAAGGTCTTATGCTCTTCAGAATCGCCTGTCAATGTACACATTTCTTCTAAATGACTTACTCAAACACATACTTAAATTTAAATCTTACAGGAGAAAGTTTATTTTACCCCCTAAATTTGCACTTTTCGATTCACCTGGTAGATACACGTGCACCGTTGAGGCCTGCCAGGTCATGGTTTTTAGCCTTGGTGTGCTATGAATTATCACTAGAAAAATTTCTAGCCTTACAGGACGACCGTTAGTCGGAGGGTTCACTAGCTCTTAGACTAACACTGGTATGTAGCGTATCTTAAGTCTTAAGTGATACCTACTATTTCTGTCTTACTTACCTAATAAAATTCTTAAACTCCAAGAAACTGGAATTTTATTTGTAGACTCACTCATATTAAGTCGAAGCATCAGTAGAAGATTATTACTAAACGATGATCCAAAATAGTTTATGTCTCCCTGTTTGGTTAAATTGGCAAATGCAAAGAATATAAGCGACAATAATATAATAACGGTATATAGACAACACCAAACAGAAAGGTGGTATACCATGATATTGTACTTCCAATAGGGTATTTTTTTTGGTTTTGGTATCACCATCAATGCATAGTCGTCTCTGAAAATTAAATGAATGAAACACTTATTCATAAATACTGTGTTTATATGATAGTTCAGAGAAATAAGGAAAAAAATATCCTGTTGGTGACACAACCCCCTCCAGGCCAAAACCAAATTTTTTGAGTATTGTAGACGTATATATTAATAACCTATATGTTTCCTGCAGCCGATTTTGATGATATACATAGTTATAAACAAATGAAGATCAAAAAATGGTAAATTTTCGCTTTTTTCATCTATAACCAAAAAGTTAAGTATTTTAAACAAATTTGAGAGTAAGAAACTGATAAATCGTATAAAAAACTTCAATATGGCGTTCGCTGAATATGTCTATCCTTATTGGTTGCTTAGAAAATTTAAAAAAAAAATCATAAATTTTGAGTTTCTATAAATATTCATAACTTATGTAAAAATTAACTTAGAACGTTCTTATTACACGGAATGCTTAGACTTTTGGTGCTTAAATCATACCCTAAATTTCAAGACAATTGGTCAAATAGTTTAAAAGTTATTTAATTTGATTATCCCAAATTAATTTTTTTTGCAACGCTATAAGTCAGAAAATGATGAAGTTACACTAATACTTTGGATAGTTTATGAAAGAAGAAGATTTATACTATTAATTTAATAAAAAAAAATGACAAAAAATAATGGTAAATACTGCAAAATTATTTTGCAATAACATGTGAATTAACAAGAGGGGGGCTAATTTCGTCCCTAATTGTCCTAGGACAATTGTTTTTCTTTCTAAATGTGTATAAAAATTCAGTCTTTCCAAATATGAAAAAATAATTTTTCTACGAGTAACGGTTAAAAAGTTATTCTAATTGTTTTTAAGTAAGCAAAAAAATCGACGTGTTTTTGCAAAATAATTTTACACTGTTTAAAATTACTTTTTGTCATTTTTTAAAATTAAGTCAATAGTATAAATGTTCTTCTTCCATAAACTGTCAGAAGTATTACTGTAACCTCATAATTTTCTGACTTATAGTGTTGCAAAAAAAAAATGAATTTGGGATAAACAAATTCAATAACTTTTAAACTATTTGACCAATTGCTTTGAAATTTAAAATATAATTTAAGCACCAGAAGTTTCAGCAATTCGTGTAATAAGAAGATTCTAAGTTAATTTTTACATAAGTTATGAATATTTATAAAAACTCAAAATTTATGATTTATTTTGCAATTTTCTAAGCAACCAATAAGGATAGACATATTCAGCGAACGCCATATTGAAATTGTTTAGACGATTTATGAGTTTCTTACTCTCAAATTTGTTTAAAATGCTTAACTTTTTGGTTATAGACGAAAAAGCGAAAATTTACCGTTTTTTAATCTTCATTTGTTTATAACTATGTAATCAAGTATTATTTTGTATTTTGACAACGACACCCGACTTGGGCGTCGAAACGTTAATAAAATCATTTTTAGGTAAAATTGTGGCTTATTTCCCATTTAAATATACTTGATTATAAAAATGCCACAAGAAAATAACTTCAGAACAACAATATAACTATGTATATCATCAAAATCGGCTGCAGGAAACATAGATATGGGTTATTAATATAGATGTCCATACTACTCAAATAATTTGGTTTCGGCCTGGAGGGGGATGTGTCACGAGAAAAATCTAATTTCTCTGGACTTTGAAATTAGTCACTTATGTTATGTTATGTACACAGTGTGCTGTGCTATGGAGCTGAATCATGGACATTAAACCGAAATGCAATAAATCGACTTAACGCGTTTGACATGTGGACATTTAGAAGAGTATTAAGCAGGGCAGCTTTATCCATTAGGCAATATAGGCAGTTGTCTGGGGCGGCACATTATGAGAGGGCGGCAAGAATACTGTACAAAAAATATTTGTATATAAAAATTATGGATCTGAGTTCTGCCATTAAGGAGTATAGCTCTTTCAAATTACTTTACCGCAAGGAAGCCAAAAAATTGTGCCCAAATAAAACATATAAAGAAATAAGAAAGAGAAAAAGAAAAATTTAATTTGACGAGAAGGCCGATGATGAACTAAACTTTTCAGCTAGTGATGAGATGAAAATCCACACATTCTATATTATAATCGACACTCTGATAAGACACCTGAATAGATGTCTGGAATCTTATCGACTTATTTATCAACGTTTTCGTGTTATTAACAGATTTGCCAAAATTAAGCAATGAAGAAATTATTAAAGAAGCTGAAAATCTGATACAAAATAAAGACGACCAAGATACATCATTCATACATGAATGCATTCACTTAAAGGGTCATTTGGATATCACAATAAAACCACCAATTGATATAAGAAGAGTTAGTGCAGTCACTGAATGTGGATATGAGCTATTACCTCCGATTTCGTTGAACCTCCATCGATTTGCATGAAAATTGGTGAGTGGTTAGAGGATATCTCAAGGTACAAAGGTGACATGGTGTCAACTTGCGCTTTTACCCTGGGGGTGGATGCCACCGCTTCTCGGGGGTGAAAATTATTTTATTAAAAATATCCACAAAATTAGATACAGGGACAAATTCTAAGCAAAATTTGTTACATAAAGTTATTAAAATAAATCAAAACTTTTTGAGGTATTAAAGATCAAAGATTTTAATTTTTTGTGAGAAAAATTCATGTTTTTAACCGATTTTTCAGAAACTTTTTGCAAAAACTATAAGATTTTGCCAAAAAGTTATTATTTTACCAAAATTGAAGCTAATAAAAAATGAAATAAACTCCTTACCGGAAAAACCTTTTAATGTTAACTAAAAGTGAGTTATAACAGGTAATTGAATGTATATTTTTTTCGGCGAGTACCCCAATCTTAGTACATATTTAAGCTTAAATAGCGGGAAAATTATGCATTTTATAACATAACCTTATTAAACATTTGTCAAGTCAAAGTACTTAGAAATATCTATCAAATGAGCCCCCAAACAAGTTGATAGCATTAAAATTTATGCACAAAATATTTTTCAAAATCTATCTTTTAAAAATTTTTCCAAAAAAGTTATTATTTTTTTTAAATAACTCCGTTAATTTTTACGATATCAGGTTTGCCTAAAAACCATTTGAAAGTTAATTTTAATGGCTATTAAACCACGTTGACCCCTTACTTTTTTAAAAATAAATTAAATACCGTTAAACCCCTTACTTTTTTAAAAATAAAAGGTTGAAAGGCCCCGGTTACATGGTTCTCGCAGCAAAATTTAAGCTTTAAATGTTTCTATCTCGGTTATTTTTTACCCTACAGAAATAGTAAAAGGTAAAATATTTGATACAGAAAAAACTAAAATTTGGTTATACATATATCACTTTTTTTGGAGTTATTATTAAAAGAAAATAAAAATTACGATAATTTTAAAAATTCTGATTTTTTTAAATTTTTTTTTTTTTTTTTCAAAAATATGAATTCTAAACCGGTCAAAATTGTTGAAATTATTATATTTTACAGGTATATTTTATAAAATGCATCATTTTCCCGTTATTTAACCTTGAATACTTAGATTTGCGTACTCGTCGAAAAAAATATACATTCAATTACCCATAACTCACTTTGAATTAACATTAGTTTAGTTCTTTAAGTGAGGAGTGTATTCAGATTTTTATTATCTTTAATTTTGATAATAATAACTTTTTTGTAAAGGTTATAGTTTTTGAGTTATACGTGAAAAACAGCTTTAAAGCATGTATTTTTTACGAAAAAATAAAATCTTTGATCTTTAATAATTGAAAAAGTGTTGATTTATATTAAAACTTTATATAACAAATTTTCCGTGAGAGTTTGAAGTCTTCGATTAAGGATGTTTGTGAGCGGGGAATATCAAGCAGGGTTTAGGCAAAATAGATCTACCATTGACCAACTATTTACAGTTAAACAAATACTAGCCAAAGCATGGGAATATGACATGGACGTTTACAATCTCTTTGTAGATTTTAAACAAGCCTATGATTCAATAGATAGAACAATTCTACCTAATATATTGGAAGAATTTGGCATACCATCAAAATTAATACGACTAGTGCAAATGACAATGACAGAAACAGAAGCACAAGTATGTATTCAAGGACAGATCACTGATGCGTTTACGATAACGCAAGGACTGAAACAAGGCGACGGACTGGCTCCAACGCTTTTTAATCTTGTTCTTGAATATGTAATTAGACGGTTGGCGGTAAGCGGAAATAACATACTTACAAACAAATCTACCCAATTAGCAGCATACGCGGATGATATAAACATAATGAGCAGAACAATGAATGCAGCGGAAGAAACCTACGTTGAGTTGAAACAGAGTGCAGAAGCAGTAGGGCTAGCAATAAACACAAATAAAACAAAACTACTCATACAAACCAGATCAAATAGACCGGCGCAACAACACTTTATTGACGATATAGAACATGTGAATAGATTCACGTACCTAGGAATGGATCTGGTTGCAAGCAATGAAGAAGAACCGGAAATAAATAGAAGGCTTGTGCTGGCAAATAAAGCCTATTTTGCGATGGGCCACATATTCAAATCGCGAGACGTACACCGGAAAACAAAACTCCGGGTATATAAAACAATAATCAGGCCCATAGTAAGTTATGGCTGCGAAACATGGGTGGTGACACAAAAATCTGCCAATGCATTAGATGTGTTTGAAAGAAAAGTATTACGTAGGATACTGGGCCCAATAAGTGAAAATAACAACTGGCGAATTAGGTATAATAGAGAAATATACGAGCAATATAGCGAACCAACTCTAGCACAACACACTAAACTGCAGAGATTACGGTGGGCAGGGCACGTGGTCAGCATGCATGAGAGTAGAATCCCCAGAAAATTGCTGAATGCAAGAATGCAGGGAAGAAGACCTGTTGGAAGACCTAAAAAGAGATGGGAAGACGAAGTCGATGAGGATGCCAGGAACTTTCTGGGAACGCGTTCATGGAAAAGAACAGCGGTAAATCGAAATGATTGGAGAAGCTTATTGAAGGAGGCCAAGGCTCGATTTGGGCTGTAGTGCCATTGGATGGATGGATAACAAATTTTGCTTAGAATTTGTCTCTATCGATTTATGGTATTATTTAAAAAATAATAATTTTCACCCCTGAGAAGGGGTGGCATCCACCACCACGGTAAAAGCGCAAGTTGGCATCATGTCACCTTTGTTCCTTGAGCTATCCTCTAACCACTCACCAATTTTCATGAAAATCAATGGAGGTTCAACGAAATCGGAGGTGAAAACCTTCAGTGACTGCACTAAGTGGATTGAAAGATATTTTCCCTAATTTTGACATTGCTTTGCGCATTTATTTTTGTATCCCTGTTGCGAACGTGTCCGCTGAAAGGTCATTTTCGAAAATGTCAAGAATTAAAAATAATTTTTATATAATTAAATATATAATAATTAAAAATAATTAAAAATAAAGTATGACGCAAAAACGTGTTAACAATTTGTCGATTTTGTTAGGAATAAAATTTTTTTTGAAAAGTCTTTTTTTGAAAAGAATTCTCTAATGTAATCGAACTGGAGTGACGATTTTTTCTGTTATAGGTATACAAACATCGTAGTTTAGTGTACTCTTATTTAAATAAAAAATTTCTGCAATTTTTTTTCGCAAAAATGGTTGGTACATGTTTGAAGGGTGGCTACTAGAGAATTGCCTAGGTCGTCAATTGACCTAAACGCGGCCCTAGTATTTAGGATTTCATGGGTAGATAGAGTCACGAATATCGAAGTGTTAAGGAGAATTGGCAGAGAGAGGGAAATTGAAAGCACAATAAAAGAAATAAAAGAAAGGAAATTGAAATATCTCGGACATGTGATGAAAGGCGAAAGATATAATATATTGAGACTAGCGATGTGAAATTACGTGTAATTTCAGAAATTGTAAGTTACACGTGTAAAATTACCCAAAAATTACAAACCAGATGTAATTTATGTAACTTATGTAATTTATGTTCATTGTATTAAAAAATCAATTGTTTGCATTCATATTGAATATAATAAACACAAAGTAACTACATACTTATGAAATAAAGAAAAGTGGATAAGAAATACATACAAATAATAAAGAAATGAAAACATAGGTTCTTTAGTTTTGTTTTAAGCGGCTTTTATAAATCACAACTTCCTTTTTCGCAGACAACTGGAGACCTTCTTGTTATAAAACGTCGAAGTTTCAATTGTTTGCTCTTCCAATGAGCCTTGTGTAATTTTTTTTATCTCCGGCAAATCCAGAACTGCATCCTGAAATTAAATAGGAAAGTGTAAACATAGAGAGTAAAAATAATGGGTTTATAATATAATATATACAGATCTAACTACCTTGTTTTCGGCATCTGAAGTATCCTTCTCGACTTCCGTTTTTTTTTGGGGTTGTTCTGTGCCTTTACCCTGAAATTGATAATTTTGGAATATAAACAATAAATATGTATGTGTTTACACTAATTTACCGATTTCATTAAGACGTTTTCTAAAATGTTCACTTTGCTTTGTCTCAAAATGCGTGCTGGTCTCTGTTCCCTAGTTTCCATTCTTTGATCAATTTCATCATCGGTCATTGCAAAGTCAGCAAAATTAAAATCATCGTCGGAATTTCCATTTCCTGTTGTATTTGAATGCCATGATGATATTGTCTGAAAACATAAGATTTATAATTTTTTATTCGAAAACGGTGGAATGCATTGGAAAATCGGAAAAGAAGCAAACTGCATATATCACATGCACATATCACATATCTAAAAAATGCCTAAATTTAAAATTACCTCGTCTAATTCTTCCTCTTCGGAAATATGGTTTTCAATTACTTCTATCTCCTTCTGTAAGTTTCTACCTTCTATCGAAACGTTGTTCTGTACAGTCTCTTCTATAGGATATTGACTTTGTATGTGATGTTGTCGTGAACGTTTCAGCAATTTTGAATTATATTGTATATAATTTAAATTTGCTGCCCTTTGAGTTGTTAGGCGATTTCTTCTCTTCGTATGAATGCTGCTCTGGGAGCTAAAGCTTCTCTCTGTTGCCGCAGAAGTGCACGGCATTGTCAATATCCTGACTGCAACTTTGGAGAGGCATGAATGTCCACAAAATCCTTTCCACCATGTAACCAAAGAGACATTATCGAGTATGTTCCATAAAAATGTTTCGCCAAAAAAGTCTGTTTTAGCTAAATAGTTTCCTAAATCCTCAGTAATCTTTGACACTCCTTCATCACCAATCTCTATCGTGGTCGTGGTTGACATAGTAGTAATGTATTTCATCGCTTCAATCCTTTCGGCTGATGATAAATTTGCACCAACAGACCGAGGGTTTAGTAAGTCTGCGGCAAAATGGATCGGTTGAAGGGCGTATTCCTTCCTTGATATAAATTTATCCATCGCTTCTGTTTTTTCGCAATCCGTTAGTTTCACGCATTCTAAATGAGTAGATATGTTACTACCGATTTTCGCGAAAGTTTCACAAACCAAATGAATTGACGAAGAATCTCCTTCAAGACGTGTTATTGCTTCAGTAATTGGCTTAAGCAATTCAACAAGAGCGCTAGAATTTATCCAGAATCCTTCATCAAGTAAATTTGCTTTTGCGCTGCGTATTCTATCTTGAATTGTTTTATCTGGAGATATTGCTAGACGTTGTAGGACGGACTTGCATTTAGTCAGATCTTGAAGACATTTTACATGTGAACCCCATCTTGTTTTTACAGGTAGGCTAAGAGACACTCCACACTTCATCTCATTTCTTATTTCTGTGAATTGAGCTCTCAGTACTTGACACTGGTTAATAGTTTTAACGATATGTATAATATGTGACAAATGTGTCTCTATTGAAGATAATTTCAAAATATCGCTGCACAATAAATGTAATGTGTGCGCTAAACAGCCGTATGATACAAGATGGGGATACATCTCTTCACATTGTCTCACAGCCTTCCTCATATTCTTTGCGTTATCAGTCACAATAGCGAAAAATTTTTTAGGTCCATACTCCTCCAGAACTTCAACCATTAATTTTGTTATATATTCTGCGGTATGCTTCTCTGCTTTTGTTAGTACTGATTTGACAAATAACGGTTCGGGTGTTGTAACAATGAAATTAATTACACTTTCATTTCGCAAGTTGGACCAACCATCGCATTGCAATGATAAATTGTCAGCTTGCTTAATTTTATCATTAACTTGAACTTCAACTCGCTCGTACTCTTCGGTCAGGAGACGATTTGATAACATATATCTCGATGGTAAGGTGTATGAAGGTCTAATTTTTTTAAAAAACAATTTCCAATCTTCATTCTCGGTAATTGAATGTGGTGCTGAACTGGTGTAAATAGCTCTAGCAAGCAAAATATTCAATTCGTTATTTTGTTCGTGTGTCATTCGATCACAAAATGATTGTATTCTGTTGATTTTTGTGCAAACAGGTGTTTCCACATGAATGTTATCAGAAGCAGATGTTGATGCTGTGGAAACCGTTGATGATGTACAAGCAGCATCAGTGTTATCGTTATCCAATTTTGCCGATGTGATCTTTTTCATGGATGTTTCAAATGGAAATTTAGAGTGATTCCCCTTTGACTTTGGAGTTAAAATATTGAATTTAAGTTTTATCATATGCGGCACATAAGTGCATTGTTGAAGATGAGATTTCATTCTTGTAGCATTTTTTGCATGTACACTCTTGCAAAATTTACACCTCACATTTATGGTCTTTTGATTAGAAGAACCCGCAGGTAACACTTCAAAATAAAGCCAGATATCTGTCTTACGTTTCACCATGTTTTATGACCTAAAAAAAATATTCAGGTAGACTTAAACATTAAGAAGGGAAAAAACATTATTTTTCAAAGTATTTGATGGGCACGAGGGCATAAAAAATTGTTAGGCATCCTTAAATAGAAGAAAGATTAAAATTGAATCTGTGTAACAATTTAATGAAATTCGAATAAGCAGAATACTGGATCGGACAACTACATTATTTTGCCCTCAACGTTATCAAAATTTTTTATTTAGTAAGTTATGTCAGTGTAATTCAATTACACATGCTACATGCACAAGTACCCCGTTGCTCCTATCATTCTTATAGTTATTGTACAGTAAACTAATCTAAAAAATCGAATAAAACTTGGTAAACCGAATTCAGAATTAAGTACTGTAGCCACATATAAAATGACGCGCGTTAGATTTAACGTACAGTCGATATGCGATAGGCCCGCCCCTGTGTTTCCCAATCTAAGGTTGCTATGGACATCACCGGCACGTGTTTTGCTGTTTGTAGAAATAATATATTTCTTACCTTATAGTTTCTGTGCTTCCTTATAAATAAATGTAAAGTAACCAACGCTGCGTGAATGAATAGAGAAAGAACAGTCGAAAACTAACTTATACATACACATTACACATACAATAACAGAAATGTAAACATAACCTGCCTGACTCAGACTAAGGAACGACTAACGAGCGACGAGCGTAATAGCACCCACTGGTTCGCGCGCGCCGGCACCGGCGCACCGCACTTACGACAATTGCGCGCGCATAAGTTGCCATAATATATGTAATTTTACCAGTAATTACATAAATTACGGTAATTTATGTAAATTTATCATAAGTTACGTTAAATTTCATAAATTACGTAAATTCCAAAAATTACATAAATTACATTAAGTTACGGGTATCATGTAATATTACCGTAAGTTACGTGTAATTTATGTAACGTAAGTTATGTAATTTTACAACTCACATCACTAATTGAGACTCATATTTCAGGGGAAAATAGAGGGTAGGAGAAGCGTACGAAGGAGACGCGTTTCCTGTTTGAGGAACCTGAGAGAATGGTTTGGTTACAGCTTAAGGCAACTGTTCAGAGCAGCTTCCTCGAAGGTCAGAATAGCCATGATGATTGCCAACCTTCATCGCGGTGATGACACTTAAAGAAGAAGTCACAGTTGACTGTAATGCCAATTACATTTTTACCTAAAAAGTGTTTTAAAAGAGTGTATAGCCGCCAAGGTGTTGAGGAGGTTATGTCTTCTTCTATGGTAAAAAAGACATAACATCATTAACACCGTATACTACAACCACCGTCAGAAGGTCTCCGTCTTCATTTCTGATCTTCATCCAGCCTCAAAAGTCCACTGCTGAACATAGGCCTCCTCTCCTCGTTTCCAACCCCATCTATACTGCGCCGCTCTCATCCAGTTTTTATTTAGCTTTCTTACGTCGTCCCACCCAAAACTGATTCTTCTCTTCAGTTCATGAGTCTGGTTATCCCTGCCAATCGTAATTTCATGTCCCAGGTAAGCCAGGTATTTATATCTATCTACGAGTTCTATTTCTTTCCCACCAATACTAATGTTCTGGTTGGGTACCAAATTTGTCATTATTTTTGTTTTCGAGATGTTTATATTTAAACCTACATTTTCTGTAGCCACAACGAGTTCCTGTACCATCTCTCTTGCCATACCTAGATCCTCAGCTACTATGACTATATCATCGGCGAAACGTAAATTGTTTAGGTATTCTCCATCTATTTTTATTCCCTTTGTCATCCAATCCAAACTCTTGAAAGCATGTTCTAAGACCGTATTAAAAAGTTTAGGTGACATTGGGTCTCCTTGTCTAACCCCCGTTCTATTTTTATGCGATTACTGTTAGTATGTAATTTGACGGTGGTTGTTGCCTGTATGTATATTTTGTATAATAATTTTGTATACCTATAATCTAGCCTGCATTCTTTAAGCGCCTGTAATGTGTTGCTAAGCTCAACTGTGTCAAAGGCTTTGTGAAAATCGATAAAAACTTTCCGAAATCGATATTCCACTACTTTCTCTATTAGGGTTTTTATACTTTGTAGATGGTCATTTGTTCCGTAACTTTTTCGGAATCCTACCTGTTCTCTTGGTTGATAAGTCTCTAACTTTCTTTCCATTCTCCTATTATTCGCGTGAATAACTTATATAAATGGCTGAGGAGGCTAATCGGTCTGTAATTCTCTAAATTGGCTTTGTCTCCTGCTTTGTTTAATAGAATCATAGTAGCGTTGTTCCAGTCTGTTGGAATATTGGCGTTGTGAAGGCAGATATTGAAAAGTAGTTTAATTTTTTCAAGTAGTATATTTCCTCCAATTTTTAGTGCTTCTAATACTATTCCATCTTCGCCTGGGGTTCGATTATTTTTCATTTTCTTCAGAGCCTCTTTGATTTCTGATTTTGTTATATCGAGCAATAAATCTGATCCTTTATTTAATATCCCAGTTTTTACTGTAATTGGAAGTTACGTATTGTCATCTTTTTTTCTTGATTTGTATAACTCTGTGTAGAACTCTTAGAGTATTGTTAATAATTCATCTCTGTTTGTAGTTTCTTCTCCAGTTCTGTTTCTTAGTTTGCTGATTTCTATTTTTCCTTTTTGTACGCTTCTTTTCAAAACTTTCATGTTCTTATTTTGCTCTATTGCTTGTTTTGTATTTTCTACATTGTAGTTTCTTATGTCGTTTCTTATTGCCTTTGTGATCGTCTTATTTATTTGATTTAGCGCTTCTTTGCTGTAACTGTTATCTCCCTTCATCTGTGGTCTTTGTTCTATAAGGGTTTTAGTAGGTTGACTTAGTTTTGGTTTGTTGGACAATATTTAGTTTGAGCCTGTTGTATTGTGGTGATTATTTGTTTGTTCAATATATTAATGTCTGTTGTTGTATCCTTCAATTGATTACATATTATTAATATATTTTTCGAACTCCTGAATATTAGTTGGTTTTGACCTTTTCATTTCTGATATTTTCATTATATTGCTGTTTTATTTATGTAACTAACTATATGATTGCCAACACGGGCGATAAAATCACCCACAATGATACTATATTCATCATATTATACAGAGAGGGGAAAAATTATGGAATAAATTCATTTTCTCTAAAATGAACGATTTTGGAGATAAATCCCGAAACAGATCGATTTTTATTTCGATCAGATCGATAATATTTTTATTTTTAAATTATGATTTTTTGGCATATATATCATACTACTAACGTCATCCATCTGGGTGTGATGACGTAATCGATGATTTTTTTTAAATGGGAATAGGGGTCGCGTGGTACCTCACTTGAAAGGATGTTTAATTCTCTATTCAGTAATATAAACATTAATGCCATTATTTATACAGGGTGGTTCGGGTACCATATTCTAGAACCACCCACCACCTACATTCTAGAAAAAATTAATTTATTCCATAATTTTGCCCCTCACTATATCGTCCCTACCATTTCCAACTATCGAATGTGAACAATCGGGTTTTTCAGATTCGATACCGTGCCCTCGCATTATGCGCGATACATCTTATGGCAAATTCTCGTTATTGTAGCTTGATTAGGAGCGCGGGAAATATGCTGTTTAAACTGTCGAATATGAACATTTCTTCATTTGGTTGACTGCAAACTGACGAAAATGGTATATGCGATACTTTTGTTTTGTATAAATATAACTAAAGGTATATTATTTGTACAACACTAAATGTCGAATGTGTCACATTCGTTAGTTTGTGTTGTAATTTATTCAACAGTTATTCAATTATTATCTATAAACTGTCGAAAATGCTAAACTGCTGAGAAGAATAAAATGCACGTGTTTACAATTTGTGCAAATTTTGTTTCAGTATCGCTTCCAAGAAATTCTTGCGAGGCAGTTTATGATTTCATTTTAACGGATTTTCATTATTTGATTATACAATTATTCGCTATTATACAGGGTGTCCCGAAAAGATTGGTCATAAATTATACCACACATTCTGGGGTCAAAAATAGTTCGATTGAACCTAACTTACCTTAGTACAAATGTGCTCATAAAAAAAGTTACAGCCCTTTGAAGTTACAAAATAAAAATCGATTTTTTTCAATATATCGAAAACTATTAGAGATTTTTTATTGAAAATGGACATGTATCATTCTTATGGCAGGAACATCTTAAAACAAAATTATAGTGAAATTTGTCCACCCCATAAAAATTTTATGGGGGTTTTGCTCCCTTAAACCCCCCCAAATTTTTGTGTACGTTCCAATTAATTCATTATTGTAGTACCATTAGTTAATCACAACGTTTTTAAACTTTTTCGCCTCTTAGTATTTTTCGATAAGCCAGTTTTTATCGAGATGCAGCTTATTTTTTAATATATTTACATAAAAATTTTATGGGGGTTTTGTTCCTTTAAACCCCCCAAATATTTGTGTACGTTCCAATTAAACTATTATTTTGGTACCATTAGTTAAACACAGTGTTTTTAAAACTTTTTTGCCTCCTAGTCTTTTTTTGATAAGTTACCTTTTATCGAGATGTGGCTTCTTTTTCAAAATATACCTAAAAATGTAAATTATAAATAAATATTCAGATTATTAACAGGTCTTTATAATCGTACTTAACCATATACAAATACATATGTGGTGGATTCGACAACTATTCAAAATATCTCGATAAACAGTGGCTTATCGAAAAAAGTACTAGGAGGCAAAAAAGTTTTAAAAACATTATGTTTCACTAATGCTGCCACAATAATAATTTAATTGGAACGTACACGAAAGTTTGGGGGGGTTAAGGGAACAAAACCCCCATAAAATTTTTATGCGGTGCACAAATTTCTCTTTAATTTTTATTTAAGATGTTGCTGCCATAAAAATGCCACATGTCCATTTTCAATAAAAAATCTCTACGAATTTTCGATATATGAAAAATAATCGATTTTCATTTTGTAACTTCAAAGGGCTGTAACTTTTTTTGTGTGCACTATTGTATACAGGTAAGTGAGGTTCAATCAACCTATTTTTGACCCCAAAATCTGTGGTATAATTTATGACCAATCTTTTCGGGACACCCTGTATATTCGCTACTTTGAATCATCGGACCGCAACAAATCTTTGATTAATACAAAAAGCAAAGTAACGAATGTGATTTTTTGGAAAGAAAAAAATGATAAGCAGTTCAAATTTGTTATCAATCTAAAAAGGATTAAATTAAACATTACATACAAAAAGTATAAAAATTTTCCCATTTGTCAATGCGCTGATTTAGGAGTCTCTAAAAAGAGTTATTTTGCTCTCCTGAAAAGTACCACTTTTCACATTCGATAGTTGGAAATGGCAGGGACGATACATAGGACTTTTCATCGACTGTCTACATTTGTTTCGAGCTTCTGTCATATGTTGTATAATCTGTGTATAATATTCATATATACAGATTATACAACATATGACAGAAGCTCGAAATAAATGACTGTGAATGAAAAGCCCTATATATTCATCATGTGGAATCTCGTTTACTACAGTCTGAAGGTGTTTATAAAATTTTTCTCTTGTGGTGGTATCTCTGTTAATCTCAGGTGCATAAATTGCTATCATATTCAGAAGTTTGACATCCAGTGTGACTTTACTTTGACTATCAATCTTTTAGATATATATTATTTACATTCTTGTACTTGGTGTACAAATTGTCTGTGTACCAACAGGGCAGCACCTTCTTTGGCTTTGGTTTTTTTCGCAGCACCACTGTGAATAAAAGAAAGTCATCCGCCATAATTTGACCCCTTCCTTTTGTATACGTCTGTTGTAGTGCACATATTATTATGTCTATATAGACTGCTGGAAACAGAAGAGATAGGATGGAGTACTGAGAAGAGTACTGAGAGAGTTATAGGAGATACGCTAAGAGATCGAAAGAGGAATGAAGATACTGGGACAGACTTAAAAAACACAGACAGAACGCAGAGAACGTAACAAACACTTTATTGCATGAAGCCAATAGGATAGCCGAAGAATGCGGTTTTGAATTATCTACACCTAGAACTGTAAAGAAGCAACAGCATAGAAGCAATCAACCAGCTGATACGCCTAGTGAATACTGGAGGCGATCCATGATTCTTCCGTATCTGGATTCTATCATATATATTCACTAGAGACACGGTTTTCCGAAGAAAATACGCCAGCCTTCGCTCTGAGTCTTCTCCATCCCAAGCATTTTTCAAAAATTTATTTAAATTGCCTTAAAATAGAACTGAGACAATCCTTAAACCACTATGAAGTATGGGTAGAACATTGGAATAAAAAACGCCTTAATAATGAGTTAGACAACTTCAACACCCTTGAAATTTTTGAACTGGTTCGAGCGTCCACTACTTTTTATCCGTTAACAAAAAAAATTGCTGGAAATTCTCGTAACATTTCCTTGCACTACGTGTACAGCACTGGCGAAGCGTCCATGTAACCACTGTTACTATTGGTAACAGTTAAAAATCTTGCTAATAAATATGTATTTTATGACGATGAATAAGTCCATTTATTATTTTATTTTTACCAATAGAAATATATTATTATATTATGTGTTAATAGTACCTAATTCAGTAAATAGCCAGACACACGAAAATATTGGCGAGTTTATGTGACTCAGTTGCACTTTATTATATTCTGTTACCAGTCTCATTTGTGGTGACAATGAATGGTTATCTCGCTGTCGCTCGGGCGGCTCGGGACCGGCTAGTGTGAAAATTTTGAAGGAGCGATGGGCGTAAGCGCGCTGTGTATATCAGTAGGGCTGTTACCAGATTTAAATTTGCTAACAGTACCTATAATAAAAAGTGTGCGTGCAGTTCACCATGGATGAGTGTCGCTGCGTAATCGATCAACTACTTGAAAAGTAATTCTGATTGAAAAATAAAATGAGATTATTGAAAATGAAAGACCTATTTTAAACAATTTAAAAAAGGAATTTAAAAAATTAGCTCGATATTTTAAATTTAGTTGGTACAGTGAAAATCCTTGGTTATGTGGTTGCAAGAAAAATAGACTGATTGTTGGCCATGTCTTCTGGTTTTTACAGAAAAATGGGTGGACCAGGTTCACGATTTAAATAGTTTTAGAGTTTTAAAAAAGAGACATGAAATTTCTCCGTTACCTACGTGTAAGATGTATACCCAATTTGATTCAGTTTGGCAAAACAAGAATCAAAAGTTCTCTTAGCCAAGCATTTAAAGCAAATATTGCTAAACATAATGAGTTTGTTAAAAAAATAGATAGGTACTCGTATATCCTTAGCTCACTTAGAATAGATATGTACCGTATGTTTTTTGGCCGAACAAGAATTAGCGTTTCGTGGTCATTTTGAGAGCGACGGCTCTGACATTCGAGGCAATTACAGGGAATTGTTAACATTAATTGCCAAAAAAGATCAAAAATTTTGCCAACATCTAGAAACATCAACTGTTTTTTCGAGAGTTTCAAGTGATATACAAAATGATATTATTGAAGCTATATGTATATACATTTAGCCATATCTTCAATTTTTTAAATAAGATTTTTTGCATCTGGTTTTGGTAACACTTTAGAAAAAGTCACGCGTCGCCACTGGTGTACAGTTGCGAGGTCGTTCAGCAGTCTTCGAAGAATAAAAACATGGTTGGGGAGTACAATGGTCGAAGATCGCCTTAATGGGTTAGCTCTAATGAGCATTCATCGAAAACAAATATTATCAAAAAAGAAAGAGCTTGTAGAGAAAGTTTTACAAGAATTTACAATTGATCCGCGTAAATTGTTGTTTGAATAATAGTGTTTAGGAGCAGACAATTTATCTTGCTTCACAAATCGAAAGCTTATCCAGGAGTAAATAAACTTTGCATCACGTTTTTGTAAATAGCATTAAAAAAGTTTTTAAATATTTAAATTATATTTAGTTTGCTTCATTTTTGTATGAAGTCGTTGAGTTATAATTTTGGCTCCAAAAACGTTATTTTCAAAACTTTTCTGAGGGAAACCCCTTCTCCCTTACCCCTCTCAGTGAAGACTCTCAATTTACGTCTATATTTATTATTGCTTATCTAACCAATTTTGTTATTTCTCAAATCTGCCCCCCTCTAGTTTTGATCCTGCGGACGCCCATGGAATCAAATGTAACGTACAATGTATAAATGAATGGACACTAAATAGAAGAAATGAATGGAGTAGCCACATTAGCAGAATGGAGGAGACCCGTGTGGTCAAGAGATAAGTCATCAATCGGCAGAAGAAGTATCGGACAAGCGCGCAAAAGATGGAGAGACAACTGTCCATACAAATCATATTACATCTAACTTACATTGTGGTCACAAAAAATACCTTATGGGTCAAATGGAGATTTAAGGTAAAAGCGAAATCAATTATTCCAGCATCGAAATGTTCATACATTGCGTCAAATCGGAATTCTCTAAGCTGGTCTAGGTAACAATCATCCTGATTAAATTGAAAGTTAAAGCCGCTTGAGGCACTGATTACCCTTAGTAGTTCTGTTACTATTCCAGGATATGCATCGCTAATGTTGAGGATCATGGGAGGAGTGAATGAAACACCCACGGTCAACGAACATCTAATAAAACTCTTCTTCACGTTTGGTTTGATCGGTTTCAGTTTACGTTTGAATTTCTTATTCTCGCAGCTGTTAATTTTCTTGTATTTTACTATTTTCCTGCAGTTACTATTTTTGTAATCAATAACGTACAACTCTACAATTAAATCATTCTGTAGTAGAATCAAATTCTTGTAGAATCTGTACTTCCACAGTAATTCTGATATTTGAAGTAATTCTTCATGCTGGGTGGTAATAACGACGAAATGAGACAGAATTGTTTTGAAGACTGTTCTTGCAGATATATCAAAAAGAGTCTCATTTAGTTCGACAACTGATCCATAAGTTATCGTGAATAAATTTGGAGTACTACCAAAAGCGTCCAACAAATTTAAATTGTTACGTTCAATACCTATCTTTGAAAATGTGGGAGTAAAGTGTAAAGTATCATTTGTACTTGTTATAAAAATGTGCGTATGGTAGTAGGAATCATGCACAATCCTTTCTAGACAATAAGATAAGTAATCATCTCTCAATAAAGAAATATTTAACATATCCACTTGCATAACAGACAACAGCAATACGAAAGTTACACCTCTCATCGTGAGTTCGTTGGATAGTGAGTTTGGATATTGCATTTGAATATAATTTCAAATGTATTTTTATGATTATTTTCCTATCTTCACGTAATTTAGAAAATAAATTTTTAATCAGCGCTGTCATCTTATATTAAAAATGAAAAATGCATTAAGTATGCACATTTACCTACTTGGTTAGAGTAGACGTTAAAAATGCATTAAATAAAAATCGTAATGTATCAGAATACTAATTTTTTAATTCGTCTCACTATTCACTATATTTGTGTATATTATACAGTGATGAGTGTATATTTTTTAAGTGTTCCAAATATATTCAGCATTCAGGAACTCTTTTAGACAACTTGCAAACGCTGCAAATATTTCCTCCATACCAAATTATAACTTATTGGCTACTAATGACAAAAGAGTATAATATGATTGTCCAATCAAATTTATACATAGTACAAATGGGTGTCTGTTATCAATCTTATCTGTTTGTTTTAATCCGATTGTTTTATTTACCCTCGTTTTCCCTATTTATAGTAATGTCTTATTAAACACAACCTTGATAGGTCTCTGATCGATACCGTTTGATGAGTTCTTAAGAGGTTTTTTTTTCTTTTCTTTGACTCTAATGACCTGTTTGCAATAGCAATTAATAGTAGGTATAGATAGACACTTTTTTCTTTAGTATTAAGTAAATTAGCACTGGCGCGAAGCGTCCATGTAACCACTGTTACCATTGGTAACAATTTAAAATCTTGCAAATAAATATTTTATGACTAGGTACTATGAAATAATTCCATTTATATTTTTTATCAACAGAAATATTTGTTAATAGTATCTACCTAATTCAGTAAATAGCCAACTAGACGCACGAAAATATTGGCGAGATATGTGAATCCATTGCACGTTTAGTCCATTAAAATGTTACATTTTTTAAGCCATACCTTGCATTTGTTAGAGGAGTCAATTTTATTTCTTTAATGTGTAGTGGGGATCAGTCGAAGCTTAAGTTCAAGTTTTTGGGGTCGCCACCCTTGTCCCCCGGCCGCCATCTTGGAAATGGGGTGCAAAGGGGTTTCGCGCTATATCTCGTAAACTACCAACCTTACGGAAAATCTAATTCAACATCAAATGTAGCAAATTAAATTTTCTACAATTTTGTTTCTATTACTTTTTATCGTCAAGTGACCAACAAAATAGATATAAACAAACATATGTAAAAATTTTTTAACAAGTTTCCTTTTGGAGAATATAACTTTTTTTCAGTTCATTTTAAAATAAAATAACATTTTAGCAATTTTATAGAGGGTTTTTCAGCGAACAATTTCCACTATAAAGTTGTTTAATTCTATTTATTTATATAGGTTTTACAGCGCTCCAAACTTGACCAGATTCTCGAATGCTCATAGTGTGATACAATAAAAACAAAAGTTAGGCTTACTTTTCTATTTATATATATATATTTTTTATTCATACAATGTATTATGATTTTAACATTCCTATGCTATTATTAATCTGTTTTTGACCTTTCTCCCCACTATAAAACTTATAACCCTAAGCATATATAGAAAAGGCCCAAGAAGTTGTTTGAGGACAAATTCGCCAGTTCAGAAGAAGAATGACGCAACCGCAAAATGCAAAATTCTTAAGAAGAGCAAAAAACGAATTTTTGATATCAAAATCATAAAGTATGATCAAAATTAGCCATTCACCACACCGTGGTCAGGATCTCGAGATATAAGCGTTTTTTGGGATGTGCCGCTTGCCTATGAAATATTTTGACTTAAAATTTTCCAAAAAACTTCTTCATGAATTATGTTTTATTGTTGTGTTGGTTAAAATTATAAACTAAAAAGTTTGTCACTCAACTTTTTTAAGTAAACATGAAACTAACGAAATATGATGACAAAATGTTTAAAAACTAACAACTCCTTTTTTAATGTGTTTAAACATTATGGCCAAATTTCATTGTTATCTATCTACATACTTCAAAGATGACACAGTAAAATTTTCAAAAGAAAATATTTACAGCGACCAAAGATACAGCGAGGTAAATTTGAAAAATCATCAAAATTGATTTTCGACATTTTTGTATAAAATTTGATTTTTGAACATGTTCCACCAAATCTAGATAAAAATAAACTTCATATTCGGATTCAGCGACCTCGAAAACATAAAAATAAACCAAAATTGGTCATTCACCTTAAATTTGATTTTCGTGGTCAGCATAACGATTGCTGCCGCTCCACTAATATATTAGATAGAAAAGTATTTTTTTTTTATTGTATTCCTATGAGAATTCGAGAATCTGGTCAAGATCAGTGGCGTAACTAACGCCAATGCCACCAATGCAACGCATTGGGGCGCAGACCATAGGGGGCGCAAAAAACTGATATTCTGGAAAATTAGTCTACGAATAGGGGCTAGAATACTTGATTTGGGGCGCAGTCAGATTAGTTACGCCACTGGTCAAGATTGGAACGCTGTAAAACCTAGATAATAAATAAAATTAAACAACTTTGTAGTGAAAATTGTTCATTGAAAAAATCTTCTACAAAATCGCTATGATGGTATCAGTGGCGGCTGGTCAGAGGAGGCAAGGGAGGCTTAGCCTCCCCATAAATTTTTTACACATGCTACACTGTTTTGTTTACTTTGCTATTTCGCTTCGCGCTAGAGATATCGGAAAAAGTTATTTGAATAAGTTGTTCCAAATATTATTCTAATCCCACATACCAAATTTCATCACAAAATTCGCACTTTTAGTTTTTTCATTATTTGTAGTCAGGATCCTAAAATCGCAGAGGAGGCTACTGGCCGGAAAATCTCACTTGCTAATGCTCCGCGCAGCCCAGCAGCGTTTAAGGATGGTTTAAGGAGACCCGGTCTCCTTAGAGCTGCATTATCGCTTAACGCACACGCTGCCCGGAGATTGGGCAAGGGCGGCTAATCGGCCAGCAGCCTCCTCTGCGATTTTAGGATCCTGACTACAAATAATGAAAAAACTAAAACTGCGAATTTTGTGATCAAATTTTGTATGTGGGATTAGAATAATATTTGGAACAACTTGTTCAAATAACTTTTTCCGATATCTGTAATGCAAAGCAAAATATCGGTAATTTACTGTGTTTTTTGATTCGCAGTAGGCCGCTTTTAGAATTAAAAAAATTCAGTTGAGTATCTTAAAAAATGTGAACCTTCAACCTGTATGGACTGCAAAACTTCAAATCTGTATTTATTTTGATATGCATATCTACTTACAGAGATATAATTGTTAACAAATAAACGACACAAACTTTGGTAATACACTTTTACACTAACTATTTTTAAAATGATATGATATTATGAAATTGTGAATTATGATGATATTATAAAATGTAAATAAAAAATGGTCAAAAAAATGGGGCCTTTTTTTTGGCGGATTTTTTTTGCTAGTGCAAATTTGTCTAGATATTTTAGTTAGGTGTAGCCTCCCCTATTGTAAAAATCACGAGCCGCCACTGGATGGTATGTATTTTATTGTGAAAAGAACGGAAAAAAAGTTATAACCTCCAAAAGGAAACTTCTTATAAAGTTTTCTCATATTTTTGTTTATAACTTTTTTGTTGGTCGCTTGATGATAAAAAGTAATTGTATAATTGATATAAAATAAAGATATAAAATTGTAGAAAATTTAATTTGCTACATTTTATGTGTAATTAAATTTTCTGTAGGATTGCTAGTTTAGGAGATACAGCGCGAAAGCCCTTTGCACCCCTTTTTCCAATATGGCGGCCGGGGGACAAGGGTGCCGACCCCAAAAACTTAAAATTAAGCTTCTACTGAACCCCCCTGCACATTAAAAAAATAAAATTGACTCCTCTAATAAATGCAACCCTAAATGTAACATTTCAATGGCCTAGTTATAATATTAACCCGGTCTATATAGACATCTCAAATAACAAAAATTGCCGGAGAGCCAAATTTTGGTGGAGAGCTAGGGTATACCATAACAAATAAAGTTTAAAAAGTCCCCATCGATCCCATGTGTGCGTCAAAAGTTATTCGGGGTCAAAGGTCAAAATTTGAGATTTTTTGGATTTTTTTCGAAAACGGTAAGTTTTATAAAAAAAAAACCTTAAACCAAAGTTGTAGATCTTAAAATTCTCTACAAAAATAGTCCTTACTATTTTTTTCCTAAGAGTTGCCATTCCTGAGATATCGCGATTCAAAGAGTCACATTATACATGATATGCACACGTTTCCACACCACCTGTGAGCTAGTGTACTCGACGCGTTTTTTTTACCGTGGTTTCCCCTGTAGGCCTACTCCACTAACTGTTTTGACAATTTTAGGATAATTTAAGGAAACAATACCGGTCAAGTTCTAGATATTACCTTATTATTGATTATTGATATTGCTATTGATTATTAGGTTAACTATTGTTTTGATTTCTTTAGATATTTTAATTAGATTCATATTCTTGAAAGTCTACTTCAACAGTCAAGTCTTCTTCGATTTCATCTTCTTCTTCTTACTCTTGCTGGATGTTCAAAAATTGTTCAAATGTGACTGAGTCATTGGTCTCTTCATTAAAATCACAGGAGTCTTCCTCTGTTATACTAAACTGGACATTTGAGCAAGACTGACCTTGGCAGTTGGTACACACTAGAGAACACAGCAACCCGACTTTTTTACATCCACATTTGGCACTACAACCTTTTTTGCAATTGCAAAAAATAGTGTTAAGGAGTTTTTCTGGAGCAGGTGGGAGTAAGGTTTTAATCGGTTCCAGAGTATTATCTATTAATTTCCAACCCCAGTCTTCTGGATTCAGTTCATTGCCTAGCCATGTTTGAACTTGATAATATACTCGATACAAATGTTGAAAAGCAGATGCTGATGTTGGAGGAAGACATGATAGTTGTACTTGTTTCTTGTTTCGCGTATTTGTTACAAAAGTTAAGTATCGGTATTTATCAAGACAAATAATTTTTTTTGGAGCTCCATAAACCGCAAGAAGAAACCGAATTCCTTTCGTAATTATTGTTTGCGGTGTAGAATCAAGTTCTGTAAAAACTTTACAGCAGTCAGTCAAATCTTTTTTTTTCGAATAATTTAAGTACTGACGTTTTGCCCCTTCTGTACATTGCTGACGTAGTGTCGCAGCCGGTTATCGCATGTAAAAATAAAATGTACTTTTGGCATTTGGGATAAGCCGACAAACTTTTCGAATAATATATCTCTGTTCGCTGTTGAGCCCTTCCAGGTTTCAGAAAATAAATAACGTTATCTACTGGAGTCCTTGCAGTAAGCAGTACTAACAAATCAACATCTTCACCAATTACAATTGTTGTGTTTGTTGCCTTAAATTTTGCAATTGCTGTCTCAATTATCTGCTATCAAAAAGACATCTGCGTCATTTTTAGCTTGTTTCACTTCAATATTCGCAGCTGTTAATTTGTCAGTTAACATGGAAATGAAACGAAATTTATTATTAATGTTAGCGAAAAATTGTTGTTGATTCGCTGGAACTGTTATATTTTCATCAAAGATAATCTCGGAACCCGATGATGTTTTTGTAGTTCGACGACGTTGTTCTGCAGCTTTAATATTCTTTGTCGAGTTACTGTAGCCGTCAAATACCACTGTCACTGTAAGCCCGTAATGTCTGCTAAATGGTGGACGCTTGTAATAAGTACACATATTCACTTGAACTAAACCTTTAGCACTAAAAGAAACAGATAATATGAACAAGACCTACGGACAATACTGTAGCCATTGTTTACAATAGACAATCTGTTCTTTTTTAAACAATGTTATAGCCAAATGTTTTTCACAGAGACACAAATAGGCATTTATACTTGCCTTAAGAGCCACATTATGTATATACGTGGCTTATATGTGCATATAATATATAAAGTAACTTTTAAAATCGCGATATCTCAGGAATGGTAACTCTTAGGAAAAAAATTGTAAGGACTATTTTTGTAGAGAATGTAACAATGGTTAAAAGAACAATGCGCAGAAATAGAAGAACACCAGAAAAGACATGATAATTTTAACACACCTAAAAAAAAATAGTAAAAGATACAGATGGGAAACTTGTGTTGAGTACTAACGAAAAATTAAATAGATGGACAGAATACATAAATGAATTGTTCAAAGACAATAGAACAGAGCAGATGGAAGTCGAAGTAGAAGATGATACGGTTTTAAAGATATTAAAAGAAGAAATTAAATCGGCATTAAAAAACAGCAAAAATAGTAAAGCAGTAGGTCCAGACCAAATCCCAGTAGAAAGCTTAAAATGCATAAATGATGAAACCTTAGACATTATCGTAGACTTGTTCAACACAGTGTACAAAACAGGGAACATACCAAAACAATGGTTACTCTCAACCTTTTGTGCTATCCCTAAAAATACAAACGCTAAAGATTGCAGTGAATACAGAACAATATCATTAATAAGTCAAATTCTCAAATTATTCTTGAAAATAATACATGGTCGTATAAATAAAAAACTAGAAGGAGTAGATGATAGTCAGTTTGGGTTCAGAAACGGACTAGGAACCAGAGAGGCGTTATTTGCGTTTAATATGTTAGCTCAAAGATGCATGGACATAAATGTGGATGTGCATGTTTGCTACGTTGATTTTGAGAAAGCTTTTGACAAAGTAAGACATGAAAAAATAGTCCAAATTCTAAAGACAAAAAACATAGACAAAAGGGACTTACGAATAATAACAAACCTTTACTGGAATCAAAGAGCACAAATTGTAATAGATAACGAACCAAGTCTAGAAATTGAAATCAGGAGAGGAGTTAGGCAGGGATGTATTATGTCTCCATTACTCTTTAATGCATATAGTGAAGACATTTTTGAAGAAGCATTGCTATCTCAAAGTGAAGGAATAATAATTAACGGAAGATCTATTAACAACATAAGATATGCAGATGACACCGTGATTATGGCAAGCTCTGCTGAGCAACTCCAACTACTACTAAACAAAACAAACAATTTCTGTGAAGAAAATGGACTAAAAATGAATATAAAAAAGACCAAATACATGATAATAACTAAGAAAACAAACATACAAACAAGCATACATTTGGGAAATGTACCGATAGAAAGGGTTGATAAATACAAATACCTAGGAACCTGGATTTCAGAGAAAAATGATCAAACAACAGAAATAAGGAACAGGATAGAAATAGCAAGAAATGCGTTTGTAAAGATGAAAACAGTTCTCTGCAACAAAGACCTTAGATTAGAACTGAGAGTAAGAGCTTTGAGATACTATGTGTTCTCGATACCACAATATGGACTTGAAAGCTGGACATTAAAGCATAAACACATAAATAAGCTACAGTCATTTGAAATGTGGTGTTACAGAAGAATGCTTAGAATAGCATGGACATAGAAGAAAACGAACACGGAAGTATTGCGAGAAATGGGTAAAGAATGCGAAATAATAAACACAATAAAAGTAAGAAAGTTACAATATCTGGGACACGTAATGAGGGGACCGCGATATGAAATGCTAAGACTGATAATACAGGGAAAGGTAAGAGGCGGAAGGAGTATAGGAAGAAGGAGAGTGTCATTGTTGAAGAATTTAAGGGACTGGTATAAATGCAGTTCTATAGAATTCTTTAGAGCAGCGGTTCTTCTTCTTAACGTGCCCTATCAAGTCCCCTTGACGTTGGCGATTAACATGGCGAAACTGTCTCTGTCTCGAGCTATTCTAAATAGGTGTTCTGCTTTCTTTATTCCTGTCCACTCCCGGATATTCTTCAACCAAGAGGCCTGCTTTCTACCAATTCCTCTGCGTCCTTCGATTTTACCCATCATAATAAGTTGAAGAATATTATACCGGTCTCCCCTTACTACGTGTCCAAAATAGGCCATCTTTCTGCAGCGGTAGATAGAGTAAAGATAGTGATGATGATATCCAACCTCCGATTAGGAGACGCACTGGAAGAAGAAGAAGGCACAGATCCACCTGATGTGTTTAACAAATGTCATAATTGTATATATTTAGTCATATGCAGTAGCAAGTTAAACCAAAATAGAATGCGTATGAATTAGTAAAATAGATTAAATATCACGTCCCATTTGATCTATACAGCAACAAATTATATAGGTTTTAGATTTTAATCTACTGGGCGATGAATATAATATCTGTTTAATTCTCGGAAATGAATAATGAATGTTTGAGATTAACTACTACTACTACTATCAGTTTACAGCGTTTTCCGACGCCTTCCGACTCCTAACCGCCATTCTTCTCTGTTTAACCATAGACCTGGAGGGATTTCTCTTTCCTCTAGTTCTTTTTCAATTCCCTCCCTCCAGCTTCTTCTCGGCCTTCCTCTTTTTCTTCTCCCTTCTGGTGTCCATGCCAAAATCTGCTTAGGGATCCTGTCATCTGGCATTCTCTGTACATGGCCGTACCATATTAGTTGTTTTGTTTTTATGTCATCAATTATTGTATGTGTGACTCCAATCATTTCTCGTATTCTCTCATTTGGTATCCGATCTCTTCTTGATTTGCCTGCTGCTCTTCTCCAGAAGTCCATTTCTGTTACTGGTTCGCATTTTCTCCGTTCTTTGTTTCAGTAGCCAAACTTCACTGCCATATGTGATTATACTTTTAAGTATGCTATTGTATATGAGCTGTTTGTTCGCTTTAGATATTGTCTGGTCCCACAGAATGCCGTTCATCATGGATATGGCTTTTCTACCCTGTATGTATGTGTCTTTTATAGCAGCATCGAGTGTTCCATCTGGAGTTATCTTCATGCCCAGGTACTTGTATTCATTGCAGTGTTTAATTTCTACCCATCGTCTAATGTAATGGACTGCTTTGTTCCTCCCAATACACATTGCTTCAGTTTTCTTAATGTTGACTTCGAGACCCCATTTGTTATATTCTTCTATTAGCTTCCGGGTCATGTAACTCGGGTCGTCATGATCCTGAGCAATCAGAATTTGGTCATCAGCGAAACATAAGGTGTATAGTGTTGTATCGTCATTGAGAGGAATTCCCATGCCACTACATTTTCTTTTCCACAGCTTGAGTGCTTGTTCCAGATAAATTTTAAAAAGGGTAGGCGAAATACAACAACCCTGCTTCAATCCTTTCGTGACCTTAAATCCTTCAGACATCCTTGATCCAGTTTTAATTTTTGCAGTCGTTCCATTATACAGACTTTGGACTGCTTTGATAAGACCATGTTTAATGTTGGTTTGATGTAGGGTTGTCCATAGTTTGCTGAGGGGCACACTGTCATATGCTTTTTGTAAGTCTACATATACCAGGTGAACTTCTTTATTGACGGCTGTTTTTTTCTCAATAACTTGCGTAATCGAGTACAGGTGGTCTACTGTGGACCTCCCAGCTCTAAAGCCAGCTTGCTCCTCTGCTTCGTAATCTCTATAGTCATTTTCTATTTTGTTCTTAATAAGTTTCCCATACATCCTACTTATTGTGCTGTTTACCGCAATGCCTCTGTAATTTTCACATTGATCCTGATGTTTGAGATTAAACAGTCTATAAAAAACTATATTTATTTTGATAATCAATATATATTTCACACGTATAACGTATAATAAATATAAATATCACATATTAAAATTGACAGTTATTTTTTTGCCCTTGAGGAACCGTCTCCCTCTCCACGCCTCCTTTTCGCGAGAGGATGTCTTGGATCGTAGATCTCGAACCAATCATCGTCTTTAGTATTGGCATCCTTCGCTAATATTGGTGTGTCATCTTCAAATTTCAGGTTATGCGACAACCTAAAACCAAAACGATTTTAAAATACTATTCAAAACAGAGATTATTCAACATTAGAAGTTAAAAATATGTAAACTAAAAGGGGTAGTTCCCTGGGTTGGCTGTATACCATATCGTTAAAAAACTCGTAACATGAAGTAAAACCACTTCTATGTAAAAGCTATATTTAATAAAATTTTAAAAATTCCAATTGATTAAATAAAATAGGTTCATGAACGTTTTCGGACCTATCAGTCCATCATCAGTGAATCTAAAATAGAATAAGTAATCCCACTATTAAAATTGAAAAGATGGTTGAAATTATGAAGGTTAAAAATGTGGTTATGATTACTTACTCGTATATACTTGCTAACTAGCACCAGAACCAAACAACGGTTGTACTTATAATTAAATCTACATTACAGTATTGTGAAATTGGATAGGCTAAACGCCGATGTTATAAGAATACCTCCGGGAACTTAGTGAGACTCTAAACGAGAACCCTAACAACCATCTTGGGCCAACGAGGTCTGCCAAGTGTCAAAAGTTTGTAAGGGACTACTTGTCGTGAAAGTGACAGTTAAGGAAAAGGTAGTCGATTTTCAAAAGTTTCAACATAAGATCATGAACCAAAACAATGATGTAATAGAGCTTTTAGTATCTGACATGTCTGCTATTTAAATCTATTGTTTTTAAAAGAGAAAAAGACAAATGTGTTTTACAGAATTTAGAATTTAAAATTATTTGAATTTAACTGTTACTAAAAATCGTCAACCAGCAAAATCCCTGTGAAGTAATGAATACCACTCTTAAAGAAAATAGAAAAACACCTAAGAGAGTATTAAAAATTGGTACATGGAATGTTAGGAGTATGTATAATCCAGGCAAAATGCATAATATAATACAAGAAATGCAAATATTAAATGTCGACATTCTAGGTATTAGTGAGGCAAGGTGGCCAAATTCTGGCAGTTTTTCGACAACAAATGGCATAGCATATTACTCCGGAAACAGTAGTACTCAACACAGACACGGCGTAGCAGTTTTCGTATCTAAGTCTATGATGCAGTCGGTCATTAATTTTACTCCAGTATCAGATCGGCTCTTATTTCTCCAACTACAAACAAACACAAGTAAACTAAATATCATACAGATCTATGCACCTACTGCAGATAAATCCGAGGACGAAATTGAACAATTCTACGAAGAAATCAATCAAGTATTAAAATCGACGAAACCACGAGACATCACCGTAATTCTAGGTGATTTTAACTCAAAAATTGGTAAAGGAAAAAGTGGCAAACATGTAGGAGAATACGGACTCGGTCAAAGAAATGAACGAGGTGACAGACTGCTTCAATTCTGTCAGGAGAATAACATGATTGTATCTAATACATTCTTCAACTTACCAAAGAGAAGACTTTATACGTGGAAATCACCCCAGGACAATGGCCAAAGAATAATTCGAAACCAGATTGATTTTTTACTGATAAACGAACGATACAGAAACTCCTTAAAATCCGTTAAGGCTTACCCAGGCCCAGATGTCTATTCAGACCATAACCCTCTAATAACGCAAATGAGTATTAAACTAAAAAGATTGGAGCAGAAAAGAAGAGCAAACCAGATAGACGTCAGTCATTTATGTAACCTGGAGGTAAAGGAGGAATGCAAAGATGTATTAATAATAATTTGAAAATACTTCATGAAAAAGAAACATCTCAGCCAACGAACAACATAGATAAAAAATGGCAAAACATAAAAATGGCGATAACAAGTCCTGCGAAGAAAATTCTGACTAAAGAAAAACCAAAAATAAAGCAAAGATGGATGACTGATAAAATCCTTCTTCTCATGGACAATCGGAGAATAATGAAAGGAAAAAACGAACAAAGGTATAAACAAATACAGAAAGAAATCAATAAACAAATACAGAAACAATAGCAAAGGAAGATTTTTATAAAAGAAAATGTGAAGAAATAGAGCAATTGCAGGCAAAACATGATATTTTTAAGGTACATAAAAAAGTGAAAGAACTTGCAGGTACACAAAAACGTAAGCAGCCAAATATCCTGTATAATGTCAACGGAAACATAATAACAGAACTAGAAGAACAGTTGAAGACATGAAAAAACTATGTTGAAGAACTCTTTGCAGATGATAGACAACAATCTGAACTAAGTAACATACAAGGAGACGAAGGTCCAGAAATAACGGAAGAGGAAGTAATGTACGCACTAAAAAGAATGAAAAACGGTAAAGCCCCAGATCTAGATGAAATACCAACGGAAATCCTTAAACTGATAGAGGAAGACTCGATCCACATTTTAATTGAACTTTTCAATAGCATTTATACATCAGGAAAAATACCACAAGAATGGCTTTTATCCACCTTTGTTATTATACCAAAAAAGATGAATGCCAAACAATGTAGTGATTACCGAACAATCAGTTTGATACGCCATGTACTGAAAATATTCCTGAAAATTATACACACTAGAGTACACAGAAAACTGGAAATGGACATCAATGATACCCAGTTTGGATTCCGAAATGGACTCGCAACAAGAGAGGCGTTGTTTGCACTGAACGTTATGTCTCAAAGATGTCTTGACATAAATCAAGATGTATTCATGTGTTTCATAGATTATAACAAGGCCTTTGATAAAGTGCGGCATGATCATCTAATCAGACTCCTGGCAGAAAAGAATTTAGATAAACGAGACATCCGACTAATAGCAAATATGTACTACAATCAGAAAGCAGTAGTGAGAGTACAGAATAATACCACTGAAGAAATTGAAATAAAGCGAGGTGTGAGACAAGGGTGTATACTGTCACCAACCCTGTTTAATCTCTATTCCGAAAACGTAATGAATAGAACACTCTCTGAGCAATCCATAGGTATTAAAATAAATGGTGTTAGATTAAACAATCTGAGATTTGCCGACGACACCGTTCTGATCGCAGAAATACTTGAAGAGCTACAGACATTGGTGAATAAGATAGCAGACTGCAGTGAAGAATATGGACTATCTTTGAACATAAAGAAAACTAAATTTATGGTAATATCGAAATCAACACGAAATGTCCAAAATTTATATTTACACAATGAAATTATCGATCGAGTTAGCAAATACAAATATTTAGGCACTTTTATGAATGAAGACAACGATAGCTCAGCAGAAATCAAAATAAGAATAGAAAAAGCCAGATCCATATTCACTAAAATGAAGAGAGTGTTCTGTGGAAGAGATTTGAGCCTTGAAATGAAACTTCGCCTGATGAGATGTTACGTACTTTCTGTGCTGTTCTACGGAATGGAGTCATGGGCGTTGAAAAAGATTGATACCAAAAAATTAGAGGCATTTGAACTGTGGATGTATCGCAGAATCTTGAGAATATCATGGACGGAGAGAGTCACAAACGTCGAGGTCTTGAGAAGAATGAATAAAGAAAAGGAAGTCATATTTACGATCAAAAAACGAAAACTACAATACTTGAGACACATTACAAGAGGCGAAAGATATGAACTGCTTCGAATAATTAGGCAGGGGAAAATAGCAGGAAAAAGGTCCATAGGAAGAAGACGAAACTCCTGGTTAAAGAATCTACGGGAATGGTATAGCTGTCGCAACAACGAATTGTTTCGGTCAGCAGTTTCGAAAATACGTATAGCCCTGATGATCGCCAACCTTCGGAACGAAGATGGCACTTGAAGAAGAAGAAGAAAAATCGACTATAAAATTACACTGATCATATTAATTAAAAAGAGGAATGTAAGCTGATTGGTAATAATGATGAAGATAAAACAGGTGGTGATGAGAAAGAAAAAAATTAAGTTTTGAATTGGTATACAGAAATATATGCATAAAATTAGAATCTAATTAGGCAAAAATTTTTATTTGGACTTTGTATTGGTGGTTGTATATATTGAAGGGAAATATTTTTATTTAAATGTGAATGAAATTGTTAAAATAATAAATTGGAGTTAGATATAGTCAATCTTATAGTAGGAGATGAGTATGATTAAAAATTGAATTTATTATGAAACATTTTTTTAAAAGTTAAGAATGATTCTTGTGAACCCATCCCTTATCAGAAGAATCATTCTTAACTTTTAAAAAAATGTTTCATAATAAATTTAATTTTTAATCATACTCATCTACTACTATAAGATTGACTATATCCAACTCCAATTTATTATTTTAACAATTTCATTGACATTTAAATAAAAATATTTCCTACAATATATACAACCACCAATACAAAGTCCAAATAAAAAATTTTGCCTAGATTCTAATTTTATGCATATATTTCTGTTTACAAATTCAAAATTTAATTTTTTTCTCTCTCATCACCACCTGTTTTATCTTCATCATTATTACCAATCAGCTCACATTCTTCTTTTCAATTAATGTGATCAGTGTAATTTTATAGTCGATTTTTAGTAACAGTTAAATTCAAATAATTTTAAATTCTAAATTCTGTAAAACACATTTGTCTTTTTCTCTTTTAAAAACAATAGATTTAAATAGCAGACATTTCAGATATTAAAATCTCTATCACATCATTGTTTTGGTTCATGATCTTATGTTGAAACTTTTGAAAATCGACTACCTTTTAATTAACTGTCACTTTCACGACAAGTAGTCCCTTACAAACCTTTGACACTTGGCAGACCTCGTTGGCCCAAGATGGTTGTTAGGGTTCTCGTTTAGAGTCTCACCATGTTCCCGGAGGTATTCTTATAACATCGGCGTTTAGCCTATGCAATTTCACAATAGGGCTTTTCATTCACAGTCATTTGTTTCGAGCTTCTGTCATGTGTCACATAATATTAATATATCTACGTCATACGTTATTGGTAATACAAATAATACAAACCAAAGACGTATGGCGTAGATATATTAATATTATGTGACACATGACAGAAGCTCGAAACAAATGACAATCGATGAAAAGCCCTATACTGTAATGTAGATTGAATTATAAGTACAAGTACAACCATTGTTTGGTTCTGGTGCTAGTTAGCAAGTATATACGAGTAAGTAATCATAACCAAATTTTTAACGTTCATAATTTCAACCATATATTCAATTTTAATAGTGGGAATACTTATTCTATTTTAGATTCACTGATGATGGACTGATAGGTCCGAAAACGTTCATAAACCTATTTTATTTAATCCATTAGGATTTTTAAAATTTTATTAAATATACCTTTTACATAGAAGTGGTTTTACTTCATGTTACGAGTTTTTTAAAAATATGTGTGCAAGGAAATTAGACTGAAAAATTAATATGTTTGTAGTAATAGTAATAAGTATTGGCACATACTCCCCTAAAAAAGTTATATTACTCATCTTTATAAATTCACAATGGAAACAATAATATAAAAACAGAGATAATAAAAAATGCAGGGAGATTAACCACAAGACAAGGAATATGATAAAGCAGGCAAAAGAAAAACACTTTGAAGAGAAATGCAAAAAGATAGAGGACCTTAAAAAAAGATAGGATCTATTTAATATACACACGAAAGTCAAAGAAATGGCAGGACTAAGAAAACCAAATCTCACTGGTACACTTCTGGATAGACACGGGATTAGAAATGCATCAAGTCAAACTATTTTGATTTTATTCAACAAACTTGACTTGACTTGAAAAACAAAATTTTTTTGTAAAAAGTTTGACTTGACTTGATTTCGATATCTTTAGGTTTGACTTGAAATCAAACTTATTCAAACAATTTGAAGTTTGAATATCACATTGGCAACATGTTTATTTCCAATTCTAATTGAGAGCGTACGGATTTTGTTGTGACTTATTTGGATAGGTCTGAATCTGTACTCTGCTACTCCACAAATTAGTTTGTAGTTCATATTTGGACGTCCATGTTTGGCTTGTTTATTACGTTCGTTTTGAAGTGTGTGGCTTTGGGAGATAATATCTGAATTTGGATATTTTTCGCTTCACAATAAGTACCAGAACAAATTGAGTCTGATATTGAAGGTATTCCCACTGCAAAAATTAAGAGAAACAATCTGTAGTCGAAGTAGTATTAATTAAGAAAAATAAATATACTGATTTATTTGATGTAGCGGCAGGTGATTTCAAAACAATGAAAATTGCAAAGTGCATACATACTTCTACTATGTAAAAATAAAGAACAGCGTTATAAAATCACAAACAGTGAACTAATTCTTTAAAAGGACGGCGTTATGCATAACTCGACCAAGCGCCATTTCTTTAAAATCGAGATAACAGCGGATTCTGGTGACACATAGCTAAAACTATCTTGGAAAAATCCCTGTTATTGTCACGTTAACGGTTACTAAGAAAAACAAAAATAAACCAAGCGACATTCTGTCTATTAAGGGTTTATAGTTTTGCATAACAAGACTATATTCATAACTGCCATTCTTAACTGCCAATAATAACTGCCATATATGCATAACTGCCATTCATAACAGTTTCGCAATTGTAGACTAAGCGTCGACTAACCGTCTTTGGTCTGTTTATGCTAAACTAAGCGTTGGGCCCGAATAGCATTTTTGTCCCCATTAATGTACACATTAATTTTGAAGTTTCGGTAAAAAAATTATGGAATTTTTTTTAAAGTGAAAATGTTGTAAAAATGTATAAACATTCTCAATTTCTTTGCAAAACGAAAATGCAGCAGCTGCATAATACTCTGGTTAAAGCGGAGAGTGCAGGAAGAGTCTATACCGGTTTCGGAGATCTTGTTCCCCTCATCAGTAAACCCATATCCTCTTCTCTCCGCCTTAACCATTTACCATAGCTTAGGCCTTCCCGAATTGCAAAGAAAGAAATGTCACGGATGAACTAGAAGCCATCTACCGAAAAACAAACTAAGTTATCAATCGAAGTAGCGCAGAAAACGACAATAAATATCGCCTCCGTACCACCAGATTGACAACAGGTGGAATACTTTCTTTGGTTACACCTCCTGAGATTTTCAAAATTTATAAATCATACAGGGTGCCGAGGAAATTAAGATGAGAGAATTTTAAATAATTCACAACTCATCTACTCAGCGTGGTAAAGCTCCAACAAGAAAGATTCCTTAAAGAAGAAGAAAGTATTGCACCTGTTGTCAATCTGGTGGTACGGAGGCGATATTTATTGTCGTTTTCTGCGCTACTTCGATTGATAACTTAGTTTGAAAATGTTGTGTTTATATGTAATTAAATTGAAAAATACAAATAATCTATATAAAATCTCTATATTATATCTAACGTGCTATATACTAAAGTTGGATTTATAGTTTGACGTAGCGTAGACGTAGACGCAACGGAGACGCACTGGAAAAGATCAACACCGAATTTTGTGCACTCGTGTTTATAAATGAACGCAAGCGCATGACGGAACGTAAGAGAAACGTAACGGAACGGAAGAGTTGGCCAAGTTTCATCTTTCACAGTGCGTTTCTTACGTCTGGCCAATCATAACGAAGAATTTTGTTCTGTCACTCAAAGTGGACCCGCCCCCTACCCCTCATACCTTTTGTAAAACGTTGTTTGTCAGCATATTCGAATTTTGTTAATTATTTGTTACAATAAGTAATTAATTTAATAAAAATATATCATAGTGTAGTTTCAATATTTCAGATAAATATGAGTTGTTTATTAGACTAATTTGGGGTTATCCACACATATACGATAGGTAAATCCAATAAACATTTTAACGACTAGGAAATGAAACAAAATAGTTGGAAATTCCACGGCACCAAGGAGCATACCTTCGTGTATTTCCTAATCCATGTAACACACAAAACGGATATTATAATAAATAATAGTATAAATAAATAAACACAAAGTTTATTTACGGTTCGTATAATTTGTATTCGTATATAATTTAATTGAATTAAGTCAGTTTTTACTCATGCGCAAAAATTCCGCTATGTCGAATTATAAATTGACATATTATTTTCTTCCGTCTCCACTCCGTTTCTTCCGTCTCCGTTGCGTCTACGTCTACGCTACGTCAAACTATAAATCCAACTTAAGAATATAGTATAAGTCATAAAATGGACCTTTCGGGATTCTTCTATATTTTGAATTTTGAATGTTTATTAATCATTTATGTACTAAGAGTATAAGTCAATAGCCTGTTTTTCATGTATAAATATGGATTTTATTCCAACAGTACAACTTTTAATTTCAAAAGTCTGCTTTGAATTAAGAGTACAAGTCAACTTATACTGTTAGTACCTTCCGCTTTCACTTACGCAGCTTGACTTATACTTTTAGTACACACACCACATGTTATGAGATTCTGGGGCGTTTGTATTGAAAAAATGTAGATAATCCAAATTTGACCATAAAATTTCAAAGAATTAACATGCTTAAAAAGGGGTTGGTACGAAAACAGATTTTTGAGGTTCTTTGTTTTCTTCCTTTTTAACTTTCCAAAACCTTTTTTTATGACTTTCGTTCTGTCGTTGAAGATGATGCCGGTGTTTATCGTTATCGGTTATAAAAGCAGAAAATTATAAAAATAGCTAGATCCCATTTAAACCAAAAACTGTTCATTTAGTATTTTTTTATTTAATTTTGTTGTGCGTGCTTAAAAAGTTTACTGTGAAAGTGTCAGTGTTCTATTGTACATGATTTTTAAAAATGAGTAGAGGGAAACAAATACTAAAATTATTGGAACTAAAGGATGATTTATATGGCACTCAATGTATTATAAAAATTTTTATCTTAATTGGCAACTGACATGTCTATCTCAACAAAAAAGTATATCTACGAAATAAATTATTTTTCAAACTCTTTCAAACTAGTTTGCATCTTCAAACCTGTACGATTGACCAGTTTGAATTGACATTGATGAACTGTTCGATGATGAAAGAGGGCACCTGGGTACATAGAACTTACTTCAGAAGAAATTACAAAAGAATTCGAAGTCCAGATATTACAAAAGAAGAAATAGTAAACGCATTAAAAACAATGAAGAGCGGGAAAAGCCCTGGACCTAACACGCTTATATAAATATGCTTTATTTGTATCCTCAAAAAGAAAAACGGAAGAGAATGCGGTGATTACTGCATCATTAGCTTGATGTTTCATGTGCTAAAGTTGCTACAGAAAGTCATCCATAACCGAATATATCATAAAATCGACATAGATATTAATGATACACAATTTGGGTTTTGCAAAGGCGCAAAGACCTAGGAACGCGTGAAGCTCTTTTTTCACTTAACATACTAATACAAAGGTGCCTGGAAGTCAATCAAGATATACCCGAAAATAGTGCGTTCCTTTAAGGTATGGATATAATACACAATGTAGAAGAAAAAAGTCCTATAACATTTTTTTCTAAA
The DNA here is from genome assembly GCF_917563875.1 of Diabrotica virgifera virgifera. Lineage (NCBI taxonomy): Eukaryota > Metazoa > Arthropoda > Insecta > Coleoptera > Chrysomelidae > Diabrotica > Diabrotica virgifera. The sequence continues at coordinate 217,984,480 of NC_065448.1, read as the reverse complement.
GTTACCGGTTTCCAAAAAAAAATTACATTGTTGTCCATATAAGCGAACTTTTATTTTCATAAAATTAACTTATCTGACATCACTGTACAAGAGCTGTTTGTGACTAGGTGATTGACATTAGCAATGTATTTTTGGCTAATTTGGGCGTCGAAACGTTAATAAAATTATTTTTTTTTTTAATTTAATTGTGGCTTATTTCCAATCTAAATAGTCAATTAGCAATGTAGTTCAGGCAGTAGACACCTGCAAAATAGTTATACCACCCTATGTGTGAAAATCAAACAAAACAAGAATTTGTTTGTTTGTTGAGGAGGAAGACAGGGTTTAATGTAAATAGTAAATGCCCATGGAGCAACTATTTTTGAATTGCGACTGTGTCTATCTTTAGATTTTGTATACATAGTTGTCAGATTTCAATTTGCATACCAAAATGTATTTTCGTTTTTTGGCCAAACGGTTGAGTTTAGAAAAAAATGTTATAAGACTTTTTTGCTCTACATTGTGCCTTCTACCTATATCTTTAAGGAACGCACTATTTTCGGGGACACCCTGTATATGCGTATTTTACTGACTTTAGTAAAGCATTGTGACGATAATATAATTGTATCGTCTAGAGTCTAGAGTACGCCAATGAATTAAATAAAACGTGTTTTTATACCGACTCGGACGATGTAAAAGACGGAACGAAAAGCCTAGTTGGATTATTATTCTTGGAGTGTTGATCGAGGAATAATAACCCCGCTCGGGCGCCAATGTAATGTTGTCGTTCTATTTGATGCTCCGGGTAACAAAATAGAGTCGAAGACAAAGGTTCACTTTTTAAGACATTTTTATTTAGAATCAATACATACAAAAGATAAGATAATTAGTCTTAATTGTTCGTTAATTGCGTTAATAAAATATATTTATAATCTACGCATCGAATTTTCGGTTCGGGTCGATGTGACGATATTTAGTGCATGAGTGAATAATATTGACGATCGCGTGGATTAGAAACTACCTTCATTAATATGAAATAATAAGGAGAGGACATCTCGCTCAACTCGCCAGGGGGAAAGACATGTAAGGAAATACGATCACCGCTCGTATAGGATAAGTAAAAGGAAAAACCGTCGGATTCGTTCAACGCACCAAAACGACGGGGAAAATGGTCAGGATAACTCACCCCTTATACCTTCTTCTTCTTTCTGTATAGACATGACTCTGTCTGTTTTTTCAATGTTCTTCTAGTAAGTTGTCGTTCCATCGTTTTCGTGGTCTTCCCACTGATCGTCTTCCTATTGGGGAACCGTCTCTCGCTGTCCTGACTACCCTATTTGTTGTCATTCGGCTTATGTGGTCATTCCATTCTATTCTTCTGTTTCTTACCCAGTTATTAATGTTATCCACCTTGCATCTCCGTCGTATATTTGTACTTCTAGCTCTGTTCCATAGTCTTACCATCGATTTTTCGAAGGGTTTTCATCTCCGCTGTTTCGAGCCATCTTTTTGTCCTCTCTGTGTCGGGTCGTGTTTCTGTCGCGTATGTCATTATTGGTCGGATGACTGTTTTGTAAATTCTGCCTTTCATTTCTTTTCCGATATTTTTATTTCTCCATATTGTGTCATTCATGCAACCTGCGGCTCTGTTTGCTCTATTCACTTGATCTTCCATTTCTGTTTCGAGACTTCCTTAGCTAGATAGTGTGATGCCTAGGTATTTAAACTCCATCACTTGTTCTATTATCTATCTAAATCTACTAAAAATGCATTAATAGATTTCACTACCAAAGTTACTCAAACCATTAACGATGGTTCATTCGCCATAGCCACATTTCTGGATGTGCAGAAGGCTTTCGACCAGGTCTGGCACGACGGGCTTGTTCGGAAACTTCTGGACATCGGGCTACCATTGCAATTTACCAAAATTGTACACTCCTACCTCCACAACCGTACTGTCAGAGTTAAAATAGGCGATCAAAGGTCCACCCCCTTCACTCCACAAGCTGGAGTTCCCCAGGATTCAGTCCTAGCACCGCTGTTGTACATCATCTACAACAGCGACATCACTAACCAAAATATCCCAGGTACTCGGCTGTTTCTCTATGCAGACGACACGACTCTGCTCTCAACAACCTCTCGATACAACCCAAGACTCCTCTTCAGAAGAGCCCAGGCTCTGTTGGACGGCGTCGGCGAATGGTGTTGTAAGTGGAGAGTCACGCTGAACGCGAACAAAACAACAACAATTGTGTTTCGCGCCCCTTCTGTGTCAAATAGAATCATAGCCAATGAAGACGACCAATATCCACTGAGACTGTTGGGAGAAAGGCTTGTTGTTAGCCCGACTGCGAACTATTTGGGAGTACTGTTCACCAGGACTCTCAACTGGAACGCAGATCTAAAGGCAACTTTAGATAGGGTAAGGAACAGGGCCAGACTTCTCAACGCTCTCTCGGGAAAAATTGGCAAGACACACAAGAAGACTCTCATTCACACTTACAAGACCTTTATTCGACCCGTCATGGAGTACAAATCATGTATCTACTCTCTTTGTTCAAGACAAAAACAAGAGTGGTTGTTGAGGACAGAACGAAGAATCTTGCGTAGATGCAACTATGAGCACTGGCGATATCCCTCAAACGAAATACATAACATCTCGAACACCCCCAAAATCACCGAGAGAATAAACTCTCTGAACAGGAACTTCACAATCAAAGTAATCAACGGCCCCCCTTCCGACACACAAGAATCTCTCAAATGTTTCTGTTCATCTTCCGGCCACGTACTCCACCGAAAGCCCAAACGCAAAAAGATTCATGTACCGTCCGCTCTAATGCAAACATGCATTGACGAACTCCCGGTGGAGTACGAAAACATCCTTGAGGCTACCCCGTTAGCCTACCGTACCCACCTCTAACATTTCCTCTTCCCTACCCCGAACAGGGAGAAGTTGGTTTTTTGCGGTTTCCCAACTTCATTGCACAATTATACCTGTTCGTCCCAAGAAAATAGCCGCAACTATTTTCTCGACTCGAACGCACACTGTCCACGCTGCGCTCAAAGCCACCTCCTGACCGCCGACGAGGGACGCAGGTTCGCCTGTCGTTGTACAATGGTTTCTAGGGAGACTGGTCGAGAGCAAAGCACGGACAGTACACGTAAATGTCTATGGAACCAACAACAATCCATCAAACTTTCTTCTCTGTTGACTTCTTAGCCTTCTGGACACCACCGTCCGGCATAACCCAGGATCCAAGAACACCAGGACACGGCGCTTGCCCCAGTGTGTTTTTCGGACTGTTTGCTTTTGCTGCCAACACTACACATTCACTACAAACCCTGAAGAGGACAAAATCCTAAACGGGGAAGCACATTGAACGCATTTCTTCTAAGCATTTTCTAGACAAGCAAATCAAACAATGTGATGATGATGATTCTATTATCTGATCTTCCAGCTCCAATTTACATCTTATTGGATCTGCTGTTATAACCATGCATTTTGTTTTTTTTTGAGGAAATTACCATGTTAAATTTTTTGGCGATTATGTTGAATTGGTGCAGCATACGTTGTAAATCATCTTCACTTTGAGAGATTAGTATTGCATCGTCCGCATAGCAGATTATTTTAAGTTGTTTTTCCCCCATTGGTATCCTTTTTTAGTTCTTACTTTTTTTATTATTTCGTCCATGATCAGGTTGAACAATAAAGGACTCAAGGAATCCTCCTGTCTTATCCCATTGCCGGCTTCTCTCTTATACCTTGTTGATGTTTATTATTCTTCGATCAACGCTCCAAGAATAATAATCCAACTAGGCTTTTCGTTTCGTCTTTATAATAAAATGATATTATCGTCACAGCATTAGATACAGTACGACATGAATAGTTAATGAATGTCCTGAAATCAAAGAAATTAAACTACAATGACCTCAGTATAATATTGAACTTAGGCTATACAGCTGTCAGAGAAAATTTAAATTAGACGAGGAGTGACACAGGGATGCGGATTGTCGCCAAATTCTTTTTAAAGTCTACTCGGAAGAGATTCTAAAAACAGTTGGAATTTAGATAAATGGAGTTCCCATTAACAACATTAGATATGCAGATGACACTGTCACCTTAGTCGAAAATATGGAAGATCTTCAGAGATTGAAGTAATCAAAATAGCGGAGTATGGACAAGAATACGGTCTAACAATGAAAGTCAACAAGACAAAATTTATGAGAATATCGAAAACTCGAATAAATAACGAGACCCTTTTCATAAACTCAAAGGTTAGAGTCAGACTAGAATAAACAAGTCTCTCAAAGACTAGAGCAAATTTTTACAATACAAGAAGAGTGTTCTGCACAGGAGATTTGATGCTAGAGCTAGGTGTTGGCTAGGTGCTACGTTTTCTCGACTCTGTCTTATGGAATGGAAGCTTGAGTCTTGAATGCGGCATCAATGTAAAAACTGGAATCATTAGAGTTGTTGGTGTACAGAAGAATTCTGAAAATATCGTGGACAGAACACGTCACAAAAAAAGGTTCTGGGAAAGATGAATAAAGAAATGGAGATATTAAATACAATCAAAACAAGAAAATTGGAATACCTCGGACGCATTACACGTGGAGAGAGTTACTACAACTTGCTTCAACTGATTATGCAAGGAAAGATTCACGGAAAGAGAAGCACACCGAGACATAGAATATCATGGCTGCGCAACCTGAGAGAATGGTACGGATGTATATAAAATGAACTTTTCAGAGCAGCCGTCTCTAAAATCAGAATAGCTATGATGATTGCCAACCTCCGTCGCGGAGATGGCACTTAAAGAAGAAGATAAATGCACCTGTTAAAGAAACAATATACTTACCATGATCTTTCATCATCTTCCTCGTTTTCCTCTGGTTTTTCCTCATCTTTATTCTGTTCTTTTTCTTTGGCAGTGTGCAACTTTTTCTTAAACTTATCCAACAACGCTAACGTAAACTTTTCCCTATCAGATCCCTTCTGTGGTAACTTCTCCTTCCTAACTTTATATGTGTTGTACTCTTCTTTGTACTCTCTCACTACCTCACTTTTTACTTCTTCTTCTTTCTGTTCTATCGTCTTCTCTTCCTCTTTCCTGAGTTTATTTTTGTGATAGTCCTTTTTGATGTTTTTTATTTCTTCTTTGAGTTCTTGCCTTAAAAAATTAGGTTAATGTTAACAATGTATTGTCAAGAATTTCAAAAATGTTTAACAAATTTTGAAGCAATCTTATAGAAATATCTTCTATTATTGAAAATTTGTAAGTTATCAGGACCGACTTAGAATTTGAAGGTTTTAAATTCTAAGAATTTGAACTACGTAAAATTAGAAGTTTTCAGGGAATTATACCCTGTGTTTAAACTAGGGCGAGTAATTCAAATTTACCGCGCCGTAATGCTTGTCTGTAATTGGTCCAACCTCAGGGCAAGTTTACTTCACAAATATTAAATTTTGACACCATTGACATTTCATACGTTAATTAAGTTATATCGGCGATTTTTTATGTTTTCTGCGTTATTCCTTTAATTTTTAGATTTTTAGTCTGCTTTTATATAAAAAAGACAGTTGTTTTTAGAACTCTTTAGCGACGTATTAGTATAATATAATATTTATGGATAACCGTTGAGGGCCGACATGATCAACCAAAAAAGAAGATGTATTATTATTGGGTGTGAATCTGTCTTTCGAATTTATTCCTCCTGATTTAAAAACAGGGTATAGTGTTTATAGACTAAGCTTTAAGCATGATACTACGACAACCAGAGATAAAACCACGCGCATGAATAAGCCTGTCTCTCTCTCTCTTCTACGCCTACGTCACTGACCGACAAACGCCAGGCCAAATGTTCTATTTTTAACTTGGGTTTGTTATTTTTATGCATTTTGCGAAAGTTTTCGGAAAGCATAAAGCTATATTTTCGGGATAAAATTCTTAAATATAATTAGAAATAGTCATGACTGCCCTTTCAGCATGGTATTATTGTTAGTATTAAATCTTTGCGACTACTCTTTCTAGATTTAAGAAAAGATTTCAACATCAATTATATAACAACATATAATTTAAATCAAGATTGCTTAGAAGAACTATTCTCAGTAATACGTGCGATTGGAGGTTTACATGATCATCCGTCTCCTTTGCAATTTAAATACCGTCTTCGTAATTTTATTATGGGTCGGAACTATGAAGTTATTTCACTCTCAGCTAATGTAAGTAACCTACCAGAAACAACAAACATGTCGCTTCAAAACATGAAAGCAGGAAGCTCTTTGAATCTTGATTGTTACAACAATGACATAGTAGATTCAGTGATGATAACCGAACCACTCTTTAGTCAAATAAATCTTCCAGCAACTTCAGAAAATGAAAACCATCAAACAGATTTTGAAATAGAAGAGTTGTATCATGATGGACTAGAAAATTTAGCTGGTTTCATAGCTTTCAAGCTACGACATGAAGAGAGTTTGGGCAGTTCTACAAATAGTAACACTTCTTCCTCGTGGGTAAATCATCTCTCAGAAGGGGGTTTGGTGAAGCCTTCAGAGATATTACTTACGAACTGTCGTGAACTAGAAAATATTTTTTGCCAATTCAATGGGGACACTATTAAAGTTGGCATCAAAAATTATCAAAAATCTTTATTGGAAAGATCAGTTCATGTTAAAATATCTGGTGATGTGAAAAAACTATTTTTTAGATGTCGGATGTATTTTCGAATGAGAGTTTTGAACCAAAAGTTGAAAGAAAAGTCTAAAATACAAAAAAGAAAAATTGCAAAAATCGTTAAGTAAAACGAATCAAATGTAATATTGTTTTTTTTTGTTTTTGTTTTGTTTTTTTGTTTTGTTTTTTTGTTGTTTTTTTTTTTTTTGTTTTGTTGATTTTTTGGGGCCGAGGGATGTGCTCTTTTTCTAGTCGGCGTAAAGCTGAGCGGGAAAAGAACTAATCTCAGGGGATTAGTTTTGCTTGGAGAGTCTTAGGACTTAGCACCTCCTTAAACCATCTCAAGACCGCTGGGTACGCCCAACATTGATTGAGGTATGTAATCTTTGATTGCACCCTTGTCGTGGTGGCCCTGTTGAAACTAAACTTAGCGGATCTAGACTACATAGATAGTCGATAAACAATCCCTGCGGTAATATGCAGATAGATAAGGTTATACCTGGAGAATAGGAGAGTAATATCAACTCTAGTTAAAGCAACCATCAAAGCAAGAGTAGGTGGAGGCTGTCCACAAGGAGGAGTTCTGTCACCTCTACTTTGAGCAACCTTGGTAGATGATCTCAAAAATCTCTCCACAGAAGACTTTTTGGTCTAGGATACACTGACGATATATCAATCGTCATCAGGGGCTGGTTTGCCCAGCTGGTGTCTGGGAGAATGTAAGCAGCCCCAAATATAGTTGACGACCGGCGTAAATAAAAGAGACTGATAGTCAATGCTCAGAAAACAAATCGCCAACTGCACCCAAAGGACAGCACTAGAAGGCTTAAAACTACCGGTGCTGGGAGGAACAGAGATTTCATTTGCCAAAAAAACAAAATACCTTGGGGTTTATACTGATCATAGGCTGAAATGGAATACTCACATCCTGAAAACCACACAAAAAGCTACTATGTTGTCCTTGGGCAATTGTAGAAAAATGTGCGGTGAGAATAGGGGCTTATTGGACCTTTTAAAAAGGGCCAGACTAAAGAATGTAATCTAAAATTAGAGGACCACAATAGATCTGAAAAGGTAGCAGTGGAATAGGCTAAACGGCCACCTCTTTAAATCCATCTAAATCTATCTACTTAATTTTATTTTATTTTTACTGAACCATCTTTTATTTGACGCGGTTTATTTAAAGTTTTCTGCATGTCAAGAAACCTCTTAAATTTTTGCAGTGAAAAAACTATTACGTTTTTTAGTACAGTAGTACCTACATAATAAATATATTGTATTATTTTACTGGTATGATTATAATAATTCATCAAAGTATAAATTAAACAGTGTAACAGAACAGACGAACGACAATTTCAGTTATTTAATAACACGAGAATGTATAAAACCGTACAAAACTCTATGCTTTCCCATAAGTCTCTGTACAAGTTTGTCGGGCGCTGACGTCATGCGCGCACCGGTTAAAAGTTGTTCTCGAAGTGGCTTTATCTCTGGTTGTCATAGTTACATGGCTTTAAGGTTGCTGTAAGTTTACCTGTTGTGTATCGTAAAATACAATGTTCGTCGTACATGAAAAACAACCAGTTGAAAAATAGTCTTTGTAGTGAAAAATAAACAATAAATTAAATTGAATTGATACATACATTTTCTTCTCCTTTTCGAGTTTCCTATCTTTTCCCAGGTAGTAATCCTCAAACTCATCATCAGATCCTTTGGTTTCCTTTGGACTCAACGGCCGTTTTTGGCTTTTAGGTTTGGACTGTTTCGCACCCTGAAGTTTCTTCTTTATGTTCTCTAATTGTTTTTCCGTAGTTGTCGATGGATCAGGTTCATCAACTGCCTCAGCTTCTGTCTGGGAACTTAGTGTAGGATCATCTGAAACAGTTTGATACCTGATAAGAATAAATGCTTGTCATAATACCCTTATCCACATATTGTAAACCACAAAGCAGACCCGTCTGTTAGATGGCTTCTTATAATTTATTTGCAGTCTTCGAAGCTCTGGATATGCTGGAATCTGTTTTTTAAGATTTTAATGAAAGGTTTCGTTTCTAATATCTCCGCCAAATTGGATTCTGCTCTCATTAGAGCTATCTCCTCCTATCTCCTTCAATTTTTCTTCCACTTTTTCCATATCAAATTTTAAGGCATTCTCAATTTTTTCTTCCATCTTTTCAATTTTCTGTATCTCCTCAGCAATCTGGTTTACCTCTCCCTGCATGTTCTCTAAATAAACCTTAATATTTTCATATTTTTCCATTCGGTTTTAAATTTTCAAGAAATTTTCTTATTGTTGCATTATATTATCTCGTTTTGTTTTACCATCTGTTCATTTTGTTGTTTTTCTTTTAAATTATTTAAAGCGTTTTCTTGTCTTTCGACTATTAGCCTATAATCTTCCATTTTTGTCGTTTGTTTTCTTCTTTCATTGCTTGTATTTGACTTGTTTGTCTCTAAAAAGGCCTTTTCTTGTCTTATGTTCAAAATTTATTCTCTTTTTGTGATTTCATCATTTGAAACAATTGTTCAAACCTTGCTGACTCTTGTTTGCTTCTAGTTTCCATCTTTATTTCGTTCTTAGTGTACGGATAGACGATATTTACCTATATGTTTAAAATATAAAATTTAAAATGTTCCCTTTTAAATCTGTATTACCGCATAATAATAAAATTTTAATATCATAAATGGTTTCAAATATGTAAAAATATTATTATTAAAAAAAAATTTCTGGACCCCCCTCCGCAGTATGGGGCCCCAGATCACGTTTGCCCCGTAGCCCCCAACATCGTATTTACGGCCCTGGGTTTGAGCGCTCATCCGCAGAAATTTTTCGTGCGGCAGTTTCCACAACTATAATTATTGCCATTTGGATGGCCAACCTTCGAAAGGAGACGCGCAATAAGAAGAAGAACTATGACACATAGATAGATAGATGTCAGAAAAACAGGACTACATGATTAAAGAGAAAAATTAAAACAACAGAGAAATATGAACAAAAAGTTTTACCTAAAACGTCATGAGTTGATTTGCCTTTTCCACTCAAATTTTTATTCACTCTAGTAAATTCCTCCTCATCTTCTTCAGCTTCAGCACCAAATGACAATAGCTTGAAATTCCTAAAAATAATTAAATAAAATAATAAATAATAAATAATTATGTGAGTATTTTAGTGCAGTCACTGAAGATGGATATGAGCTATTACCTCCGATTTCGTTGAACCACCATCGAATTGCATGAAATTTGGTGAGTGGTTAGAGGATATCTCAAGGAACAAAGGTAACATGGTGCCAACTTGCGTTTTTACCCTAGGGATGGATGCCACCCCTTCTCGGGGGTGAAAATTATTTTATTCAAACTAACCCCATTAAATAGGGGGACACATTCTAAGCAAAATTTGTTATATAAAGTTATTAATATAAATCAAAACTTTTTGTGTTATTAAAGATAAAAGATTTTATTTTTTCGTGAGAAAAATATTTTTAACTGATTTTTCATAAATAACTCAAAAACTATAAGTTTTTACAAAAAAGTTGTTATTACCAAGATTGAAGCTAATAAAAAATGAAAAACAAATTTACAAAAAAATGTATATTTTTTCGGCGAGTACCCAAATATAAGTATTCAAGCTTAAATTACGGGAAAAGATGCATTTTATAACATAAACTTATTAAACATTTGTGAAAGTACTTAGAAACATATATAAAATTAGATCCCGAATAAGTTGATAGCATTAACATTTATGCTCCAAAAGTTTTTCAATCTGTATCTTTTAATAAATTTTCCAAAAAATCGTTTTTTTTTAAATAACTTCGTTAATTTTTACGATATCAAGTTCACCTAAAAACAATTTGAAAGATAATTCCAAAGGCTATTAAAACACGTTATCTTTTAAACTCCTTACTTTTTTAAAACTCAAAGGTTAGACGGCTACGGTTACATGGTTCTCGCAGCAAAATTTGAGTTTTAAACGTTTCTATCTCGGTTATTTTTCAACCTACAGAAATAGTAAAAAAGGTAAAATATTTGATATATAGAAAAAACTAAAATTTGGCTATATATCATTTTTTACGTATATTGAGTACTTTTGGAGTTATTATCAAAAGAAAATGAAAAAGACGATAATTTTAAAAATTATGATTTTTTTTAAATGATATCTTATTTTCAAAAATATGCATTCTAAACCAGTGAAAATTGTTGAAATTAATTACTTATGCTAATACAAACAAAATCTTGTAAGGATTACTATACATTTTAATTTTTGTGGAAATGGCATATGTTTTATTTTTCACTATTTCCTAAAAAATTCGAAAAGGTTCTCGTATTTTCATCATAACTTGCTTAAATTTGATGCTATTAACTACTTTCGAAGTACTTTGACAAGTGTTTAGCGGTTATGTTTTATTAAATTCATCGTTTCCCCGTTATTTAAGCTTGCATACTTAGATTTTACTACTCGTCGAAAAAAAAATACATTCAATTTAGTTTTTTAAGTGAAAGGTGTATTCACCAGCACAGCCATGACAGTTATCGCTTTCTAAAAATAAGCTTTCCTAAAATCTTTCTCTTCATGAATTCTGCAGAAGTTGATATTTTGTTCCTCTCATGACGTGGCCAAGATATTGTAGTTTTCGGATCTAGATTTCGTGATTGAGTTCTTTTGAACCTTGAACGAAGATATGTGAAGAAAATTGGAAGCATTTGAGATGTGGATATATCGGAGAATTCTTAAAATCTCTTGTACCTACTGGCTGGGTCACAAATGAGGAGGTCCTCAGAAGAAAATTAGAATATTTCGGACACATATTGCGAAATGAATCCAGATATGCCCTCCTACAAGCCATCCTGCAAAGACAAATATTTAGAAAGTGATGTCCATAAAGAAGAACCTCCTGGGGAAAGAATCTTAGAACCTGGTTTAACACAACATCTGTGCAGCTTTTCCGCGCTACTGCGGATAAGATAAAGATTGCCATGATGATGGCCAACATTCGTCACGGATAGACACATCAATAAGAAGAAGAACCTTCACAGCTAACCTCATATTTAGGTACATCTACAACTGTTTAGACTACTTACTTCACCCCAGCTTTCTTCTCCTTCTTCTGTTTTTCTTTCACTTCAACCTTCTGAAACCTTGGTACAATATCTGGAAAAGGATTGTTCAAAACTTCAGCTTTTATGATCTTATTAGGATAAACTGGCCTTTCATCTTCAACTAACCCCTCCTCTAATTTAAGCATATTAAAAACAGTCTCGCCAGTAATTTTCCCAAAAATGGTGTGCTTGTTCTGTAATTCTGGTGTAGGACCCAGAGTAAAAAAGAACTGAGAACCGTTATCATCCTTCCCAGCATTGGCCATTGCCACTAGCCCTCTCCTCGCGAATTTAAGCCTCTGATGGAATTCATCTTTAAAGGGTTCTCCGTATATGGACTCCCCACCAGTACCATCTCCATTTGGATCTCCTCCTTGTACAATGAAATCTTTTACTACCCTGTGGAAGATGAGGTTATTGTAGTATCCCTCTAAACATAGCTGTATGAAATTTCGGCAAGCCTTTGGGGTTTCTTTGGCCCATAATTCTATGTCTATATCTCCAACGGTAGTTTTTAACAGAACCTAAAAATAAAGTATTACAAAATTTATTTATTTATTTATTAACGGGAGAATCCCGTTTTACAGTTTAATTTCAAATATAAATACAATGATGAGTGCGCTAGAATAATAATCGACATAATTACCGACAATATAACGCAAAAGACGGAAAACATAATACGTTGTTGAAATAAAAAGAGCTGAAACTATAGTCAGTCTCACCTTGACTTTACAGTATAAGGAACATAGGCAATGCAAACCTTGGTCAATGCATTTCTTATGACAGTTTTTAACGCGGTGATGCCGATTTTATCAAAAAGAGTTTGTATTATAATCGGACATTACAGAGAATACATTAAAACTGTTTTAGAAAGGCAATCTACAATTTTAGGATTCATATGCGTTTAAGTTTATTCAATATACTATAGATAGATAATTATTATGCATTAGTACATTCTTTCATGGTTTTTGCTCTAAATTTTAAAGAACGGCTTGGATTGACATGATATTTGGCATACGTATAGCTTACATGTCAAAGAAAAAAAGTGATATTGTGCCGATGTGTGCTTTTGCCCTGGAGGTAACTTTGACCCCCTTTTGGGGGTGAAAAAATATATGTCCAAAATAAGTCCGGAAATGGGTAAACTGACTAATTTTAAGTAACTTTTGTTCTATAGAGCTTTTTCGTTAAGTCAACACTTTTCGAGTTATTTGCGAGTGAATATGTTCATTTTTCAACAAAATAACCACATTTTTAGAGGGTTTTTCGGAAATAACTCAAAAAGTAAGTATTTTGTCGAAAAAAACGTTCTTAGCAAAAATATAGCCTATAAAAAAGTAAAAAAAAATGGTGTACGCGTTAGGTCTCTGGATCTTGTAGAACCAGAGTTATAGCCAATGAAAAATAGATTCACATTCACCAAATTTCAAATAGAATATTTCGACGTGAAGTATCCAAAAAATTAAGCAATTTTTGGGGAAAACCCATTTTAACTTTTTTAAAGTGTTTAAAAAAATATTTATTTCTGTTTTTACAAAAAGCTTCTAGCATTAAATTTAAGCAAGTTACGCTCAAAATAAAATTAAAGACCACCCCCTAATTAGCAACTTAAATTAAATTAATCGTTACTGCTCCACAAATTATTTTACTTATGTTGTGTTTATGTGATCTGTAAGTTTCATCGATTCAAAGTGCTTAGTTTTGAAAAAATTTGGTTTCAAAGTAAAATTTTTAATTTTGTAAAATAAGCTTTTTTTTCAAAATAACTTAAAAATTGTTAGAGATACCAAAAATCTCTAAAAACAAAAAAAGTCAGCATTGGTTTTCTGAATAACACGTATTTTTTTGTTTTTCTGTTAGACAAAAATTGATTAAGATTTGGTGTTTCTAAATTTGCATACTTTCGTGATCAGTGACTCGTTCAACCCCTTTCAATAATAAGGACTTTGAACAGATGAAACTTACAGATCATATAAACAATACATACACGAGTCAAGAAACTTGTGAAGTCGTAACGATTACATAAGTTCATTGAAGATACTAATTAGGGGGTGATTTTCTCGATTTTTTTACCAAAACAAAATAAGACTAACTTTATTTTGAAATTTTTTTTTATAAAACAAAAATGAAGCTTTTTTTAAACACTTTAAATAAGTTGTAATGAGTTTTCCCCGAAATGTGCTTCATTTTTGGTTATTTCACGTTAAAGTATTCCATTTGGAATTTGACGAATATGAACCTATTTTTCATTAGCTATAACTTTGCTTCTACTAGGTATAGAGACGTGCTATATACACCATTTTTTAAAATTTTTTACAGGCTATATTTTTGCTAAGAATGTCTTTTCGACAAAATACTTACTATTTGAGTTATTTGCGAAAAACCGTCTAAAAGCGTGGTTATTTTCTTGAAAAAAATGAACATATTCACTGCCAAATAACTCGAAAAGTATTGACTTGGTGAAAAACCTCTATGGAACAAAAGTTACTTAAAATTAGCCAGTTTATCCATTTCCTGACTTACTTTGGACGAATATTTTTTGGGTGAAAACCACCCCCAGGGCAAAAGCACATATTGGCACAATATCACTTTTTTTCTTTGACTTGTTAGCTATGTGTATGCCAAATTTCATGTCAATTCAAGCGGTTCTTTAAAATTTAGAGGTTTTGCAATATTTTACCGTTAAAGAACGGACTACATATGAATTCTAAAATTGTAGATTGTCTTTCTAAAACAGTTTTATACAGATTATAAACTCTTTTTGATAAAATCGGCATCACCGCGCTTAAACTCTCATAAGAACTGCATTGCCTCTGTTCCTTATACTGTAAAGTCAAGGTGAAACGGACTATAGTAGAGGTGGAAATGTATCTATATAAACCTATAAATTTACATTATATTGATAGTTTTCCATCTTTAAACGTATCGGAGGAGTTTGGCAACTGCCACTGTGACAGGATAATTTTATAAAATTCTCCTATGAAAGTTTAACTCCGATACGTCTAAAGGTGGGAACTTATCAATATAATGTAAATTTATAAGTTTCTATTGATAATTTCCCACCTCTACTAGTTTTCTCTTTTTATTGCACAACGTATTATGTTTTCCGCCATTTACGTTATTTTGCCGGTTATTAGCGCACTCATCACTGTATAAAGAACCCTATACTAACTATGAATAGACTACCGGTTTAGAAAGTTAGTACAAACATTGCACCAAAACGCCACAATGCGTGTAAAACTAAATGATACCACCAGAGAAATATCAAGCGAGGTGTGAGATACTCTCTCACCTAAATTATTTATATATTTATAACGGTCCTCGAATACGCCTTTAAAATAGAGGAATAAAAATAGATAGGGAAATGCTCCATCATCTGCGTTTTGCCGACGATATATAGTACTTATTACCGAAGATCTGGGTGAAGCACAACAAATGCTACAAGAATTAGAAAACGTATCTTCAACAATAGGTCTAAAAGACCAAGACCAAATAGACATAGTTCCCAGCGGCCAGCGAACACCTAACCATCCAAAATCAAGTGTTCGAATTGACAGAAAAGTAGATGACCCTACATATATCTCCGAGGCCATGCCCCCACACCTAGCTTTTCGGGTGTATTGTTATCCAAAGTATACAAAATGTAATTAATATTATTTATTTAGCGTATGGCAATATTACAGTTTTTGTATGTAAATAAAGATCACAATACATTATAAAGCCTGTATAGAATTTGACATTTTGCTCTACTTATACCTTCTATTAGGTTTGGATCCCGCGTATGAAAAAAAAGTTGATTCATAGCAAGCTGAAAATATGTTAATAGCTTAAGGGTGTCTAGTCGGACAAACTTTGATATATGGGAACACTGGAACAGGGGAAGTTTTAATTGTGGAACAGGTTAAAAATTTGGAACGGTCAGAAGACGAAAACGGCACATGTATTTTGTCCAACAGAACAGACTTAAACTCTCCGAACAGAAATTAAACTCTCATGCAAAAATCAGACTGCTATTTATCACCAAATGGGCGTTTTAAGATGGGCATGAGATGGGGGTTCCTGATCATCTGTCAGCTCTGGTGAAAAGCCTATATGAGAACAGTGAAACCAGAATAAGAATTGAAAACCATAAGTCCGATGCTTTTAAAATAGGTAGAGCAGTCCGACAAGGATGTATTCTATCTCCAAGTCTTTGTAATTTCTATGGGGAGTATATAATGAGAAAAGCACTCGACAAATGGAATGGCGGTATTTCTATCGCAGGAAAGAAGATCTGAAATCTCAGATATGCAGATGATACAACATTAATAACTGCATTCGAAGAAGAAATGTCCAGCCTGCTGCAGCTAGTGGTAGCCGAAAGCAATAGATGTTGTCTCAAGATCAATAAACAAAAAACAAAAATTATGATAGTAGATTATTTAAATTCACTTCAGACAACAGGAGCCTTGGACCAGTTTGAAGTGGTTAACGAGTTCAATTATCTAGGATCCTACATCAGTAATACAGGATCTTGTGAAACAGAAATACGTAGGAGAATAGGCATGGCCAAAAAGATCGCTCTTTGTCGAAGAACACCAAAATAAGATTAGTACGTGCCTTAATTTTTTACATAATTACGGATCCGAAACATGGACAATGAAATCGGACGACAGAAAAAGGATTGACGCCTTTGAAATGTGGTGCTGGAGAAGAATGCTTCGGATCTCATGGACGGAACACAGAACAAATCACTCAATCCTCCAAGAGCTTAATATTCAGACTCGACTTTCCTCTATTTCCCTCTCCACCGTCTTAAAATTTTTCGGCCATATTGCAAGAAGAAGTGATGATAATCTTGAGAGACTTATAATTTCGGGAAACGTTGAAGGGCGCCGAAGTAGAGGTCGCTCACCTACTCGATGGACGGATGAAGTACAGAAAGCCAGTGGAAAAACATTCTCTGAATCCATGCGGGAAGCTCAGGACAGAAGCCGATGGAAAGAGATAGTTGCTCGTATAGGGAATCACGACACTCAGCAATGAGGAAACGACTGAGGAGGAGGGCGTTTTAACGAGTGGAACATGTAGAATATGTCAAATGACAGGAATTATGACAGGTGATAAATAGCAGTCTGATTTTTGCGTGAGAGTTTAATCTCTGTTCGGAGAGTTTAACTCTATTCTGTCGGACAAAATAAATGTGCCGTTTTCGTGGTCTGACCGTTCCAAATTTTTAACCTGTTCCACAATTAAAACTGCCCCTGTTCCAGTGTTCCCATATATCAAAGTTTATCCGACTAGACACCCTTAAGCTATTAACAAATTTTCAGCTTGCTAATAATCAACTTTTTTTCATACGCGGGATCCACACCTAATTTTTAATTGGAAAACTCTTACATTGGGTCCAATTTCTTTTGTAATTTGTTCCTTGGAAATTCCATCCATTAACTGTGTAATCTTAATTATTCTAAAAAACTGCGATATACTTCTGCCAGGAGATCTTTGGAAAGATTTTCTAGCGCCTCTTGTGCTAGTTCTTTAGTTTACCCAGGGTGCACGTGTAGTATTACCTGCGAACTCGAACTAGCCTTACGTTACGCCGTTACACACACAAAATGTAATGTCCAACATCTTCACGTCTACCCCCACCCCCTAAAAATTTTTATATGGGCGCCCGTGCTTGCTTGGGCGACATATGATTAACTAACATATTTAAGAGTAACATCCCGATAGCTATGAAACCGAAGACATTTGACCAATGCGTTCTTCCTATTATGACATACGCAGCAGAAACTCTCACGCTCACAGAAACAACAGCACTAAAAATGCGAGTGGCACAAAGGCGCACGGAAAGTGCGATTCTCGGCGTGACAAAAATAAACAAAATAGTGGATAATGGCGAAAAATGGGAGAGACCTATGTCCAGCACTGGACGAAAGAGGTGGCATGATGATAATGAGCGCCATCTATCACCAATTCGAAAAAAATATCTAGAAGAAAAGTTACTTATTATTACATACGGAATCCATATCTGCAATAAAAAATAGAGATTTCCACTTAAGATTTTAAAGTTACCTCCCCCGTACCCCACCTCCAGGGGGTGAAGCAGGGTGTCGTGTTTTACGTCATTCGACAGATGTTTGAAAAATATTGATAACGTATTTTTCAGTTTTTCGATTGATGTTCATTTCGCGAAATACTCGACTGCCACGCTACTTTTGACACACCCTATATAAACAAGTAATTGGACTTCGTAAGTCCTAGGTTTCACTCAAAGTGATCGAAAGTAGAACCGGAAGTCGATATTTGAACTCTTCGTGTAACTTTTCGTCGATTGATATGCAATTTCACTAATTTTGTCATTTTTACTAAACTTTCGGTCATAATTGTTTAAACGGAAATTACTTCAAAACCGGAACTACAGATTTAAGCTTGACTTTTCAATACGCTTCGATTGATATGTGACATGTACTATTTCTGCGACTATAATATGGCACTTCCGGTTAGAATTGTTAACCGGAAATTATATACCATATAGGTAACCAAAAGTATACATTTGTTCTTATCTATCGCTTATACTATTTCGGTGACTTTAAAACGGTACTTTCGGTTGCAACTCTACAACGGGAAGTCTGATGTCAAATTTCTCATCTTTAATACCATCCTTGGTTTATAAGCTTTCATTCGACACCTCATTTGTCACTCTATCTGTATTAATACCGGATGAGTTATATTCGCGGACGGACGGACCAACGGACAAAGAGTCATGAAACCAGAAGTTTAACCAGAAGTTCTCGTCTTGCTGAGGAGCGTCGATTAATATATGGCGTATATTATTTCGGTGACTAAAATTGTACTTCCGGTTGCATTTCTAAAACCGGAAATCCTAGGTCAAATTTCTCACTTTTAGGACCATCCTTGGATTATAAGTTTTCATTCGACACCTCATTTGTCATTCTGCCTGGTATAATGACGGATAAATTATATTCGCGGACAGACTGACAGATAGTCATGAAAAAGTAAGTACATAATATGTACTCGCCTATATTTTTCCTTGCCTTGCTAAGGCGCGTCGAATAATATATCGCTTGTACTATTCCGGTGCCTTAAAAACAGTACGTTCGGTTGCATTTCGAAAACCGGAAGTCTCAGGTCAAATTTCTTACCTTTAGTACCATCCTTGGATTTCGTTCAAGCTTTCATTCAACATCTCATTTGTCACTCTACCTAGTAGGTATAATGAAGGAGAAGTTGAGTTTACGGACGGACGAACAGACGGACGTGGGAATTCAACGTTTTCATATTTTTTCAAAATTGGAAGAAAACAATACAGTAGAACCCCGGTCAACCGAAATCGGGTTAACCGGAACCCGGGTCAACACCCATTTTAAGATCGTAAGGCGCAATCTAGAGTATAATATATCTATGACCGGAACGTAAATATTTAAAAGTGTTTGTAATACAGTATGTCACAGTACATACTCTAGTAGCCTACTATGTATTTACCAATCCATTATTGTATTTTAAATATTTTGTATAGCTGTAATAAAATACTGTATTACTGTACTGTACATACTACAGTATATGTATACAGACATTGTTTGTAAATTCATTTTCCCTATACGCCGTGTTATTAGGCTATTTTTAGCATATGACGGCTAAACCGAAAAATTGGTTATCCGAAACGGCTCTCCCCTCTTTATTTCGGTTAACCGGGGTTCTACTGTAACTATACTTATCATAAAAATGAATACAAGGAAAACAAAAATATGGAATGCTATGCCTAAACACGGGTAAAATAAAGATTCATTTTACTTTTATTTTATTTTATTTATTTTATTTATATAAAATAAAGATTTATCAGTGCGCCGATATGGAAGATCAAACAAGCCAGTACGGGCCAGTACTTCATTCATGTAAGTACTTGGATTGGAAGGGATACGAGAAACGATCATGCGCGTGCGTGATGCGTGCAGCACTGTAAGCAGCGGAGAAATTTTGCAATTTTGTCAGCAGATTTTATGAAACTGTAAATAAAAAAATGGGAGGTTCAAAATGCTGTGTTTTAAGTTGTAAAAATACAACAAACAATAGTCAATATAAGTTTTATAGGTTCCCAACTATTCAACACAAATTAATACAAAGAGAAAGGTGGATTTCTATCGTAAGACAGCAGAAGTAAGTAACATAACCTAAATTCTGCATTCCTTACGCCCTATTTCATAATCAATTTGAAGCTAAACATTAAATAAAAGTTCATTTATTTATAAAAATTTCAGTTTCATTATACTAAAATATAACCCTCACTTAAAGTTTACTTTAAGATTTTAACCTCAAAATTCTGATAAAGGTCTTGGTTTGTTTGTTTACATTTTTATTTTGTTGGAATTTAAAAAAATGCTGAATATTTCTTCAAGTTCGGATTCTTCTGAAGATGAATAATTTATATATTATGTACACCGTTTCAAAAGTTTACACGGAAAGAAATAATTATTTAAACCCATATGATGATTTATACTATGTATGTTTCTTTGAAAGGTTTCAAGCACCAACACCAGTGTTGGCTTAACGTACCATGTTTGTACCTTTTTTAATGCTTATTAGGTTGCTGGTTCACAATAATGTCTAATATTTCAGACTAAAAGATCCACTTGTCCTATAAGGTATATACTGTAAAAATGGCCCATTAAATTATTTGAAAATAGTACCTCGTCCCTGTTATTAGGCCTGGATCCTGCATACCAGAAAAAGTTTATTAACACGTTGACGGACAACAACATCTATAGACGTCTAATTTCCATTAATGTAGCTTATATATATTTAATGCAGTGTCTGTCAACGTGTTAATAGCAAGCTGAAAATTTATTAATAGCTTAACGGTGTCTAGTCGGACAAACTTTGATATGTGGGAACACTGCAACAGGGGAAGTTTTAATTGTGGAACATGTCATCCTGACAAGTTTATGATTGTGAAAATGAGCAGGTTGTTTTTAAGTTTATTCAATAGCAAACTCTATATAATACAGTCGATATACCTGCTTATTAGAATACTGGTTAAAGGAATATCCCGGTTTAAGGAACAGAAATTTGAGGTCCGAAATGACTATACCAGCAACCAATAATCGGTTATTAGAATATCCCGGTTATAGGAATACTTTTGCTTGGCACGAAGGCTATTCCAATAAGCGGGTTTGACTGTATATGAAAAAATGTTTGTCCGACAAATACTTATGTTGGGCATTTTAATTAGTGTGACACATAGAACATCTCAATTGACAGGAATTATGTTGTTGGTAAATACCAGTCTGATTTTTGCATGAGAGTTTAATGAAAGGGTAACAAATAAATTGGAAGTTCTGTCCTACAAAATACATGGGACGTTTTCGTAGTCTTGATGTTCTAAACCTGTAATCTGTTTCACAATTAAAACTTTCCCTGTTCCAGTGTTCCCATACATCAAAGTTTGTCTGACTAGACACTGTTAAGCTATTAACAAATTTTCAGCTTGCTAATAATAAACTTTTTTTTTGAATGCGGGATCCAGGCCTCTATTTGATCATCATCATCATGGCATCTACACTCCTAATGGAGAGATTGCTGCCCTCTTTGGGCTCTTCTGATTCATTTATCACAGTGAATCCGTCCGCATTAACATTTTGGTTTTACAATTGATTGTGTGACTTGGCATCTTCTACAATTTTTCTCCATTCGTTCCTGCTAGTGGTTACCCATTCTCTAAATCTTATCTTCTTATGGTCCTCGACTATCTGGTTCTCTCATCTGATTTTTGGTCTTCCTCGTGGTCTGCCTGATACAGGTCTCCCTTTGGTAATTTTCTTGATACCAGCCTCTGGATTTCTCCTTTCTATATGTCCCATCCATTTGAGTCTCTGTGCCTCGATAAATATGACGCTATATTTGATAGGAAGTGATATAAATAAAAAAAATTGAATTTTTAGTATTTAGAGCAAAGTATGATACAAAAATGTGGCTGATTTTCACAATATATGTCGACTTTTTTGGTTTTGTTCATGGCATATTTTCACCCGTGTATTTCAGAATTTTTTTGTTGTAGCAGTTTTTGCACATTTTTCTTCTGCTGTTTATTTCCCTCTTTCTTCACTTTAATGACGTGGTTTACTGCACAAGCTGGGGTCGTGACTGGCACAGTCTTTGGTTTCCTAGTGACCAATGGAGCGTAGAGCGGACAACACAGTTTTTTAAATTTTTTTCATAGTAAACATTAATTTGGACGAAACAGTCAAAGGCAAGGCTTTATATACAAAAAACTAGAGTGTAATAACGTTGGGCTGTAGAGGCACATATTATTTGAAAATATGGGTGGCAGAGAATGTGTTATTAGTTAAACTGTAGGTAAGTACCTACTTTATAGCACGGGATCCAAATATAGGTCGACCTGCACCTGCACCCATCTGCTTTCCGGATGAAACATTTTTTTTAATTAATTTATATTTTTTAAATTATGGTAGAATTATTTTTTTTTAATTTAATAAGCATATTCAATACAATGGGGAGCTTGCACATTTTTTTTTATTACATAATAATGTTCAGTTTTGTTTCAAAATGAGATTTCCAAAATTTCACGCTTCAAAAACTCATAATAACTTAGATACACAAATTTAAAATCTTCTGTAATTTAAAATAGTTCATACGGCCCGTAACGTCACATAGTTTTACTAGATTGTTATGTTTATGGTTATATTTAGGTATATTCTTCTTCTCTTTCTTTAGTTTATTGGCCTCCATCTACTTGGGTATTTTGACAGCTCATCACGCTGAATAAGTGAAAAATATTTATATTCTAATGACATTTATCGTATGTCATTGTAATAATATATACCAGTTTGTTGAGATTGGAGTTTGATACAGTTTCTGAAGGAAAGGAAAGAAGGTTTTTTGAAAGAAAGGAAAATAAAACCATTTTGTAAAAGTACAAGTTTTCTATGAGTAGTTCAAACGATCAAAACACTTGTGACGTCACATAACTGTATCTTCTCCTGACATTTATAATGTCTAATTTAATAGTTATTTATGATATAAGTGTTAAAAGTACAATTTTAAGGCACATGTGAAAGTTTGCAGAATAAGCGAAGCAAATTCTGCAATTCACATGAGTGCCTTAAAAATGTACTTTTTAACACGTATATCATACAATATTTTTTCTACAAACGTCTTATATATCAACAATTATAATTTATTCATTCTCAATTACAGGACAATATCTATAAAAACTTTTACTTGAACTTGACTGACATTCCATTTTTATATTTTTCTTGACATTAAACTGCATCAAAACTGCCTATACGCTCTGAGCTTCGCTGGTGTCGCTCCTAGCGGTTACTAATTCAACTTTCACTGGTAATTTTTAAATTTATTATTTAATTGTTATCGCTTAATATTTACAACGCAAAAAATTAATTAAATTGTAATCGATTTTTTTAAGATTTTGCTAATCATTTTGACGTTCTATTGATATAATATGAATTTCTTACTTCGGGTACTTTCACAATTATCGTGTAGATGGCGCTAAGATTGATAAATTGATTTATAAAATCATATTACGGAACATTAAAAAACTTAAATTCAGTATTTAAAACGTAAGTATATTTAAGTTAAAAATATATACCACAGCTTTGACCAACTAATATTTTTTATAATTAATGTTTTTAATTTTAATTTTAAATTAATCACTTTGACATTTATGTCAAATTTCCGGTAAAGGTTTACAGACTTGTCACTACTGGCGCTCGCGAATTTGTAAATATCCCCTCTACGTACGAGCTCACAGCGTATACTGTCGTACTACGTAAATCATAACAACTATAAAATAACATCTTACTTTTTTTGTTGTATATTCTAACAAATTTTAATAGTTTTTTTCTACAAACGCGTTAAAAATGCAATAATACACTTTAAATTGAATTTTAAAAAAGAATGTGTGTGTACTTTGTACGCACGTAAGAAGTTATACTTCTATTATATAATTATATGATTACAAACGAAATTAATATACTTTTTATTTATATTTTATTTAAGTATTAAACTAATTTATACTTACTACTTCTCAAACATTTTTATTAAAACAGTGCCAAAAATTAAAATAATAAAAGAATAAAACACACACAAACACATTAAAAATGCCACAAATGATTTCTGAACATTAATTGTCGGAAAATTTTTTAACAAAATACGTATTTTCTGAAAATAAAATTATATAATAAATATACTTACAATCATAAAATGTATATAAAAAAATAAAAGTTTCTATTGGGATTCGAACCAACTTACCAGCGCGGCTGGTATTGGCGTTGTATTCGGGTTCACTCGCATTAAACACTTCGCCACGGAGACAGTGTGTCATTATGTGCGAAGATCGACTAACTAAACGGATTAAACTTTTGACATTTTTGAATTATGTAAATCAAATTATTTTGATTTTGAATTGAAATGATTTAGAATTGAAAAAATACAACAAAACATAGAGTAAGAAAACAATATATTAGGTGAATATTGATAGAAATTTTGATGGTAATCAAATTATGTAAATAAAAGTATTACATACTATGTATTTTGGTAGGTTCAAATAGGTAGGTACCTATGATACATTTACAATTATTACGTACCTGTTGCTTTAAAAACTATTTAAAAATTACTACAATTATAAACTTTTTTGTTTCTGTCCTCACAACAATAAAACTAATATTGATGTAAAAGAACCTTAATGTATTTTTGTGCTGATTGTCGTTTATCTTTTAAAAGTGTACCCAAACTTATTAGGGAAATTGACAATTTTAAAAATGAACTTAGTGCTTTGAAACAGGACATGTTAAAACTTAAGGCTGAAAAAGGTGCTAATTCATTTTCTGTTGATGATGTGGTAAACGAGCTTCATGAACGGGAAAAAAGATCTAAAAACATCCTCATTTTTAATCTTCCTGAATTAAGTAACACTTCTGAAGATGCTTCTCAAGTAAAATCTATTTTATCAAAGGCCCATGCCTCCATCAACACAAATGAAGTCAAAATCTTACGCTTTGGAAATGTGAACAAGAATGGACATCGTCCCATTAAAGTAATTTTTTCTTCAGCAAGTGATGCTCTTCATGTTATTAAAAACAAACAAACAGTTAGTCGTGAAAAAAAGATATATTTTATTTTAGATCAAACCCCTAACCAAAGAAAGCTTTTAGATAGTCTTAGGTCCGAGCTTTCAGAGAGACAAAATGCTGGAGAGGTTAATCTCACGATTAAGTATTTCAATAACATACCTAAAATCATTCAAAAAAACCTTTAAACTCTACTGACTTGGGCAAGTTTACAGTCTATTACCAAAATGTCCGGGGTCTCAGAACAAAACTTACTGAATTAAGCCTCAATGTTTTTAATTGTACCTATGATATTATCATTCTTACAGAAACTTGGCTCAATAGTGACATTGCTGATGCTGAAATTGGTCTTGTCAATTACAATATCTATAGACAGGATCGTACACCTGCCTCTAGTTCATCTCTTAGAGGGGGTGGAGTATTAGTAGCTATTTTAAAGAAATATTCATCATTACGAATCCAATCTGATCCTTCTATTGAACAGCTGTTTGTACGGTTCCACGGCAAACTTATTCTGGGAGCTCTATACATTCCACCTCAATCTCCAGCCTACACCTATCAAGTTCATGCTGACCAACTGATGCTTCTAAGTGAACAGTTTTCATCCCTGAAATTTCACTTATTTGGTGACTATAATCTCCCCTCAGCTAGGTGGAGAGTTGAAGATTATTGCTCTTCTGCAACCTCACAAACTTCATCACCTCTAGCTGTAGTTGATGCCATTGAGGTTGTTTCAAATATGTGTGCTTATCATAATCTTTTTCAATGTAACTTTATATTTAATAGCAGGGGTGTTATTCTGGATCTTATCCTGGCCCCAGAAGAGCTTGTCATTTCTGAAGCTGACGATGCTCTGGTTTCACCTGACTCTCATCATCCTCCTCTGTTAACATCATTGCAGCTTAATGTTTTTGATAGGTCAATTTCTGGTAACGAATATTATTATGATTTCCGTAATGCAAACTTTCCAGCAATTCACCAATGTCTAGAATATATAGAATGGGATAACCTGTTTCGTGGTAGAGATCTTTCCGACATGATCGCTATGTTTTATGACATTATTTACTCTCTCATTGAACATTTCACTCCAGTTAAATATTTTAGTACTAAGAAATTTCCTTGTTGGTATTCTTCTGAGCTTAAGCAGTTGTTAAAGGAAAAAATAAAAGCTCATAAAATTTATAAAACCTTAAAGACTCCTGAAAGCTATGCTGATTTTTGTCATCTGAGAACAAATTGTAAAAATCTATCTAAATGCTGTTATGACAATTACATACGTTTCACCGAATTTTCTATACAAAATAACGCAAGGCATTTTTGGAAATTTGTAGGTAGCAAGCGTGAAAACAATTGTATACCTGACTCAATGACCCTGAATGACTCTGTAGCTTCATGTGGCAATGATATTGCCAACTTATTTGCAGATCACTTTTCATCAGTTTATAGTGATATTACTTTAAATTGCAATGTTGACCATATTCAGTCTCAACTCAATATCTCATCATATCGTATCCAGATTTCCAAAATTTACGAAAAGCTTTCATCATTAAGTGTCAACAAGGGTCCTGGGCCTGATGGTATACCACCTAATTTTCTTAAGGAATTCAGTTTTGTACTATCGCGACCTTTGTTTCATATATTTAATAAATCTTTGGATGTAGGTCAGTTTCCAGACTTTTGGAAACTTTCTTATGTCACACCAATATATAAATCTGGTCATCATTCTCTTTGCCTTATCCCTATGCGGGGTCGGCTTCCCTAATTGCATTTCTCCACACAATTCTGTCTTGGGTCATATCAATGTTAATCCCCTTTACCAACATGTCCTGCCTTATCGCCTCCCCCCAGGTCTTCTTTGGTCTTCCTCTCCTACTCCTTCCAGGAATCTGCACTTCAGCTATTCTTCGTATTGGGTGATTAACGTCTCGACGTTGAACATGACCGAACCATCTTAACCTATGCTCTCTCATTTTGGCATCAATTGGTGCTACACCTAGACTTCCCCTAATATACTCATTTCTAATTTTATCCTTCTTTGTCACTCCACTACTCCACTCATCCATCTAAGCATTCTCATTTCCGCCACATGCATTCGTTGTTCCTCTTTCTTTTTCACTGCCCAACATTCAGTTCCGTACATCATAGCCGGTCTTATGGCTGTTTTATAGAATTTTCCCTTCAGCTTCATTGGAATTTTTCTGTCACACAACACACCACTCGCTTCTTTCCACTTCATCCATCCAGCCCTAATTCTACTGCATGCATCTCCATCTATTTCTCCATTACTCTGTAATACCGATCCTAGGTACTTAAAACTATTGCTTTTCACAATCATTTCACCATCCAAAGATACCATTTTATTTGTAGTAGCTCCATCTTTAAATGAACATTCCAAATACTCTGTTTTTGTCCTACTAAGTTTTAAACCTTTTTCCTCCAGAGCTTGTCTCCACTGTTCCAGTTTTTGTTCTAAGTCTCTTTCACTATTTCCTACTAACACGACATCATCAGCATACATTAAGCACCATGGAATGTTACCCTGTAGTTTCGCTGTTATCTGGTCCAAAACTAATGAGAATAAATACGGACTAAGCACAGAGCCTTGGTGCAATCCTACTTTCACATGAAATTTATCAGTCTCTCCCACACCTGTCCTAACACTAGTCGTTACTCCCTCATACATATCCCTCACAATCTTTACATATTCACCAGGGACTCCTTTCTTATTGAGTGCCCACCACAGAATCTCTCGAGGAACTCTATCATATGCTTTCTCAAGATCAATGAATACCATATGAGCGTTTGTTTCTTTACTCCTGTATTTTTCCATCAACTGCCTTATAATGAAAATTGCATCTGTTGTTGATCTACCCTGCATAAAGCCAAATTGATTCTCGGATATTTCGGTCTCTTCACGTATCCGTCTGTCAATTACTCTTTCCCATATTTTCATGGTGTGGCTAAGCAGTTTTATAGCCCTGTAGTTTGTACATTGTTGTATATCTCCCTTGTTTTTGTAAACAGGTACCAGTATACTGCTTCTCCATTCGTCTGGCATTTGTCCGACTTCCATAATTCTATTAAATAGACCTGCTAGCCACCTTGTTCCTGTCTCTCCCAATGCTCTCCATACTTCCCCAGGAATATCATCTGGTCCTACCGCTTTTCCTTTCTTTATTTTTTGAAGCGCTTGAGCCACTTCCTCGTTGGTTATTTTGGTGACCATTGCTGCTACTGTCTCCGTTGACTCTACAGGCTGTCTGTCAAATTCTTCATTTAATAAGCTGTCAAAGTACTTTCTCCATCTCTTTTTGACTTCCCTTTCTTGAACTAGTATTTTATTATTTTCATCTCGGATACATCTAATCTGATTAAAATCTTTTGCTTTCCTTGCTCTCTGTTTGGCTATTTTATATATCTTCGTTTCGCCTTCCCTGGTATCAAGTTGATCATATAGGTTTGAATACGCTTCTGCTTTGGCTTTTGCTACTGCTACTTTCGCTTCCTTTTTCGCCACCATATAGTTTTGAAGATCTGTGTCGGATCTGGTTTCTTGCCACTTTTTATATAATTTTCTCTTCTCTTTTATTTTTCCTTGTACTTCGTTTGACCACCACCAAGTCTCTTTATCCTCAAACTTTTTTCCTGACGTTTTCCCAAGTATTTCAATAGCAGTCTCTCTAATACTACTGGCCATTTTTCTCCAAATTGTATTAGGGCTTCCTTTCATGTTCCAACATATTTTTTCTACTATTCTTCTCCTGAATAGACCTTCTTTCTCATCTTTCAGCAGCCACCATTTGATTTTTGTGGTCCTCTCCGATATTTTTGTTTAGTTTCGCTTTTTACTTCGATGTCCAGAACAAGCAGCTTATGTTGTTGGCTTACTGTCTCACTCACTATTACCTTGCAGTCCTTGCATTCACGTATGTCTTCTTTCCTTATCATGAAGTAGTCTATTTGGGATTGATGTTGTCCACTTTTGTAGGTAATAAGTTGAGTTTCTCTCTTTTTAAAGAATGTGTTAACAATCGCCATATCCAATGCTGTTGCTAATTCAAGCATGTCATCTCCAGCTTCATTTCTAGTTCCAAAGCCTAATCCCCCATGTATTGTTTCATATCCTGTCTTGGTTTGGCCCACATGTGCATTGAAATCACCTCCTATTATAACTTTCTCCTCTGCTGGAATATCACTCAGTACGTCTCCTAATTGATCATAGAAAGCTCTTCTTTCATTCTCACCCAGACCTGTTTGGGGAGCATATACACAAACAACATTCAATACCTCAATATATAAATCTGGTAATAAATCTAATATTAGTAATTACCGCCCTATATCTATTCTTAGTGTTATACCAAAGGTGTTTGAGAGTATTATAACTGATTTCCTCACCTTCGATAGCTCCGGGATCCTAAACTCTCAGCAATTTGGTTTTACTACAGGTAAGTCTGCTGAACTGAGTTTGTTGACCTATGTTGATTTTCTGTCTGAAGCCTTGGAGGAGGGACTTCAAGTTGATTCAATTTATACTGACTTTTCCAAGGCCTTTGACAGAGTAAATCATGAACTCCTGATTCAAAAGCTTAGCTCCTATGGCATAAGTGGACCTTTGTTGCAGTGGTTACAGAGTTATTTAACCGAAAGATTTCAACAAGTTCGAGTAAACCACTTTTACTCACAAACCTTTCCAGTTAAGTCAGGTGTACCACAGGGGTCCCATTTGGGTCCATTACTCTTTAATATATTTATTAATGATATTACCAACTGTTTTCACGATTGTAACGCCTTGCTATTTGCTGATGACTTGAAGTGCTTTAAAGTTATAAAAAATCATTATGATGCTGCCATATTGCAATCAGAACTGAATAACCTCTCTGCATGGTGTTCACTTAACGGTGAGCGGCCGTGGGTAACGGCATAGACGCTGGCCTCATACGCCAGTAGACGTGGGTTCGATCCCTGCCAAAGACAAACCATTTTCATTTCCAATAATGACACGAGCCGTCTCACCGTGCCTCGGAGAGTACGTTAAGCCGTCGGTCCCCCTGGGCTAGTGTACATCGACACTAGTTACTTGAAACAGGGTTAAAGATGTAATTGGCGCTGGAACTATCCGAAAGGATCTCCCCGGCAAAAATGCCATACGACATTATTATTACTTAACGGTATGAACCTTAATTCAATCAAATGTCATGTAATTAACTTTAACCGTACTCACCACCCAATATTATCAAACTATTACATTGATGGCCAATTGCTCAACACTGTTAATAGAATCAAGGACTTGGGGATTACACTGGAAAACTCTCTTTGTTTCAATACTCACATCATCAATGTCATTCAAACATCTATGAAAATGCTGGGTTTTGTAAAAAGAACAACTCGTGATTTTACAAACATATCCAGTATTAGAGTTCTTTACTTCTCTTTGGTCAGGTCTCACCTTGAGTATTGTTCTTCAGTGTGGTCCCCACACTACTTGGTCTACATTAGGAAACTTGAACAAGTCCAAAATAGTTTCTTCCGTTACATTGCTTTTAAGCTTCATACCTATCAAGATTACGCTGTATGGCAGCATCAACTGCAGGTCCCTTCTCTTGCAAGCAGGAGAAAACAAAGGGACCTTTTGCTATTATTCAAGATCTTAAATGGTATATGCAGTTGTTCTCAACTACTTAATAAGATCGCACTGTTTGTACCACCTCGCACCACTAGACAAGTGCGAACATTTTATGTACCATTCCACAGGTTTAATTATTCACTTTTTTCATTCGTACCCAGAGTCTTGAATTTAGCAAACTCCCTTTGCAATTTACAACTGTTCGACAACTCCATCAGTCGTTTTAAAAGAAATTTAGATGGGATCAATATTTGAGTGAAGCGTCTGTAATTTGTTAACTTGGTTTTATGATATTATTTCATAGTACATATTTACTTCTAATATTATATTTATATTTCTGTATGTCTGTTTTTTATATTATATTATGTTATTGTTTTTTTTCTGTACACTATGTATTTTTGTAGAATTGGGCTTGCCCGTAAAATAAATAAATAAATAAATATATTATACATTTGTTTACCTTCATATTGAACAATTATTTATTATTGACAGATCATTTCAACACCCAATCAGAGCCCGTATAACGACTAATAAATTTCACAATCACTTGCATCGTGCAAAGTGGCTATGTTCAAATATCATAACAAAAAATACCAGTGTAAGATTCTTTAGCTTTGAATAAGCGAGATCGTAGATCGTCCCGGTTGATTGTTGTTATCCACAGTTCTCTACGCCTTCGAGCTAATAGGTTTTTTATCCGTAATTTTGCGGCACTCATACTAGTCACAGTTTGATGGGCTTTCACATTGGCATGCAACAGTCATCTCTTCTATGTTAATAAGTCCAAAAATATAATATGAAAACTATTTAAAAAGGCAGTATAACCATTAACTAACTTTTTGTTTGTTGTTTCTCTTCCTACAAATTTTAAAACGCAACAACCATACATAACCAAACCACAGTCCCACAGCTGCCATATTGGATAATTTTTGTCATGTCATTTGAACATCCAATCAGAACAAAGTTGTAATGCGACTGCGCCGGGATCAAAGGTTTTAATCCTATTAAAATTCACCCTCATATCGCGCGTAAAGAAGTATAACTTCAAAAACCTTTTAAACCACCATTTTTAAGGTTAAAAAGGGTTCAAGGCAGGTTTTGTTTATATTCGATTCAGAGTTGGACTACCATCTCCATATAGCAACTATTTCAGCATCCTTATGCATCATCAGTGAAGTTTATGCAGTCACAACTCTGAATACAAACTCGGAATACAAACATTCTGCCTCTTTTAAGGCAAACCATCGCGATGCAATGAACCCACCTTTTGAGACGCAATACAGCGACATCTCTCGTATTACACCATTTTTAAATTGCGCAAGTTGTACTATTAATATTAATGTTAATAAATAAAATATAATATTTTGACGTTTCACAATTTGACAATTCACTTTTAACTGCAGTGCCTTAAAAATTTTAAAGCACTAGTGCTTTAAAGTAGCATTTTTAACGCTCCTAATTGCATTTTTAACACGGTTGTAGAAAAAATTATATAAACTTTTGGTTACTTTGTCAGTGCAAAATGTCAACATAATCATGTGACGTCACGACGCGTTTTGGGCTAGTTGCTTTAATTTGAATTTAGAATCGTCTTTAGGGGCCAAACGGAACACAAAAACAACTTTTTTTATCTTTGATACATGTTTTAAATTATGTTCTGTTGTGATTTATAACATTTTTTTGGAATTTAAAATTTTATGCAAGTTCCCTATTTATAAATTATTCAAGAAAAAATCTTGAAAAATAAGACACCTCAAAAAACAATGAATTTCGCGGTGGACATCAGAACTCATCATTGGATCATGGTAGACAAAAAATTCAAAAAGATTTTATTAGTTTATGAGTTTTTCGAGGTAGTGCTATCAAGTTTTTTAGTCTTGTCGACTTTTGACTTTTGATTTCACTCAGAAGTCAAAACAACGAATTTTTTTGCAAAAAATGGTGAAAATCAACATATTTATTATTGTTAAACTAAAATTAAGCATAAAACAAAAAATATCTCGACAGCGTTACCTCAAGAAATCTTCAAAGAAAATATAAATATACAAAATTCCAGGTGGGTCGGTCAAGTAGGCTGTTAGTTACAATGTCTACAGCCTTTGAAAAAAGCAGTTTTGAGGAAAAGGCGTTTAAAGTATCGTCAACTTTTATTTTCAATTTCTTTTTTGTCTGTCAAATCGTAAAGTGATGCATACCGGAATATGTTTTTGAATCGCGGAGTAATTTACAAAAGAGAATGAGAACAGCTATTGACCGTTGTTCACTACGTTGAAGCGTGCTGGCACGAACTTGCTGCAAAGCGAGTCGAAGGTGGGAGGTAGGGAGATAGTGTTGAATATCCCTACCTTCGACTTACTTTGCAGCAAGTTCGCACCAGTGCCCTTGAGCGTTGTAAGAAACGATCAACAGCTGTTCTCATTCTCTTTTGTAAATTACTCCGCGATTCAAAAACATATTCCGGTATGCATCAATTTACGATTTGACAGACAAAAAAGAAATTAAAAATAAAAGTTGACAGTACTTTAAACGCGTTTTCCTCAAAACTGCTTTTTTCAAAGGCTGTAGACATTGTAGCTCAAAAACTACTTGACCTATTGACCGATCCACTTGGAATTTTGTATATTTTTTCTTTATACATTCCTTGAGGTAACGCTGTCGAGATATTTTTTGTTTTATGCTCATTTTTAGCTTAACAATAATAAATATAATGATTTTCACCATTTTTTGCAAAAAAATTCGTTGTTTTGACTTCTGAGTGATATAAAAAAGTCGAGAAACTCATAAACTAATAAAATCTTTTGGAATTTTTTACCTACCATGATCCAATGATGTGTTCTGATGTCCATAGCAAAATTCATTATTTTTTGAGGTGTCTTTAAAACTTTGCCACCGTTGGCTTATTTTTCAATATTTTTCCTTGAATTTTTTCTTGAATAATCTATGAATTGTATTGAATATGTTTATTAAATTTAAAAATAAAATAATTCTACCACACTTTCAAAAAAAAATGTGCTTGAAATATTGATTTCAGCCCCTACGCTCTCCCCTTAAAGATGATGACACAATTTTGATAGGCAAGAGGCAACCCATGCAAGTGGTATTGGTCTATGTATCAAATTTAATAAAAAAAATGTTTCATCCGGAAAGCAGATGGATGCAGGTCAACCCAATGTATTGCGCATCTCGAAGAGAAGGGAGTCATGATGTAACTGGAGACCCAAGTTCGTAATGGTTCGTAATGTCCGAATGATGTCCGATTAGTTTGAATTGCTCGCGGTTGTATAGTCCAGGCTGTATGGTCTCCCCCGTTAGTTAAATTATTTCGATACGATTTTTTTGCACAAACTTACTAAAAAAGAGTCATTATAACAAATCCACAGGGTGCCGGGAGGTGCCGCGATCAGAAAATTGTTTAAACAATTTTTTTAGTCAAATTCAAAAATTAAATTTTTTCAATTCGTTCAATTTTTTTTAGATTTTGTGGGTCATTTGCTATTCAAATGGGGATTCATTTTTTTCGAATCCTGAGAAAACTAATAAGTATTTTTGAAAAATTTAAACGCAGAATGAAAGATTACGTTATTAGCGAGAGCCGAAAGTCCCTGAAAACTTCTATAATGTTTATTTGAATAAGTTACAGGGGTGAAAAACTAAGAGAAAATTTAGTGTGATTTTTAATTTCAAATATCTCATTCAAAATCTCTCAAATCTCATTCGAAAGTCCCATATAAGGGACTTTCGGCCCTCGGTAATAATTTAGTCTTTCATTCTGCGTTTAAATTTTTCAAAAACATTTATTGTTTTTTTCAGGATCCGAAAAAAATGAACACAATGTCCGTGGTAATATTTTCCAAATCTATCTTTGTCATACAACGCACTCAGTCGAATAGAATATTGTCAGCATATTGTCAGTCGTACAGTGACAATCAGTGACAATTTTAAATATTTGACATGGCATCGAGAATATTTTGAGTTGTAGATTAAATAATATCGATAGTGTATTCGATAAATAATTGATTTAAGACGTGAACTTAGTAAAAAGTTATTTATTGTGTATTATTAAATAATAATATGGAAGATACAAGCAGAGAATACATCAAGATATATTCTGTGATCTGTGATCCAAGTCTTTTGTTGTTAAAGACGTTCAAAATTGTAAGCGTTCCATAGTAACAATATATTATTAAAAAATCACTTTAACACTTTTCCTCTTTTCTCGATTGAGTATTAGTTTTTGTTGTACATATAAATTATTACAATCACTGAATACATAGTGAAAAAATTATCACATTTATTAACTGAATTAATAATTTGCAATTATACAAATACAGTTATCCAAGAACATTCAAAAGCCATCTCTTTAAAGTTAATGATGACATTGTCAAGTAGAATGACATTGCTATTAGTAATGTTTACATATCCATACCAGTGTGAATTTTACTACACGTAATTTGCCGTGTAAAGAGAGAAAAAGCAGGAATAGCCGTAAAATATTTGCGAATTATGTACCAATGGCCTTCCTGTGATTTTTGTCTAAAATTTATTGTTGTCGTGTTACACGCGATTTAATATTTGAAAAACGGTAAAAAGTCGCCATTTCCAAGGCTTAATAACTCAGTTAAAAATCATTACTAGGAAAGTTAGAAAGCGATTAAATCAAAGTTTAAAGTCCACCCTACAAGATCCTGAAGAAATTTTTTTCATTATTTTATTAGTAAGCTGTTATTTTTAATTATTAACACAGAGCGCTAACTGCGTATAGGCTGCCGTCAATAGTGAGTGCGAAAGAGATGCACCATTCCGGCCGTCTAATGGTGCATCTCACTTGCACTCACATTGACGGCCGCTTACTTAGCGCTCATGGTTAACAATTAAAAATAACAGCTCAGTAATAAAATCATGACAAAATTTCTTCAGAATCCTATAAGGGAGGCTTTCAACTTTGATTCAGGCCCTTTTTGACTTTCATAATAATAATTTTTAACCGAGTTATTAAGCCGTGAAAATGGCCATTTTCGCGTTTTTCAAATTTTAAATCGAGTATAAATCAACAACAGTCAATTTTAGAGAAAAATTACAAGAGACCTTTTTGGCTCATAATGACCCAAAGAATCTAGAAAAACTATACGAAGTGAAACAATTGATTTTTTGAATTTAAAAAAAAATGTTTAAACAATTTTCCGAACGCGGCACCTCCAGGCACTCTGTGTATTTGTTATAAGGAACTCTTTTTAAGTGAGTTTGTGCAAAAAAATCGAATCGGAATATGTTACCTAACGGGGGTGACGATACAGCCTGGACTATAAGTTAACAACAAGAATTTAAATTCCGGTCTCCAGTTACGTCATGCGATGCGCGAACTCGGACGTATTTGCGCTACGGGAAGATCCTATCTTGTTATTTATGGTATCATGGGTCAACCTATATTCGGATCTTAGACTATTATGTTGTCATTATGAAATCGGGTGTTAATGTTGCTCCAAAATATTGATCTGATATGCAATTATTATTGAAGTGAATTTAATTAATTGTATTTTACAGTGGATATGATCGCAATTGGCAACCTACCACTAGTCAGACAATCTGCAGTGCTCATTTTATTGGAGATAAAAAGGGAGAAGAAGTGCTCGGTCCCAATTATGTACCAACAATATTTTCACCAGTTTCATTAGAGCACAAATTGAAACAATATGCATGTCTAAATAGACATCAACGTTTCATAAAGCGTTTTGTGCAAAAACGATGTTTCAAAAAGCGTTTACAAAAACGATTACAATTAATTTTAGGTAAGACGCCAATCAGTTCTGAGAATGAACTGCATGTGAAATCAGAAATAGCAGCCAATTCAATGAGTGAAAATGAGTATATGTTACAAGATGAGTCAGTGGCTGGTAAAGGTGGCAGTAAAAATGAATTAATTGTAGATAATAAGCCTACCAGTTATGAGAATGAAATCTATCTGAAATCAGAAATAGATTCAATAAGTGATAATAAGTGTGATATGATACAAGATGAGTCCAGTAAATGTGACAAAGCGTGCCAAGTCGATATTTTTGTTCATTGTGATAGTGTTGAAAGACTTCTGTGTTGCAATAGGTTTATTTTTGGACTTAATTCGTGTGACGCCGAAACTCAAACTGAAATTAATGTACCACAAAGTGAATTAATAATAAATATCAAAAAAGAATTTGATCAAGAATGTGATACACCATCAAAAGATCTTGTGGATGCAGCTTTCCGAACTGATTTTCCATACAATGACAAAACTCGTTTTGAAGTGACTTTTATAAAGGATGAACAATGAACAGATCTCGCTGGTATATCTGTTGATACTTTTAATTATTAATTAAATAAAATGATTTTTAAAAAAATGTTCAGATATCCAAAAAATTATGCTATTTATTTTTCTGTTAAAAATAAAAACTGCCTTAACATTTGCAGCAATAAGCTCAATGTTTTCTAGTCATTGAACAT
The DNA here is from genome assembly GCF_917563875.1 of Diabrotica virgifera virgifera. Lineage (NCBI taxonomy): Eukaryota > Metazoa > Arthropoda > Insecta > Coleoptera > Chrysomelidae > Diabrotica > Diabrotica virgifera. The sequence continues at coordinate 217,947,524 of NC_065448.1, read as the reverse complement.
AATCCGGTCAACTTAGATATCAAAATAGTTGCCAAATAACAAAAATTGCCGGAGAGCCAAATTTTGGTGGAGAGCTAGAGTTTACCATAACAAATAAAGTTTGAAAAGACCCCATCGATCCCATGTGTGCAACAAAAGTTATTCAGGGTCAAAGGTCAAAATTTGAGATTTTTTGGATTTTTCTCGAAAACGGTAAGTTTTATAAAAAAAAAACATCAAACCAAAGTTGTAGATCTTAACATTCTCGACAAAAATAGTCCTTACAATTTTTTTACTAAGAGTTACCATTCCTGAGATATCGCGATTTACTTTAATACATAAAAGTTACTTTATACACAATATGCACATATAAGCCACGTATATACATAATGTGGCACTTAAGACAAGTATACATGCCTATTTGTATCTCTTTTATATAATATATTATACTATTCTGAAAATATTTCTTCAAAAGATAATCAGTCCCAAACTGAATTTCCTCTATCCACGTGGCCTTGAAAAACATTTGGCTATACCATTGTTTAAAAAAGAACAGATTGTCTATTGTAAACAATGGCTACAGTATTCTCGTAGGTCTTGTTCATATTATCTGTTTCTTTTAGTGTTAAGGTTCAGTTCAAGTGAATATAAGTACTTATTACAAGCGTCTACCATTTAGCAGACATTACGGGCTTACAGTGACAGTGATATTTGACGGCTACAGTGACTTGACAAAGAATATTAAAGCTGCAGAACAACGTCGTCGAACTACAAAAACATCATCGGGTTCCGAGATTATCTTTGATGAAAATATAACAGTTCCAGCGAATCAACAACAATTTTTCGCTAACATTAATAATAAATCTCGTTTCATTTCCATGTTAACTGACAAACTAACAGCTGCGAATATTGAAGTGAAACAAGCTAAAAATGACGCAGATGTCTTTTTGATAGCAGATAATTGAGACAGCAATTGAAAAATTTAAGGCAACAAACACAACAATTGTAGTTGGTGAAGATGTTGATTTGTTAGTACTGCTTACTGCAAGGACTCTAGTAGATAAAGTTATTTATTTTCTGAAACCTGGAAGGGCTCAACAGCGAACAGAGATATATTCTTCGAAAAGTTTATGGACTTATCCCAAATGCCAAAAGTACATTTTATTTTTACATGCGATAACCGGCTGCGACACTACGTCAGCAATGTACAGAAGGGGCAAAACGTCAGTACTTAAATTATTCGAAAAAAAAAGATTTGACTGACTGCTGTAAAGTTTTTACAGAACTTGATTCCACACCGCAAACAATAATTACGGAAGGAATTCGCTTTCTTCTTGCTGTTTATGGAACTCAAAAAAAATTAGTTGTCTTGATAAATACCGATACTTAACTTGTGTAAAAAATACGCGAAACAAGAAACAAATACAACTATCATGTCTTCCTCCAACATCAGCATCTACTTTTCAACATTTGTATCGAGTATATTATCAAGTTCAAACATGGCTAGGCAATGAACTGAATCCAGAAGACTGGGGTTAAAAATAGATAATACTTTGGAACCGATTAAAACCTTACTCCCACCTGCTCCAGAAAAACTCAACACTATTTTTTGCAATTGCAAAAAAATATTGTAGTGCCAAATGTGGATGTAAAAAGTAGGGTTGCTGTATTCTCTAGCGTGTACCAACTGCCAAGGTCAGTCTTGCTCAAATGTCCAGTTTAGTACAACAGAAGAAGACTCCTGTGATTTTAATGACTCAGTCACATTTGAACAATTTTTGAACATCCAGCAAGAGGAAGAAGATGAAATCGAAGAAGACTTGACTGTTGAAGTAGACTTTCAAGAATATGAATCTGATTAAAATATCTAAAGAAATCAAAACAATAGCAATATCAATAATCAATATCAATAATAAGGTAATATCTAGAACTTGACCGGTATTGTTTCCTAAAATTGTCAAAACAGTTAGTGGAGTAGGCCTACAGGGGAAACTGCGGTAAAAAAACGCGTCGAGTACACTACCTCACAGGTGGTGTGGAAACGTGTGCATATCATGTATAATGTGACTCTTAGAATCGCGATATCTCAGGAATGGCAACTCTTAGGAAAAAATAGTAAGGACTATTTTTGTAGAGAATTTTAAGATCTACAACTTTGGTTTAAGGTTCTTTTTTGATAAAACTTACCGTTTTCGAAAAAAATCCAAAAAATCTCAAATTTTGACCTTTGACCCCGAATAACTTTTGTTGCGCACATGGGATCGATGGGGACTTTTAAAACTTTATTTGTTATGGTATACCCTAGCTCTCCACCAAAATTTGGCTCTCCGGCAATTTTTGTTATTTCAAATGTCTATATAGACCAGGATTTTTTATTCAACTGAATGACTGGGAAAAGAAAAGTATTTTTGAAGTGTGTAAAATTTATTAACGCCATACCACTCTTGTTACTGGTACTTTAAACTTTTGATGCAAGTTAAACTTTGTGAATTCTACGATTAGTTACTTATTAGAGATCTTTTATTGTAACATAGCTCTGAAGATGGCTATGTAAGCCGAAAACTCTCAGCTAGGAATTAATAAAATTTTACACACTTCCAAAAAATACACGAGGAAAATAAACTTCCTGTAGCTGGCTGTATACCATAAATCACAAAAATACCAAGTTTTTTGTAAAAGGTATATATTAAAATACCCTAAATAAGGGTCACAATATAAAACGTTTTCGGATTAAGGAATCCATCATCAGTGTTTCAAAGCCCTAAAATTAAGTATAACCTAATTAAATGAGATAAAAGTTAAAATTGACAGAGGTTTTCAAGAACAAGAGGCCATACTTACAAAATTTGCATGCCTGAGCCACCAAAATGTATAGGGTAAAAACCCTTGTTAACATCCGATGAATTTTATATAAATATGTAAAATAACTTTATGATTTACATTTAAAGGGTTTTTACCCTATACATTTTGGTGGCTCAGGCATGCAAATTTTGTAAGTATGGCCTCTTGTTCTTGAAAACCTCTGTCAATTTTAACTTTTATCTCATTTAATTAGGTTATACTTAATTTTAGGGCTTTTAAACACTGATGATGGATTCCTTAATCCGAAAACGTTTTGTATTGTGACCATTATTTAGGGTATTTTAATATATACCTTTTACAAAAAACTTGGTATTTTTTTTCCAAAAAATAATTTTCTTTTCCCAGTGATTCAGTTGTCGTAAGTGTATACAAAACATATCAGTCTTTATAATTATTTTATTTAATTTGGATAATCTAGCTGAAATAACTGCAACATTACTGTTTTGGCCAGATAAATTAAGTCTGAGAGCAACAATGCCAGATTGCTGCAAACCAAACTATAGCGATACTTGTGTCATTATTGATTGTATGAATTTAAAATTGTTGTGCCTTCTCCAGTAGACGATCGCGTGTATTGTTATTTTTATTATAAAAAAGGATTTACTCTCTCAAAGTATTACTCCCACTGGGCTCATCTGTTTTAAGCTACCAGCAGCAGGTGGTAGAAAAAGTGATTCTCAAATAACAATAATTGAATCAGGTTTTATTGATTTATTAGAAGAAGAGGATGTAGTATTGGCCGATAAAGGATTCCCAGATATCCAACTTTTGATTGGCAGTCAAGGCAATAAATTATTCTTGTTATCTACCTATTCCGAAAGAAAAAAAGAATTTTCTTAAGAAGAAACTGAGCAAACTTATACTATAGCCATTGTTTATATAGTAATAGTTGGTCAAAGTAAAGAGTAAATTTGATTCTAATTGAGCCAGTCACTAGATGTCAGCACCATTTCTGTCAGGGTTGTAATGGCAGGCGTAACTACGATAAGTCCAAAATGCATAGACACCAAGTTGGATACAACCCTATTCATAACACACCAACTCGCATAGGTAGGTACGTATTAATAAAATAAGAAAAATAATATATGGAGGAATGTAATTTAGAAATTAATTAATGATGTCGTGCTAGTATATGGTAGCATAACATCATTAATTCAATTTCTAAATATTCCATATATTTTTTATTCTTAACATGTATGCAAATTGGTGTGTTATGAATAGGGTCGTATCCAACTTTAGGCTATTGATTATGTTCAAAATAAGGGGGCTAAAAGGAACTACAACGTTAACGGGACTTTATTGTCTCATATAGTCAATGGACCTCTAAATTTGAAAAAACCGCGGAGTGCTACCATTTAAATAGGTGCGTTTTTGAGACAGGGGTGAATTAGTCCGTAGGCACAGGGTGAATTAGGGTGAGTTCTATGCACTTTTGGTACAAACACGTCGACAGAAAAATTGTTCCAGGTTAAATGTATTATCGAAATATCACATTTTAAGGTGAAAAATATTTTTTTGTACAATAAAATATTCAAAAGAAAAGCAAGAAAAAAACACGAAGGAAAGCAATTTTGTTTTTTGCCCCATAACTTTTTTCCACAGGGATATAGGTATAGGCATTGCTTCGGCGAAAAATAACTTTCGTCCTTCTTCTTTAAAATAAAATTGGGTAAAAGTCTAGGATTTATAGTTTCCGAAATAGGATTTTTCAAAATTCATCATTCACAGCATTTTTGGGCCATTTTCCCCATTATTTCGCAAACATTGTTCTGTAACTTTTTTCTACGCATTTCTAGGTATATGCAATGTTACATTTAGTAAAAAGAGAAGTCAATTACCTTTAAAATGGTCTATTGTGTAAGGATATACTGCTCTTTTTAAGCAGGTTGTGCTTTTTCAAGGTTTTATACTTTAACGATTTTTGATATTTTTAAAGATTATTTTTTAAATTTCTCATTATTTTTTCTTGTACATTTAGGTATACACATTGTGGAATATAGAAAAGCTTATTTTCTTTACTTTAAAATGCTGTATTGCAAAAAATTGTAGGACTATTTTTAAACAAGATATCCGTACGATATCCAAGAATATAATTGCATATTATAACATAATTTTTAATTCCAAATAACTTTTCTTAAAAAACACTTTTCGATATTGTGAAATATCGAAATTGCTACTACCATACTCTGAGCGAAATTCATATTTTTTAACATACCTCGTACACTATTGATAAAATTTTATACCTGATGATTGCATCTTAGATTTTAGACTATGCAGAGCATTTTATAAAGGATAATTTTTTTTCATAAAGTTAATAATAAAAAAGTTGTCCATATGATGGTTCCAACTTAGTGGGACCTACTGAATGTGTATATGTCACATTTTGAAAACGCATTCCTTGTTTAAAAGTAGTCCTAGAATTTTTTACAATACACCAGCAAAGAATATAAGTTTTCTTTTTTATTATAAAATGTATATACCTAAATATACAATAAAAAAAGTTATGAGATATTTAAAAACAATCGTAAAATATATCAAAAATCATTAAAAGTATAAAATTTTGTACAACCTTATCTTGCTTAAAAATAGTCGCACAGCCTTCAACAATAGAACATTTTAAAGGTAATTGACTTCTCTTTCTACTCAATGTACCATTGTGTATACCTAAAGCTACGTAGAAAAAAATTACAGAACAATGTTTGAAAAGTAACAAGGAAAATGGGCCAAAATCGCTGTGAGTAGCGAACTTTGAAAAATCATATTTTGGAAACTATAAATCATAGAGACTTCTACCAAACTTCACTTTAAAGAAAAATGATGGTAGTTTTTTTTCTGTGAAGCAATGCCTATACCTATATCCCCGTGGAAAAAAGTTATGGGGCAAAAAAGAAAATTGCCATCTTTCGTGTTTTTTTCTTGCTTTCTTGCTTTTCTTGCTTTGTTTGTAAAAAAAAATATTTTTGACTTTAAAATGTGATGTTTCGATAGTAAATTTAACCTGGAACAATTTTCCTGTAGACGTGTTTGTACCAAAAGTGCTTAGAACTCACCCTAATTCGCCCTGTGCCTAGGGACTAAGACCCTTTCTCAAAAACTCACCCCTTTAAATGGTAGCACTCCGCGGGTTTTTCATATTTAGAAGTCCATTAACTATATGAAACAATAAAACCCCGTTAACGTTGTAGTTCCTCTCTTAAATACATAATCAATAGCCTACATGGTGTCTATGCATTTTGGAGTTATCGTAGTTATGCTTGACATTGAAACACTGACAGAAATGGCGGTGACATCTGGTGACTGTCTCAATTAGAATCAAACAAATTTACTCGTTGCATTGGACAACTATTACTATATTAACAATGCTATAGCTAGAGTCAGAATTATGTTGAAATAATAAGGCAACGGCTGAGGAATTATAATATTTTAAATAAAACACCTGAATATTTCTTTGGCAAAGGACACCGCACACATCTTATGGAAAATATGTCACTCAAATTCAATAAAATTTATATGAATAGATTCGTTTCAAATTAACGGTCAATTCTTATTATTGCGCCAACTCTGAATTTTCAATAATAAGAGCAGAAATTGATATAAATAAATCTGAAATCAAATGGGTACATACATAAGTTAGAGAGAGAAATAATATTTTAAAATACCCAAATTATCGGTACTTCATAAATCTTCCCGGGCTATTAAGCATCTTATTATAATAGTTTCACTAATCCGCTTAGGCCCAGCGGGGTTTAAGCTATTTTGAATAGCACCCAGAGCAATTTAGTGATTGTAACTGACACTTTTAGAGACTCCAAAAATGTGATTTCGATAAACTTTAATTGCAGTTTGCTCCGTAATTAATCATAATTAAGAGTTGGCGCAATGATAAGAATTGACCGTTAATTTAAAACGAATCTATTCGTATAAATTTTATTGAAATTGAGTGACATTATATTTTTTATAAGATATATGCGGTGCGATGACATGATACATAATATATCAGCTAATTTCAGCTTAAGAGCTGTGTGTGATAGCTTGATGTCGTTGTGTTTTGTACATTTTTTGTTAATGTTTGTTATTTACTGTTTTGGTTAGGTTAAAAATGTTCTGTGATTTATTAATAATATTTATACAGTGCGTCCGTAAAGTAACGCATAAATTCATTATTTCGTAAACCGGCGACTTTAAGGAAAAATCCCGAAACAGGTCGATTTTTATTTTCAATTTCGGTTTTCTGGCATATATATCATATCATACTAGTGACGTCGTCCATCTGGGCGTAATGACGTAATCGATGATTTTTTAAATGAGAATAGGGGTCATGTGATAGCTCACTTGAAAGGGTATTCCATTTTCTATTTAGTAATATAAACATTAACATAATTATTTATACACGGTGTTAAAAAAATTAATTAAATTAATTGAGACAAAAAGAAGTACATATGTATGTAATTTATTTAATTCAAAATACGTTTTAGGTACTCTTGTCAGAAAACAGGAAAAAATGTTTATGTATTTGACAAACAAATATTGTTTTTTGCTGAATTTCAATGTTAAAGGCGCCACCCACCCGCATCTTGGCAGTTTGAACATTTCGATAAATCAATGTTTATTTTTCAAATAAAATTTTTTTCTGTTTTCTGACAGCAGTAAAATGTATTAAGAATTAAAAAAATTGCACACATTCATCCTTTTGTGTAAATTAATTTAATTAAAATTTTTTTGAGACCCTGTATTAATAATTATGTTAATGTTTATATTAGTGAATAGATAATTGAATACTCTTTCAAATAAGCTATCACATGACCCCTATTCTTATTTAAAAAAAAAATAATCGATTACATCATCACGCCCAGATTGATGACGTCACTGGTATGATATATACGCCGAAAAATCGTAATTTAAAAATGAAAATCGATCGTTTTCGGGATTTTTCTCAAAGTCGCCGGTTTACGAAATAATGAATTTATGCGTTACTTTATGGATGCACTGTATTGTATTTTAATTGGGCAATTGCCCGTTGATAAATAAATATATGCTGTGTATTAGTAAATCTACAGCCTCCAATATTTTTGTTGACAAAAGTGAAAACAATGATTGAAAATCAGTAAAATTGTTATATATATTTATAAAATTTTCATTAAATTATATATATGTAATAAATATGTAAATAAAAAATTATTTGTATTTATTTTTATTTCATGTAATATACCCGTCCTTGCTAGCAAGAAGGACCTGGTCCAATCGTTCACAGCATTGGAAGCAGCAGGAAAAAAATGGTAAGACAAACAGCTGAATTGGACTATATAGATTTACGAATAATTACAAATCTTTACACTGGCATCAAGTGGCAAGAATAAATGTTGACCAAGAACTGTCTGATGAAATAAACATAAAAAGAGGAGTGAGACAAGGCTGTATATTATCGACTTTAGTTTTTAACTTGTATTTGGAAAAATATTTAAGAAAGCCTTAATGGAGACAACCGAATGTATTATTGTGAATGGAGTAATTCTGAACAATATTACATATACCTCAGTGCTTACTAACTGAGGAGAAAACCTTCAAAATCTAATGAACAAAATAAAGCATACCTGTGATCAGTAAGTATGGATTAAAACTCAATGTTAAGAAAACTAAATACAGTAAAACCTGCCATATCTGGATCAATGTGGCGACAGACCGATCCGGATATGAAAAAATCCGGATATCAAGACCACTTCTTTTATAGTCTCTGAAACGTTTTCTCCTTCATACATTCCAGTAATCAACGCTGTAAATAACTTTCGTCGATAGACACGTTTTATAGATTCTATAATACATTATTTCCCCATCTTTTAGTTCTTTTTTTAGTGTGTTGTCCAACAGCAGGACTGCCTTTATCGGTAGATCTGGACGGCACAGAACTGTCCGGATATGACAGGTCCGGATATGGCAGGTTGTACTGTATATGATAATTAGCAAACAAAATTATATACAGGATGACAGTATAAAAGTCAGAGATGCCACACTGGACAGAGTTGAGAAACTCATGTATCTTGGCATATCAATGACAGCTGGGATCAAATCACAGAAATTAAAAGCTGAATAGAACAAGCCTGACCTACTTTTGTAAAAATGAGAAACATAGTTTGCAGTTACGATCTTACTATTGATCTTCATGTTTGAATGATATATTATGCTATATCTTTCAGGTCCTACTGTATGGAGTGGAAGTGTGAACTCTAAGTGAGGCTATGCTTAAACATTTGACAGCCTTTGGATATGCAGACAACTACTGAAAATAAGCTGGGTCAACAGAGTTATAAATAAGGACGTCCTTAATTAAAGGAGGACAGCTGAACCAAACAATACAATAAAGAGATGCAAGCTGGAATACTTTGGTCACATTATGAGACGCCCTGAAAAATATAATCTTTTATACTGATCATTCGGGGAAAGATCAAAGGTAAATGTGATCCTAATAACTAAGGCAATGGTATAGAAAATCGACTACATCGTTATTCAGAGCTGCTGCCAATATGGTAGCTAACATATCCAACAACTGATTATGGTCATGGAACTAGAAGAAGTATGATTCAGTGTATGAGAGCATGTTAAAAGTAGTACTTAAACAAATATCACATTCAATAGGGCTTTTCATTCACTTTCGAGATTCTGTCATGTGTCACATAATATTAATATATCTACGTCATATGTTATTGACACATACCAATGATACAAACCAAAAACGTATGACGTAGATATATTAATATTATGTGATACATGACAGAAGCTCGAAACAAATGACAATCGATGAAAAGCCCTATTTTGTAGTGTGATGAAACTGATTTTCCAATAAGAGGCTTCAACTATAGTTGCTGACTGAGGATGATTACAAAATATTGAATCTAAGAATACATTATGAGAGTTATGTATGGGGTTAACTTGTTTTAAATCTAAAAAAGAGGAACATTTATTTATAACGGAACAGGGTTGTGCATATAATAATAGTAGTAAACCACATTCATCAGGTAATGTCCATAAAGTTAAAGGCAAATTATAAACTCCAAATAAGTAGAACAATGAATAGCTTCAATTGAAAATTAAAATAAAAATCAATCAATAATGCACCTTATATTAAGTAATATAAACATACCTTTCCAGATGTTTGGGGTTCTAAAATATAAATACTACTCATGATTTTAAAATCAGGACTGTTTTGTTGATATTTCCACTTTTTATTTACTTCTATGATTTGTTATGAATCATGGACAGGTTATACTCCTCTTCTAATTCCTAACCTAAAATTGTGTTCTTTCCAGTTCTTTCTTAAAATAAAAATTAATTTTGTAATTCATGATGATGTCATGATAATGTCATGATCTCTCATGCAAAAAATTAATTTTTCATATTATTCTATATTATATTTTGTATCAAAATAAAATACTAATACATAAAATTGTTAATATCAAATAATTCATTTTAATTGAAATTCCCAGATATTTTTATTCCGGATCTGCAATCTGGAATTTTGAATTTTGACAAGTAGTTTTGTTTTCAGAAACATAAGAAGTAAGCGTTATTGGTTGTTTACATCAAACGTAAACAATTCGATGTAAGCCGTAATAATTTAAAGTATGCATCTAGCATCTTCCCTAGGGGCATTTCAAAAAATATGTTAGGAATGTGGTTTTTTTATTGAATAAATGACGTGTAGAGAAAGTACACTCGGAGTTTTATGTTTATAATTTTAGGTTGTACTTAAAATACGGGTGTTTCTGTTGTTTCAATTAAGTTTAAAAACCAAAATGCATCCTAACAGGAGAAGAAAGAAACGACCTAATTATGGCATAAAAACAGTGGAAGTGATGAGAGGTCCAAATGGTTTTGGTTTCACAATCTCTGGACAACAACCCTGCATTTTGTCTTGTATAGTAGCGAACTCTCCAGCAGACCAAGCTGGTCTTAGGGCAGGTGATTTCTTGATATCAGTCAATGGAACTTCTGTCTCCAAGATCACTCATGATGCAGTTGTGAGTCTCATAGGAAATTGTATAGGTCCCATCAAGATGACCATAGCTGAAAACTACTTTTCAGACAGCAGTGATGAAGAGTTAGAATGCAGTAGGATGGTTACTACTAGGAAGCCTAAATATACTCATAAGCCTAGAGTTCGAAAAGAAGTAAATAGAGTAGAACTTAAGAATGTATCTAAGCAAATGACAGCTAATCTTCCTGATAGAGCAGGGTAAGAAGATTATAATATATTTAATAGAACTATGAATTAACTAATTTTTAAATAAAAGTAAAGTAATCTGATATAACAACAAAACACAGAACTTTATTTTCAATACTTTCATAAAGTTTATTACAAATAGGGAACTTGCATACAATTTTAAATTCGAAAAAAATGTTATAAATCACAACAGAACATAATTTAAAACATGTATCAAAGATAAAAAAGTTTTGTTTGGCTTTCGTTTGGCCCCTAAAGACGATTACTTATTCCAGCCAGGCCAAATCCGTTTATATGTTTACATTCTTCCAACAAAGTAAACAGAATTTTAAATTAGACGTTATAAATGTCAGTAGAAAATACAGTTATGTGACGTTAGAAGTGTTTTTGATCGTTTGAACTATTCATAGAAAACTTGTACTATTACAAAATGGTTTTATTTTCCGTAGTAAACCTTCTTTCCTTTCCTTCAATAACTATATCAAACTCCAATGTCAACAAACTGGTATATATTATTACAATGCCATACAATAAATGTTAATAGAATATAAATATTTTTCCTTTATTCCTCGACGAGGTATACCCAAGTAGGTGGAGGCCGATAAACTAAAGAAGAAGAAGAAGAATATATCTAATTATAACCATAAACGGAACCAGATAGTTAAACTGTGTGAGGTCACAGGTCATATGAACTATTTTAAAATACAGAAGGCTTTAAATCTGTACTTCTAAGTTATTATGAGTTTTTGAAGAGTAAAATTTTGTAAATCTCATTTTTATACAAAACTGAACATTATTATGTAATAAAAGAATGTGCAAGTTCCCTATTAATGTCACTATAGCTGTTTCAGTAGAGCACCTTTCTGAAGTGAGGAATTTTTACTGTTATGTGTCTACACTTTATAATATTTAACTGAATAAATTGAGAACGGGAGAGCTGTTCTTAAGTTTGTCATTCAGAGTTATATCTGTATTTTTTTAATTTAATAATTACCATAGATTCTAATAAGGTGAGCTTAAAGTCTTTACTTTGAATATGGGAATTTGAGATGGGTCATTAAAAAAATGATTATTTTCTATCTAAAAGACGAAATGCATACATAGAACCTGCTTTTCTATTATTGAGAGCCCTTTTGTGTTCTGCTATACATTTCTTAAAGGTACTACACCATGTAAAACTTGATGTTAAGAACTATTCAGGGAGGCTGCAAATAGGATTAAATCTTCTTCTTCTACGGTACTACAGCCCAAATTGAGCCTTGGGCTCCTTTATTTTTTGCCTCCACCCTTGCTTGTCTGTGGCTGCTCTTCTCCATACACGGACTCCTAAAAGGGATTGTACATCGCTGTTTACTGTGTCTTCCCAGCGCTTTCATGGCTTTCCAACTGGTCTCTTTCCCTGCATTCTACCATTCAGTGCTCTTTTTGGTAGCCTATCCTCTCCCATTCTTATCACATGTCCTGCCCATTGCCATATTTGTATTCTAATGAAGTCTGACAGGGGTGTTTCCTTATAAAGTTGATAAAGCTCGTTGTTGTATCGAATTGTGAAGATTCCGTTTTCCCTCACAGGTCCTAGTATTCTCCTCGGTACTTTCCTTTCAAATGTGTCGTTGTTTTTGGATGTTTCTTTAAAATATATTTTCATTTTCTTTCCAGTATGTAAAGAAATTCTAGACATGAATGTTAAACTTAGTTTGGTTTTGTAGAAAAAAAAAAGAAAAAATCCTTTTTGGAATTCTTCCTTTTTTTGGGGGCTTTTGGGGGAGTTTTTACAGTTACAAAGCCTCTACCAAAAATATATCATTTCCCACCTCTATACATGATTTAGTTTTTGTAAAGTTCGCTATTTTGAAAGACAGCTATTTAATATCTAATTTGTCTTTATTTTGCTGTGGTGGCAAGCAGTTGTTTGTGAGAAGATCCATTGTACAAGGGTTTGGTTTTCGTTTGGATTTTGCAGTTTTGAAGTTTAGATTTTGGAGTTTGGTCTTATGGTTTTGGTTTTTGTTGGGTTTTCTACATATTTTCCATACCTGGAAAATTTCCGTTTCTGTAAAGTAAATAGGTGTACTTTCTGGTCTGAAATGGTCTATGGTTAGACGTTTCTGAAAATCGAATGGTTTCCTTCTATCATATGTGAATTTATGGGTCACATACCATTGAATTTCATCTCTACTACGGTGTGGTGATCACTGATGTGAATATCAGCCAACTAAAGTCTTCTGGGAGACTTTATCCAGGATTTTCTATCGCTGCTGGTCAAAAAGTGGTAAAATATATATCTCAAATATTCCTGTATGTTATTTTTGGGTTTATTTAAATTTTAATGAACACTACAAACATAAAAACTGATGGTTATTCTACAGTAGAACCTCGATTATCCGTCAGGGCACCGGACCAAGGGTATGACGGATAATCGAAAAGACGGTTAACAGAACATTAGAAAAGGTTAAAAATTGATAATACATCGATGTGCGATGCAGCTTCTCTAGCTTCTTTAGGCAAATCTTTGTCAGTTGCAAAAGCATCATCGACATCGCCACCATCAAATTCCAAGTTTGTGTCAGCTTCTGAACCTGTTTCGTCAGCCTTTGTTTTGCCATTTCAACGATTTCATCATCTGTCAGCAATTGATAGCCGTTTGCGTCCTCATCACAAATTACCCATTCATTTAGGTCATCTTTAGGCAACGAAAACAAAACAGTTGATTTACGAATTTTCGAAACAGCGAATTTAATTTGGCTTATCGCAATGCTAAAAAAATGAATTGATGACTCAATTTTTTTCTTATGTACTCAATACAACTTGTGTATGGTCCCTGACGGTTAACAGAGGTGACGGTTAATGGAGAGACGGATAATCGAGGTTCCACTGTATTTTTTAAACCATCAAATCTCACTAGGACTTTTATTTTCAATTATTTACTAACTATATTTGTAAAATTGTATATTTTCTTTTTTAAATTGTACTATATTTGTGAAAATTATAATAAATAATTTAGTAAAATTCGTTTTTGCTTATTACATATCTCTTTCCAGTTTTACTTCAAAGGGTAGTTGGTTTAGGATGAAACAACATAAATTTTATATTAGGAAAGTTTAGTTAATCTATATATTTGTTAATTTGCTGAAGAGTAAGACTGGCGCCCTCCATTTTAGTTTGTTCAGAATCTCTGTCTGGTTTTATTTATCTAATTTCTGCTTTATTCTTCCAGCTCTCCTTCTTTCACGCCCAAATTCAGAAAGAAATCTGTTTTAATTTTATCTGGCTTTATTCTGGCTCTCGAATCCCACCTTCTTTTTAGTCTCTTGTTTCTCAAGCTATTTAGCCGGTGCTCTATTCTATTCTTCTTCCTTCCTTCTTCTCTATTCTATACTTTCTTCACTTTCTTTCAAATTGCAAGCTAACTTCGACTCTCTTTCTTTTCCAAAGCCAAGTTTAGTGTAGCAAGATCTTTCCCTGAGAGGTACCCATCTTATAATGTGACCGAAATATTCTAGCTTGCATTTCTTCATTATATTGACCAGTTGTGTTGTCTGGTGCAGCCATGTAAGGACCTTCTCATTTCTAACTCTATCGACCCAGCTTATTCTTAGTAGTAGTCTGTATACCCACATCCCGAAGATGGTTAAGCATAGCCTCACTTAGAGTACATGCTTCCACTCCATAGAGTAGGATTGGAAAGATATAGTAATGTGCCATTCGAATGTGAAGGTCAATACTAAAATTGTGGCTGCAAAGTACTAGGTTAATCAATAAGTTTTGCGGTTCGATAAGAAAAACACAATTATATGACTTGAAATACACTTTATTATTCAGTATAGTCTCCCTGAACATCAATACACTTGTTCCAAGGAGATTTCAATCTATTAATTCCACCCGTGAATGGATAATCAGGAAGGGCTGCAAAATACACTTCCACAGCTGTTATACATTCATCATTTGATGAAAAACGCTTTTCACGCATAACTTTCTTTAGGTATTGAAACAGATGGAAGTCGCTAGGAACCAAATCTGATTAATACTGTGAATGCTTTCACAATTCGAACTTTAATTCATGGATTTTAACCATTGGTAAAATACTCATATAACACGGTGCATTGTCCTGATGGAAAAGGATTTTTTTCTTTTGCAAACCGGGCCTTTTTTCATGATTTTTTTCCTTCAGCTCGTCTAAATGGTTACAATAATATCCAGAATTTATTGTTTTATCAGTTTACAAGTAATCCACAAAAAAAAATTCCTCCCACATCCCAAAAACTGATGCGAAAATCTTCTTGGTCGATTTCTGGACGCAAACTTGTTTTGGAGCTGAAAAACCAGATTCTACCACTTTTAACCTTTTGTTTTGATTCAGGATCATGGTGATAGACCAAGTCTCATCCACTGTGATGAATCGATGCACAAAATCTACTTTATCCTTTCGAAAACGCCCTAAATATTGCTGAGAAAGTCGCATTCGAATACGTTTGTGGTCCATTGGCAGCAAATGCGGCACCCATTGTGACCACAGCTTTTTTAAACCCAATACTTTGGCCAAGATATTACGTAAGCTGCCGAATGAGATGCCTAGTGATTCCACTAAATCATTTTCAGTTACTTGATGAGTTTCCAATACCATATCCTGTGTTTTTTCTACAATTTTTGGTGGTCTTGCTGTTTTTGGGTGTGTTTGACGTGAATCGTCTTAAAGGCTTGAACGATCATGTTTAAGTTGAGCAACTCACTTTCTACAGTAATAATTGAAGGCGAAGAGTCCTTATACACTTTTAACATTCGTTCATGAATTTCCTTTGCCTTCCAAAAATAAAAATTCAATCACTGCACGATACTTGATTATTTCCATTGTAAAAAATACTGTGACACATCAATACTAAATGGCTTCTAAAAAAATAATGAATTGACACATTGAAATAAAACTTCACATACATGCATGTGTACCAACATAACAAAAAAAAATAGCCTAGTAGCAACGCCTTCTCTTATCGAACTGCAAGACTTATTGAACAACCTAGTATGTTTCTCATTTTTACAAAAGTAGCCCAGGCTTGTTCCATTTAGGTTTTAATTTCTGCAGTTGGATCCCAGCTCCGATTGATATTATTGTTAAGATATTATATGAGTTTCTCTACTCTGTCCAGTATGGCATCACTCTCCTTCTATACCATCATCCTGTATATAACTTTGTTTGCCATCACAACTATAGTTTTCTTAATGTTAAGTTTTAATACATACTGATCACAGGTTTATTTTATTTTATTTATTAGACTTTCATATATTGTTCACAATCAGTCCATTCACAATAATAATTTCTGTTGTCTCCATTAGAAACTTTGTGTAAAAGCTTTTAATACGTTAAGCACCAGACACAATATTTAAAAAATGCCCCCGGGCCAAGGCATTTTGTCATAGGCATTATCCTACATCGGTCCCTAGGTACCGCCATGGCGCTTAACCCATTAAAAAACATGTTATTTTGGGAGTTTAACACGTTGACGGACAGTGCGTCAAATGTATAAGTTACATCAATGGAATCATCTTTCAATCAGGTCGAAAATCGGATATAGGTAACTATCGTCCCATTTGTATTCTTAGTGCTATTCCTAAAGTTTTTGAGAGCATTATTTCCGATTATTTAAGTTATGACTTCTCGCCAATTATAGGGGCCCAACAATTTGGATTTACATCCAAAAAATCAGCAGAATTGGGTCTCATAACATATGTTGATTTTTTGACAGATGCTCTTGAGAGGGGTTTACAAGTTGACTCTGTGTATACTGACTTTTCCAAAGCTTTCGACAAAGTTAATCATGAGCTCCTGATTCATAAACTTTATTTATACGGAGTTGATGGCCTTATATTGAAGTGGCTCAAGAGCTATCTTACGCAAAGATCGCAAATTGTCAGGGTTAATCATCACTATTCTCATACCATCTCTGTTAACTCAGGTGTACCACAGGGATCACACTTGGGACCTCTGTTGTTTAATATATTTATCAATGATCTAATACCCTGTTTCCAAGTAAGTGAAACTTTGTTATTCGCTGATGATTTAAAATGTTTTAAAATAATCACATCTGAGGCTGATTCACTTAGTCTACAAGGTGATATTGATCGCCTATCTAACTGGTGTATGCAAAATGGTATGTGTTTGAATGCATCCAAATGCCATATTCTTCGTTTCCACCGAACTCATCATCCAATCATCTTCGAATATAGTATAAATAATCTGACCTTACATTCTGCCTCTGAAACTAGGGATCTAGGTGTGATCCTTGACTCCGCCCTTAGTTATAAATCACACATTTACAGTACAATACAGAAGTCTATGAAGATGCTTGGCTTTATAAAAAGAACCACTAGAGACTTTACAAACATCTCAGCTATTAAATCTCTTTATTTCTCCCTGGTTAGATCTCATTTCGATTACTGTTCCACAATTTGGTCCCCCTATTACTTTACTCATAAACTGAAGATTGAGGCTGTCCAACACAATTTTCTGAGATATACTGCCAGTAAGTTGCATGTATACTATGACTATTCTGTATTAGAGCGCATACTGAACTTACCTCCTCTTGAGGTACGCAGAAAACAAAGAGACTTAATTATTTTATTTAAAATTATCAACGGGCTGTGTAACTGCCCCGAACTTCTCTCCAAAATATCTCTATTTGTCCCCAGTCGTTCGACTAGGCAGGTGCAAACCTTTTATGTCTCTTTTCATAGATTCAATTATTCTTACAACACATTTATTCCTAGAACTCTTCGATTAGCTAACTCATTAAATAACCTCGAAATTTTTAATATATCAGTTTCCCGCTTTAAAAACCTAATTTCTTCCCTAACTTTTTAACTTTTTAATATTTTCGGCCAGAGCTTTTGTATTGTGATTAGTGTTACATGACCTGTATGTATTAGATAACTTAAAACCGTTATACCTTACAACATTTCCGAATTGATTTAGGTGATATCTTTTGTTTGTAATTGTACTGACCTAATGTTATCTTATTCTTTTTTTTTTCTTTTTTGTAACTGTATTACTCATACGAGTTTTTTTTTTCTCAAACCACTTGGTTATATGTTATATTACGATAGTTTATGTTATATAATTGGTTAACATTAATGTTATATAATTGTATAATTATGTTATATAATTTAGAACACTGTAAAATTTATATCGGAATAGGGCTTGCCCGTGAATAAATAAATAAATAAATGGAAATTAGACGTCGATAGACGTTCTGTCCGTCAACATGTTAACAGTGTTTTGCCCAATTTTTCAAAGTCCTGAAGGACTCGTTATTTTAAATTATACCACTTTCTTGAATTTTGAAGATTTTTTTTCCAAAAAATGAACATTTTTATGTTTTGTACACTGAATCTACGGGTTTATAAAAATAGACAAGTTTTGTAAAAGCCTTAACTATGCATATGTGAATTTTTTGAAATTTTTAAATAGATTCTTCTTCTTCTTCAAGTGCCGTCTCCTAATGGGAGGTTGGATATCATCATCACTATCTTTACTCTATCCACCGCTGCTCTAAAGAGTTCTATAGAACTGCATCTAAACCAGTCCCTTAAATTCTTTAACCATGACACTCTCCTTCTTCCTATACTCCTTCCGCCTCTTATCTTTTCCTGTATTATCAGTCTTAGCATTTCATATCGCGGTCCCCTCATTACGTGTCCCAGATATTGTAACTTTCTTATTTTTATTGTGTTTATTATTTCGCATTCTTTACCCATTTCTCGCAGTACTTCCGTGTTCGTTTTCCTCTGTGTCCATGCTATTCTAAGCATTCTTCTGTAACACCACATTTCAAATGACTGTAGCTTATTTATGTGTTCTTGCTTTAATGTCCAGCTTTCAAGTCCATATTGTAGTATCGAGAACACGTAGCATCTCAAAGCTCTTGCTCTCAGTTCTAAGCTAAGGTCTTTGTTGCAGAGAACTGTTTTCATTTTTCCAAACGCATTTCTTGCTATTTCTATCCTGGTCCTTATTTCTGTTGTTTGATCATTTTTCTCTGAAATCCAGGTTCCTAGGTATTTGTATTTATCAACCCTTTCTATCGGTACATTTCCCAAATGTATGCTTGTTTTTATGTTTGTTTTCTTAGTTATTATCATGTATTTGGTCTTTTTTATATTCATTTTTAGTCCATATTCTTTACAGAAATTGTTTGTTTTGTTCAGTAGTAGTTGGAGTTGTTCAGCAGAGCTTGCTATAATCACGGTGTCATCTGCATATCTTATGTTGTTAATAGATCTTCCGTTAATTATTATTCCTTCACTTTGAGATAGCAATGCTTCTTCAAAAATGGCTTCACTATATGCATTAAAGAGTAATGGAGACATAATACATCCCTGCCGAACTCCTCTCCTGATTTCAATTTCTGGACTGGGTTCGTTATCTATTACAATTTGTGCTCTTTGATTCCAGTAAAGGTTTGTTATTATTCGTAAGTCCCTTTTGTCTATGTTTTTTGTCTTTAGAATTTGGACTAATTTTTGCATGTCTTACTTTGTCAAAAGCCTTCTCAAAATCAACGTAACAAACATGCACATCCACATTCATGTCCATGCATCTTTGAGCTAACACATTAAAAGCAAATAACGCCTCTCTGGTTCCTAGTCCGTTTCTGAACCCAAACTGACTATCATCTATTCCTTCTTCTAGTTTTTTGTTTATACGACCATGTATTATTTTCAAGAATAATTTGAGAATGTGACTTATTAATGATATTGTTCTGTATTCACTGCAATCTTTAGCGTTTGTATTTTTAGGGATAGCACAAAAGGTTGAGAGTAACCATTGTTTTGGTATGTTTCCTGTTTTGTACACTGTGTTAAACAAGTCTACGATAATGTCTAAGGTTTCTTTAAGCTTTCTACTGGGATTTGGTCTGGACCTACTGCTTTACCATTTTTGCTGTTTTTTAATGCCGATTTAATTTCTTCTTTTAATATCTTCAAAACCGTATCATCTTCTACTTCGACTTCCATCTGCTCTGTTCTATTGTCTTTGAACAATTCATTTATGTATTCTGTCCATCTCTTTAATTTTTCGTTAGTACTCAACACAAGTTTCCCATCTGTATCTTTTAGTATTCCCGGTTTTCTTTTTCTGTTGATCTGCGTTAATTCCTTAATTTTTTTATGTGTGTTAAAATTATCATGTCTTTTCTGGTGTTCTTCTATTTCTGCGCATTGTTCTTTTAACCACTGTTCTTTAGCCTGTTTAATTTTGGATTTTATTTGTTTATCCACATTTTTGTACATCTGATTATCTTTGTTTTTATGCTGACGTCTTTCTTCCATTAAATCTAAGATTTCCTCCGTCATCCATTGTTTCTTTTTGTATCTGGTTGGTGTAAGAATTTCTTTTTGACATTTATCTATTTCTGTCTTTATTAATAACCATTTTGTCTCTGTTTCATTATTTTGCTGGATTTGTTCTTTAACATTCATTAAACGGTTATTAATTTCATCTGTCAGGCGTTGTTTTATGAGTGGGTTTCTTAGTTTACTTGTATCGATTTTTACATCTGTTGTTCTGCGTTTTATTATTTTCATTTTGAGCCTAATTTTGGTCACTACTGGGTTGTGATCTGATCCTATGTCGCCACCTGGATAGGTTTTTGAAGATATAATTGCGTTCTTGTATCTTTGTCTAATCAATACATAATCTATTTGGTTTCTTACAATTCTCCCTTCTTGATCTGCTGGTGACTTCCAGGTATATAGTCTTCTCTTTGGCATTTTAAACAATGTATTAGTTATGACAAAATTATTGTTTTGGCAAAATTCGATAAGCCTGTCACCTCTTTCGTTTCTGTTGCCCAGACCATATCCTCCTGTACATTCTTCTACTTTTTCGTCTCCAACCTTTGCGTTAAAATCTCCCATTATAATTGTAACATCCTGCGTTTTAATGGATTTTAAAATATTGTCTAGGTCTTCGTAGAAAGTTTCAATATCGCTCTCTGGTTTGTCCGCAGTCGGAGCATAAACTTGTATTATGTTTAATTTGGGTTTATTCTGATTTAATTGTAAGAGGATAATTCTGTTGGAGTATGGAATGAAATTTACTACAGCTTTATCCATGTGTTTGTTTAGTATTATCCCGACACCATATCTGTGTGAACCGTCTTGACTTCCTGAATAGTATATTGTTTTATTGTTGATTTTCATCTTTCCTGAGTCGGGCCATTGGACATCGCTGATTCCTAAAATGTCTACATTCAGCCTTTCCATTTCATTAACGGCATTATGTACTTTTCCAGCTTGATGTAGACTTCTAACATTCCACGTAGCTACTTTGCAAGGTTTTCGCATGTTGACGACCGGGGAGGCCTTGCAGTCTTGTGAGTTTCCTCCTCTGCCGGATCTTGTTTTCCGAGTTTCATGATCAGTAGAGTGTTTGGTTATGTTGTTAGTCATGATGATTAACTAGGGATGCTCTATGAGCCTTTAATGCATTGGTTTCCCGTTGCCTCATGCATCTCCACGCCGTTGACCATGCCTGGTTCGTCCGCCTTAAATAGATTGCAACCCACCAAAAAAATAATTATAAAAATTACGTTTTCAGGGGTATAGGCAGGGGCGAGGGGTTGTTGGGACAAAATTGCGCTGAGTCTTATTTTCTGATGACATGGAACATAAAAAAATGAAAAAGTTGAATCAAGCAGTGAGGAAATGCCTACCTTAAAGGGGTACCCTTTAAACCTTGATAGAAAATGTACATATATGTCAAACTTTGTTAGGTACATACTATGATGATTGACCATTCTGATATACAGAATTTTATACAATGCATTAGCTATTATAGTCTCTAGAAACTCTATATCTCTTATTATAGGAAACTGAAATAATTTAATGCAAAATAATAATTTCACAGAAATTTAATTGGTTTCTTACTTTTATCTATCAAAGTTAACACATGATTTGTTAAAACCTTTTACTTATATTTTTAGGTGTAATTATACCGCCCCAGTTCCAGAAAGACATTTCAACATTCCTATGGAAGATGAAGCTGGTCCTATAGAATATAAGGCATTGGTTGGTTATTTGGGAACTATTGAAATGCCTAAACAACTACTGCCCAACTCTAGATTACAGACAGTTTGCAGTTGTATTAGGAAATTAAGACAGGAAAAAAGAGCACCAACTGCTATCCTCATGACAATCTTACCCACTTGCCTTACATTGAAGAACTCTGCCAATCAAATTCTTGCCATATACCCAACTAGTAGAGTAGTATATGTTGGATCAACTGCAGATAAGGAGTCTAGATATTTTGGACTGGTAACGACAGCCGTCAGTGAAACAAGATTCCATGACAACAATGACAATGCCTGGAATTCAGCTGATAAGAAGAATATCAATGAAAGTATCGAAATTTCAAATAGTTGTCATGTGTTTGTCATTGATCCAAAAATAATAGACCATACTGCTCACCAATCGAGAGCGGAAAACTTTAAAATCACTTGTACAAGAAATACTGTCAATGGATACTGTATGGAGTTTCCTGGGAGTGCCCTGTATGTTGTTAGTCTCATTCAAAATATGTATAAACTACAAAACGGCGACAAGGCTGGTGAAAACTTTGGTCCTCTGGTGGCTAATTCTCCTCAGCCTAGTGCATCCAGCAATTCAGATTCGGGAATAGGTTAGTATAACTTAATGTTTATTATAAAAGTATTTGTAAATTATATTTTACTTCTTATTGTTTGATGTTTATTTTGGGTTTGATGTTTAAGGGTTCATAATTCCAATGCATAAGTGAAACTGGGGAAACTAGACTTCTTACCAGTCTCATTATGGTGTTGATAGTTATTTCATGGTTTTTTTTCAAATTGTTGTTCATTTTGCCGTAGAACTTTGTGCAATTGCTGACCGGCGCTTTATTTCTTCGGTACAAGCCGTCCTTGTTAGTTATTAAAAAGCCTATATACGCTTTTATCTACAACAGCGATATTGTTTATCATCGTTAGGTAATTTTGATTGTTGTTAGCTCTGTCAATTATCATGATTCTCGTTTTGTATCCGTTTATTTTAAGACCCATCAGTAAGCTTACTTCTTTATTCTGTTGTAACAGGTGAATCAGTTCAACCTCGGAACTAGCGAGGATGGCTGTATCATCTGCACATCTAAAGTTGCAAATCTTCTCGCCGATAGTGACGTCATCGCTCTAGTTTTCAGTAGCTTTCCACATTATCCATTTACCTTATATGTTGCGATATTGAGTTAACTGTGTAAACTCGATGATAAACTAAACATTTGTTTTGTAAAATATAACTAAGAATAAATCTTCAATTAAATAATATGAATAGGGGGATATAATAATATCAGGTCCACAACTTAGATTTAGATCATTCCTAGATATAAATTCAAATACATCTAATACAGTAAAGATCATAATCCTTTTTAGATCCTCTCGTTTTTTATTTTGCATGAGCAATCTGCTTTTGACGATAATATGACAATTTCATCTCAGAAAACTAAAACAATAGTAATTAGTAAAGAACCAATCAGATGCAAAATAGAAATTAATGGTATCAGTATGGAACAACCACCATACGAACCACCAACACCTGAAGTGACAACAAACGAAGAAACAAATATTGAAGAAGCAGAGGTAACGGAAGCATTAAGGAAATTAAAAAATAGAAAATCACCAGGAGAGGACAGAATATCGAATGAACTCCTAAAATATGGAGGACAAGACCTGACCAAACAATTATTAAAACTAATCCAAAAAATAATAGAACCAAACAGAATATCACAAGAATGGAGATCAAGCATCCTATGTACCTCTCTTCAAAAAGGGAGAAATATCGGACCCGGAGAATTACAGAGGAATTAATTTATTAAACACAACAATAAAATTAACGACCAAGTGATAACAAACAAACAATAAAATTATAGCATTAGCAGAAGAACAACAAGGTTTTAGGTCGGGAAGATCATGCACCGACGCTATATTTATAATGAGGCAGATTCAAGAAAAATCGTTAGAATACAACAAACCGGCATACTTATGTTTCGTGGACCTTAAGAAGTCATTTGACAGGGTCAAATTAAAGGATGTTATCCATTTATTGTACGCAAGAAAGGTACCTCTAGGAATAATTAAAACGATCGATCTACCAGAACAACACAATAAAAGTAAAAGTAGATGAAGAACTAACTGACCCAATTGAAGCTGGCAATGGGATAAGACAGGGAGATTCCCTGAGTCCTCTGTTGTTCAACCTGATCATGGACGAAATAATAAAAAAAGTAAGAACAAAAAAAGGATACCAAATGGGAAAAAAAACAACTTAAAATAATCTGCTACGCAGACGACGCAATACTAATCTCTCAAAGTGAAGATAATTTACAACGTATGCTGCACGAATTTAATTTAACCGCTAGAAAATTTAACATGTTAATTTCCCCAAAAAAGACTAAATGCATGGTTATAACAGCAGATCTAATAAGGTGTAAATTAGAGCTGGAGGGTCAAATAATAGAACAAGTCATGGAGTTTAAATATCTAGGCATCACACTATGCAGCTACGGAAAGCTCGAAAGAGAAGTGGAAGATCAGGTGAATAAAGCAAACAGAGCCGCAGGTTGTCTGAATGAAACAATATGGAGAAATAAAAACATCGGAAAAGAAGTGAAAGGCAGAATTTACAGAACAGTCATCAGACCAATAATGACATACGCGGCAGAAACACGACCTGATACAGAACGAACAAAAATAATGCTCGAAACAGCAGAGATGAAAACATTGCGAAAAATCGATGGTAAGACGATGTGGGATAGAGCTAGAAGTGCAGATATACGAAGGAGATGCAAGGTGGACAACATTAATAACTGTACTGTACTGTACATTAATAACATTAATAATGGAACGACCACATAAGCCGAATGACAACAAATAGAAGTAGTAAGGACGGCGAGAGACGGTTCCCCAATAGGAAGACGATCAGTGGGAAGACCACGAAAAAGATGGAATGACAAGTTACGGGAGGCACATTGAAAAACAGACAGAGTAATGTCTATATAAAAAGAAGAAGAAGAAGAAGAAGTATGGAACAAGTAATGGAAATAAAATACATTGGAATTACATTGTCAAGGTACGGAGACCTGGACAAAGAAGAGAGAAATCAAGTACAAAAAGCAAATAGACTAGCAGGATATCTTAATAACACTATATGGCGAAACCGACAAACGCAAAAAAGAAGAAAGATGGAGTTACTACAAATAAAATGGTATCTTTGGATGGTGAAATGATTGTGAAAAGCAATAGTTTTAAGTACCTAGGATCGGTATTACAGAGGAATGGAGAAATAGATGGAGATGCATGCAGTAGAATTAGGGCTGGATGGATGAAGTGGAAAGAAGCGAGTGATGTGTTGTGTGACAGAAAAATTCCAATGAAGCTAAAGGGAAAATTCTATAAAACAGCCATAAGACGGCTATGATGTACGGAACTGAATGTTGGGCAGGGAAAAAGAAAGAGGAACAACGAATGCATGTGGCGGAAATGAGAATGCTTAGATGGATGAGTGGAGTGACAAAGAAGGATAAAATTAGAAATGAGTATATTAGGGGAAGTCTAGGTGTGGCACCAATTGATGCCAAAATGAGAGAGCATAGGTTAAGATGGTTTGGTCATGTTCAACGTCGAGACGTTAATCACCCAATACGAAGAATAGCTGAAGTGCAGATTCCTGGAAGGAGTAGGAGAGGAAGACCAAAGAAGACCTGGGGGGAGACGATAAGGCAGGACATGTTGGTAAAGGGGATTAACATTGATATGACCCAAGATAGAATTGTGTGGAGAACTGCAATTAGGGAAGCCGACCCCGCATAGGGATAAGGCAAAGAGAATGATGATGATGCATTAGAAATAAGACCCGGTACAGCCACAACACAAAGACTACTGGAAACGGCAGAGATGAAAGTACTGAGAAGAATTACAGGAAATACACTGAGAGATCGAAAGAGGAGTGAAGATATCAGAAGACAATGTAACGTACAGTGTATAAACGAATGGACACTAAATAGAAAAAAAGAATGGAATAACCACATAACCAGAATTGGGGAGACACATGTAGTCAAAATAGCAAGTGATAAATCACCAATCGGTAGAAGAAGTATCGGCCAACCGCGCAAAAGATGGAGTGACAACCTTCCATAGGGGTATCAATCCGCCAATGAACAAGCAGAATTGCTTACAAAGAGAAAGAAGAAGAATTTTCTTTTGAAATAATAAATGTTTCAAATGGGGTATTTACCATTTCGGAAATTTTGGGTTTTTGCACCTAGTTTTTGGTGAAATAGATTAATACACGAATCTAACACTTCATAAGAGTATATTATTCAACGAGCATATAATGATGGCTATTACTCACGATGATGAAGTTTGCGACACGAGCCGTAGGCGAGTGTCGTAATTCATCAGAGTGAGTAATAGCTATTACATGCGAGTAGAATACTATACTTTTTCTACGACTTTTTTTATTTTATATAAGTAAAAAATATAATTATCAACTACTCGAGATTCAAATTATAATAATTTACAAAAATACCTAAATGCTGTTTACCCCTAGTACGTGGCTGAATAATTGGTTGCCAACTTTTACCAAATTCTAATGTATAGGGCTTTTCATCGATTGTCATTTGTTTCGAGCTTCTGTCATGTGTCACATAATATTAATATATCTACGTCATACATCTTTGGTTTCTATCATTGGTTATATCAATAACGTACGTAATCTTTGGTTTCTATCATTGGTTATATCAATAACGTACGACGTAGATATATTAATATTATGTGACACATGACAGAAGCTCGAAACAAATGACTGTGAATGAAAAGCCCTATTGTAAAAATACAACAAGAAATAGTCAATTCAACTTCTATTCGTTTCCGAAAAATTATATTTATAAATATGTACCTACTGTCAATGAATCTAATAAATAGGAAATTGCTATTATCGGCGGACGTATTTCATTCATAAAGTTGTATGTATATTTACATTTAACTATATATAATATAGAAGTTATAACATATTTAACACAACACAACTTAAAAAATAAACACAATAGATATGTATTAGTTATAAATTCCAATTAACACAAACAAAATACGCTAATGTCACTGTCACTAAAATAAATAATAAACGTCAAAATTTTTGGTAAACAAGATATAAACGTAAAAAATATACTGACATTGTTACAGTTAAAATTCCTTTAAAAATTTTTCGAAGTTAATTATTGATATAAATTACAATAATTATTGTATTAAATAAACAAGTTTAAGTAATTTTATTTGCAGTTTATATGCGATTAATATTAAAAGTGGCATGCGCCAATGGACGGCCGGAGTGATGACGTAGAACTGTCAATTTTTATTGACATGTCATGTCAGATTTTTCCAAACCTTTCCAAACAAACGTTGTTGAGTGTGGCAAATTTGTATTTTTTATTATTTTTTCAGTTTTTACAGAGAATATTTCCGTTTTTTGCAATATGTAAGTATTGTTATAGTTACTACAACAATTTTACAAGGTTGTGTAAATAATAAAGCATGATGTTTTATATAAATAGCAATAAAATGTATGTATGGGTGAAGTAAGGTTAGATATTATTTGATTTTTAGAAATTTTATTTTATTTTTTTTTAGACTTTATACTAATTAAAAAGTCTTGAGATTCGGTAAAACCTTACTTTTCAACGTGTTTACAATCTTTGTTTGGAAAGTGATCATCATATCACTGAATATAGCCGCAGTTGGCCGTGACGTCACACTCCGGCCGTCTATTGAATCTAACTTCAGTCCGTGAGTAATGACCCGTGAGTAACTTCAGCCCGTGAGTAATGAATTATTACTCACGGGTAAAGTAATGGGTGTTATTATCTATTAAAAAATTGCGAATAATGAGCATGTTATTAAACGGTCGTAGAAAAAATTCATTAACACTATTATTTATATCTGTATCATAAATAATGTTATCCGAGTCAACTGAATCTAAGTATTCATTAATAAGAATATAATTAGCATTTTTTAGTCGAAATAGAAGTAGTCAGGATGATGCAATCTTCCTATTGTATTATTATTTATCCATTCCTTTTTTGTTGCAGGTTTTCGAGATGACTGTGGCAACATAAGCGATAGAATTCTGGTGGTCGAATTCCCTCAGCACCGTCCTTTTCCTCTCCAATCAAATGTAAATAGACCACTCGGAATAGATGCGGCAAACTTGCCACTCGAAGGACTGGACATGCCTTTTGAAAATAGTCAACAAAACGTCTTCTCTCGAGCTGAACCTCAATGTGTAGATAACAAACTGCTTAACAATTTAAATAACATCAGAGCCTGTGAAACTAAACCGGAAAGTAACAGTATCATCGAGAATATCAAGCCTAAAGTTTGCGTAAAAGTGTCGGATAGTTCTGATGACAATACCCAGAGAATCGAGGAAGGTTTTAGAGAAAGAGCAATCGATTGTCCGGATAGTCCTCAGAAGTTATCAGTAAAAGAGTTCGCTACAAACCTAGACAGCAAAAGCGGCTCATTTGATGACATTTCCATGCACAGCTCGAAAAGCAACGAACTCTCTAACCTGCTCAGTATTTTTAAAGTACCGTTCGAGACTAAAAAGCACAAAAAACATCTGAAAGTCAGCAGTTGTGACAATCTCGACAAATGCAACAGAAATCTAATACACCACAAACTGAGTCCGAAGGTCTACGGACTAAAACCGAACTATAGTTGCGAGGAGCTCAACAACTTGGAGAACAACTTCGATGTGGGAGACAAGCTGGGGTATGGCAGTCTGCAAGATTTGTCGTACCATGAACACCGCAAGGTGCAGAAGAATATACTGAGCGATCCTGATGTTAGAATCGAGCAGCAAGAAGAAGAATCGGTAAGTCTATATTTATGTATGCTTTGTCTTGCGTAGCAAGCTGTTCTTAGCTACTAACGTACTTAGCTACTATTTGTAGATAGTGTAGAGTATAGATCATACACAAAAGTATTAGTATTCATAACTTCCATAATATTATGTAAAATTTCAGAAGTATGTACTATAAAAATTATAAAATATTATGGAGAAATTATTACCAGCAAAATGTTTATTTATTGCAACTGGCTGAATGACTAATGTCTATGCCATTAAATAAAAAAATGTTTATTTAAGGCGGGTTGACACGATCCAAGTGTACTTGGACTCTGCGCGCGCAACACTTGGAAGCTACTTTGATTGTGTGAGCGGGTTGACACATTCCAAGTGTTCCTCATCCAAGTCCACCCTAGTCTATTTGGACGCTGCGTGCGCAACGCTTGGAAGCTCCTTTGGTCGTGTCACCCCCCTCGTCCAAGTATACTTGTATCAACAGGTTCTATCCAAGTCGACTATGACTAGGACAGTGGCCAACTTTCTTCCAAGTATGTAGTGTCAAAGTATAGTTACAATGGCGTGACAGTCGGAAAATATAAAACGGGATATAAGTACAAATAGAAAATGGGCTGAAAGGGAGAGCGTTAGATTTATGGAGCTGTAAGAAGCTGAGGAAGCATTATGGAATATAAAAATAAATAAGTATAAAAATAAGGACGCTAGAAGTGAATAGGAGAAACGAATAAAAATGCACATGAATATTCCTGGTTTCACAGAAAACGACATATTAAAAAAATGAATGCCATGAGAACTACGTATCAACAAGAAGCCGAAAAAATAAAAGCATCAACTACAACAGATGCGTCAACTGAAGACATTTATGTGCCCAATATAGCGTGGTTTGATATCGCAGATCGATTTTTATATGCTGTAATGAAGATCAGAAAAAGATTCTTTAATCTGCTAAGTAATTACGTGTACCTAATAATATTTTTTCATATTATCAGTGTGTTAAAACCCATTTACGGCAAAGGTACGTAAACGCAACCTTAATTGTTATTTTTTTGGCACGAGGATAACCTTTTTAATGTTTTCTTTTTGTTGAAGTAACATCTCAATAGATTCAGATTGTGGTATACGGTATCATTTTTCTTTTTCCATTTTATCATTTTTCTGTTAACAAAAATATTACTTATATTTACATTTAAAGAGAAATGAAGATGAAAAATTATTTAAAAAGAAAAGTGGGACGTAGAAGGATTTTCTGGTTGTGAAATTTAAGGGAGTGGTACAGGTGCAGTTCAATACAATTGTTCAGAGCTGCAGCCAACAAAGTTAAAATTGCTGTAATGGTAGCCAACCTCCGATAGGAGACGGTACTGCAAGAAGAAGATATTTACATATTTTGATTATTTTTATATCAATAACCGGTACTTTATACTTTTATACTCGTTATTTTTGGTACTTAAAGGGTAGAGTACATAATCCACTCAAAGCAAACAAATTTCTCTTTTTATTACATACAGTTTTAGTACAATAATAAATCCATAAATAGTGCAATATCAAAGAAACCGTACATAAATCTACACCTTTTGGTAGGCAATTTTTGAAGTTATACTTTAGGCACGAGGGTGAATTTTTACATTCCCCGGCGCATGCGCACACGGACAGTATGGTATTAAAAAATAGTCGCTACATCTTTTAAGTTATGCGAAAAGAATATATTGTTAGTGTTTTTAGTAAATATAATTTTTATGTCTGTGGATTTGTCCTTATTGAAAATGTTTATTTTCATTTAAAGTATCTGTCACCGAGATTGTAATTATGTCTGAGAAATGATTCACTGATTACAAAAGCCGTGGTAGCTGATCGGTAGAGCATTCGCCTAGGGATCGAAAGGTCCCTTGTTTAAATCCTGGCAAAGTCATATTATTTTTTTTATATTTAAATTTTTGGTATTCTTTTTGTTCTTTCTAAAATTAGTTTAATATTTAAATACAATACAAAAAAACTATTTTAAAGTAGATAGGTATATTGATTTGGTTGAAATTATAATATGAAGTTAGATTATATTATAATAGAAGTATAACTTCTTACGTGCGTACAAAGTACACACATTCTTTTTTCATCTCTTCACAGACACTGACATGCCAATCCCTTGTTTGGTTCGGTATTACGGATATCTGGTTATTTCGTAGTATAAATGGGTTTATTGTTTTATTCAGACTTCTTTTACTCTGTACACCAAAAGTAAGGAGCATTTTCTAACAACGAGCAATCGATATTTATACTTTAGGTATTGTTATGTATGTACAAATATCCGTTACTTGACGTTACATTACATTAGTTACACGTTACACTACATGATAATTTAATGATTTATGCACATTTTCATACAAAAAATTATTTTTCTCTCATATTTGTATCAACTTTTTGAATTTTTAGATTTTAGCATTTGCAATAGTTGTTCAAATTGTTGGGTAGTTATTCTTAAATGGTTTTTAAATGTATCTTAAATCTTCATTTACTACTTCACTTAGAAAATTAGACGAAGCTCCAAGAGCCTCACGTATCTAATTACGACTCCAAATTTTCCTTTTTTTCTTTTTTATTTCTTTTTAAGTACACTTGGATGCAACTTATAGATATATCATTTTTACAAAAGTTCAATGTCAACCTGTACAAAGTTGCGTTAAAAAAAAACAAACCAAAATTAGAATTAAACTAAATCAAATTAGTAAGTCATCGTCATCATCACCCAGCCCTTTGCGCCCACTGCTGGACATAGGCTTCCCTCATTTTTGTCCATTGTGCTCTATTTTGCCTTTCCTTTTTTTCTTTTTTATTTCTTTTTAAGTACACTTGGATGCAATTTATAGATATATCATTTTTACAAAAGTTCAATGTCAACCTGTACAAAGTTGCGTTAAAAAAACAAACCAAAATTAATATTAAACTAAATCAAATTATTAAGTCATCGACATCATCACCCAGCCCTTGGCGCCCACTGCTGGACATAGGCTTCCCTCATTTTTGTCCATTGTGCTCTATTTTGAGCACTTTGCATCCAATTTATTGACATTTTCTTGAGATCGTCAGTCCAACGAGTAGGGGACTTCCTCTATGTACTTCTTTTGCCTAATCTCAGCCTCCACTCAAATAATCTCTTCGTCCAACTTTCATCACTGATTCAGGCGACGCCGACGTGTCCGGTCCAGTTCCATTTCACTGTGGCAAGTGTGGGAATTCGGAAAATTACATAGTTAACTCCTGTTCTTCGTCTTAAGTCTTCATTTCTAACTCGGTCACGATATACTCAGCGATAAACTCAACATTGACCTTTCCATTTTCCTCTGAGCTATATGTAGCGTTTTAGAAGTTGTAGGTGTCAATGTCAAAGTTTCGGCACCATAGATAAATCACAGGTAACACACATTAGTCAAATGTTTTACGTTTTAAAGAAATTGGTATATCGCTTTTAAAGATGTCTTTTAGTTTTCCATAGGTTGCCCATGCTAGGTTTATTCTTCTTCGTAGTTCGCATATTCTGTTGTATCTTGTGATCTTTATATAATAACATATATAACAAGTAAGTTAACCTACTTGTTATATATAAAAATAATCATACTCAAAACCTTAACTGATTTCTTAAATGTTGTTCTAGATATTCCAAATAACTCTAAACTATTGCTGTGCTCATTGACAGTTCTTAGAATTTTTGGAATTAAAATATTCCAAATAACTGGAAGAATTCGGTTACAATTCTCCTTCATAAAAAGGAAGTAAATGAGATCTTGAAAACTTTCAACCGGTGCATTCTACCAGTCCTCACATACGGAGCGGAAACCTTAAATCTTACAAAAACATCAGTGGATAAATTGAGAACACAACCTAAAATGGTTCAATGCTTGGAATAAGCGTAAGAAATAGAGTAAGAAGAGAAGAAGTTCGTAGACGAACCAGAGTGGAAGATATTATCGAACGTAGTACAAGGCAAGGTGTAGTGGAAGGCTAGAAGAAGTTGGCTGGATGATGTAGAAGAATATATAAGAACAATGAATGTTAAAGACTGGAAAGTCCAGTGCAAGGACAGGAAGAAATGGAAAAGAGTCATGATAGCAGCAAAGACAAACAAGCAAGTTATAAATGACATAGAGGAGTAATCCACCTCACACATCATCCAAGAATAGGATTTTGAACGCCATGGCGTTAGCTACAATTCCTAGGTATTGTAATGCTTAATGAATGAATGAATTACAAGACAAAAATGGAGATGAGCGGGACTTGTTGCAGGAATGAAAGAGGACAGGTGGACAAAATATTGCTAGAGTGGAGACCACTAGCAGACAAGCGAAGCTTGTCAGAAGCTTGGCTTGAATAAGCCAAGATAATGGCCGACGACCTCAAAAGAATTGCGACCAATTGAATAGCAGAGGCATAAGTCAGAAGAAGATGGAAATATCTGGAGGAGGCCTATGTTTGACAATTGACAAATCGGGGCTGATTGATGAAGATGATTTTTTCACACAATCCAGATAGCCGATCATACATAATGTAGGTCAATATTGTGGTTTATAGACCAGGGCGCATCTGTAAAAATATTAGTACATTTGGATGTTGAGAGTGACTCAAATTTTTTTGCAGAAATTGCTTGAAAATAAGTCAAATAATAATATTTAAGTTATCCTCCCTCTTAGAAAGGTCCGGAACATTGTTTAAATAATCAAAATGTCAAAAAATGAAGGAAAAATTCGACATTTTTCTTCGTTTTTCACTATAACTTTAAAAGTATTCATTTCCGAGAAAAGTTGTACTGACATAAAAGTTGCGTAATTAAATTTCCTACAATATAGAATTAGTTAAAAATTTAAAAAATAGTTACCCTTGTTGCAAAATAGCAATAATTGCGAAAAAACCATACAAAAACAAGTATTCGCATTTTACGTTTTTCAACCATTTATGCTACACTTAAGACCTTCATATTTCACCCAGACAAACTTTATGATACAGTAAAACAATACTGTAAATTTAATTAAGATCGGTTCAATAGATTTTGCAAAATAAATTTTGCAATCCAGTTTTCGCAAAAAAAATTCATTTTTTCAAAATGTTACAAGACTGAAAATAAAGCAGATATCAAGTTGAATTTTTTTTTGCTTATAGAAGTGTACTGTACCTTTCATTTGCAAAACTAAAATCGATTAACTAATACGGCGTCAGTAATTTTTTTAAATAAGCATTAATTATTGGTGCTACGCGCAGGACAGCGAATTGTTTGCTCTGATTGGGCATTCCAATGACCTTTAATAATGATTGATACATTTTAATTTTTAATACATTTCGATATAAATAAATAAATTTGTTTATTGCAAAATAAAAACACATACTCTATCCTTTGAAATAACACTTTTTTTAGCAAAAACTTTCTTTGTTCGTATATTTTAACTTAGGGAATAAAAGTTTATTATTTTTAAACATATGCAATTGTTTAAACAATATTTCACAAACAATAATAAAATAAGTTTGATTTTTGTGGAATTAAAATATTAAAATACAACAAAATATAGAGTAACAAAATAATATATTAGATAAAGATTGCAAGAAATGTTGGTGGAAATCAACTTGTGTGAATCGAACACCGCTGTCCTGCCCGTAGCACCAAAAATTAATGTTTATTTAAAAAATTTCCTGACGCTGTGGTAATTTATCGATTTTAATTTTGCAAATTGCAAATGAAAGGTACAGTACACTTCTATAAGCAAAAAAAAATCAACTTGCTATCTGCTTGATTTTCAGTCATGGATTGCAAAAGCATGGAAAGCTGCCTTGCAAAATCTATTAAACCGATCTTAATAAAATTTACACTCATGTGTTGTTGTACTATATCATATAGTTTTTCTGGGTAAAATATGAAGGTCCTAAGTGTGGCATAAATGGTTGAAAAACGTAAAATGCGAATACTTGTTTTTGTATGGTTATTTTCGCAATTATTGCTATTTTGCAACAAGGGTGACTATTTTTTAAATTTTTAACCAATTCTAAATTGTAGGAAATTTCATTAGGCAACTTTTATGTCAGTACAACTTTTCTCAGAAATGAATAGTTTTAAAGTTATAATGAAAAAACCAATAAAAAAATCGAATTTTTCCTTCATATTTTGACATTTTGATTATTTAAACAATGTTCCGGCCCATTTTGAGTGGGAGGATAACTCAAATATTATTATTTGAGTTATTTTCAAGCAATTTCTGCAAAAATTTTGAGTCACCTCTTAACGTCCATCTCAAAACAGATGCGCCCTGGACTATTAGGAGAGTAATTCCTCTGTAGTTGTCACATATTGTATAATCTCGTTTCTTGTGAACTGTAATTGTTGTTTTTTTTTTTACTTTATAAATATTGAGGCAGTATTGTATGGTCTTTTGATCTCATTTTCGTACGAAATTGGACTATTTTCGGTTCCCATCTTGGGTCACTTATCAACACATTTGCATTCTGATTTTATTTAAAAGATCATAAAATTTTACTTTTGAAGTTATTTCTGAAATTTGAAATATAAACAATTTTTATCCATAATATAGTAAATATGACGACAACATGTGTGCGTGAAGAACTTTTCCACGCCATTAAATATTGAAATGAGTGGTGCATAAACTGTATATGTTTTAAGAAAGAAAATCGTAATAAATCTTCACATCCAGAAACACACTGTCAACGGTTGACTTTCTCAGAGACGGTTTATTTACAAAGGAAAATGTAAAAATATTTATGTTTACTTTTCATAAAACTGGGTTAAGAGCAAAAAGCATTTTAAAACATAGTAAAATTGAATATTTGTGGGTTTTTCCTTTTAGTTGTTAAATATTTACTCAAGAATCATATGCTTGGGTTTTTTGTCACAATAATATTGTTAATGTATTTATAATAAAACTTGAATATATGTATGTACATTCACAGTTGTTAGATTTATTTAAACAGAGATGAAAAGATATAAGAATCAAAATTATACGACCACATAGGTATGTACAACCAGCTAATCTTTTTGACAATAATGCTACTATAAATTGAATTATGTATTTACTTTGATAGACTAGAAGAGAAGAATAAATTACAAAATACATTAAGCAAAAAAGCGACTTTTTTATTCATTTCAATATTGTAAAAAAATTAGAGCGTGGCACTTCCGAAGTACCGACAGATGTGAATATGTACTTCTTATAGATTCGATTATATTCGGTTCGATTCAATTCGATTCTATTGTTCCATTAAACATAATTTATTTAAACAATATAATTCCTTTATTCACTTTTAAAAATATTATATTAATATAATGTACCTATATAAGTTTAAGGTACCTATACCGCGAGAGGTAACCGCAAAGTAATACGGGGGTGTAAAATACGATTTTACACCCGCCAAAATTACATACCGGACGATAAGAAGTATTCACTTCAAAAACTCCGCATTGTACAATAAAAACGTTTAACATACGACTTTTTTGAAAATACTTGCTCTCAAAATGAGGTTTTCTAAATTGAAAAATGTTTATAAACAAAAAACTTATTGCAAATTAAACCCGAAAGTAAGCATTTTATAAGTATTTATAAGTAAGGGGAGTTGAGTTAGACAAGGATGTGTTCTATCACGCCTGCTGTTTAATGTTTACTCCGAGTTTATATTTAAAGAGGCACTGAATGATTCCAAGGATGGAGTCAAGGTGAGTGGCGTAAACGTTAACAGCATCAGATACGCCGATAATACGATGTTGATTGCGGATTCCGACTTGTAGACTAAGAGCCGCTATAGGTGAAATTTCTTAATCATTTTAGGCACGATGGGACCCTATAAGTTAAATAGTAGAACCTAAAAGAAAACGTTTGAACACTGTGCCGTCACTTTTCAGTGGCACATGCGTCGACAGTGGCGCATCAAACTTTCCACTTATGGACGGGATAAATAAATTAAAAGTTACCCTCCCTTTCTAACAGAATTAATTTTTTAATTTTTTTTTAGTTCTATGTGATTAACACATAGGATTCAGCGTAATTTTAACCCACCACCCCCTTCCCCCTTCCCACCTTCAAAAACTTTATTTTTAGTTTTTATTTTTTTTTGTGGGATGTAATCAATTTTAAAATTTCAAAAAATTCACGAGCATAGCTGAGGCTTTTATAAAACATGTCTATTTTTTATAGACCCATAGGTAGAGTGTAAACCTCAGAATAGATGTAAACCTCAAAAAATTTAAAGAAATTTTTTTTTTCAAAAAAGCGTATAACTTTTTTTGAGGAATAGCTGCAGGTCTAATTTTTTCTTAATCTTGTGTGTTTTATCAAACAGTATATTTTTAATTTTTTTCAGATTTTTCCGTAAGGCTCCCCACCTTCAAAAATCCGAAAAACTGTTTTTTGGGGGGTTTTGGGGGATTTTCCCTATTTTATAGACTTCATAATATATCAAATCAATTTTGTTTTTATAGGTTATATGTAACTTGAAATAACTGAGTCCTTTAGAATATTTAAAAATCAGAAAAACACGTTCAAACCCCCCAAAACCCCCTTAAAAAACAGTTCCTTGGATTTTTGAAGGTGACCAGCGTTACAGAAAAATCTGAAAAAAATTAGAAATATAGTGTTTGATAGAATACACAAGACTAAGAAAAAATTAGATCTGCAGCTATCCCCAAAAAAAAGTTATATACTTTTTTCCAAAAAAAAATTTAAACATTTTTTGAGGTTATGTACACTCAATCTACAGGTCTATAAAAAATAGACGTGTTTTACAAAAGTCTTAAATATGTGTGTGAATTTTTTTAAATTTTAAAGTTTTTGAGTTTGTGATGGTGGGGGCAGGGAGAAGGGGGTGGTGGGTTAAAATTACGATGAATCTTATGTCTTAATCACATAGAACTTAAAAAAATGAAAAAAATTAAATTTTGGTAATGAGGGAGGGTATTTTTTAATTTATGTATCCCGTCCATAAGTGGAAAGTTTGATGCGCCACTATAGACGCATGTGCCACTGAAAAGTGACGGCAGTGCTCAAAAGTTTTCTTTTAGGTTATACTATTTAAGTTATAGGGTCCCGTCGTGCCTAAAATGATTAAAAATTTCATCTATAGCGGCTCTTAGTCTATTGGGTCTACAACGACCCATCGACAAAAGACCAACTTGACCTGTGAGCAATTTGGTATGAAAATAAACATTAAAAAAACCAAAGTGATGTCAATCCGAAAAAACCAAAACGTACCTCAACCTTTCACAATAAATGGGCACATTTTAGAAGTCAATAGATTTACGTACCTGGGATGTTGGATCGATAGCAACTTAAATACTGATTTAGAAATAAGATCGAGAATAGAACAGGCCAGAAAATCTTTGGAAAAAATCAAAAAATTGCTTTGTGATTTTCGAATAAAACTCGAAATTAAATAATTTGACTTAAACTTTCAAATGCGGTAAGCAGACTTGCTATTTTATTTTTTAATCAAAAGTTATTCGGGTTCAAAAATTGCAATTTTTCGATTTTTTTAAAGTTCAACCGCGTTTATCTCGAAAACTGTGCATCCTACGAAAAAACTTGTAGAAATATTTTTTACTTAAAATGGCCCAAAAAATACAAAATATTGTTTTGTTTTGCCAAAAATCGCTGTTATTTGATTCCTCAAGTTCTTGGTCTATAACAATCTTATCGACATCCGGATCAACTGTTACCCAAAAAATTCGTGTTCTACGGGTCAAAATACATAAAAAAAACTTGAGTAAGTCCATCTGAATTAACGAGGCCGTTGTACCCCCCCTGGCGACAGGACTATACGTTATTAAAATAAGTCCATACAATTCACAAAAATATGAGGGGTAAAAACACTGATTATCATGATACATATTATTATAATCAGCCTATGTAACAAAAACCTTGTCACATATGTAACAACATTTTTTTTAAGTCTTTGCAATAATTATATGGTCACTTGTTATAATAATATATGTTTTCGTACTTCAAAACAAATGAGGTATTTCGTACTTTTGGCTGTTTTTTAAATGCAAAATTATTAATTGGAAAAATTGAATTTTCAAGAATATTTAAGCGAAGAAAACAAATGGGTCAAAAATCAAAACTCGCCGTTGAATATAAACTGCATCTGCATAAATCTATGATACAACTAATTTGGACCTATGGTGTTCTCTGGGGTTGTTCAAAGCCATCAAATATCAAGATAAAATAAAGAGGCCAGTCAAAAATATTGAGAATGATATATTCAACGCGCCCTGGTATGTAAGCAATAAAACCCTACACAAGGATTCAGCTACACCTTTGGTAGAGGAAGAAATTCAAAGAATCACAAAGAACTACTTTGATGGACTGAGAAGTCATCCAAATGATGAAGAAAGACTGCTAAACGCTCCTCCCGGATTGCAACTGACCAACAGACCTAATCAATTAAATTTATGATCTAATGTATTTGGGCCCACCCATTGCAACGATGGTTCATGGAGAATTAAAATGAACTACCAGCTAGATAAACTAATGCAAAGCCCAGATATTGTAAGATTTGTAAAGTCACAAAGAGTAAACTAGTTTCAAGTAAAATTTAATAAAAAATTTTGGTCTTGGTAAAAGGTATATTATTTTAAAAAGCCCTATAGGGCTACAAACATCGAACAGAACGTTTTCGCTCTAAAAAGAGCATCATCAGTGTTGCCTAAAATAAGTATAACCATATTAATTATCAAAATGTTGAATTTAAAGTGATGACCAAGGTAGAATCAAAGTTTGGTTATACTTACAAGAACATGGTGAGCCAACCAAAAAATACGAAGGTCAAAGCCTTTCAAAAATGGACTAAAAGTCACATCAAAATGCTAACATAGCAAATTCCAAAGGATGGATATAATCCCTAAGGATATGGCCCTAGGATAACATATGACTCCCACACGTTGTAAGTGGGTCAAAGGTAACAAATTAGGTCATTATGTTACAAGAGCTGACAGGCAACTAAGATGTGAGATATCAAAAGCGAATCTGTCTGATGTCAAGACAACAATTGTCAATGGAACTTGAAGTATCATGAAAAATTGGTTACACAGCTACTAAATTTATAGTTGTTTATAGTACAAGCAATGATAACAGCTAACATCAGTGTGTTGGAATTATAAAAATAAAGAGTTAGTGAGAATAGATTATCTAGATGTAAAATAGAAGGGGGGAATTTGAGTACCCACAATCATCAATGAAGTGTACGTAAATTGATGAAGAAAGGTAGGCAAAACAACATACAGATAATGTAATGTATGGTTTATGTTTTGAAATTAGATAATTTATATTTGTGAACCAACACAAATGATGGCTGAGAGACTGGCTGAAAAACTAGAGACAAATTAGGGGTCGTGATATCAAATGCTGAAAAAGTTGTAAATGCAAAATCTTATTTATAAATTAATAAAATATAGATGGGTTCATCAACACAAATTTACAAGACTGAAAAGGTTGTATTACAAGCTTAGTCCAAATTTCTTTATTCTGTCCTTTTATGTTAAATAACATCTAGGGCAAAGAAAAATTAATAACTTGGATAAAAGTGTCTAAGCTACAACTAAAGTGGGGTCAGATGAAGATAAGTGTTGAGTAAGATTATTGAGTATATGAGAAAATTAAAAATTGTGTTTATTTGAGATAGATGAGTTTGTGGTATATAAAGTAAATTTGACATCACTATTGAGACTAATGAACATTATTGAGAGACTGGGGACTCCAGAGACCAGGCAACCAAACAAACCAAATGATGAATGAAAGGTTGGCTGAATGGAATAACTACTAGATGTGTGAAACTTGAAAGATATATTGTACAGTATTATTGGTTGATTTAGTTTAGAATGAAATAGTTATGATTGGACACTAAACGAAAAACGGTTTGAAAAGATGATGTGGAGAGAATGGGATATATATTGAATAGATATAGTTGTGTACAAGTTGTGACAAATGGATGTTGCGGATATAGTTGAAATTGCTTTGTTTGGGAGAAGAAAAATTTTTTGAAGAAAGGATTAGATGATTATCGAAAATTGAGTGAACATGTGGATGTGTGTGAATAAGAAGAGAAAAGAAAGAAATAGAACAATATTGGTAGATGCGAATAATTAGGAGAAACAAAGTAATATAAGAAACAGATTTATAATGTAATTTATGAGAAAAGTTGACGATGTAACGGTTGAAAGTCACGATTGAAAGACACATGGCGATTAACACAATTTGGACTTCTCTGTTTCTCTTTGACTATTTCAAGATCCTCGTATAGGTCCAATCTCAGAAAGTTTTTATCGGGAATGTTATGTATTAGGAATACGTTATCAGGGATATTGAGAGTATGGTTGTTTTGTTTAAGATGTTGAGAGAAGGTTGATGTATTCTCTCTTTTAGTATGTTCAAGTGAACGGGAGGCAAGTGACCTACAAGTTCTCCCTATATATGTGGCATCACAATCAGAGCATTGCAATTTATAGACACCGCTACGATTCATGTAGTTAATAGGGTCTTTGGAGTTGGAAAGGCACTGTCCTAAATTACTTGATACCTTAAATGAAATTTGAATGTTATCAACTGATCTTTTAATAATATCTCTAATATCTCCAGACAAACGTTCATGATGATATGGTAAGGAAGTGTAAATGGGTTTGGTGGTCGAATCCCTGGGGAACGCAGCCTCTCTCAAGACTCTCAGTTGTCTCTTATGGATAAACTTATCTATGATGTTAAACATCATAGATAAGTCCCCAGTCTCTCAATAATGTTCATTAGTCTCAATAGTGATGTCAAATTTACTTTATATACCACAAACTCATCTATCTCAAATAAACACAATTTTTAATTTTCTCATATACTCAATAATCTTACTCAACACTTATCTTCATCTGACCCCACTTTAGTTGTAGCTTAGACACTTTTATCCAAGTTATTAATTTTTCTTTGCCCTAGATGTTATTTAACATAAAAGGACAGAATAAAGAAATTTGGACTAAGCTTGTAATACAACCTTTTCAGTCTTGTAAATTTGTGTTGATGAACCCATCTATATTTTATTAATTTATAAATAAGATTTTGCATTTACAACTTTTTCAGCATTTGATATCACGACCCCTAATTTGTCTCTAGTTTTTCAGCCAGTCTCTCA
Organism: Diabrotica virgifera virgifera; assembly: GCF_917563875.1. Lineage (NCBI taxonomy): Eukaryota > Metazoa > Arthropoda > Insecta > Coleoptera > Chrysomelidae > Diabrotica > Diabrotica virgifera. Next base: position 217,905,394 of record NC_065448.1, on the reverse strand, counting down.
GCCATCATTTGTGTTGGTTCACAAATATAAATTATCTAATTTCAAAACATAAACCATACATTACATTATCTGTATGTTGTTTTGCCTACCTTTCTTCATCAATTTACGTACACTTCATTGATGATTGTGGGTACTCAAATTCCCCCCTTCTATTTTACATCTAGATAATCTATTCTCACTAACTCTTTATTTTTATAATTCCAACACACTGATGTTAGCTGTTATCATTGCTTGTACTATAAACAACTATAAATTTAGTAGCTGTGTAACCAATTTTTCATGATACTTCAAGTTCCATTGACAATTGTTGTCTTGACATCAGACAGATTCGCTTTTGATATCTCACATCTTAGTTGCCTGTCAGCTCTTGTAACATAATGACCTAATTTGTTACCTTTGACCCACTTACAACGTGTGGGAGTCATATGTTATCCTAGGGCCATATCCTTAGGGATTATATCCATCCTTTGGAATTTGCTATGTTAGCATTTTGATGTGACTTTTAGTCCATTTTTGAAAGGCTTTGACCTTCGTATTTTTTGGTTGGCTCACCATGTTCTTGTAAGTATAACCAAACTTTGATTCTACCTTGGTCATCACTTTAAGTTCAACATTTTGATAATTAATATGGTTATACTTATTTTAGGCAACACTGATGATGCTCTTTTTAGAGCGAAAACGTTCTGTTCGATGTTTGTAGCCCTATAGGGCTTTTTAAAATAATATACCTTTTACCAAGACCAAAATTTTTTATTAAATTTTACTTGTAATTAATGGTATACAGCCAGCTACAGGAAATTCTTCCTAGTGGATTTTTAAACTAGTTTCGTCACTTGGAAAGAATGCTAAATAATCGATCTGTAAAAGTAATCAGAAAATGGAAGCCCAAGGAAATAGAACAAGAGGAAGACCCTATAAAAGATGGATAGACAACATAGGGAAAGATCTTAAAACCATGAACGTTAGGCAGTGGCGAAGGAAAGCATCTGACAGGGCAGAATCGAAGAATATTGTTAAAGAGGAAAAAACTCAGAGTTATAGAGCTAATAGAAGAAGGAGACTATCTAATGTAAGAAATTAATAGGAGGGATGTCATAGGGCAGCTTCTTCCTCATGTATTTATCACTTAAACTATTTACTTATAGCTTCGATGAAGCAGATTGTAAATTAAAATATGTAGCTAATATAAAAAATAAAAAGTCGTCTATTTATTAAAAAAAATTACAATATTATTTTTGACATTTTTCTTTTTTTGCTGACTGTCTGATCTCGCCAGTTTTTATTCAGTTTTCTTAATCTAAAATACATCCATAATAATAATGTTTTTGTGAACCATTTTACTGTGGTTGTCACTATTGCATAGAGCTATTGAACACCTCATCTTTAAATAACGAAAAGAGTATCTTTCGCTTACAAAAATTCAATGGTAAACCTACACTTCACTAATAAATACTAGTTCGATAATCGAAAGTTTTAAAAACACACAATTACACTATTTAAACCTCTTAAAACACAAGAAAACATTCAAAATAAAAGCAAATGACACCTTCTTACGGCAAAAAGCGTGCTAAATTAAAGTCAGATTAGGTTTTCACTCTCCACTTACGTCACAACGTCACACCATATAAACACGCCCACTTCACCGTCCTGCGCATGATTATATCTTCTGTATTCTTTGTATCATGGATAGTAGGCTTATGGATCACGAAATGTCTAAAGCACATGAAAGAATTGGGCGTATTGATACTGAAGTAGCAAAACGGGCCGAAGAAATAAAGAATTATTGGAAAATGGTAACTCAAAGACTAATTTTAGTGTTATAAAGTTTATTTGTGAACGAGATTTAGCATTTCGCAGCGAAAAGGAGTTGTCGAGTTCATCACAAAATGAAAATTATTTGAAAATACTCCAGTTATTAGCTGAATATGATCAATTTTTGAAGCACGATATGTTAATAAATATTCAAATCCTGGAAGCGGACATGTCAACTATCTTTCATCAACCATATGTGAGGAAATTGTACATCTGATGGGTCAAAACGTATTAAATGAAGTAGTTTCAATGATTAAGAAGTCAAAATATTATTCAGTTCATACAAATCAATTAAATGTGATATTTCGTTACATAGAAGGTTTCACTCATGTTGAAAGGTTTACCATATTTTTGCCAAATCGCCGTCATAAAGCAGAAGATATATTTAATTATCTAATGACATTTTTGCAAGAACATGATATCGATCTGAAAAACTGCAGGAGACCGTCCTACGTTAATGCGTCAGTTATCAGTGAAAAATACAATGGTGTTCAAGCTGAAATTATAGAACAAAAGGTACATATCCATACGTGGGTGCTCCGTGCTCGGTGTAGCTGCTTAAATGGATACGGCATGCGCTCCCCTACATATAAACAGCAAACTGGTTAAATCACTGGTTGGCGATCACCGACGTATCCACTATGTGGATCTGCTACACGGAGCACGCACGTATGGATACGTACCTTAATATCTTGGAGTTGTGGATTCCTTGTGTCGCCCACTCTCTAAATTTAGTTTCAAAAGCTGCAACTGAGTGTTATCATGCATTTAGCATAGCACAGCATTCTTTAATTTCTTAGAACTAGCCATATGTATTTTTCACTTCCTCTACATATTATACATAGATACAACTTAACAGAATGTTTAAAAGCTGCGTCTTAAAGCGACAGCAATACAGACCGTGCCAAAAATATTATTGTTCCTAAAAGAGAAAATACTACTAGATAGTCATGGAGGTAATGCCCCAAAAGAACTAGTTAAAGGTTATAATAATCAGATTAAAGGAGCATTATCCAAAATTTCGGAAGACTATCAGCAACAATTTAAAACTCATTGCAAATGGTTTGTTGGTTTGTTGTACCTATAATCGAATGTGTTTACTGGAAACAGAGAGGATATCAGGGAGGACAAACAGCACAAGTCGTATTCTTCAAGATCCAAATATTGACCTTAATTCAGGAGTGGCAGCACTTAGATGACTTATACAAATTTTACAGTCAAGACGTGACAATTTTGAAAGATATGAGAACATCGGGAAGTTTCGAACTCAAAATTTTATCGCTATTATAGATTACGTCTAAGTCAGAGGCTTTCTGCATATGATTCCATTCATTCCAATTTTGGATTTTTACATCATTTTGGAAAATTGGAAAATTTAACCCTGAATGAGATTGAAGCTCACGCACTAAAGCTTACCAACATTTATAGCAATGATTTAGATGAAAACTTATGTGTCCATCTGGTACAGTTTGTAAGATTCTTCAATTCATTTAAAGAGGAAATCAGCTTATCAAATATAAGCAAAGAATTTCAAATGTACCAATCTGCTAAAAAAAAAGAATATGAATGATGCTTTTCCAAATGTTGAGGTGACACTTTGTTAATATTTAGTTCTGATGCTAACTAACTACAGTGGTTAGAGATCATTCTTAAAATTTAAGTTAATTAAATGGGCCAAGAGTGTTTGACTCATCTCTCTACAATGAGCATTGGCTGTCTAAATGCAACTTATGTCCCACATAATCAAGAAATTTTCAATTAAAATATCTCGAAAAGTTCCCGGACTTTAACAATACATCTTACTATTATTTTTAATATTTTACAGTAAAAAGTTACAGGTCTTGTACATTTTATTATTTAAAATTATATTTATAAAATATATTTATAAAAGTAGATCAATATTTTTTTAATGGTAGGACGTAGGGTCCCCACGCCAATTCTGCCCAGGGGCCCCCACAGGCTTAAATCCGGCTCTGACTCAAACGAAGAAGTGCTGCATAGAATAGTCAAGGAAAGAGAACTTTTCAACACTGTGAAAAATAGAAAATCAGCATACCTAGGCCACACATACTGAGTAATAATAAGTACCAGTTATGCTCAACTCATAGTGAAAGGAAAGATCGAGGGGAAAGAGGGGACTAGAAGGAAAAGACTATTGTGGCTAAGAAACATCCGACAATGGATAGGGCTAAATTCTGAACAGCTAATAAGGACAGCTGAAGACAGAGAAGAGTTTGCAATTCTAGTAGCCAACCTCCATTGAGGAGAGAGCACAAGAAACGATTAAAAATGAATATGTATACTTTTTTAAAAACATGAAAATTTGAGACCTTACGAAGAAACTGACACCAAAAAAGTCCTGATTGTGATTTTCTTAATGATGAAAAGTGATTTTTTTAACATGTTATAGCCTTATTCTTTAACAATATCGATGTAATATCATTATTGCTAGACAGGTAATTTGTATACGGGGTGTACCAATCAAACTGTGATTTGTTCTCAAAGTTCGCGTCACCTAGTGAAATATTCTAGCATTTATAAAATACTGAAATTAAAACCCAACTATAGCCTCATATTTTCTTAACATTCTGTTTTTTTATTCACTCGCTTATGTTGGACAATAAAAAAGTTAGGTACTTTAACAACTAGCCTTGTTTTTCATCAATACAGTATGTTTTTAACATAGGCGCCCATACACACGGGCAGGGGGGGGCCGTGGCCCCCCCTAGCTTTTCGGGAAAGAAAAAAATTAAATTTATATTACATAAACGTATTTTTGTCAAAACATTATTGGATAATTTTGAGAGATAAATTGGAAACAACATATTTATTAATAAAAAAAATTCACATACATATTGGGTAGTTATTAATAGTTTAACAGAAAATCTTTGTCTGCGACAGTGGTCTGTATGGAATGTGCATAATACACAATTCCCACAATCACGGTATGCTACTAACGAAAACATTGACAGAGATTAGAGGCGTGGGAAACATATTATACACTGTAATCGACACCCAAAATTACAAATTAAATTAATCATTTATAATACTGCAAAAAAACCATATCAGCAAGAATTCCGATCTCTGATCGATAATCACTAATGAGCCAGCAGGCCCGCCGTAAGCGGGCGTGCAAGGCGTGCACCGCACAAGGGCGCCATGTCCTGGGGGGCGCCAAATCAGAAATCAAACAAATATGTATAACAATTAACGACAGAGAGCAAAATTACTACTTTTCTTTTTACAACAAATCTTGTATATTTCTTTTATATACTAAATATAGAGTCAGAGGAATTACTAACTGGAAATATAATCGCTTATTTACAAAAGTCTGTCGATGTAAGTTATTAGTCCGATTTCATTCCAGCTGAATATGCACGTTTAAACATAAAAATGTAACTATGTATTCAGAACCAGCGATATAAACAAAAGAGCAAGCACTTAACTTTATCTTAATGTATACCTACTCATATTTGTTTAGGTAATAAATTTCGAGAACTTTGGGAATATTATATTTCATTTACCATGAAACACTTTTTTATCGCTTTATTAATTGATGCTGAGCTTGTCTTTTTGTCCCTAAACTGTTTTTCTGTTAGGTCATTCATTTTCATTATTTGAGTGGCTTCGTGATTACTATTACTTCCACCAAGCAAGACCAAGTAAGCATCAAGTTTGATGTATTACGATTACGATACGAATACGGGATGAGAGTGTAAATTATAAATTTCTAAAAAAGACAAAATTCTTTGTGATTGTGAATTGAGTGATTGTGTTAAAGCAGCTGAAGCTTCAATCATCGATCAAAGATCAAACTGAAGGATCTTACAGTGGTCAGTGGTAAGGTAAGTGTTTTATAAAATCACTAATGTAGTTTTAAAATTTTTTATTAGGTCAAAAATGTAATACTTTACACCCTTCAATTACATTAACCGAAATAAAATCCATTTTGATAAAGCAAATTATTCGCGAAGTTAAAACTAAAGCAAATTTATTAAATTTTAAAGCTGTTTTTCTTTTTATAGTTTAAATCGTTTTGATCCAAAACATTTTTTAATTATAAAATTATTGAGTTATTTTATTTTTCAAATTTTAATTATAAAAAAGTGGCACCTTTTTTCAATGTACATATTTTCAAAACAAGCAAACATTTAAATAATTTTATAACAATTTGTACTATTTAAGAATATAATATTAGTCCATTCACTCACGGTAAAATATTGCAAAACCTCACAATTTCGAATCATAGATATAGTCCAGAGAAATAAGATTTTTCTTGTGACATCCCCCTCCAGGCCGAAACCAAATTTTTTGAGTAGTATGGACATCTACATTATTAACCTATATGTTTCCTGCAGCTGATTTTGATGATATACATAGTTATAAACAAATGAAGATCAAAAAACGCTAAATTTTCGCTTTTTCGTCTATTACCAAAAATTTAAGCACTTTAAACAAATTTGAGAGTAAGAAACTCATAAATCGTATAAAAACTTCAATATGGCGTTCGCTGAATATGTCTATCCTTATTGGTTGCTTAGAAAATTGCAAAATAAATCATAAATTTTCAGTTTTTATAAATATTCATAACTTATGTAAAAATTAACTTAGAACCATCTTATTACACGGAATGCTGATACTTCTTGTCTCTTGTTATTTAAAGTTATTTAATTTGTTTTTCCCAAATTCATTTTTTTGCAACACCATAAGTCAGAAAATTATGAGGCTACAATAATACTTCGGACAGTTTATGAAAGAAGAACATTTATACTATTACCTTAATTTAAAATAAATGACAAAATAATTTTAAACAGTGTTAAATTATTTTGCAAAAATATGTCGATTTTTTGCTTACTTATAAACAATTAGAATAACTTTTTAACCGCTACCCGTAGAAAAATTATTTTTTCATATTTAGAAAGACTGAATTTTTATACACATTTAGAAAGAAAAACAACTGTCCTAGGACAATTAGGGACAAAGTTAGCCCCCCCCCCATTTTTTTAATTTACATGTTTTTGCAAAATAATTTTGGCATATTTATAAATATTTTTTGTATCTTTTTTTAATTAAATTAATACTGTAAATCTTCTTCTTTCATAAACTATCCAAAGTATTACTGTAACTTCATAATTTTCTGAATTATATGTAGTGTTGCAAAAAGAAATAATTTGGGATAAACAAATTAAATAACTTTTAAACTATTTGACCAATTGCTTTGAAATTTAGGGTATAAATTAAGCACCATAAGTCTCAGCATTCGGTGTAATAAGAAGGTTCTAAGTTAATTTTTTACATAAGTTATGAATATTTATAAAAACTCAAAATTAATGATTTATTTTGCAATTTTCTAAGCAACCAATAGGTAAGGATAGACATATTAAGCGAACGCCATATTGAAGTTTTTTATATGGTTTATGAGTTTCTTACTCTCAAACTTGTGCAAAATGCCTATTTTTTTAGTAATAGACGAAAAAAGCGAAAATTTACCGTTTTTTGATCTTCATTTGTTTATAACTATGTATATCATCAAAATCGGCTGCAGGAAACATATAGGTTATTATTATACATGTCCATACTACTCAAAAAATTTAGTTTCGGCCTGGAGAGGGTTGTGTCACCAACAGGATATTTTTTTCCTTATTTCTCTGAACTAATATTATGGTCCATTTACTCGGTTTTTGCTCCAAATTTTGAAGAACCACTGGGATTGACATGAAATTTGGCATATCGGCATACACATGGCTAACATGTCCAAGAAAAAAGTGATATTGTGCCGATGCGTGATTTTTTTTCTGAAAGTGAGTTTCACGGTTTCACACCTTCTAGAGGGTGAAAAAAGATACCTTCAAAATAAGTAAAATTTAATAAAAAACTTTGGTCTTGGTAAAAGGTATATTATTTTAAAAAGCCCTATAGGGCTACAAACATCGAACAGAACGTTTTCGCTCTAAAAAGAGCATCATCAGTGTTGCCTAAAATAAGTATAACCATATTAATTATCAAAATGTTGAACTTAAAGTGATGACCAAGGTAGAATCAAAGTTTGGTTATACTTACAAGAACATGGTGAGCCAACCAAAAAATACGAAGGTCAAAGCCTTTCAAAAATGGACTAAAAGTCACATCAAAATGCTAACATAGCAAATTCCAAAGGATGGATATAATCCCTAAGGATATGGCCCTAGGATAACATATGACTCCCACACGTTGTAAGTGGGTCAAAGGTAACAAATTAGGTCATTGTGTTACAAGAGCTGACAGGCAACTAAGATGTGAGATATCAAAAGCGAATCTGTCTGATGTCAAGACAACAATTGTCAATGGAACTTGAAGTATCATGAAAAATTGGTTACACAGCTACTAAATTTATAGTTGTTTATAGTACAAGCAATGATAACAGCTAACATCAGTGTGTTGGAATTATAAAAATAAAGAGTTAGTGAGAATTGATTATCTAGATGTAAAATAGAAGGGGGGAATTTGAGTACCCACAATCATCAATGAAGTGTACGTAAATTGATGAAGAAAGGTAGGCAAAACAACATACAGATAATGTAATGTATGGTTTATGTTTTGAAATTAGATAATTTATATTTGTGAACCAACACAAATGATGGCTGAGAGACTGGCTGAAAAACTAGAGACAAAATATGGGTCGTGATATCAAATGCTGAAAAAGTTGTAAATGCAAAATCTTATTTATAAATTAATAAAATATAGATGGGTTCATCAACACAATTTTACAAGACTGAAAAGGTTGTATTACAAGCTTAGTCCAAATTTCTTTATTATGTCCTTTTATGTTAAATAACATCTAGGGCAAAGAAAAATTAATAACTTGGATAAAAGTGTCTAAGCTACAACTAAAGTGGGGTCAGATGAAGATAAGTGTTGAGTAAGATTATTGAGTATATGAGAAAATTAAAAATTGTGTTTATTTGAGATAGATGAGTTTGTGGTATATAATGTAAATTTGACATCACTATTGAGACTAATGAACATTATTGAGAGACTGGGGACTCCAGAGACCAGGCAACCAAACAAACCAAATGATGAATGAAAGGTTAGCTGAATGGAATAACTACTAGATGTGTGAAACTTGAAAGATATATTGTACAGTATTATTGGTTGATTTAGTTTAGAATGAAATAGTTATGATTGGACACTAAACGAAAAACGGTTTGAAAAGATGATGTGGAGAGAATGGGATATATATTGAATAGATATAGTTGTGTACAAGTTGTGACAAATGGATGTTGCGGATATAGTTGAAATTGCTTTGTTTGGGAGAAGAAAAATTTTTTTGAAGAAAGGATTAGATGATTATCGAAAATTGAGTGAACATGTGGATGTGTGTGAATAAGAAGAGAAAAGAAAGAAATAGAACAATATTGGTAGATGCGAATAATTAGGAGAAATAAAGTAATATAAGAAACAGATTTATAATGTAATTTATGAGAAAAGTTGACGATGTAACGGTTGAAAGTCACGATTGAAAGACACATGGCGATTAACACAATTTGGACTTCTCTGTTTCTCTTTGACTATTTCAAGATCCTCGTATAGGTCCAATCTCAGAAAGTTTTTATCGGGAATGTTATGTATTAGGGATACGTTATCAGGGATATTGAGAGTATGGTTGTTTTGTTTAAGATGTTGAGAGAAGGTTGATGTATTCTCTCTTTTAGTATGTTCAAGTGAACGGGAGGCAAGTGACCTACAAGTTCTCCCTATATATGTGGCATCACAATCAGAGCATTGCAATTTATAGACACCGCTACGATTCATGTAGTTAATAGGGTCTTTGGAGTTGGAAAGGCACTGTCCTAAATTACTTGATACCTTAAATGAAATTTGAATGTTATCAACTGATCTTTTAATAATATCTCTAATATCTCCAGACAAACGTTCATGATGATATGGTAAGGAAGTGTAAATGGGTTTGGTGGTCGAATCTCTGGGGAACGCAGCCTCTCTCAAGACTCTCAGTTGTCTCTTATGGATAAACTTGTCTATGATGTTAGGTTCGTAACCATTATTGAAGGCTATTTGTTTGAGAATGTTCAATTCTTTGTTGTAATTGGATTGTGATAGAGGGGTAGTTTCTAAACGGTGTATGAAACTGTGAAATGCTGAATATTTGTGTGAAATGGGGTGATTAGATGATAGGGGTATGACATGGTCCGTCTGTGTTGGTTTCCTATAGATACTGAAATCGAAATGGTCATTTAATCTGGTGATAGTGAGGTCAAGAAAGTTAATGGATTGGGATGATTCTAGTTCCATGGTGAACTTAATATTAGGATGGATTTGGTTGATTTTAGAAAGAAGTGAATCAGCTAAATTAGAATTCCCGGCTATGAATAACAAACAGTCATCCACATAACGAAACCAGTGTAGAATCTCCGGATTTTTCATGATCTGTGTGGATTCTAGATGATCCATGAAAATATCAGCTAAGAGAGGGGATAGGCAACTACCCATGGCTAAGCCATCAGGTTGTCTGTAAAATTTGTTATTGAAAACAAAAAAGTCTTGAGCTAGACAAAATTGTAATAATTGGATGATGGAATCTGTAGTAGACATGGTGATTGAACTGGCTCTAAGAAGAGAGTGTACCAGATTAATAGTTTCTTGTTTAGGGACAGAAGTGAAAAGATTGCTAACATCAAATGAAAGCATAGTAATGTTAGGACGAAGATTTATTTGTTGGAGTTTATTGACTAGATGACTAGTGTTTTTGACTGAAAAACGAGGGGTGAAGTTCGTCAAAGTATTAATGAGGTTCAATATAAATTTGGAAAGAATAGAAACAGGAGTGTTAATGAAGCTCACAACTGGACGAATAGGAATGCCCTCTTTATGTATCTTAGGTAAACCATACAGTCTAGGTGTCAACGGGTTACTTGGTATTTTATAATAAGGAGCAAACTGTTCTGAAAAAAATTCTGTAAAAGGCTTCAAGTTGTCTTTAAGTTTATTGATAAACTTTTTAGTGGGATCTTCAGACAGCAGTGTGAAGTTGTTGTTAGAGAGGAAGGTAATGACTTTGTCATTATAGAGTGTGTGGTCCATAATGACCAAGCAGTTTCCTTTATCTGCCTTGCTGATGATCAGATTGTTGGATTTAATTTTGTTTTTAATGGATTTGAGTGTGTTAAGATGATCAGAACGTTTCTTGTCTGAAAAATTAGGGAAAGAAATTGTAGATGATGTATTTTGAGAAGAAGATGGGAGATTAATAGAAGATATATTGTTAGATAGATTTAGTGAAAATTGGGAATTGGAAAGGTTAATTGAAAAAGATGATGAGTTGTGTTTATTTTTGAATTTATTAATGGTATTAAAACATGAATTTCTGATAGAAGTTTTTTGATTCAGAGGGACAGAAAGGTTTTGTATTATGATATCTAGCTCAATGGAGAGACTCTGAAGGTCCTTTACAGAAACCTTCTTAGGGATGGAGTATTTGAGGCCTAGATTTAAGAGATCAATTTCTTTCTTGTTAAATACAACTGAAGATAGGTTTTTTAGTCTAGGGTGAAAAACAAAGTTAGAAAAAGTGGTGTTACTGTTATTATTGTGTAAAATGACTTTGTTTCTGATGAGATTATTAAGTTTTGATTTGAGTCTGTTAAATTTAATAGAAGTTACATTGTCCAATTTGTCCTGAACATCATTCAAAAAGCTACTTAAATTGTCAAAACCAATAGTATCTAATAATGAGTCATATATTACCTTGAGCTTACAGTTTATGTAGTTGATCTTACTATAATGGTTACAAATCTCCTTCTTTAGAATTTTCAGCTGAAATGTATTCTTAAGGTTAATTGGAACATTTCCTGGAGTTTTCACCTTACAAAATTTAGGAAAAACCTTGTTGTCAATGCATCGGGAGATGAACCATATATCTAATTTAAGGATGCATCTTTTGGTGGCTAATCGCATGTACTGGGGAGCCAAGTTGACCATACCGTCAATATAAAAATCCACTAGGAAGAATTTCCTGTAGCTGGCTGTATACCATTAATTACAAGTAAAATTTAATAAAAAACTTTGGTCTTGGTAAAAGGTATATTATTTTAAAAAGCCCTATAGGGCTACAAACATCGAACAGAACGTTTTCGCTCTAAAAAGAGCATCATCAGTGTTGCCTAAAATAAGTATAACCATATTAATTATCAAAATGTTGAACTTAAAGTGATGACCAAGGTAGAATCAAAGTTTGGTTATACTTACAAGAACATGGTGAGCCAACCAAAAAATACGAAGGTCAAAGCCTTTCAAAAATGGACTAAAAGTCACATCAAAATGCTAACATAGCAAATTCCAAAGGATGGATATAATCCCTAAGGATATGGCCCTAGGATAACATATGACTCCCACACGTTGTAAGTGGGTCAAAGGTAACAAATTAGGTCATTGTGTTACAAGAGCTGACAGGCAACTAAGATGTGAGATATCAAAAGCGAATCTGTCTGATGTCAAGACAACAATTGTCAATGGAACTTGAAGTATCATGAAAAATTGGTTACACAGCTACTAAATTTATAGTTGTTTATAGTACAAGCAATGATAACAGCTAACATCAGTGTGTTGGAATTATAAAAATAAAGAGTTAGTGAGAATAGATTATCTAGATGTAAAATAGAAGGGGGGAATTTGAGTACCCACAATCATCAATGAAGTGTACGTAAATTGATGAAGAAAGGTAGGCAAAACAACATACAGATAATGTAATGTATGGTTTATGTTTTGAAATTAGATAATTTATATTTGTGAACCAACACAAATGATGGCTGAGAGACTGGCTGAAAAACTAGAGACAAAATATGGGTCGTGATATCAAATGCTGAAAAAGTTGTAAATGCAAAATCTTATTTATAAATTAATAAAATATAGATGGGTTCATCAACACAATTTTACAAGACTGAAAAGGTTGTATTACAAGCTTAGTCCAAATTTCTTTATTATGTCCTTTTATGTTAAATAACATCTAGGGCAAAGAAAAATTAATAACTTGGATAAAAGTGTCTAAGCTACAACTAAAGTGGGGTCAGATGAAGATAAGTGTTGAGTAAGATTATTGAGTATATGAGAAAATTAAAAATTGTGTTTATTTGAGATAGATGAGTTTGTGGTATATAATGTAAATTTGACATCACTATTGAGACTAATGAACATTATTGAGAGACTGGGGACTCCAGAGACCAGGCAACCAAACAAACCAAATGATGAATGAAAGGTTAGCTGAATGGAATAACTACTAGATGTGTGAAACTTGAAAGATATATTGTACAGTATTATTGGTTGATTTAGTTTAGAATGAAATAGTTATGATTGGACACTAAACGAAAAACGGTTTGTAAAGATGATGTGGAGAGAATGGGATATATATTGAATAGATATAGTTGTGTACAAGTTGTGACAAATGGATGTTGCGGATATAGTTGAAATTGCTTTGTTTGGGAGAAGAAAAATTTTTTTGAAGAAAGGATTAGATGATTATCGAAAATTGAGTGAACATGTGGATGTGTGTGAATAAGAAGAGAAAAGAAAGAAATAGAACAATATTGGTAGATGCGAATAATTAGGAGAAATAAAGTAATATAAGAAACAGATTTATAATGTAATTTATGAGAAAAGTTGACGATGTAACGGTTGAAAGTCACGATTGAAAGACACATGGCGATTAACACAATTTGGACTTCTCTGTTTCTCTTTGACTATTTCAAGATCCTCGTATAGGTCCAATCTCAGAAAGTTTTTATCGGGAATGTTATGTATTAGGGATACGTTATCAGGGATATTGAGAGTATGGTTGTTTTGTTTAAGATGTTGAGAGAAGGTTGATGTATTCTCTCTTTTAGTATGTTCAAGTGAACGGGAGGCAAGTGACCTACAAGTTCTCCCTATATATGTGGCATCACAATCAGAGCATTGCAATTTATAGACACCGCTACGATTCATGTAGTTAATAGGGTCTTTGGAGTTGGAAAGGCACTGTCCTAAATTACTTGATACCTTAAATGAAATTTGAATGTTATCAACTGATCTTTTAATAATATCTCTAATATCTCCAGACAAACGTTCATGATGATATGGTAAGGAAGTGTAAATGGGTTTGGTGGTCGAATCTCTGGGGAACGCAGCCTCTCTCAAGACTCTCAGTTGTCTCTTATGGATAAACTTGTCTATGATGTTAGGTTCGTAACCATTATTGAAGGCTATTTGTTTGAGAATGTTCAATTCTTTGTTGTAATTGGATTGTGATAGAGGGGTAGTTTCTAAACGGTGTATGAAACTGTGAAATGCTGAATATTTGTGTGAAATGGGGTGATTAGATGATAGGGGTATGACATGGTCCGTCTGTGTTGGTTTCCTATAGATACTGAAATCGAAATGGTCATTTAATCTGGTGATAGTGAGGTCAAGAAAGTTAATGGATTGGGATGATTCTAGTTCCATGGTGAACTTAATATTAGGATGGATTTGGTTGATTTTAGAAAGAAGTGAATCAGCTAAATTAGAATTCCCGGCTATGAATAACAAACAGTCATCCACATAACGAAACCAGTGTAGAATCTCCGGATTTTTCATGATCTGTGTGGATTCTAGATGATCCATGAAAATATCAGCTAAGAGAGGGGATAGGCAACTACCCATGGCTAAGCCATCAGGTTGTCTGTAAAATTTGTTATTGAAAACAAAAAAGTCTTGAGCTAGACAAAATTGTAATAATTGGATGATGGAATCTGAAGTAGACATGGTGATTGAACTGGCTCTAAGAAGAGAGTGTACCAGATTAATAGTTTCTTGTTTAGGGACAGAAGTGAAAAGATTGCTAACATCAAATGAAAGCATAGTAATGTTAGGACGAAGATTTATTTGTTGGAGTTTATTGACTAGATGACTAGTGTTTTTGACTGAAAAACGAGGGGTGAAGTTCGTCAAAGTATTAATGAGGTTCAATATAAATTTGGAAAGAATAGAAACAGGAGTGTTAATGAAGCTCACAACTGGACGAATAGGAATGCCCTCTTTATGTATCTTAGGTAAACCATACAGTCTAGGTGTCAACGGGTTACTTGGTATTTTATAATAAGGAGCAAACTGTTCTGAAAAAAATTCTGTAAAAGGCTTCAAGTTGTCTTTAAGTTTATTGATAAACTTTTTAGTGGGATCTTCAGACAGCAGTGTGAAGTTGTTGTTAGAGAGGAAGGTAATGACTTTGTCATTATAGAGTGTGTGGTCCATAATGACCAAGCAGTTTCCTTTATCTGCCTTGCTGATGATCAGATTGTTGGATTTAATTTTGTTTTTAATGGATTTGAGTGTGTTAAGATGATCAGAACGTTTCTTGTCTGAAAAATTAGGGAAAGAAATTGTAGATGATGTATTTTGAGAAGAAGATGGGAGATTAATAGAAGATATATTGTTAGATAGATTTAGTGAAAATTGGGAATTGGAAAGGTTAATTGAAAAAGATGATGAGTTGTGTTTATTTTTGAATTTATTAATGGTATTAAAACATGAATTTCTGATAGAAGTTTTTTGATTCAGAGGGACAGAAAGGTTTTGTATTATGATATCTAGCTCAATGGAGAGACTCTGAAGGTCCTTTACAGAAACCTTCTTAGGGATGGAGTATTTGAGGCCTAGATTTAAGAGATCAATTTCTTTCTTGTTAAATACAACTGAAGATAGGTTTTTTAGTCTAGGGTGAAAAACAAAGTTAGAAAAAGTGGTGTTACTGTTATTATTGTGTAAAATGACTTTGTTTCTGATGAGATTATTAAGTTTTGATTTGAGTCTGTTAAATTTAATAGAAGTTACATTGTCCAATTTGTCCTGAACATCATTCAAAAAGCTACTTAAATTGTCAAAACCAATAGTATCTAATAATGAGTCATATATTACCTTGAGCTTACAGTTTATGTAGTTGATCTTACTATAATGGTTACAAATCTCCTTCTTTAGAATTTTCAGCTGAAATGTATTCTTAAGGTTAATTGGAACATTTCCTGGAGTTTTCACCTTACAAAATTTAGGAAAAACCTTGTTGTCAATGCATCGGGAGATGAACCATATATCTAATTTAAGGATGCATCTTTTGGTGGCTAATCGCATGTACTGGGGAGCCAAGTTGACCATACCGTCAATATAAAAATCCACTAGGAAGAATTTCCTGTAGCTGGCTGTATACCATTAATTACAAGTAAAATTTAATAAAAAACTTTGGTCTTGGTAAAAGGTATATTATTTTAAAAAGCCCTATAGGGCTACAAACATCGAACAGAACGTTTTCGCTCTAAAAAGAGCATCATCAGTGTTGCCTAAAATAAGTATAACCATATTAATTATCAAAATGTTGAACTTAAAGTGATGACCAAGGTAGAATCAAAGTTTGGTTATACTTACAAGAACATGGTGAGCCAACCAAAAAATACGAAGGTCAAAGCCTTTCAAAAATGGACTAAAAGTCACATCAAAATGCTAACATAGCAAATTCCAAAGGATGGATATAATCCCTAAGGATATGGCCCTAGGATAACATATGACTCCCACACGTTGTAAGTGGGTCAAAGGTAACAAATTAGGTCATTGTGTTACAAGAGCTGACAGGCAACTAAGATGTGAGATATCAAAAGCGAATCTGTCTGATGTCAAGACAACAATTGTCAATGGAACTTGAAGTATCATGAAAAATTGGTTACACAGCTACTAAATTTATAGTTGTTTATAGTACAAGCAATGATAACAGCTAACATCAGTGTGTTGGAATTATAAAAATAAAGAGTTAGTGAGAATTGATTATCTAGATGTAAAATAGAAGGGGGGAATTTGAGTACCCACAATCATCAATGAAGTGTACGTAAATTGATGAAGAAAGGTAGGCAAAACAACATACAGATAATGTAATGTATGGTTTATGTTTTGAAATTAGATAATTTATATTTGTGAACCAACACAAATGATGGCTGAGAGACTGGCTGAAAAACTAGAGACAAAATATGGGTCGTGATATCAAATGCTGAAAAAGTTGTAAATGCAAAATCTTATTTATAAATTAATAAAATATAGATGGGTTCATCAACACAATTTTACAAGACTGAAAAGGTTGTATTAGTGATGTAACGAATATTCGTATTCGCATTCGCATTCGCGAATATTCGCATGTTTTTGCATATTCGCATTCGCATTCGCATTCGCGAAATTTGTGCGAATGTTTTGCGAATATGAAAACCAGAAAAAAAATAATTTTAAGATAATATTAGGTTAATAAAATCAAAATCTATTCACTTCTCATCTTTTTTTTATTAAGAAAAGGTAACTTAACCTCAAACATGCAGCTACTCTCAAATGGAAATATGCAGGATACAACAGCAGACGAAGAGATGGAAGGTGGAATGAAGCGATAACTCACTGGAGACCTTGGGAATCCAAAAGAGGAAGGGGCAGACCACAGATGAGATGGTCAAATGACCTAAAAAGATAAGCAGGGACCAGATCGACAGGATTAGCACTGAAACGAGAAGAGTGGAAAAGGGGAAGGCCTACGTTCAACTTTGGACAAATGAAGGGCAATAGATAGATAGAATTTAACCTTGTATAATCACATTATCAGCCTTCACTTTTTTTATTCTTTGGTATTATGTAATAAACCTTAACATTCAGATTTAGTTACACTAATTATCAATTAACTTTTCATTATAAATTTAGGAAACATTACAAAAATAGAAACAAATTAAAAAAAACTGAATATTCGCATTCGCATCCGCATTCGCGAATGTCGGTAGTAGATATTCGCATTCGCATTCGTATTCGCGAATGTTCAAAAAATGACATTCGTTACATCACTAGGTTGTATTACAAGCTTAGTCCAAATTTCTTTATTATGTCCTTTTATGTTAAATAACATCTAGGGCAAAGAAAAATTAATAACTTGGATAAAAGTGTCTAAGCTACAACTAAAGTGGGGTCAGATGAAGATAAGTGTTGAGTAAGATTATTGAGTATATGAGAAAATTAAAAATTGTGTTTATTTGAGATAGATGAGTTTGTGGTATATAAAGTAAATTTGACATCACTATTGAGACTAATGAACATTATTGAGAGACTGGGGACTCCAGAGACCAGGCAACCAAACAAACCAAATGATGAATGAAAGGTTAGCTGAATGGAATAACTACTAGATGTGTGAAACTTGAAAGATATATTGTACAGTATTATTGGTTGATTTAGTTTAGAATGAAATAGTTATGATTGGACACTAAACGAAAAACGGTTTGAAAAGATGATGTGGAGAGAATGGGATATATATTGAATAGATATAGTTGTGTACAAGTTGTGACAAATGGATGTTACGGATATAGTTGAAATTGCTTTGTTTGGGAGAAGAAAAATTTTTTTGAAGAAAGGATTAGATGATTATCGAAAATTGAGTGAACATGTGGATGTGTGTGAATAAGAAGAGAAAAGAAAGAAATAGAACAATATTGGTAGATGCGAATAATTAGGAGAAATAAAGTAATATAAGAAACAGATTTATAATGTAATTTATGAGAAAAGTTGACGATGTAACGGTTGAAAGTCACGATTGAAAGACACATGGCGATTAACACAATTTGGACTTCTCTGTTTCTCTTTGACTATTTCAAGATCCTCGTATAGGTCCAATCTCAGAAAGTTTTTATCGGGAATGTTATGTATTAGGGATACGTTATCAGGGATATTGAGAGTATGGTTGTTTTGTTTAAGATGTTGAGAGAAGGTTGATGTATTCTCTCTTTTAGTATGTTCAAGTGAACGGGAGGCAAGTGACCTACAAGTTCTCCCTATATATGTGGCATCACAATCAGAGCATTGCAATTTATAGACACCGCTACGATTCATGTAGTTAATAGGGTCTTTGGAGTTGGAAAGGCACTGTCCTAAATTACTTGATACCTTAAATGAAATTTGAATGTTATCAACTGATCTTTTAATAATATCTCTAATATCTCCAGACAAACGTTCATGATGATATGGTAAGGAAGTGTAAATGGGTTTGGTGGTCGAATCTCTGGGGAACGCAGCCTCTCTCAAGACTCTCAGTTGTCTCTTATGGATAAACTTGTCTATGATGTTAGGTTCGTAACCATTATTGAAGGCTATTTGTTTGAGAATGTTCAATTCTTTGTTGTAATTGGATTGTGATAGAGGGGTAGTTTCTAAACGGTGTATGAAACTGTGAAATGCTGAATATTTGTGTGAAATGGGGTGATTAGATGATAGGGGTATGACATGGTCCGTCTGTGTTGGTTTCCTATAGATACTGAAATCGAAATGGTCATTTAATCTGGTGATAGTGAGGTCAAGAAAGTTAATGGATTGGGATGATTCTAGTTCCATGGTGAACTTAATATTAGGATGGATTTGGTTGATTTTAGAAAGAAGTGAATCAGCTAAATTAGAATTCCCGGCTATGAATAACAAACAGTCATCCACATAACGAAACCAGTGTAGAATCTCCGGATTTTTCATGATCTGTGTGGATTCTAGATGATCCATGAAAATATCAGCTAAGAGAGGGGATAGGCAACTACCCATGGCTAAGCCATCAGGTTGTCTGTAAAATTTGTTATTGAAAACAAAAAAGTCTTGAGCTAGACAAAATTGTAATAATTGGATGATGGAATCTGTAGTAGACATGGTGATTGAACTGGCTCTAAGAAGAGAGTGTACCAGATTAATAGTTTCTTGTTTAGGGACAGAAGTGAAAAGATTGCTAACATCAAATGAAAGCATAGTAATGTTAGGACGAAGATTTATTTGTTGGAGTTTATTGACTAGATGACTAGTGTTTTTGACTGAAAAACGAGGGGTGAAGTTCGTCAAAGTATTAATGAGGTTCAATATAAATTTGGAAAGAATAGAAACAGGAGTGTTAATGAAGCTCACAACTGGACGAATAGGAATGCCCTCTTTATGTATCTTAGGTAAACCATACAGTCTAGGTGTCAACGGGTTACTTGGTATTTTATAATAAGGAGCAAACTGTTCTGAAAAAAATTCTGTAAAAGGCTTCAAGTTGTCTTTAAGTTTATTGATGAACTTTTTAGTGGGATCTTCAGACAGCAGTGTGAAGTTGTTGTTAGAGAGGAAGGTAATGACTTTGTCATTATAGAGTGTGTGGTCCATAATGACCAAGCAGTTTCCTTTATCTGCCTTGCTGATGATCAGATTGTTGGATTTAATTTTGTTTTTAATGGATTTGAGTGTGTTAAGATGATCAGAACGTTTCTTGTCTGAAAAATTAGGGAAAGAAATTGTAGATGATGTATTTTGAGAAGAAGATGGGAGATTAATAGAAGATATATTGTTAGATAGATTTAGTGAAAATTGGGAATTGGAAAGGTTAACTGAAAAAGATGATGAGTTGTGTTTATTTTTGAATTTATTAATGGTATTAAAACATGAATTTCTGATAGAAGTTTTTTGATTCAGAGGGACAGAAAGGTTTTGTATTATGATATCTAGCTCAATGGAGAGACTCTGAAGGTCCTTTACAGAAACCTTCTTAGGGATGGAGTATTTGAGGCCTAGATTTAAGAGATCAATTTCTTTCTTGTTAAATACAACTGAAGATAGGTTTTTTAGTCTAGGGTGAAAAACAAAGTTAGAAAAAGTGGTGTTACTGTTATTATTGTGTAAAATGACTTTGTTTCTGATGAGATTATTAAGTTTTGATTTGAGTCTGTTAAATTTAATAGAAGTTACATTGTCCAATTTGTCCTGAACATCATTCAAAAAGCTACTTAAATTGTCAAAACCAATAGTATCTAATAATGAGTCATATATTACCTTGAGCTTACAGTTTATGTAGTTGATCTTACTATAATGGTTACAAATCTCCTTCTTTAGAATTTTCAGCTGAAATGTATTCTTAAGGTTAATTGGAACATTTCCTGGAGTTTTCACCTTACAAAATTTAGGAAAAACCTTGTTGTCAATGCATCGGGAGATGAACCATATATCTAATTTAAGGATGCATCTTTTGGTGGCTAATCGCATGTACTGGGGAGCCAAGTTGACCATACCTTCAATATAAAAATCCACTAGGAAGAATTTCCTGTAGCTGGCTGTATACCATTAATTACAAGTAAAATTTAATAAAAAACTTTGGTCTTGGTAAAAGGTATATTATTTTAAAAAGCCCTATAGGGCTACAAACGTCGAACAGAACGTTTTCGCTCTAAAAAGAGCATCATCAGTGTTGCCTAAAATAAGTATAACCATATTAATTATCAAAATGTTGAACTTAAAGTGATGACCAAGGTAGAATCAAAGTTTGGTTATACTTACAAGAACATGGTGAGCCAACCAAAAAATACGAAGGTCAAAGCCTTTCAAAAATGGACTAAAAGTCACATCAAAATGCTAACATAGCAAATTCCAAAGGATGGATATAATCCCTAAGGATATGGCCCTAGGATAACATATGACTCCCACACGTTGTAAGTGGGTCAAAGGTAACAAATTAGGTCATTGTGTTACAAGAGCTGACACGCAACTAAGATGTGAGATATCAAAAGCGAATCTGTCTGATGTCAAGACAACAATTGTCAATGGAACTTGAAGTATCATGAAAAATTGGTTACACAGCTACTAAATTTATAGTTGTTTATAGTACAAGCAATGATAACAGCTAACATCAGTGTGTTGGAATTATAAAAATAAAGAGTTAGTGAGAATAGATTATCTAGATGTAAAATAGAAGGGGGGAATTTGAGTACCCACAATCATCAATGAAGTGTACGTAAATTAATGAAGAAAGGTAGGCAAAACAACATACAGATAATGTAATGTATGGTTTATGTTTTGAAATTAGATAATTTATATTTGTGAACCAACACAAATGATGGCTGAGAGACTGGCTGAAAAACTAGAGACAAAATAGGGGTCGTGATATCAAATGCTGAAAAAGTTGTAAATGCAAAATCTTATTTATAAATTAATAAAATATAGATGGGTTCATCAACACAATTTTACAAGACTGAAAAGGTTGTATTACAAGCTTAGTCCAAATTTCTTTATTATGTCCTTTTATGTTAAATAACATCTAGGGCAAAGAAAAATTAATAACTTGGATAAAAGTGTCTAAGCTACAACTAAAGTGGGGTCAGATGAAGATAAGTGTTGAGTAAGATTATTGAGTATATGAGAAAATTAAAAATTGTGTTTATTTGAGATAGATGAGTTTGTGATATATAAAGTAAATTTGACATCACTATTGAGACTAATGAACATTATTGAGAGACTGGGGACTCCAGAGACCAGGCAACCAAACAAACCAAATGATGAATGAAAGGTTAGCTGAATGGAATAACTACTAGATGTGTGAAACTTGAAAGATATATTGTACAGTATTATTGGTTGATTTAGTTTAGAATGAAATAGTTATGATTGGACACTAAACGAAAAACGGTTTGAAAAGATGATGTGGAGAGAATGGGATATATATTGAATAGATATAGTTGTGTACAAGTTGTAACAAATGGATGTTGCGGATATAGTTGAAATTGCTTTGTTTGGGAGAAGAAAAATTTTTTGAAGAAAGGATTAGATGATTATCGAAAATTGAGTGAACATGTGGATGTGTGTGAATAAGAAGAGAAAAGAAAGAAATAGAACAATATTGGTAGATGCGAATAATTAGGAGAAATAAAGTAATATAAGAAATCCTCCTAATTATTCGCATCTACCAATATTGTTCTATTTCTTTCTTTTCTCTTCTTATTCACACACATCCACATGTTCACTCAATTTTCGATAATCATCTAATCCTTTCTTCAAAAAAATTTTTCTTCTCCCAAACAAAGCAATTTCAACTATATCCGCAACATCCATTTGTCACAACTTGTACACAACTATATCTATTCAATATATATCCCATTCTCTCCACATCATCTTTTCAAACCGTTTTTCGTTTAGTGTCCAATCATAACTATTTCATTCTAAACTAAATCAACCAATAATACTGTACAATATATCTTTCAAGTTTCACACATCTAGTAGTTATTCCATTCAGCTAACCTTTGATTCATCATTTGGTTTGTTTGGTTGCCTGGTCTCTGGAGTCCCCAGTCTCTCAATAATGTTCATTAGTCTCAATAGTGATGTCAAATTTACTTTATATACCACAAACTCATCTATCTCAAATAAACACAATTTTTAATTTTCTCATATACTCAATAATCTTACTCAACACTTATCTTCATCTGACCCCACTTTAGTTGTAGCTTAGACACTTTTATCCAAGTTATTAATTTTTCTTTGCCCTAGATGTTATTTAACATAAAAGGACATAATAAAGAAATTTGGACTAAGCTTGTAATACAACCTTTTCAGTCTTGTAAAATTGTGTTGATGAACCCATCTATATTTTATTAATTTATAAATAAGATTTTGCATTTACAACTTTTTCAGCATTTGATATCACGACCCCTATTTTGTCTCTAGTTTTTCAGCCAGTCTCTCAGCCATCATTTGTGTTGGTTCACAAATATAAATTATCTAATTTCAAAACATAAACCATACATTACATTATCTGTATGTTGTTTTGCCTACCTTTCTTCATCAATTTACGTACACTTCATTGATGATTGTGGGTACTCAAATTCCCCCCTTCTATTTTACATCTAGATAATCAATTCTCACTAACTCTTTATTTTTATAATTCCAACACACTGATGTTAGCTGTTATCATTGCTTGTACTATAAACAACTATAAATTTAGTAGCTGTGTAACCAATTTTTCATGATACTTCAAGTTCCATTGACAATTGTTGTCTTGACATCAGACAGATTCGCTTTTGATATCTCACATCTTAGTTGCCTGTCAGCTCTTGTAACACAATGACCTAATTTGTTACCTTTGACCCACTTACAACGTGTGGGAGTCATATGTTATCCTAGGGCCATATCCTTAGGGATTATATCCATCCTTTGGAATTTGCTATGTTAGCATTTTGATGTGACTTTTAGTCCATTTTTGAAAGGCTTTGACCTTCGTATTTTTTGGTTGGCTCACCATGTTCTTGTAAGTATAACCAAACTTTGATTCTACCTTGGTCATCACTTTAAGTTCAACATTTTGATAATTAATATGGTTATACTTATTTTAGGCAACACTGATGATGCTCTTTTTAGAGCGAAAACGTTCTGTTCGATGTTTGTAGCCCTATAGGGCTTTTTAAAATAATATACCTTTTACCAAGACCAAAGTTTTTTATTAAATTTTACTTGTAATTAATGGTATACAGCCAGCTACAGGAAATTCTTCCTAGTGGACCTTCAAAATAAGTCCGTAATTGGATAAAATGGACAATTCTAAAGAACTTTTGTTTTACGGGCTTTTTTTACAAAACAATACTCTTCGAGTTATTTGCGAGTGAATATGTTCATGTTTCAACAAACAAAAATGCATTTCTATTCAACAGTTCATGGTAAATAACTCAAAAAGTAAGTATATTATCCAAAAAAATATTCTTAGCAAAAATATAGCTTATAAAAAACTTAAAAAAATGGTGTACCTACCTATATATGAAGCCTCGAAGCCTGTAGTGTAGACCTACCAGAAGCAGAGTTGTTGTAGCTAATGAAAAGTAATATCTTATTCGTCAAATTTGTCAAAAAATAAACCACAACTCATTGAAATATTTAATTTGAAATTTGACTGATAACAACCTACTTTTCATTAGCTATAACTCTGCTTCTACTGGGTCTACAGACTCAGTATATACACCATTTTTTTTCACATTTTTCTAAGCTATATTTTTGGTATGAATATTTTTTCGAAAAAATAATTACTTTTTGAGTTATTTGTGAAAATCCGTCGAAGAACATGTTTTTCTTGTTGAAAAATGAACATTCACTCGCAAATAACTGGAAAAGCTTTTACTTAGAACAAAAGTTGCTTAGAATTAATCAGTTTACCCAATGGCGGACTTATTTTGAACTGATGTTTTTTCACCTCCGAGAAGGGCTGAAAACCCACCTCCAGGGCAAAAGCAACATCGGCACTATATCCCTTTTTTCTTTGACATATTAGCATTGTTAGCTATGTGTGTACCAAATTTCATGTCAATTCAAGCGGCTCTTTAAAACCCACAGCAAAAAGCATAATATGTATGTATGTAAGAAAACTAAGGGTCTTTGTGAAAGTCCAGTCCATATAGTTATAGTTGAAGAGGGGGCGGCATAATTGGAATTGCACGCGGGCGATCAAACTGTTAGCGGCGGCTCTGTGAGCCAGCCATTTGTCTTTAACAACTGGTATAAAGTAATTTATTTATTTTTATATTTTGAAAAAATTCATACTGAAAAATAATTTTTAAAATCTATTGAACATAGTCAAATTTTAGTTTGCAAAAGTATTTTTTTAGTAAGTAGATTATTTTTAAAGTGTGCATTATGATGAACAGGACAATTTTATTTAAATGAAAAACAGGTGATCTTTCATGATGAATGAGTGTTATATACAGGGTGTCCCAAAAGTAGCGGAAAGGCCGAATAATTCGCGAAATGAACATCGGATCGAAAAAACTGAAAAATACGTGTTCAATAATTTTCAAAAATCTATGCGATGACACTAAACAAGTCCACCACTTCAACCCCTGGGTGTGGAGTGGGGGGGTAACCTTAAAATCTTAAATGGAACCCCTAATTTTTGTTGCAGATTTGGATTTTCCTTGTAAAAATAAGCAAATTTTATTCGAGCCATTTTGCGAATTGTGGATAGATAGCGCTATAATCGGAAAAAACGGTATATCGTGATACCACAGCAAAATTATAGAAACGGTCTAATATCTCGAGAAATATACTTCCAAATAAAAACTAAAAAACACGTGTTTAATATTTTTCAAAAATCTATAGAATGACACCAAACAGGAGTTTTCATTCCACACTCTGGAGGTGGGGTGAGAGTTAACTTTAAAATCTTAAATAGGAACCCCCGTTTTTTCTTGCAGATTGAGTTTCCTCCTTAAAAAATAAGTCACATTTATTCGAACTTTTTAGAATTGTTGACGGATGGCGCTATATTCGGAAAATGCGATTTATTTGCGCCATCTATCAACAATTCTAAAAATGTTTGGAATATGTGTGCCTTATTTTTCATAAGGATTCTATATCTGCAAAAATAAAGGGGGCTCCTTTTTAAGATTTTAAAGTAAAAACTTGGTTCGACACATACTCATGGTTAGTCTGCTCGCCAAAGTTGAAGGGAAGGCTTTGCAAGCATTGTATTCTTTTCAAACGGGTTTTAAAGAGAGGCGCAACTTTTGTGGTACCCATGACATTTCCATTTAAAAACTTGGTGTAGTGTTTAAATGTATGAATAATTCCTCACAACAGGGTTCAAACTAGGTTTTTTAGGTGGTTTAAACTACAGTAGACTCCCTCTATAACGAGAACTGAAATGGTGAATTAATTATCTCATTATAAGCGGATCTCGTTATATCAAACAATAATAATATTGAAATCTGTTGATGCCTCTTACGTAGTTTATTATGTGTCGATGGTCAACCTGAACAGTGAACAATGAGACTTCGCCGCCATAAATTGTAAATTTCCTATAGTATTCAATATCGGTCGATAAACAGGCAGATGTTTATTACAGGTGGCCGAGTTTATTATTGCACTGGCCTCGATAATAAGACAGATGTTGGGCATTTCTATGTACAGGTAGTTGGGGCATTTATTTATTTATGACCATTACAACGCTAAAAACAGGTAAAGACAAGTATTCTTCGATTTAAATTTTCCTCATTATAACCAAATATGCCTCGTAATAGAGCTTTATAGTTCAATAGGAATTTCATGGGACACCTAATGTACCTCGTTATAAGCGAAACCTCGTTATATCCGTGTTCGTTATAGAGAGAGTCTACTGTATATATTGTCATCCGAAATATACAAAATGTAATGTGCAACATCTTCACGTTTGGCCCCCCCCTAAAAATTTTTATATGGGCGCCCTTGGTTTTTAAATAAGTATAGCAAACTGTATGGGGTAATTCTTCATGAAAAAATAATGACAGTTTGCTTTATAAACGTATGTCCGCAAATGCTTCGTTTCCGAGATAGGGGGTGTTGAAATTTTTCTTACAAACTGACGATTTTCTAAAACCGGTTGAGATATGCAAATGAAATTTGGTACGTTTTAAGAGATAGTTATTGTGCATTTTTTGACATACAATTAAGAATTGTATTTTAACCATTGGCGCATATAAGGGTCATATTATCCGCATGCGCGCCAATGGTGAATATTAAATTCCTAATTTTATATAAAGAAATGCGCAATAACTACCTCTTAAAACCCACGAAATTTCATTTGCATTTCTTAACTGGTTTTAGAGCAATAAATAAATCGTCAGTTTGTAAGAAAAATTTCAACACCCTCTATCTCGGAAACGAAGCATTTGCGGGGATAGGTTTATAAAGCAAACTGTCATTATTTTTTCATGCAGAGTTTCGACTTAAAGTTTGCCACACTTTAAAACACCATGTATTAACGAAAAACAAGGCTAGATGTTAAAGTACCTAACTTTTTTATTATCCAACATAAGCAAATGAATAAAAAACAGAATGTTAACAAGACATGAGGCAATAGTTGCGTTTTAATTTCAGTATTTTATAAATGCTAGAATATTCCACAGGATCCACAGTTTGTTTGGTACACCCGGTATACAATGACAAAATTTACCTGTCTAGCAACAATATTATTACAGCGATATTGTTAAAGAATAAGGCTATAACCAGAGGCGGCTTTCCCTATTGTGCAGGGTGTGCGGTGCACACGGGCGCCGGGATGTTAGGGGCGCCAAGCACCAAAGAGCGGGTCCTTTACTTTGTTTCAACATAAAATATGAAACTTTTTTAAATAGGAGGCGGAAGATGAATCAGTAACTGACGCGAAAATACATTTTAACCCATTCGCTGCCGATCACGCGCCAGCGCGTTATGTGGTTACTTCAGTCAGGTGCCGTTCACGCGCCATCGAGTGACACGGTTACTTCAGTTAGGTGCCTTTTAACAAACTGGCTCCTCGCCAAGTTCCATCCTCTTCGATCGGCAGTGAATGGGTTAAAGTAAACTTGTACTATTTTCTATTAGATACCGCAATTACTAAATTTGACGAACGCTTCGAACTTTTAAAGCAAAATAATGACACTTTTTCGTTCCTTCAAAAATTAAAACACTGGAAGGATAAAACACTGCAGTAAGCGGAGCCCCGCATACTGCAGACTTTTTATCGGCAAATAGTTTAGTCGGGTTGGGCTGCTAGTGCGCATACCGAGCCAACTAAACACTCGGTTGGTGAAGAGGGAGCACACTATCAACAGCAGACCGACTATTCTCGAACGATTTAGTACTAAAGTTCTTATTTGACTGTTGAAGTTAGTAGTCAAATAATGAAAAAATTATCCAGAAATGTTATTATCGGTCTCATATAACGGAGGAGGAAATCCAAGAAGAGATTCCGAGAGTATTGAGTGCATCCAATTTACAGTGAAAGAAATAAGACGACGCGACGGTTAAAGTAACAGAGGTGATCCAGAAGATTGTCATGTTAAAATGGAACTGGGTAGGACACAGGAAGAATGAAAAACAACCGTTGGACGAAGCGAATTCTTAAATGGCAACCAAGGACTAGCAAAATAAGTAGAGGCAGACCTCAAACAAGATGGACTGGTGACATCAAGTGAATGGCTGGTCACGAATGGATGCAAAAAACAACAAACTAAAATGAATGGATACACCTAAGGAAGGCTTCCTTCTGGCGATGGATAGAATAGCTGTTGATGATGCTGATGATGAATTCTCAGTGATAGATTATTTAGTGGAAAATTCTACACAATGTATTCTAAATTACTTGATTACCCAAAAAAGTTTTTCGCCTTTTATCGGATGATCTTAGTCACCTTCAATGGACTAGTCATGCTAATTGGGCCATGCAGGTTTCTACAATTAACGATTGTGAATTAGACATTAGACGATGCCATTTTTTCGCAAAATATTCAAAAAATATTCGCACGGCACAGGTATTGGATACCAAAACTAGGAGAGAATTGAACTACCGACCGATAAACAATCGTCGTGTGTGCGCAAGTCCTTGTTAGCTCACACTGATTAAACTGTCAGACTTTGAAGTGAAGGCAAACTATCTGCCGATAAAAAGTCTGCAGTCTGCGGGGGCTCTTTTGGGTAGGTTGTTCTGACGCCGTGAATACCTATTGGCTCCCGACATCATTTAATATTGGACTATTTTACATCTGGATTTTTGTTTACAATATAAGTGTACCTAATACCCTCTAATACCCTATGTAATAGTACTAGGAATAGGTAGGTACCTATTCGACTATTCCATTTTGACTGCGCGTCTACCAAAGGGCGCCAGAGCATCGACTGCACACGGGCGCTACATGGGCTAGAGCCGCCTCTGGCTATAACATTAAAAAAATCACTTAATCGGACATGTTTCGGAAATTCAAGACATCAAAAATGACCCATTTTTAAGGTGGTGCGTTAATTTTAATTTCTTAGAGAAGTGTATAATAATCTTAGTATTTTTATTACCTTATGAAAAAAGTGCTTATAAAAAATAAGTATTCATTTAGCTCAGTAGACTAAGACTAAAACAACAAAAGTCTCGTATTTCTTTTGTTCTAATTAAAGAGCCTGAGACGTCCTTTATGAGACCGACCCTCAGCTGATGGTGTTTGGTTTAGAAACATCAACATCCCGCATTCTTTTAATTGCACATAACTTAAGTCTGATTCAGTCCACTCCGATTCCCAGAAGGATTTCTAGTCATGTTCCCTGGCAAACGTACACCCATTGTGTATTATCTTAATTCAGACCATCTATTCACTGGCATCGGGGTTTTCGCCATAGGCGTATCCGCGGGGTTCTAGAAGTTGTCCTATGGTGTTATTTTTGGAGCTGTCCAATTAATCACGTGATGTTTTTTTTTCATTTTTTAACCCCGCTCTCCCATGGTAATACATGGTGAAGTTTAAGACTATCTTCAGTTTTGCTACAAGGTATACATGTTTAAAACCACACATACAGTCGGAAAAATGAAAGATTACCCATGAACGATCACATCAATCACATATTTTGTATTTGCTGTCTTTTTCCATAAATAGTAAAACGAGAGAGAGAGAGAGAGAGAGAGAGAGAGATTATTAATAATCTGAATAATATGTGAGTGATATGATCGTTCATGGGTAATCTTTCATTTTTCCGATTGTACAGAGTTATTCACTATATTTCGACCCCCCTGTAAACTGCTTTATTTTCAGAATTAGAAAAAAACGTAAAATACAAAAGTTATTCGATTTTTAAATTATGATTTTTTTACATATATATATATATATATATATATATATATATATATATATATATATACATATATATATATATATATATAATATCATACTAGTGACGTCATCCATCTGGGCGTGATGACGTAATCGACTATTTCTTTAATGGAAATAGGTGTCGTGTGATACCTCATTCGAAAAGATATTGAATTCTCTATTTAGTAATATAAACATTACGATAATTATTTATACAGGGTGTCAAAAAAAAATGTTTTAATTAAATTAATTGACACAAAAAGAAGAATGTATCTAATTTATTTAATTAAAAATATCTTCTACTGCTGTTAGAAAACAGAAGTAAAAGTTTATTGCACAAATAAACATTGCTTTTTTGCTTAAATTCAATGTTCAAACTGAAAAGAGGTAGATGGGTGGCAGCTTGTATTTTACATTTTTTGCTTATTCTGTAAATAAAGCAGTTTACAGAACTGCTTTAAAAAAATTTGACCACCTTTTGGTCCTGGCAACATGCAAATTTGTTAAAAGGAGTCCTTTTTGAGTAAGATTGTGCAAAAAATCCGAATCAGAATATTTTTCCTAGCGGATGCGCAGTGGCTTTCTGGACTAATCAACTTTTGAGAAAAATGACATGATACCTTTCTTGTTTAGAATGGCCCAAAAAAACTAAAAAAATATTTTCCGGAGCAAAAAAAGGTAATCTTTTGAATTTCTTTAAAAAAATTGTTTAAACAATTTCTCGCCAAAAATTTCGCCATGTACTCTTCATATTTCCTTAAAGGAGACATTTTTGAATAGTAATGCGCAGAGAAACCGAATCATAATTTTTTTTCAGACGGGAGCTGCCTCACAATATGGACTAAATGTTTCTTGCTAACATTACATTGTTTGATAAAATTACTGTCTAAACAATTTGGCAACACAGCCAGTTTAGCCAATGGGTAAGTATAGAAAAGTGTTCAGGTTTCTACATTATTACTCAGTCATCATGTAGAAATCTACAATTAAGTTGAAAATGTTACTACAGTATAATGCTACAGTAGAGCCATCTCTAGGATCAGAAACAAATTAATTAAGGGTTTATATCAACCTTAATTTAAAAATAAAATAATACTATCATACTTTCAAAAAATGTGCTTGAAATATTGATTTCAACTCCTACGATCCCCTTTAAGGATAGCCGTGACACGATTTTGATAGGCAAACCGTGCAAGTCGTATTTGTCTATGTATGAAATTTAATAAAAAAAATGTTTCATCCGGAAAGCAGATGGGTCAGGTCGACCTATATTCGGATCCCGTACCATTAAAACTGTTTGTTTTTCGTCCTATATTTAAAAATTTTATATGCTTCCACTTTTATTTTCACTGCCTACAATCTCGCTCCCTGCTTGGCAACCTTCATGATTCTTGCAAACGTTTATAATAATTATAAAAGAAAATAAATAATTCCCCGCACGCCAATGCCGCTCAGTGTTCGCTCAATGAAACCGTAAGTGGACCACGTGTAAATTGCTCTCTCGTAAAAATAAAAGTTGTTTCGGGATTTTTTGGCAAATTGACAAGGACGTCGCGACGCCAGAGTCCAAAGGATTTCTTGGAAAATTTATCAGAGATGGATCGTTTCGTGGAACTCGATTAATTCTGGGAAATCGGAGAAATTCGTAATTCTGGGAGATCTTGTTTTCGGATAAACATCACTTACAAACAAATATTTCTCGGTTGTGTAGGCGTTTATAAAAGTTTGATTATATTATATTTTTTGTGTTATTTATGGTTTATTCTCATAGCTGTTGTTTTAATCAGATCAGAGATCAAAGTTACTGTATATTTTCGTAAAATGAAAATCAGACGAATACAAAACTGTGTCTAGTTTTGTTAAAATCCTTCATTGACATGCGGTATGCCATGCCGCACCCAAAATATATTTGTTCTACAACCACTATTCAAAATGCACTTTTCTGTACAGTTTTATGTTAACAAACTTAATATTTTCTCACAGTATAAGATATATGACATTAGTGTGCAGAAAAGTGACGTTTCTGTGCCGGAAAGTTCTTTTCTGCACAGTTGACTACCTCATTCTGAGTAACGTTATATTCTTTTTACATCCGTGGTTAAAGTTTAGACAAATATATAACCTATAAGACAATTATTATATTTAACTAAAGAATAGAAATTAAATTATGGATGTTAAAGCTGTTTTATTTTACAATTTTATTCTTAATAAACATTTTATAATTATCAAATAACCAATAAGGATTTAGCAACCTCAACAAGATACGTCGAATGAAGTAGGTTTATAGAAATCCGTGACTGCATAAATTATAACGTCAAATGTGACACGATTGTGTAATATTTTTTTAAATAGTTTAAATTTAAACAAATTCAGGCAGTGCATTAATTTTTTTATTTGATTTCTGTGTAGTTTGTTTAGGTATAAGGAAATTGATTAGTATTAATTAAATGCAATTTAAAATTGATCACATATTATAATTAATCTTCGTTTGGAAATTGTGATTTTTATTTTTAGGAAAAACTGTGCTTGTAGAAAAAGTATAGTGTGTATCACGTGCAGAAAGGTAATTTCTCATTCGTTTGAATTGCCTCACTCGCTTCCGCTCGTACCGCAATTTTTCAAACTCGTGAGAAATTAGTATCTTTCTGCACTTGTTGCACAATATACTATTGTTGTAAAACGTGTTTTATAAAATATTCCTAGAATAACATCTGTGTACCTTCAAGTGGTGTGTAGTTGTACTTGCCCCAAGTGCTGCAGTTTTAGTATGTTTAGTCTTTGAGCTGCATTGACGTAAAGTTTTCTTGCGATATCACATACCGCATGTCAGAGTTAGTGTTGCCTAAATGCAAGACCAAGATGAGACTTAGAGAGTCTTGGTCTTGCGCCAATACACCTGGTCTTGGTCTTGCACTCTCGGTCTTGGTCTTGGTCTTGCAGCAAGAATCTTGCAAGTCTCTCAGTTACCCATTAGCCTAGTGCTATTTATTTATTAAGCGTTACTTTAGATCTTAGAACAACGTACATTTCACAGATTCTACAAGTGCCGGTGGGGGATGGCGTCTATTTGCAGTATTATAGTCGGTGTAAGAGAGAGAAGGTATTCGAAATCATGAAATAACAAATGCTATATTATTTGCTATTTCATCATTTCAAATACGTCCTCTCTTTACACCGACTATAACACTACGCATAGACGCCATCCCCCACCTGCACCTTTAAAATCTGTACACTGTAACAGAGTAGGCACATTTTAATCTTGAATTAACATAGCCATAGTAATGACCAATAAAATTAATAAATAATGTCTAAACTGACATTGGGTAAGGTGTGATCCCACGATCGGCACGATCTAAGCGATCCGTGCCAATGCTCTAACTAACTGAGCTATCCATGGCCCACGGGAGTCAGTTTCTTAATAAACGTTTGCATTTAATAAGCTTACATGTGCCAAAACATGGTTAAAATACAAAAAAACCAAATTAATGACATAAAGTTGACTGTATTTCAAAGACCATTATCTGTCTAGAAAGGGATTGATCGACTCTCACCTTATATGAGATGGAATAAAATACTTATACCTATAACTTGCCATTTCTTTAAATAAAAAATAAAATACAATACAAATTAAATTACAGAACATTACGTAATTACTTTGACGTTACTGTTACTAAGACTTTATCATAATATTAATTTTTTTTGGCCAAGAATTAATACAAAGTACAATTCTTTATAGAAGATAGAGAAAATGGGAGTGCGACAATGGGAATTCGTGGCACAGGACCGACAAACATGGAAGGCAAAAGTAAACGCGGCAAAGACTCACGAAGAGTTGTAACGCCATTGATGATGATGACAATTCTTTATACTCGTTACTATCCAATACCCTAAGTAGGATATTGTTACTTTCCCTAGTCCAATAGTCCAATACCCTACCGATCTTTCGTTACTTTAAATATTTCGGTATTTTGTTTATAGAGTAGCCGGAATTATCTGTTAATTTGTCTCGTTACTTTTGAATAACAAATAATACTACAATGATTAAAGTAATTTAAAAAAGCATGAAAATAGAGACTTCATCTGTAAGTTTAAAATGCGAAAGTGTCAATGAAATTTATTTTAAACTGTTAATTTTTTGTTTGTAGTCTGCTGCGCGATTAAAAAGAGTAATGAGTTTTCTTTATCAAAGATAAGCATACCGAAAACTGAAAAGGTAACATAATCTGTTTCGCGATTAACAACGAGACATGTGTTGGTGTCATAAACGCCGAAATATATGCATATCAAAGACAGAAACTTATTGTTCATTATGTTAAAATATAATAGAAATAGACTGTTGTTTGATAGTTAGTCGAAAATAGCCATAGGCGTAACCGGGGGGGTTTTGGGGGTTATAACCCCCCATTGGGATGTACTTTGAGCTCTATACGCTTAGCACCATACCCCTCGGAGACCTTCCAGTAGTTGTAACCCCCCCCCCTAGGATTATCCTGGTTACGCCTATGAAAATAGCCGCGCATTTTCAGCAAATTTTGGTTTGTAACCGATATCGCACACTCAGCACAAACAATGTTAGTCTATAGGCCGATAAAATTTGTAATATTAAATTTTTTATCAGCTCAGCTCTGAGATGACACAATATTTTTAAAATGTGGCGGCTATTATCAAAATCTGGACAATTAATTTCAAAGTGAAGAAATCGTCTGCTTTTTTTTTACATTGTACTTATGATCTGTGAGTACGTATAAAATGTGGCAAATGTTCTTTAAATCGATACTTTGATTCGCTATGTATGCTTATTGTTCGTAATGTGCATAAGTCCAATTTTACAAATTTTTGTTACATATTTTTTGCGTCTCATAGAGTCTCTATGCATCTAAGCATATACCCCAAAATATTATACTACCTAAATGACACTCGATTCTAACTGCAAGATGCAAGAGTCTCGCAGGATTAGTCTTGTTCTTGCTCAAATCTTGCAGGGTCAGTCTTGGTCTTGCTAAAATTAGGCGGTCTTGGTCTTGCGAAAATGCAAGAACAAGACCAAGACTGCAAGTCCAAGACCGGTTTTGGGCAACACTAGTCAGAGTTTACGTCCTGAAACATAACCTACCGCTTTTCAAATTGGATATTCTTCTCCTTCTGCTTCTTCGTAATACCTACATTCAAAAATCGGTATTGTATACATTCTATATCCTCTTTTGTAAGTCGTCAAAAAAATTTGGGATCCGGTTCTGCTTCTACATAGTTTGAATTACGATATAGAAAACTTAATGAAAAAATAAATATAGTTCAGCTATAAATCATAGTGCATGTTGTAGTATGTGACGTGGCTAATATTTTGAGTTATTTTAACTAAATAATGTGCTTTGAACTGTTTATATTCTAAATCGTAGTTGGAGTATGAAAACTAATAAATATGCCTCGTGCGAAAAACTTGCAAAAATAATTATTGATCCTATCAAAGTAAGGTTCGTCAAAAACGAATAAAGTTTGATTAAACAAGAAACTGACTCTTTCTCTCCTATGGCGCTACAGCCCATGTAAACTGACTATACTAAATTCACATTTAAGATGCAGTAGAAATAACCAAACCAAGACACGTTAAATGCTACTAGGAGCACTCCCGAATCATAATTTACAATGTATAAACTTTGCAAATCATTATTTGGGATTTACAATGTATATACATTGTAAATTATGTTTCGGGAGTGCTCCTAGTAGCATTTAACGTGTCTTTTGTTTATTTCTACTGCAACAGGATCTGGAACACTACGCGTGAAGAAGTCATTAGTGTTATATGGACATAAAACATGATGTAGGATGTGGCTTTGTAATAAATGAAAGACTGCAATGAGGGCTATTAGACTTTAAACCAGTCAATTAAAGAATCTGTATTATACAATAAGGGGTAATAATAATAATATCGTATGGCAATTTTTCCGGGGAGATCCTTTCGGATTGTTCCGGCGCCACTGCATATTTAACCCTGTTTGAAGTAGCTAGTGTGAAGCACACTAGCCCAGGGGCGACGGCTTAACGTACCCTCCGAAGTACGTTGAACGGCTCGTATCATTTTTAAAAATGAAAATGTCGTGATTAGTGCCGAGAATTAACCCTGTTTGAAGTAGCTAGTTTCGATGCACACTAGTCCAAGGGGACCGACGGCTTAACGTACCCTCCGAAGCACAGTGAACGGCTCGTAGCATTTTTGAAATGAAAATGTCGTTATTGGTGCCGAGAATTGAACTCGTGTTCTCTGGCTTATGAAGTCAGTAGGAACCTTGCTGCTAAGCTACGGCCGTTAACAATAAGAGGTAAATATAAAATAAGGGTTAAATCGCATTTAACTATATTCCTAGTACATGAACCAAACAATGTAACACATACATGGTATTTTGCAGTACTTGTCATAATCTACAAAGGTGTGTTGTATCATAAGCTTTCGTCAAGTCCACAAATAATAGATGAGTTTATATGTCCCTAGCCATACACTGTTGATTCAGGTTGGTTGAAGTGTAGATGTGATGTGATCAATGCAAGATGGTCCAGCTCTAAATCCTGCTTGCTGTTCTAGCCCAAGTGATTCATATTCGTTTTCTGCTAGCGTTTTCATAACTCTTCCGTACAATCCACTGAGAGTGCTGGTGTAGCTGAGATTCGACGGTAGTTCTTGCAGTATACTTTTTTATGGGTCGGTGTAATCCACCCTTCTTTCCAGCTTTCAAGTATATTATCTCTGTTTAGGTATCTATTAAAAAGTTCTGTCAGCATATTAACAAACGTTGTGCTGTATTTTTCAAAAGTTTAGCAGGGATTCCTTTTGGTCCTTTTATTATTTTTCATGGTTTTTATAAGTTTGACAGTTATGTCATCTCCGATGCTTATTTCTGGTCTTTGGGATTTGGTATTTTCTGGGTGTTTGTTGGAGATGTTCAGGTCTGGACTCTTATCAATATTGTCAATGAAAATTGAGCAGCCTTCATTTTCATAAAAAAATGTTATCAAAAATTATTATATTTTATTAAGAGCAGTTAACAATATACAGGCGAATATACACTCCTTTTATAATTGCTTGATTATTACAATCCTAGTAAAACATCGGCATCGACTGCATCGATCTAGCAGAACGGCACACCTTTCGCTGTTTCGAAAGGTGTTAAAAAAATGTTTTAATTAATTGAGACAAAAAGAAGAAAGTATATAACTTATTTAATTCGAAATACATTTTGCTGCTGTCCAAAAACAGAAAAAAATATTCATTTGATAAATAACTGAAGAATGAATTTATTCCAACCCAAACGTCCTCACTGTATTTGTTTATAAGCCAAAAAATTGTTTATAACTTTAAAACAGTGCTGAGGCCGCTTAAATAATCCAATTTTAGTTCTGTAAAGTGTATTACATAGGTAGAGCGCCTCTTTATATGTAAAAAAATGAGCAAACTTATAAATGGTCTACTTTTTGTTCAGAAACTTTTTAAAAAATTTTAATTTTTTTAAAAAAATTTAGATTGCAAAATCTATTAAGTCGATTTTAATGAAATTTGGTGGACGATTTAAGTATGTTGTAAGAATTTTCTAAGTAAATTACGAAGGTTCTAAGTGCAACTAAAGTCGTTGAAAAACATTGAATAAAAACAGACTTATTTTGTCCCCTTATTTTGTATTTATTGCTATTTTGCAGAAAGGTGCAGAAAGGTTTTGCAAAAATTTAAGACATTTTTAACCGGACGAATACAAAATTCAATTATCTTTATTTTATTTCCCCACGACATTTTTCCAAAATGAATCGTTAAGCAAACAAAGTAGAAAAAAATCGATGTTTTTCGAAATTTTTATATATTTAAATTTTTTTTTAATGTTCCGGGCATATTTGAGAAGGAGCAATAAATTATTATTATTGAAGCTGTCGCCTAACTTTATATGCAAAATCCGAATGCCACCTCGCACATCCAATAATAGACGTTTTTTCACAGATCCGCCCTGGTCTATTGTTGTTCTAGCTCAAGTGGTTCATATTCGTTTTCGACTAGTTTCGACGTTTCTCTTTTTTATGGATCGGTGTAATCCATCCTTTCCAGATTTCAGGTACCTATATTATCTCTGTTTAGGTATCTATTAAAAAGTTCTGTCAGCATATTAGCAAGCCTTGATGTTGCATTTTTCAAAAGTTCAACAAGGATTCCTTCTGATCCATAGGCTTTTGATTATTTTTCATGGTTTCTATAATTTTGACAATTAGGTCATTTCTGGTCTATTGTTTTTCAGTAAAATTGAGTAATTTTCATAAAAAAATCGTTAGCAAACAATTTTCTTTTATTAAGAGCAGTTAACAATATACAAAGAAATATACACTCCTTTTATAATTGCTTGATTATTACAATCCCAGTAAAGCATATTCAATAAATTGTCTTATCGATCTAGCAGAACGACACACCTTTCGCTGTTTCGACACCTTGACCTTAGGCTCAATTTAGGAACACCGTTCTTTGTACAATACCCACATCCCATTGCAATGCAGTACGCACCCAATTCATCTAAAACAAACATTAAACATCGGTCGGTGTCGTTAAATAAGCAAGCAGCAGTAACTAAAGCGATTTTGAACGTGACACAGACACAAGAGCTAAAGAATCAGCGTGGCTGGAAAGCCTATAAAAACCAGTCAACAGTACTACACGCGTTTTTACTACTTCTTGAGAGATTCTTGAAACTCGCGAAGGCTCCCATAGATAGGATAATGGTATACCCCACAAACCATACATACTCATAGACGTTTCACGTAAATTGTCAAGGTCAAGACAGCAAATTAGTTACCATTCCAATCCAGAGATGTTGCTGTCAGTCAATTCTCTTGTCATATTTAACAACTGAGAGTTGACAAATTAATTTGTTATGTATTTACTTTTTATTTTACAGTTTGTGGCTTAATTATTTTATTATAGATTATAGTGGTGTTACGTTTTTAATTAGATTTAATCACAATTTTAATCAAGTTTATTAACCTCCTCTCCGTTTTTATGAGTAGAGTTTTTAGTTTACATTGATCATCCCGTGTTGTGTTTCTCCACATTAAAAAAAAAACAATATAATAGATCCTGGAAACAGTTTATTCCAATAGACAAGTGTGTCATCAACATTTCGGACCTATATATTTTTGGAAGTTTGTAAAAGATTATAAGGTAATATTTATCTAAACAATCATCCTACAAGATTCTTTCAAAAATTTTCATTCAACTCGTTACACATCAGTGCTTTCACGTGACACATAGCAGTAGTGTTTAGCATTTTGAAAACAAATTGGAATATTTGAAGTTTTCAGTAAAATATGGAATAAAACATTGAATTGTCTTTCTGTTGTTTTAATTTCCTGCGAAATTTCATCAAAGATCCCGCAAAATTTATAATTTGAAATTCTCACGTAACTAAAATTTGTCAATTTAGTTCCCATTCCAATCAAGAGATGGCGTTAATTCGATCCGAAAGATTAACATGGTCGTGAAACGTCTATGAGTATATATGGTTTGTGGTATACCCATTCCAGAGCATGGTCCATGGTCTACTCCACTTTATCAATGCCTCATGCAGGTAGGTTTTGAAGAGTGTTGTAGATAGACTGCACCTTCCTTTAGTCTCTTATTTACCCTAAGATTCTCGGAGAACTGGCTGTTAATCTTTATTTTTGATCAAAGATCGTTGTAGAATTGTTGTATTGCTTTCACAAGTGTAATATTTTCTGTATCTGTAGAGTAGTCAATTCCCACAGCACTTAGGCCACAATAATTGACCCATTGTGTATCCTCCCAGGGAGCTGTCGTCCTTACCTCATTGTCCATCCTGCCATTTCCAGGAAGGTGGATAAATGACCAGGGGACAAGTCTCTTATGCCGGCAGGCGACGTATACTCTCGTATTGACGATAACTACGAACATTCACATAGGACATGCTCGACAGTTTCGTCGTCTCGTTCAAGCTTCCTGTATAGAGGTGTGTCTACTAACCCCAGTGTGTGAAGATGTTTGCTTAGTTGACAATGGCCAGTTAAAAAACAACTGTCAAGTGTAGGTTTTTCCTTGTTAGTGCAGTCACTGAAGGTT
The DNA here is from genome assembly GCF_917563875.1 of Diabrotica virgifera virgifera. Classification (NCBI taxonomy): domain Eukaryota; kingdom Metazoa; phylum Arthropoda; class Insecta; order Coleoptera; family Chrysomelidae; genus Diabrotica; species Diabrotica virgifera. The sequence continues at coordinate 217,865,071 of NC_065448.1, read as the reverse complement.
TTCACCTCCGATATCGTTGAACCTCCATCGATTTTCATGAAAATTGGTGAGTAATTAGAGGATACCTCAAGGAACAAAGGTGACATGACGCCAACTTGCGCTTTTACCCTGGGGGTGGATGCCACCCCTTCTCGGGGGTGAAAATTATTTTGTTAAAAATAATACCATAAGTCGATAGAGGGACAAATTATAAGCCAAATTTGTTATATAAAGTTATAAAAATAAATCAACACTTTTTGAGTTATTAAAGACCAAAGATTTTATTTTTTCGTAAAAAAATGCCTGTTTTAAATCGGTTTTTCACGTATAAATCACAAACTATAAGCTTTTACAAAAAAGTTATTATTACTGAAATTGAAGATAATAAAAAATTGAATACATTCCTGAGATAAAAAACTAAACTAATGTTAGTTCAAAGTGAGTTACTGGCAATTGAATGTGTATTCTTTCGACGAGTACTCAAATCTAAGTATTCAAGCTTAATAACGGGAAAACGATGCAATGTATAAAATATTCCTGCCAAAAATTTGTCAAAGTACTTTGGAATACCTATTAAATGAGCTTCAGAACAAGGTAATAGCGTCAAAATTAAGCAAGTTATAATGAAAATAAAAGAACGGTTTCGAATTTTTTAGGAAAAAGTGAAAAATAAAACATACGCCATTTCCACAAAACTTAAAATTTATAGTAATCCTTACAAGAACTTCTGTATATTAGCATAATTAATGTTTTCGATAATTTTGACCGGTTTAGAATGCATGTTTTTGAAAAAAAGATATAATTTAAAAAATCTTGATTTTTATAATTATTGTTATTCTCATATTCTTTTGATAATAACTCCAAAAATACTCAATATACGTAAAAAATTATATACAACCAAATTTTGGTTTGTTCTGTGCCAAATATTTCACCTGTTTTACTATTTCTATAGGGTAAAAAATATCCGAGATAGAAACGTTTAAATCTTAAATTTTGCTGTGGGAACCATGCAACCGGGGTCATTTAACCTTTTATTTTTAAAAAAGTAAGGGGTTTAAAAGATTAGGTTCAACGTGATTAAATAGCACTTAGAATTAATTTTCAAACAGTTTTTAGATGAACCTGATATGGTAAACACGAACGAAGTTATGAAAAAAAAATAATGACTTTTTTGGAAAAAATTTTAAAAGATAAATTTTGAAAAAATTTTGGAGCATAAATTTTAACGCCACCAACATGTTCGGGGGCTCATTTGATAGATATTTTTAAGAACTTTGACAAATGTTTAATAAGTTTATGTTACAAAATGCATCAATTTCCCGTTATTTCAGCTTGAATACTTGGAGTTTTTTACAAGCCGAAAAAAATATACATTCAATTACCTATAACTCACTTTTAGTTAACATTAAAAGGTTTTTCTAGTAAGGGTTTATTTCATTTTTTATTGGCTTTAATTTTGATAATAACTTTTTTGTAAAAACTTACACTTTTTGAGTTATTGATGAAAAATCGGGCAAAAACATGCATTTTTCTCAAGAAAAATTAAAATCTTTGATCTTTAATAACTCAAAAAGTTTTGATTTATTTTAATAAGTTTATATAACAAATTTTTCTTAGAATTTGTCCCTCTATCGAATTATGGGGTTATTTTCAATAAAATAATTTTCATCCCCGAGAAGGGGTGGCATCCACCCCCAGGGTAAAAGCGCAAGTTGGCACCATGTCACCTTTGTTCCTTGAGATATCCTCTAACCACTCACCAATTTTCATGCAAATCGATGGAGGTTTAACGAAATCGGAGGTAATAGCTCATATCCACCTTCAGTGACTCCACTATGTCATTCTCAAGTACTTTTCTGATGCTGACTTCCCAAGGTTCCTTAGTGTTACCTTGGCAAGTCTACAGCCTAGCCCTTCTTCTCACCTTTTCACGGTTTGAAGTGTAATATTAATACACAAACTTTCCAGTATTTGCCATAGTCTACATAGGGGTATTGTATTTCGTCTTCGTCAACTTCGGAGCTTTCGTCAAGTCCACGAATAATAAATGAGTTGATTTATCTTTAGCCAAGATCCTCTAACATCAAAACCTGCTTGTTGTTCTAGCTCAAGTGGTTCATATGCGTGTTCGACTAGTTTCCACGTTTCTCTGTTTTATAGATCGGTGTAATCTCTCCTTTTTTCCAGATTTGAGGTACCTATATTATCTCCCTTTATTTATTAAAAAGTTCTGCTTGTTGTTATTCAAAACCTGCTTGCTGTTCTAGCTCAAGTGGTTCATATTCGTTCTCGACTAGTTTCCACGTTTCTCTTTTTTATAGATCAGTGTAATCTATCCTTTTTTTCCAATTTCAGGTACCTATATTATCTCCGTTTATTTATTAAAAAGTTTTGCTTGTTGCTATTCAAAACCTGCTTGTTGTTCTAGCTCAAGTGGTTCATATTCGTTCTCGACTAGTTTCCACGTTTCTCTTTTTTATGGATCAGTGTAATCTATCCTTTGTTCCCAATTTCAGGTACCTATCTCCGTTTATTTATTAAAAAGTTCTGTCAGCATATTATAGCAAGCGCTGGTGTTGCATTTTTCAAAAGTTCAACAGATTCCTTCTGATGCATAGGATTTTGATTATTTTTCATGGTTTGTATAATTTTGACAATTAGGTCGTTTCTGGTCTATGGTTTTGCTATCTTCTGGGTGTTTGTTGGATATTCAGGTCTGGACTCTTGTCAATGAAAATGCAGTTATTTTCATTTTCATAAAAAAATAAGAGCAGTTAACAATATACAAAGAAATATATACACTCCTTTTATAATTGCTTGATTATTATCCTATCCCAGTAAAACATATTCAATAAATTGTCTTATCGATCTAGCAGAACGGCACACCTTTCGCTGTTTCGACACCTTGACCTTAGGCGCAATTTAGGAACACCGTTCTTTGTACAATACCCACATCCCATTGCAATTCAGTACGCACCCAATTCATCTAAAACAAACATTAAACATCGGTCGGTGTCGTTAAATAAGCAAGCAGCAGTAACTAAAGCGATTTTGAACGTGACACAAGAGCTCAAGAATCGCGGTGGCTGGAAAACCTATAAAAACCAGTCAACACTTACTACACGCGTTTTTACTACTTCTTGAGAGATTCTTGAAACTCGCGAAGGCTCCCATAGATAGGGTAATGGTATACCCATTCCAGAGCATGGTCCATTGTCTACTCTACTTTGTCAGTGCCTCATGCAGGTAGGTTTTGGAGAGTGTTGTAGATAGACCGCACCTTCCTTTAGTCTCTTATTTACCTTAAGATTCTCGGAGAACTGGCTGTTAATCTTTATTTTTGATCGAAGATCGTTGTAGAATTGTTGTATTGCTTTCACAAGTGTAATATTTTCTGTATCTGTAGAGTAGTCAGTTCCCACAGCACTTAGGCCACAATAATTGACCCATTGTGTATCCTCCCAGGAAGCTGTCGTCCTTACCTCATTGTCCATCCTGCCATTTCCAGGAAGGTGGATAAATGACCAGGGGACAAGTCTCTTATGCCGGCAGGCGACGTATACTCTCGTATTGACGATAACTACGAACATTCACATAGGACATACTCGACAGTTTTGTCGTCTCGTTCAAACTTCCTGCATAGAGGTGTGTCTACTAGCCCCAGTGTGTGAAGATGTTTGCCTAGTTGACAATGGCCAGTTAAAAAACCAACTGTCAAGCGTAGGTTTTTCCTAGTCATTCCCAAGTACTTTTCTGACGCTGACTTCCCAAGGTTCCTTAGTGTTACCTTGGCAAGTCTACATCCTGGCCCTTCTTCTCACCTTTTCACGGTTTGAAGTGTAATATTAATACACGAACTTTCCAGTATTTGCCATAGTCTACATAGGAGTATTGTATTTCGTCTTCGTCAACTTCGGAGCTTTCGTCAAGTCCACGAATAATAAATGAGTTGATTTATCTTTAGCCAAGATCCTCCAACATCAAAACCTGCTTGTTGTTCTAGCTCAAGTGGTTCATATTCGTATTCGACTAGTTTCCACGTTTCTCTTTTTTATGGATCGGTACAATCTATCCTTTTTTTCCCGATTTCAGGTACCTATATTATCTCCGTTTATTTATTAAAAAGTTTTGCTTGTTGCTATTCACAACCTCCTTGTTGTTCTAGCTCAAGTGGTTCATATTCGTTCTCGACTAGTTTCCACGTTTCTCTTTTTTATAGATCAGTGTAATCTATCCTTTTTTCCCAATTTCAGGTACCTATATTATCTCAGTTTATTTATTAAAAAGTTCAGTCAGCATATTATAGTAATTATAGCAAGCGCTGGTGTTGCATTTTTCAAAAGTTCAACAGATTCCTTCTGGTGCATAGGCTTTTGATTATTTTTCATGGTTTGTATAATTTTGACAATTAGGTCGTTTCTGGTCTATGGTTTTGCTATCTTCTGGGTGTTTGTTGGATATTCAGGTCTGGACTCGGACTCTTGTCAATGAAAATGCAGTTATTTTCATTTTCATAAAAAAATAAGAGCAGTTAACAATATACAAAGAAATATATACACTCCTTTTATAATTGCTTGATTATTATCCTATCCCAGTAAAACATATTCAATAAATTGTCTTATCGATCTAGCAGAACGGCACACCTTTCGCTGTTTGGACACCTTGCTCTTAGGCGCAATTTAGGAACACCGTTCTTTGTACAATACCCACATCCCATTGCAATGCAGTACGCACCCAATTCATCTAAAACAAACATTAAACATCGGTCGGTGTCGTTAAATAAGCAAGCAGGCAGCAGTAACTAAAGCGATTTTGAACGTGACACAAGAGCTAAAGAATCGCCGTGGCTGGAAAACCTATAAAAACCAGTCAACACTTACTACAGGCGTTTCTACGACTTGAGAGATTCTTGAAACTCGCGATCCCGCGAAGGATCCCATGAATCACAGTGGTTGCGTATGCGTCGGCAGGTTTGATTGATCGAGGCTCTTGATCTGTCAATATTATTGGTTGGGCGTGAGTTTTTTTTATATCTCGGTAAAGTTCGGCAAATTAGGACACTAACAATATGTATTGAACACATTTTATTGGTGACGTTTTAGTTTAGAATGGGAACATGCGCGTAAGTTGTTTTTTTTTTCAAATATTTTATTTAATAAACACACTGGTTAACAATACATTTTAGTTGTTAATTTTAACACAAGACAGTGGCGTTGCTAGTGTTTTGTTTTCACTAGGTCAACAGTAGTCTAGTTATCTTTTATCGATTTTCGTATTACTGCTTTTAATTTATATATAAACGGCATGATTATAATCATTCTCTTTGCCTTGATACCTATGCGAGGTCGGCTTCCCTACCGTCAAAATTTCTAACTTGTGTCATACAAACACCAATCACTTTACCGACATGTCCTGCTTAAGTGTCGCCCACCAAGTCTTCTTTGGTCTTCCTCTCCTACTCCTTCCAGGAATCTGCACTTCAGCTATTCTTCGTATTGGGTGATTAACGTCTCAACGTTGAACATGACCAAACCATCTTAATCTATGCTTTCTCGTTTTGGCATCAATTGGTGCCACCCCTAGACTTTTGTAAATATACTCATTCTTAATTGTATCCTTCTTTGTCATTCCACTCATCCATCTAAGCATTTTCATTTCCGCCACATGCATTCATTGTTTCTCTTTCTTTTTAACTACCCAACATTCAGTTCCCTACATCATAGGTGGTGTTGCGGCTGCTTTATACAATTTTCCCTTCAGCTTCATTTAATTTTTTTTTTGTTACACAGCACAAAACTCGCTTCCTTTTACTTCAACCTTCTTCTTATTTAGGTGCCATGTCCGTATTAAGACGTTAGCCGTCATCATGTTTACCAGTTCCTGAAACCTGTCTCTATCGGTTGCTGCGCGAAATACCTGTGATGGAACCACACCATTGTCGTAATATTACACAACCATGAAAATTTCTTTCGATCCATCCATCTCCTCTTTTCTTCCACGTTTCCTTGTATTATAAGGCAAAGTAGATGGTATTTCTCTAATCATATGGCCGAAGTATTCTGTTTTCCTCCACTTCATCCTTCTTCTTCTTTAAGTTCCATCTTCTATCAAAGGTTGGAAATCATCATGGCAATGCGGACTCTGTTGACTGCCGCTCTAAATAGCTCTGCACTACTGCATTCGAACCAGTTCTTAAGCCAGGATGTTCGTCGTCTTCCCACATTTCGCTTTCCTCTGATTTTGCCTTGCATAATAAGTTGTAATAATGAGTATTTTTGCCCTCTTAACACATGTCCCAAGTACTCCCAAGTTTTCGTCTTTTTATAGTTAATATTATTTCCGGTTTATTTCCTATCCTTCTAGTTACTTCCACGTTTGGCATTCTTTGAATCCATGATATTCGGAGGATTCTTCTGTAACACCAAAATTCAAAGGCGGCCAACTTATTCAGATGGACTTGTTTTAATGTCCACGCTTCCAAGCCATAAAGAGGAGTAGAGAACACGTAACACCGAAGCATGTGCTTAAGTATTTGTATAGTTATCCACACTCTCAATTACAGTATCTACAATAGTCAATTGGATGTGTGCATGTGCTGATTTAGTCATGATCATGCATTTAGTTTTCTTTAAATTCATCTTCAGTCCGTACTCATGACAGCGTTCATTAAGGCGTTGCATTACGTTCTGTAAATCATTGTTGTTATCCGTTATTATTACCTACTATATCGTCTGCAAAACGTAAGTTGTTCAAGACTTCCCCATTGATAGATGATTCTCCATTTCATCCACCCAACACTAAATCTACTGAATGCATCTCTATATATTTTCCCATTACTCATCATTATTATCATCACATAGCGCTACAACCCTGGGTGGGTCCTGGCTGACTGTACAACTTTCTTCCAATTTATTTGTTCGGTCTTCCATCAACCTAGGGTCAAATGGGATGTTCATTTTTCGGAGATCTGCTTGGATGTTATCCATTTTCCCATTACTCGGTAATACCGATCCTTCATCTTCCTTTTACCAAACTGCTAATGTTATAATAATAATAATAATAAATGTCTTTATTAATATTTAAAAAAATATAAAATAAGGATTTATAATATCTTTGTAGGGCGAGATTCAGTTTGTATATTGCTGTCAAGAGACAACAACATACATCTGCTCTTCCACCTAACCCCCAATGTTGCAATTTATAGTCTAACTTAAATGATTTATAAAAAAAAGTATATACCATAATGCAGAAGTGCTTACAGCTGTTAATAATCAATGTAAATAAATATCTATAATTAATAATAACTTAATATTATATGTTATTGTTCACTAAACAGAAGCTCAAACATTTTTCTTTTAAACATTGTCCTGGAAATGATTCGAAAGCTGTTACACAAATCGTTATAGTAGCTAACAATTGAAAAAGAAAATGAACTTTTAAAAAATGTGTTGAATGGCTTGGTAAGGTGAGAGAATTTTTATGTCGAAGGTTAAGATTATGCACGTCAGTCCTGTAAGTTATTCTATCATACAAATATGGAGGCATTCTATCCCTAATGACTTTATGATAGAAGCATAAAGCATGTAGTTTTCGTCGATTTTTCATATTTAACCATTTGAGAGTAGTAAAGGTACTACTTATACTTTGATATTTTCTGATTCCGAAAACTAAACGCAGGCAACAATTTTGCAACTTTTGTATTCTCCGGGAATCGAATTCTGTGAGACATGCATGATAAAGTAAATCTTAAATCTTCATCTAACCACATACCAAGGCTCTTAATTTTTTTACTAAAAACTAAACTATCATCACCAAAGATAATTTCTTTTGAGTAATTTTCCAAAAATATTTTTGTATGAGCTGATTTTCCGAAAATAATAGCCTGAGTTTTTGATGCATTCAATTTTAAACAATGATTTTGGGAAAAAATTTGTAAGCTGAGTAAATCATAATTTATTGCTTGGACCGCCTGTTCACATTCATCTAAACTAAATGATATATAAAGCTGAGTATCGTCTGCATAATGTTGAGAACAAGATAAAAAAGTAGAAGGAAAATTTGATATGTATATAGAGAATAATATTGGGCCTAATATAGAACCTTGAGGCACACCAGTATTAACTCTTAAAAAAGTTGAAGTAGTTTGATTAAGTTTTACTGCTTGATAGCTGTTAGAAAGATATGATTTTATTAAAGAAATTTCTCCAAATCCTAAACCAATATATTGTAAGATTGATAATAATAAATCGTGATTAATGGTGTCAAAAGCTTTTGAATAGTCCAAAAGCATTAAAACTGATATTTTATTTTGATCATAGGCTCTATAAATGTCATCCGTAATATTTAATAAAGCAGATAAACAGCTGTGATTGGACCTAAAGCCATATTGCATAGGAGGAATTATATTGTTATTATTTAAATGTTTTACTAATTGGATTTCGATTGCTTTTTCCAAAATTTTAGATAACGTTGGTAATATACTTACAGGCCTTAGATTGTTTAAAGATTCGGAAACTTTTGTTTTGGGCAAAGGGATAACATGTGCCCTTTTCCAATTATCGGGAAAAATTGAGTTCTCCAAGCAAAAGTTAATAACATGAGTGATGTATGGTAGAAGAAAGGGAATACATAACTGAAGCGTTAAAATATTAATACCATCGTGTCCAGTAGCTTTACTCTTAATGTTGTTAATTATATGTAAAATATCAATTTCTGTGACTGACCTAAACTTAAGTGCCGACGTGAGAGAATCTATTACATTATTTTGGTAAAATATCTTTGTATCAAAGTCTGCATTCATTTTAGGTATAACATCAATGAAATGTTTATTAATCTCGTTTACAGTCCACGTGCCACTTATTTTTTGTACATTTTCACTGTATTTGTCCTCATTTATTAACTGTTTTAAATCATTCCACATATCTTACAATTGTGTTTGATACTAAGTTACGTAACTGTTTATAATTTATCCATTGCTCGATATTCTTAGTTATTTTATACCCTTCAAATGCTCTATCCCTATCCAACATCATAGCTCTAATAGTATCAGTCAACCATGGAGCATATTTCTTTGTGATTCTGAAAGTCCGAAAAGGGGCATGGATATCAAGCAAAGTAGTGATATTATCCGACAAAAATGCAACCTTACTATCTACATCTGTTAATTCGTATATTATTTTCCACGGTATGGATTTCAAATCTGATTTAAAGTGATCATAATTTAGTTGCTTTAAATTTCGACATGTAGTAAATTTAGTTTGGTTAGTTTTAACTTTACAGCCTAATTTCAACAACACCATTTCATGATCACTTATTTCTGGAATATGCACCACCCCCACAGACAAAACTTTTTCCTCAGTAGAAGTGATTACATAATCCAGCAAAGTTGATGTTGAATAATGTTAATCGAGTTTTTTTTCAGTCTTTCGCCGCCTTCGTAATCTCAGCTGAGGCACCACTTTCTCCTCTATCCTTTTATTTTTTATGCCTTTTAGTATTTCTTTGACTTCATTAAAGTTGGTTTCTCGCGCATCCTTTCTTCATCTTCTGGCCAATTCTCATTTACCTCTAGTTTTTCTTGTTGATCTGTATTTAAGATATTTTCGAAGTATTCTGCCCATCTGTTTAATTTTTCTGTTGTTTCTCTTAAAAGTAAACCGTCATTGTTTCTGCAATATTTTATTATTCTTTTTAGTTTCTCTGGATTTCCTAACTTCATGGTAGAAATTGTTACATCTTTGTTAATGTAGGCTTCTATTTTTTTCAATTGAAGGGTCAGGGGAAAGAACGATGAATGTCTATCTGCTAGCATTTTCGGTAAAATGAGAAACAAAGTTACATATATATATTCATTTTTTTTTCCGCTTGCATCCAATCTGGTGACGTGATTTTAAGACGATTATCATCTTTATTGTCCCTTGGCCATTCACAGGTTGATAGTACTCTTTCTAAGCTAACATATTGCACAAAAATCGCAAAATGCACAAAAAAACAAACATTGACATTCATCGTTTTTCCCTCTGACCCTTCAATTGCTTTTCTAGCTGTTCTCTTATCTTCAGTAGGCGCATGTACGTTTGATACTTGTCTTTCTATGCTTACTTTCAAGTAACTTATTTGGCCTGATAGTGGTTGAAAATCTACAACAGCTTTGGTTACTTTTTCAGACACCATGAATTCCACTCCAAAATATCTCTTGATCCCCCCACTCTTGAACAGTGGACTCCTGTGGACAGTACTTGAACGCTCTTTCCTATTTTTGTTATTTCATTTCCGAGTTGTTTTATTTCTTGCAGACCAAATCTTTTTCTTCTTCAGCCTATTTGCATTTACTCCTGGACAAGGGCCTCCCCATGAGTTCTCCATCCTTCTCTGTTTGGGGCCGTCCATTAATCACGTGATTTTTTTTGGCATTTTTTAACCCCTCCCACCCCCTTGACGATAAATGGTGTGGTTTAAGGCGAACCACCCCCCACCCCTATATCACGTGTATTTTTTAGTATCTACAAAAAAATCTATTTTTAGGTATTTATAAAATACACGTATCTATAAGTATCATCTAATGTTATTATACAAAATTAAAACTACTGAAGAATTAAAATTGACCTAGCAACCCTGTTTACCCATGTATTCAGTGCCAAAACAACAGAATAACTGACAAGACTACCAATTCATCAGATAATAGGTATAATATATCAGGTACAGACTAAAACCTCATAAATAAAATAGGGCACGGCGACAGTGTCAGTATTCCTAGTGGAAACACATGGTAAGAAACAAAACACTTCGCAAGTGACCCTTCTTATCTTTAAGAGGAAACAGTAGCGATCAACAGGTAGCGAAAACGCGTTCCAAGATTGCGGCTGTAATTTTGAATATTTTTTCGAGATATTTGGCACACGTATTCGTAATATAATAAAGAATGGCGGTACAGAGGCCAATTTGAAAAATATATTAATATGTGGAAATTGCTCTGTAATTAAATACAATATTAAAAAAACGAGCCTGTACCGCCATTAAGAAGGACAAAAAAATACACTTTCTTCAAATAAACTTTTTTATCCGATGCCTAGATTTTGTGTCATTTTGGAACTACTAAAATTTTTATTTCATTAGTAGTTCCAATATGACACAAAATCTAGGCATCCGATAAAAAAGTTTATTTGAAGAAAGTGTATTTTTTTTTTCTTCTTAATAGACTAAGAGCCGCTATAGCTGAAATTTCTTAATCATTTTAGGCACGATGGGACCCTATATCTTAAATAGTAGAACCTAAAAGAAAACGTTTGAACACTGTGCCGTCACTTTTCAGTGGCACATGCGTCGACAGTGGCGCATCAAACTTTCCACTTATGGACGGGATAAATAAATTAAAAGTTACCCTCCCTTACTAACAGAATTAAACTTTTTTTATTTTTTTAAGTTCTATGTAATTAACACATAGGATTCAGCGTAATTTTAACCCACCACCCCCTTCCCCCTGCCCCCACCATCAAAAACTTCATTTTTCGTTTTTATTTTTTTTTGGTGGGATGCAATCAATTTTAAAATTTCAAAAAATTCACACGCATAGCTGAGGCTTTTATAAAACATGCTTATTTTTTATAGACCCATAGGTAGAGTGTACATAACCTCAAAAAATTAAAAGATATTTTTTTTTTCAAAAAAGCGTATAACTTTTTTTGAAGAATAGCTGCAGCTCTAATTTTTTCTTAATCTTGTGTGTTTTATCAAACACTATATTTTTAATTTTTTTCAGATTTTTCCGTAAGGCTCCCCACCTTCAAAAATCCGAAAAACTGTTTTTTTGGGGGTTTTGGGGGATTTTCCCTATTTAATAGACTTCATAATATATCAAATCAATTTTGTTTTTATAGATTATATGTAACTTGAAGTAACTGAGTCCTTTAGAATATTTAAAAATCAGAAAAACACGTTCAAACCCCCCAAAACCCCCTTAAAAAACAGTTTTTTGGATTTTTGAAGGTGACCAGCGTTACAGAAAAATCTGAAAAAAATTAGAGATATAGTGTTTGATAAAATACACAAGACTAAGAAAAAATTAGATCTGCAGCTATCCCCAAAAAAAAGTTATATACTTTTTTCCAAAAAAAATTTTTTTAAAATTTTTTGAGGTTATGTACACTCAACCTACAGGTCTATAAAAAATAGACGTGTTTTATAAAAGCCTTAACTATGTGTGTGAATTATTTGAAATTTTAAAATTGATTGCATCCCACCAAAAAAAAATAAAATCGAAAAATAAAGTTTTTGATGGTGGGGACAGGGAGAAGGGGGTGGTGGGTTAAAATTACGATGAATCTTATGTCTTAATCACATAGAACTTAAAAAAATTAAAAAAATTTAATTCTGGTAATGAGGGAGGGTATTTTTTAATTTATGTATCCCGTCCATAAGTGGAAAGTTTGATGCGCCACTGTAGACGCATGTGCCACTGAAAAGTGACGGCACAGTGCTCAAACGTTTTCTTTTAGGTTCTACTATTTAAGTTACAGGCCCGTCGTGCTTAAAATGATTAAGAAATTTCACCTATAGCGGCTCTTAGTCTATAATGGCGGTACAGGCTCGTTTTTGTAATATTGTATTTAATTACAGAGTAATTTCCACATATTAATATATTTTTTAAATTGGGCTCTGTACCGCCATTCTTTATTATATTATGAATATGTGTGCCAAATATCTCGAAAAAATATTCAAAATTACAGCCGCAATCTTGGAACGCGTTTTGGCTACCTGTTGATCGCTACTGTATCACCTTAAGTTACCGTGAAGAGTAGGAGGTATCCCATGTCGCTTTTAACATTAACATCCAATATTAATAAAACTATTTATAGAAATTTGGGTGAAAGGAAAGAAAATTAATGTGTTGTAGAATATTATGAATGAAAAATTAATTTTTTTTATCAGTCACACCAATGCCGCTTTCGATTTTTGAACAGGGGTGACGAAAAAATAAATACACGTGATGTATTACTACACCCCCTCCCCCTTGTGATGTTTTCGAGACTCCCTTTCGAGACTCACGTGATTAATGGACAGCCCCTTTTGTGCTATTTGGTGCCAGTTTCTCCCATGTTTGCTTTGATGTCCTCTAGCCATCGTTTGTGTGGTCTTCCTGTACTATGACTTTGCTCGCGTGGTCTCCAGTGTACAATGTTTCTCGTCCACATTTCGTCGTTTTGCCGTGCCACGTGTCCGATCCAGTTCCATTTCATTTCCGCAATTCTTCCACCTTCGTCCTGCTTCACACGTCCTCATTTCATACCTATATGTTCCCTCAGAGATACTCCTAACATAGCTCGTTCGATCACCCTTTGTGTCGTTCTCAATATATTGGTTAATACCTCTGTAAGTGACATCGTCTCCATTCCATAGGTCATAATCCCCAAGTCATTCGGATTCTTTTAGTTATCTCTGCGCCGTTTGATTCTGTTTTCCTAGTTTGATCGTGTGACCTAGGTATATAATATACAGGGTGTCCAGAAACTCTACCGACAAACGAAGACAGGAGATTCTTCAAATAATTTTAAGATAATTTAACCCAATTCACTTAGTCCGAAAATGCTTCCCAAGGAAGCTAGAGCTAATTGAAAATGGCGTCTTGTAATTAGTTTTTCTTAAATACCTAAAGAACGCTTCTATTTAGAAAAACAAAAATTAGTACGCGTATTTATCTTCAAGATATAAATCTAATCCACCCATTGCAAATTTCTAGTACCGATCATAGGCGTCCGTTTTGGGTAGGGCAACGGTTATTTTATCGCATAACTTTTTTATCTTTAACTTTTATGCATTTCTGATACTGGATTATTAAATTGGGAAGTATTTTAGCACTAAAAGGTACTCTTGTTTTAAATCGGTGGGACACACCGTTTTCTAGAAAAATCGATTTGAAAACTTTTCGCTTTTTGAATTAAAAAAAAAAATTCAAAAAAAACTGTTTAGAAAGACGGAAACTGGTACATTTATTTATATTCCAGAGATAAATCGATTTCATTAATTGCGAATTTCTAGTATTGGTCATAGGCGTCCGTTTTGGGTAGGTAGCGTTATTTTATAGCATAACTTTTTGTCTTGAATTTTTGAGCATTTTCGACACTAGATTATTAAATTATGAGGTATTCGAGTACTACAAGTTATTCTTACTTTATGTTGGTAAAATACTTCGTTTTTTGTTGAAAAGTTCTTTCAATTTTTTTTCAAATTCCAAAAACGAAAAACTTTCAAATCGATTTTTCTAGAAAACGGTGTGTCCTACCGACTTAAATCAAGAGTACCTTTTAGTACTAGAATACCTCACAATTTAATAATGCGGTGTCAAAAATGCATAAAAGTTAAGGACAAAAAGTTTTGCGATAAAATACCCGTTGCTCTACCTAAAACGCACGCCTATGACCGGTACTAGAAATTTGCAATGAATGGAATCGATTCATCTCTGAAAAGTAAATATGCATACCAATGTTCGTTTTTCTAAATAGAAGCGTTCTGGAGGTATTTAAGAAAAACTAATTTCATGACGCCATCTTCAAAGAGCTCTAGCTCCCTTAAGAAGCATTTTCGGACTAGGTGAATTGGGTTAAATTGTCTTAAAATTATCTGAGGAATCTCCTGTCCTCGTTTGTCGGTAGAGTTTCTGGACACCCTGTATAGGTACCCTTCGACACTTTTAATCTCACTGTTATTATAAGTCGATTATGATCATACATATATTGATTTGTCATCACTTTTGTTTTATTTAAATTCATTATTTATCATAGCTTCTATAGAGCAAGGATATCTATTGTATATTTTTCCATAATTTGATCTTTTTTCTTTAAGTTGTGCTCACAACGAGGCACCGACCCTCGCTCCCTGGTATCCCTCGTACGGGATAGATTGCATTATTTTAAATGCGAGCTTTCACCCAAATGTAGAGTAGGATACTAAGCTCTAGGCTAGGATACGATGCGATGGTCTCAGTAGTGAACGCACCCTTAGTTTGCGCCTTTCTTTTGTGCTTATGTTTCCGATTTCCATAGTCGTATTCCTTTCCTTTATATACAAAACCTTAATAAGACCGGTACTCACATACGGCTCAGAAACCTGGACACTCACTAAAAGAGAGGAAACATTGCTAGCCACCTTTGAAAGAAAAATCTTGCGACACATATATAAGGGCACAAAAGAAAATGGAATTTGGCGAAGAAGGTACAACTTTGAACTATACGAAATATGCCAGGATCCGGATATCATAACATTCATTAAAATAGGACGGCTCCGTTGGATGGGACATGTAGAAAGAATGGAAGAAGGCGAAATACCAAACAAAATATTCAAACAGATGCCAGTAGGAAAAAGAACAAGAGGAAGACCGAAGCTGAGATATTTAGAACAAATAGAAAATGATATAAAAACCTTAAAAATAAAAAACTGGAGAAAAAAAGCACGAAACAGATCAGAGTGGAGAAGAATCCTGGAACAGGCCAAGACCCAGAAAGGGATGTCGATCCAATGATGATGATGATGATTCCTTTCCTTTGTTATATTATTCTATTGTTTGATTCCAATAATATAACGCCGCCACTGGATGATATCAGCCGGGATACCAAGTTTATATCAATTAAAATACAATAAATCATCATTGTCATATTGAAACCTTTTGTTTGTCTGTTCGAATGTTAACACTATAATATAATGATGCAATTCTGGATATTTTTTAAATTTTGTGGTTAGTTCTTATCTTTGGGGATACCAGAGTTTTTAACATATAGGTAGATTTAATCTTTATAACAATATTATAATCATCGATATGATTCAAACTTTTTAAAATACAGTTTAGTTAATTTGTTTAAATAATAATAATAATTAGCGGGTCGAGCCTAGTAGGCCCATGGCTAGATTGACCATTCTTCGCCATCCGTTCTTGTCCATTGCTTTCATCCTCCAATTTGTGACGTTGGGTCTTTTGAGATCATCTTCTACATCAATTTTCCACCTTGTTCTGAGCCTCGACCTCTTCTCTGACGTCGTCCATTAAATAGTAATACCAATGCCAAGTTTTGTAATAGTATATTACTTTATGAGGCGGAGAAGCATGACTTTTCTTGACGCGCCCGATATTACGCGCCGAACGAAGTGAGGCGCGTAATAGAGGGCAAGTCAAGAAAAGTCGCTTCTTTGCCGAATAAAGTACACTATTTTTTCTTCAAACGTAGCAAAATCTAGAATGCCTCAAACGACATGGGGGCTGGAAATCAAGCATAGTCCTGTCGCCAGGGGGGGTACAACGGCCTCGTTAATTCAGATGGACTTACCCAAGTTTTTTTTATGTATTTTGACCCGTAGAACACGAATTTTTTGGGTAACAGTTGATCCGGATGTCGATAAGATTGTTATAGACCAAGAACTTGAGGAATCAAATAACAGCGATTTTTGGCAAAACAAAACAATATTTTCTATTTTTTGGGTCATTTTAAGCAAAAAATATTTGTACAAGTTTTTTAGTAGGATGCACAGTTTTCGAGATAAACGCGGTTGAACTTTCAAAAAATCGAAAAACTGCAATTTTTAAACCCGAATAACTTTTGATTAAAAAATAAAATAGCAATTCTGCTTAGCGCCTTTGAAAGTTCAAGTCAAATTATGTCGGTTTTGATTATTTGCATTGCTAAAAATTTATTGTGTTATTGTTAAACAAAGCTACAAACAACTAGTGCGTGAGTGATGTTTCTATGATTTCTCATTTAAAATCGAACGAGTAGGTAGAATAGGTACTAGTGCAATCAAGACTATTTCTACGTTACATGCGTTAAAACGCATGTAAAAACACGGGAAACCCTACGTGTTTATAGCTTTGTTAAACAATAAAAAAATAAATTTTTACCAATGCAAATAATCAAAACCGATATAATTTGACTTAAACTTTCAAATGCGGTAAGCAGACTTGCTATTTTATTTTTTAATCAAAAGTTATTCGGGTTCAAAAATTGCAATTTTTCGATTTTTTTAAAGTTCAACCGCGTTTATCTCGAAAACTGTGCATCCTACGAAAAAACTTGTAGAAATATTTTTTACTTAAAATGGCCCAAAAAATACAAAATATTGTTTTGTTTTGCCAAAAATTGCTGTTATTTGATTCCTCAAGTTCTTGGTCTATAACAATCTTATCGACATCCGGATCAACTGTTACCCAAAAAATTCGTGTTCTACGGGTCAAAATACATAAAAAAAACTTGAGTAAGTCCATCTGAATTAACGAGGCCGTTGTACCCCCCCTGGCGACAGGACTAGCACGGTTGCCGAAGGATATATAGAGGATTCAATAAGAAATAAGAACGATAATGCTCAAAAAATTTTAAACCCTCATGATTCGCCAACATCGGGAATGATTGCTGAAAGTTGTGCTCGACCATCAGTATCATCAACAATTACCAATGCGTATCAAGAGTCGGGAACATTTTTGTACGGTTTCAATTTTGAAAATGCCTCATTAACTAATAATTGTACTTTTAATATTACTATAAATAAAAATGATGTTTAATTGTTGTTAATGACATTTGTATTGTTGCTTTGTGACATGTTTCATATTGTTGCCATGACAACATTTTTCCCTCCGCCGTAAAGAAATGGGAAAAAAAACTGCTGCCGGCGGAGGCATCAAACTTTGACAGGATCAAGTTAGATAAGTAATGTCATCTTTATTTGACGTTTGAAGAAAAAATTATTTTTGGTTAATGTGCTAGTTTTTCTCCATTTTATTGCCAAACTCCTTCCAGCTCTTAATTTTCTATTCCACCACCATGTGTGTTACTTTGGCCTCTGTTGCTTCTATTCTCCAGAAGTCCACTTTCAATGAAAGAAGACGTCGTTCTATGGATTTAGTAAGTTGCATTGTTTCGCATCCATAGAGCATTATACTTTTATAGTCCTGTCGCCAGGGGGGGTACAACGGCCTCCTTAATTCAGATGGACTTACCCAAGTTTTTTTTATATATTTTGACCCGTAGAATACGAATTTTTTGGGTAACAGTTGATCCGGATGTCGATAAGATTGTTATAGACAAAGAACTTGAGGAATTACATAACAGCGATTTCTCGCAAAACAAAACATCTTTTTGTATTTTTTGGGTCATTTTAAGCAAAAAATATTCCTACAAATTTTTTCGTAGAATGCATAGTTTTCGAGATAACCGCGGTTGAACTTTCAAAAAATCGAAAAATTGCAATTTTTGAACCCGAATAACTTTTGATTAAAAAATAAAGTAGAAATTCTGCTTACCGTATTTGAAAGTTTAAGTCAAATTATATCGGTTTTGATTATTTGCATTGCTAAAAATTAATTTTTTTATTGTTAAACAAATCTATAAACACATAGTGTTTCCCGTGCCTAATACATGCGTTTTAACGCATGCTACGTAGAAATTGCCTTGCTTGCACTTGTAGCTACTCTACCTACTCGTTCGATTTTAAATGAGAAATCATTGAAAACATCACTCACATACTAGGTGTTTATACCTTTGTTTAACAATAAAATAATAAATTTTTAGCAATGCAAATAATCAAAACCGATATAATTTGCTTAAACTTTCAAATGCGGTAAGCAGAATTGCTACTTTATGTTTTAATCAAAAGTTATTCGGGTTCAAAAATTACAATTTTTCGATTTTTTGAAAGTTCAACCGCGGTTATCTCGAAAACTATGCATTCTACGAAAAAACTTGTAGGAATATTTTTTGCTTAAAATGACCCAAAAAATACAAAAAGATGTTTTGTTTTGCGAGAAATAGCTGTTATGTAATTCCTCAAGTTCTTTGTCTATAACAATCTTATCGACATCCGGATTAACTGTTACCCAAAAAATTCGTATTCTGCGGATCAAAATATATAAAAAAAACTTGGGTAAGTCCATCTGAATTAAGGAGGCCGTTGTACCCCCCCTGGCGACAGGACTATTTAAGGATGGAGTTAAAGATGAGATGTTTTCTTTGATTAGATAGTTCTTTTGACCATAGCATCGGGTTTAGGCATCCAATCACCCTTTTCCTTTCACGATCCTTTGCTCTTTCTCTTTTTCGGTGCGCCCACTCTTGTTGATTGTTGTTCTCAAATATATACAGTATGTCCCTGTAAGTTGTATCCATATGGAAAACTTTTTTATTATTAATTTTACGGAAAAAAGTTATTCTTCATAAAAAGCTCTGCATGGTCCAAAACCTAAGATTTAACCATAGTGTAGGAAACAGAGGCTGAACCTTGCAAAATGGACACAAGTCCGGTTTTATTTTTTTTCTGGTAGATCAAGGGGTGCTTATTGTAAGACTAACTTTTTCTGAAAAAATTTCGCCCCGGAACCCCCTTTTTCACCCCTTTAAAGGGGGTAATTTGTGGTTTTTGCGGAACGTAGCCATTCCTGTACCTTTTACAAAATTTTTTTTTTATAGAAATATGAAGATGACTATATTTTCTATGATTTATTACCCGACAGCATATGTCTATCATCCACCGTTTAGCGGGGGTGGCGCCCCAAAGTTGACAAGTTTTTAAAAAAGATGTTTTTAAAAAATATATATTTTTCCCTAACTGTAACGGAAATTAAGAAAAAGACCTGCGACAATTTTTCACAAATAAGTGACTGATTTTTTGGTATAGGTTTCACTTAAGGGTAATTGCCCTATTTTTAATTACAGGGTGTTACATTTTAAAAAACCCCTTTTTATACCATCTGAACCGTTTATGCTAGAGTAAAAAGACTTTCAGAGATTACCCACGTACTGGTGCTATTTAAAAATTTGTATAACTTACCCCCATTTTTTCCTCGGAACCACCCCAAAAAAAAGAATAATTAATAAATAAAGTGATTTTCTTGAAATCCTTCACACACAATGCCCTTTATTAATATGCTTCATATATCATTTTGTGCCCGTTATTATTACCCATGCATGGACACCAAAAGCGATTTCCTAGTGCAACCCCTGTAGCCAAAAAAAAAATAAATAAAATGTGGGTTGAATTTTTTTTTTGTTTTTTGCTTTTTGATCCATATGGGCATATGCTTCATCAATTTTGCTTTTCAAAAATATATATGGTTATTGCAACATTCCTGCGGAAACCACCCCTATCCTTGAAAATATACTGCAGAAACTACCCCTATCCCTTGGCGAGCATGTTTTTACGATTTTCTCATTACCTATGCATTATTTTTAAACAAAACTTATACAAGGTTAAAGACCACTATTAACTCTAAAAATTAGGCTCTATTCATTTTTTTCGTATAAGCAACCGTTACGGCACAGTGGCGCCGTAAACTTCGTGATATGCTTTGGCGGGCTCCAGTTTTTGCTTTTTATTTCGTCACTTGTTTGTTTTATTGATAAAGTACTTATGTAAAATAAAACAACACAGTGTAAGCTACAAATTATGACCTACACACATTTTACATTCTTTGCCCCCCAAAGCCACAGTGGTGGCCCAAAATCAATTTTTGCATATTTTCGCCACCTACACGCATTTTATTTCATTAATGCTACCTTAATAGCACAATATTCACCCTTAAGTGGTCGCTAAGCAGTGGCGGATCCAGGGAGGGGTGATGGGGGCGATCACCCCCCCCCCCCCTCTCACACCCAAAGTGATATTATATTTAAAGATTATAAAAATATTCATTTATTTTTATAGAAATTTAGCCAATTGGCACCCCCCTTAACGATGCTGGATCCGCCACTGTCGCTAAAACATAAAAAGTACGCCATCATTATAAAAATAATAATATAAGTATTTCTATAAAAATAAATGAATATTTTTATAATCTTTAAATATAATATCACTTTTGGTTTGAGGGGGGGTGATCGCCCCCATCACCCCTCCCTGGATACACCACTGCTTAGCGACCACTTAAGGGTAAATATTGTGCTATTAAGGTAGCATTAATGAAATAAAATGCGTGTAGGTGGCGAAAATATGCAAAAATTGATTTTGGGCCACCACTGTGGCTTTGGGGGGCAAAGAATGTAAAATGTGTATAGGTCATAATTTGTAGCTTACACTGTGTTGTTTTATTTTACATAAGTACTTTATCAATAAAACAAACAAGTGACGAAATAAAAAACAAAAACTGGAGCCCGCCAAAGCATATCACGAAGTTTACGGCGCCACTGTGCCGTAACGGTTGCTTATACGAAAAAAATGAATAGAACCTAATTTTTAGAGTAAATAGTGGTCTTTAACCTTGTATAAGTTTTGTTTAAAAAGAATGCATAAGTAATGAGGAAATCGTAAAAACATGCTCGCCAAGGGATAGGGGTAGTTTCTGCAGTATATTTTCAAGGATAGGGGTGGTTTCCGCAGGAATGTTGCAATAACCATATATATTTTTAAAAAGCACTATTGATGAAGCATATGCCCGTATAGATCAAAAAGCAAAAAACAAAAAAAAAAGTTTCAACCCCCATTTTATTTATTTATTTTTGGCTACAGGGGTTGCACTAGGAAATCGCTTTTGGTGTCCATGCATGAATAATAATAACGTGCACAAAATGATATATGAAGCATATTAATAAAGGGCATTGTGTGTGAAGGATTTCAAGAAAATCACTTTATTTATTAATTCTTCTTTTTTTGGGGTGGTTCCGAGGAAAAAATGGGGGTAAATTATACAAATTTGTAAATAGCACCAATACGTGGGTAATCGCTGAAAGTCTTTTTACTCTAGCATAAACGGTTCAGATGGTATAAAAAGGAGTTTTTTAAAATGTAACACCCTGTAATTAAAAATAGGCTAATTACCCTTAAGTGAAACCTATACCAAAAAATCAGTCACTTATTTGTGAATACTTGTCGCAGGATTTCTTCCTAATTTCCATTACAGTTAGGGAAAAATATATATTTTTTAAAAACATCTTTTTTAAAAACTTGTCAACTTTGGGGCGCCACCCCCGCTAAACGGTGGATGATAGACATATGCTGTCGGGAAATAAATCATAGAAAATATAGTCCGCTTCATATTTCTATAAAAAATTTTTTTTGTAAAAGGTACAGGAAGGGCTACGTTCCGCAAAAACCACAAATTACCCCCTTTAAAGGGGTGAAAAAGGGGGTTCCGGGGCGAAATTTTTTCAGAAAAAGTTAGTCTTATAATAAGCACCCCTTGATCTACCAGAAAAAAAAATAAAACCGGACTTGTGTCCATTTTGCAAGGTTCAACCTCTGTTTCCTACACTACCATTAAATATCAATTTTTTTGAATATTATACGAGGTATGTCGAAAGGTTTGAATTTCACTCAAGAGTAAACTAGCTTTATTTTTCACAATATTGAAAATTGCTATTATAAAAAGTTGTTTGGAATTAAAAACTATATTCTAATATGCAATTACATCCTTCTAATTGAAAAAAAATTTTTTGAAAAATTATGGATAACTAGCATTATTTTCACTTATTCAATTCTGATAACTCTTTTATTATTAATTTTACGAAAAAAAGTAATTCTTCATAAAAAGTTCTGGATGGTCTAAAACCTAAAATACCTAAAATCAAATTTTATCAATTTTATACGAGGTATGTCAAAAAAGATAAATTTAGATCAAAAGTAAAGTACCTTTATAGATTAGAATATTTCAGTTAAAAGGATGTAATTACATACTGAAACATAGTTTTTAATTCTAAATAACTTTTCATAATAACAGTTTTCGATATTGTGAAAAATAAACGTATTTTACTATTGAGCGAAATTCATATTTTTTGAAATACCTCGTATAAAATTTGACATAAGATGGTTGTATTTTATATTTTAGACCAGGCAGAACTTTTTATTAAGAATCACTTTTTTTCATAAAATTAATAATAAAAGAGTTATCGGAATTGAAATAACTGAAAATAATGTAAATTATCCAAAATTTTTCAAAAAAAAATTTTTTCAATTAGCAGGATGTAATTGCATACTAGAATATAGTTTTGAATTCCAAACAACTTTTCATAATAACAATTTTCAATATTGTGAAAAATAAAGCTACTTTACTCTTGAGTGAGATTCAAACTTTTTGACATACCTCGTACAATATTCAAAAAATTTGATATTTGATGGTTAAATTTTAGGTTTTGGATCAAGCAGAGCTTTTTATGAAGAATAACTTTTTTTCGTAAAATTAATAATAAAAAAGTTTTCCATATGGATATAACTTACAGGGACATACTGTATATTCCTCACAGTTCTTGATTTTTTCATTTTCGTTAACTATTAGATCTACTTTATTCCCGATGCAAAAGTATTGAGTTTTGTTTCTGTTTACAGAAAGGCTTAAGAAATGTAATTAATAGTATAATTTTAAAGATACAGACTTCATCAAATACCACGCAATTGCATTGGTCTGAGAAAAACTGGTTTCACTGGACTATTCGGATGGAATATAATAATAGTACATGTAAGCAAAATATGTCGCTGTCTTCGAAGCGTGTGTGTACATGTCCATAGGCGTAACCAGGGGGGGATTTTGGAGGTTATAACCCCCCATTTGGTTAAGCTCTATACGCTTAACACCATTACTATTCCATACCCCCCGGAGACCATCAAGTAGTTATACCCCCCCTTAGGATGGATCATCCTGTTATTAAAAATGTTATTGTGAAAAGTTATTTGTAATTAAAAACCATATTCAAATATGCAATAACAGCCTTCTACTAGAAAAAAAAATTCTGAAATATTCCTAAATTGTCATTTTTATTTATTAGACATGTAATAACTCTTTTATTAATAATTTTAGGAAAAAAAGTTATTCTTCATAAAAATCTGTGCATGGTCTAGACCTCAAGATGCAACCATCAGTTATCCAAGTTTGTTAATTTTATACAAGGTGTGTCAAATAATAAATGAATTTAGAAAAAATTTAGAAATTGACACACGTATAAAATTAACAAACTTGGATAACTGATGGTTGCATCTTGAGGTTTAGACCATGCACAGATTTTTATGAAGAATAACTTTTTTCCTAAAATTATTAATAAAAGAATTATTACATGTCTAATAAATAAAAATAATGTTCGGAATCAGTAATTTAGGAAAATTTCAGATTTTTTTTTTTCAAGTAGAAGGCTGTTATTGCATATTTGAATATGGTTTTTAATTACAAATAACTTTTCATAATAACATTTTTTGATATTTTGAAATATAAAGGCAGTTTGCTCTTGAGCGAAATTCGTATTTTTTGACATACCTCGTATACTGTTGACAAAATCTGAATATGTCCAAAGTATTGTTCCAAACTGAAAGAAGAGATTGTAAGATATTTTTGCGTATTTGTAAATGCTCATCATACTGCGTGGTTGGTAAATGTTGACTCGTTAAAAATTAGAATACAGAAATCGCTTCTGGAAGATTTAGCTTTACATACAAGTTCGTGCACATTATTTTTTTTATTAATCCAACTTTATATCAAGCATTATAATGACCTCGACGAATTCGTAGCTATTTTAACCAGACTGGGCTAATTATAACCAATTACGTACATTCCTTCTAATATTTCATTGATGTACTAAACAGACCGGTCACACACGCAACCTCAATTTACATTTCGTTTCATAAGGGAGAGTGAATTGAGTTAATTAAACATATTGTATATTATTATATCGTCGGCCAAAACAAGCCAACTCCACTTTTTAAACTTTTGAGAAATCAACGTTCTAAACTTTTAGTTTTTTTTCTTCTTTTATGGCATTTGGGAACTGCGCCCATTTAGCCAGCAATATTTCTTAAAATCAACGCCTAACCATACACCAAGACCATTACGAATCCAATCGAACAATCAAGGGTAGGGAAGGGAAAAAAAAGCTTTTCGCACCCAGGTCGTTTAGGCCGATGTCAGATTATGCGTTTTGACCGGATGCGTTTCCGCCGCATCCTGTGAAAACGCATAGTGTGACAGATCGGTCCGGTTGAGTTGGCAACGGATGCGTTTTGAGTCATCGGTACGCGCTTACAAACTGCACCAGACTAAACGCATAGTGTGACAGGTCGGTCCGGTTGCGTTGGAAACTGATGCGTTTTCACCGCATCCGGTCAAAACGCATAATGTGGCATCGGCCTTAGGGTGACTAACCACAGACTAAGTAGGGATACGGAGTATTATTAATTTACACGACTAATTTTATAATCTAAAGTTTCAATTTACACGACTTAACATAATCTATAGTCCGTCCCACCTTGACTTTACAATTTTAGGATTTAAGACAATTTTAGGATTCGTATGCGTTTAAGTTTATTTGATATACTATAGTTATTACGCATATGAATCCTAAAATTGTAGATTGCATTTCCAAAACAGTTTTAATTTAATCTCTCTAATGTTCGATTACAAATTCTTTTTGATAAAATCGGCTTCACCGACTAAAAACTCTCATAAAGACTGAATTGCCTGTGCTCCCTATATTGTAAAGTCAAGGTGGGACGGACTATAGAAGAATCCTAAAGATTGACGGTTTGTTCAAAGCTAAAAGTTCATCAGATTATGGGGATAAACGTTTTCTTGCAATAGCTGCATTTTCAATAGATTTCTTTGTGTCACATATTTGTCACATGCAAAAAATATATGATCCAAGTCACTTATTGTATTGCAATTTTCGCACAAATCCGACTGTATTACATTGATTTTATACATATACAGTGCGTCCATAAAGTAACACATAAATTAATTATTTCGTAAACCGGCGACTTTAAGAAAAAATCCCGAATCAGGTCGATTTTTATTTTTAAATTACGATTTTTTGGCATATACATCATACTAGTGACGTCATCCATCTGAGCCGGATGACGTAATCGATGATTTTTTTTAAATGAGAATAGGGGTCATGTGATAGCTCATTTGAAAGGGTATTCAATTATCGATCCACTAATCTAAACATTAACATAATTATTTATACAGGGTGTTCAAAAAACATTTTTTAAATTAAAATAATTGAGACAAAAAAAAGAATGTATGTAATTTATTTAATTCAAAATACATTTTACTACTGTCAGAAAACAGAAAAAAATTTTATTTGACAAATAAACATTGATTTTCTCTTAACCCTTAAACGCCCAAGGGTGGGTAAAAAATGTCCACCTAATGCGTATTCCCTTGTAACATATTTATTACGTGTTTAAAAATTTTTCAAAAATTATTTATTGTTAAAAAGACAGCCCTTTATCGAATGATAATTTGGTTCTACCGATATTTTTGGAAATAAAAGTAGCATCTTGAGTTAAATATGGGTGGGCATAAAAAGTACAGCCTTGGTAAAACTTGTAACTGAAGGTTTCTATATAATTTCTCGTTGGTAGAAAGATAATCCATATAATTATCGGCATATAATTACATAATCTACATAATTATCCGCCAATGAGGAGGTTGAAAGGAAGAATGTGGAGAAAATCGACAAATCTGAATTACTGGCTTTTACTGGTATATTAATTTTGATGTACATTTTAATTTTGTTGTAGGGTTTGTAAATTGTTTATATTAATATTTTAGAAGATGCTGTGTTTAGTGAGCATAAGATTCTTAAGTTTAATCCATTTCCAACAACTCTCAATAAATATATTAGCTATTTTCGAGGTGGACATTTTTTACCCACCCTTGGGCGTACATAGAACCTAAAAAAGGTTAAGCGTTTAAGGGTTAAACGAAATGTTCAAACTGCCAAGAGGCAGGTGGGTGGCAGCTTTAACATTTAATTTAAGCAAAAAACAGTATTTATTTGACAAATAAACATTTTTTTCCCTGTTTTCTGACAACAGTAAAACGTATTTTGAATTAAATAAATTACATACATTCTTCTTTTTGTCTCAATTATTTTAATTAAAAAAATGTTTGTTTGAACACCTTGTCTAAATAATTATGTTTATCTTAGTGAATAGAGAATTGAATACCCTTTCAAATTAGCTATCACATGACCCCTCTTCTCATTTAAAAAATTCATCGATTACGTCATCACGTCCAGATGGATGATGTCACTAGTATGAAATGTATCCCAAAAAATCGGAATTTAAAAATAAAAATCGACCTGTTTCTGGATTTTTTCTTAAAGTCGCCGGTTTACGAAATAATGAATTTATGCGTTACTTTATGGACGCACTGTAGATGTGCAAGATAAACAGGCATGGCCAAATTTTAGTCGAGAGATAGTAACAATATCGTGTCTTGAAAAATCTAAATTTTTATGCCAATAATTTGTCGGGATTTTCGGGTGTAAAAGAGTATTATACATTGTCGGACAATTTATTATACAGTATTGATTCCATTGAAGTTTCCAGTTATCATGTAGTCTGGTGTTACTTATTGTTATACATTCTTGAAGTCCAATATCATTCAATGTTTCCTCGCCACTGAAAATGCTGTCGTTTAAACTGATCTACTGATCTACTTTTGAAAAACTGATCTACTTTTTCATTATTTTCAAGACCAATATGAGCTTTTCGCACTCTCAGTAATATAAGGACACAACTCAAAATTTTTGTTAACTGTAATTTTAAATGATAAGGGCATAAAATTAAATTCTCTATCGATTGCCGCTGACAGCGGCAGATATATTTAATATAGTTAACGAACCATAAGGGCACAAGGGTTAACGGTTCGTTAACCATTATGACTTTATCATTTAAAATCGCAGTAAACCAAAATTTTGAGTTGTGCCCTTATATTACTAAGGGTGCGTTTTATTCACGTGAATACTATATTACACTTCATAGTTGTTAGATTAGATAATAGCATTTTTAATTCCTTGATGTAGGGATTTACGTTAAAACAGAATTTTCGTCTAGTTGACTAGAGAAACTTTTAGTTTAGGGCCAAAAGGGAGTTTTCGATGCCGATGGAGGTCTATGAGATTTTTCAACTGATTTTTATGTATTTTGATCTGCTGTATCCGAGCCCTCAACATAGTATGTACGTAAGAGGTTGATGCTCTCCCCCTGAACGAATTGAAATATGTCTCATATTCACTTTATCTTAGTTAACTCCTATCTGAGTACAGGGAACCAAGAATTCGTTGGAATTTTTACCTACATAAATAGACAGGTAGTGAAATGCAAATGTTAGATTTCCTCTAGTCTCCTTTAGTTTATGGTTCGTTTGCTTTGACTAATAGAAAACACAAATACAGGAGTTACCCGAAGCTGGTCCCAATAGAAGTGTCTATTTCTTCGGAAATAAGCTTCGAACTTTTTGAAGAATTTTATTTGTACCCAGTTAACTTTTTCACCACTATTTGTGTTTTTTGTCCTATTTTTAAATACTGTACATTATTTTGTCTGACCACTGTATAATAAAAATGAAAACATTAGTTTGGATCGTGCTTTAACAAGGTCTACTTTAGTATTTGCTAGGTCTGCTTTAGTATTTGCTACTATCATTGTTTGTTATATATCAACTTGTTAACACTTCAGCAAAGATTTGTTTTTGTTTGTCTTCTATGTGAAAATATCATTAACATAAATATTAATTTATTCATATCAGAAATGCTTCACTGTACAATGTACATATACGGTAGCCTAAACATCATTTTGCATACCTGCAGTGGCTTTAACTGGTGGAAATGCAGAGTTCAATAGAACTCTTCACAGGGGTGGTAGATAGAGTAAAGATAGTGATGATGATATCCAAGCTTCGATTTTGATATCCAACCTTCGACTTGAAGATAAAGGGGAAAATACTGACCATGTATTTTCTGTTTTGGTCTTTGGTCTCTACCCAGTATGTGGTCTTTTATTCTGTTATGGTGTTTAAACTCTTTTTTACTATTGGACTCTACTATTACTGCTGCTTACATTTTTTTAAGAAAATACATATTACAGAAAGCAAGAAACCCCCAAATATAAATCTGCGGTGATATTTCGCTCACTCTGTATTTGTATTCTCTATGTCACGTCACGTGGAACAACATCTCTTTTATGTAAGTTAACCTAATTTCATGTTTATTCTTCTCTAATTCGCAAGTGTTATATATTTATCTTTATATTTGTCATTATATGCTGAGACCTAATTTTGTCGGTAAATATAGTTTGAATGAAATGACAAACATGCTTTTGTTGAAGTCACTTGCTAGATTTAAATAATGGGGAAAATATTTCATTTGTTTGAATGTATCGTAGTCTGTTTTTGATGTAAACAGCTCCAGTAGTTTTCCCAGAATTATACGGGGTCGATTCCATTAGTATTTCACCTAGTAAAGAAAGCATACGAAGAATTTAGTAAAACATGTATTTCACAACAGGTGTCTTCATAATACAAGAAAGGAGCTAGACAAGGCTGCTTACTATCAACTTCATCATACCCCGCGAACTCTAGTAAAAAAATGTAATCGCTTTTAGTTTACTTCCAGGCCGAATTTACGTGCGAAGCGCTACTTTCGTGCATCGTGGAACATGATTTTTGACAAATCCTGTGCTGTATGCTCAATCTGCAATAAAAACGGGGGTCCTTAAGATTTTAAAGTTACCCCCGCCCCACCTCCAGGAGGTGGAGTGGGGGGGGGGGGCGTGTTTGATACCATTCGATAGTTTTTTGAAAAATATTGAACACGTATTTTTCAGTATTTCGATCCGATGTTCATTTCGCGAAATATTCGACCGTCCCGCTACTTTTGGGACACCCTGTATAATAATATATAATATGTATATAAATATAAATAATACGACTGATGAGACGCAGTAAAAGATCGCATAGACGTAACTCACTATCTTACTCGTTCGTATACACTACGGTCCATATCGTCGCTGATTTGCAAAAAGGGAAAAGTAACATCTTTATATTTTTACTAAGTGGAACTTGGCTCCTTTTTACACAACCAGTTTAAAAAAAATATTACTTGGCACCAAAAATTATGAGACTATCTCAACAACAATAAGTAATACATTTGATCCCTTTTTACAGAATAGGTAGGACCTTCGTACTTATCATTTTTGTACATGACCCCTCTTGTGAATAAAATGATACTTGGCACCTTTTTGCAAATCAGCGACGATATTGTCTCGCGCTTGTACCTACAGTAGACTTTCAATGCGTCCGGCAAGGTGAAAAAACCATTGAAACTGTCCGGCTATTGAGATATTATCTTTTGATAGTAGTCCAAGTAACATTATACAGGGTGTCCCGAAAAGATTGGTCATAAATTATACCACAGATTCTGGGGTCAAAAATAGGTTGATTGAACCTAACTTACCTATATACAATAGTAGCCTAATAAAATAAAAAAAAGGCAAAATGTAAATTCGTACAGGTTGAAACAAATTTTATATCAAAGTTTAAGTGTATACAAAAGATATTTTCAAAAAAGTATCCAAATCATACAAGGGGATCATTGTTTAAATAATTAAAAAGGGGTCATTTTTGCAAAAAATTACTTTTTTAACTGCTGAGGTCATTCAATTACTAATCAAAGTCAATAGGATTATTTTCTGTAAATTTGAAGGGTAAATCTTTCACATAAGACTTAATTAATTAAATTTGACCCCCTCTTTATTTAAATAATTGTATTTAAAACTTTAAAAACACATTTGCCAAAAATTATTTTTAGCGTTTTAAATAAACACTATAAAATATCTTTTTTTACAGAAAAAGTTGTGCTATGTTACCAGTATTAAGCAAAAAAAAATTGGTCAAAAAATATTTAATATTTTTTGAGATATTGAATTTGTTTATTAAATGTTACTATATTTTCAATTGGCAAAACGCGGTTGTTGCCAAAGAAATATTCACCTGAATAAGATCTCGTTATTTTGATTTTTATCGATAATTTCGATAAACGCATTGATAAATTCAAATTTCAACGAAACTCCCCCCTAAAATGGCATTTGAAAATTATTCAAATTTGTTTATGTTTTGTTTTTTTAATAACGTCGCGGGGATTAAGTATTTTGAAATACCGTTTCGATAATTGGGTTCCTGGGAATTTTTTACTAATTAGCAAAATTTTTTTGTCGTTTTTTCTTCTTCTTTTTTTTTCTTGGAGTTATATTACTACGGGCCCTTTTAGGGTTAAATTTCATTAAGAATATTAAATTTGTGAGTTGTAGATTCTAGACCTAAAAATATTAAGATTTAACTAAAATCTCTTAAATAAAATGTGGCTACTTACTGAGTTACAGGGTGTTTTATTTAAAAATTTAAAAA
The DNA here is from genome assembly GCF_917563875.1 of Diabrotica virgifera virgifera. Taxonomy (NCBI): domain Eukaryota; kingdom Metazoa; phylum Arthropoda; class Insecta; order Coleoptera; family Chrysomelidae; genus Diabrotica; species Diabrotica virgifera. The sequence goes on along the minus strand of NC_065448.1, from coordinate 217,833,960 downwards.
TTATTGTTACCAAGTAATTTAAAACTATTTGACGTATCCTTATCATACTTGGCAGAAAGTGTGGCTATTATACACCCTACTAAATTGTGATTAATAATCGTTTCCAGCTAGTGCCAGAGGCGTACGACAGGGGATAGTGAATGATTAACCCTTCCCAAATTCTACGCCACTGAGTGAATTACTATTTTAGCGAAATTTTTAGATTCTCCAATACCTTGTATGTAAATAATTTTATTGGTATCGATAAAGTCATCAGTTTGCGAGATATTGGAAGTTTAAAATGAATGAATTATTAAAGAATCAAAATAACTATGTTTCATTTTAAACGTCCAATATCTCGAAAACTAATGACTTAATCGTTACCAGTAAAGAGTATATTATTTACACAAAAAGTATTGGAGAATCAGAAAATTTCGCTAAAATAGTATTTCCCTCAGTGGCGTAGAATTTGGGAAGGGTTAACCATTAACTATTCCCTGTCGTACGCCTCTGGTAGTAGATTGAAACTTTTATTTATCACAGTTTAGTGGACTGTAGAGTACTCACACTTTCTGCCAAGTATGATAAGGATACGTCAAATAGTTTGAAAGTACTTGGTAAAAATAATTTTTAAATTTTTAAATAAAACACCCTGTAACTCAGTAAGTAGCCACATTTTATTAAAGTGATTTTAGACCAATCTTAATATTTTTAGGTCTAGAATCTACAACTTGAGATTCAACATTCTTAATGAAACTTAACCCTAAAAGGGCCCGTAGTAGTATAACTTCAAGAAAAAAAAGAAGAGGAAAAAAAGACAAAAAAAATTGTTAATTAGTGAGAAATTTCCAGGAACCCAATTATGGAAACAGCATTTCAAAATATTTAATCCCCGCGACGTTATTAAAAAAAAAATTTATAAACAAATTTGAATAATTTTCAAATGTCATTTTAGGGGGAAGTTTAATTGAAATTTGAATGTATCTATACATTTGTCGAAAATATACATAAAAATAAAAATAATAAGGTTTAATACAGGTGAATATTTCTTTGGCAACAACCGCGTTTTTGCAATTGAAAATAGAGTAACATTTAATAAACAAACTCAATATCTCAAAAAATATTAAATATTTTTGGACCATTTTTTTTTTTTCATTTAATACTGATAACATAGCGCAACTTCTCCAGTAAAATAATATATTTCATAGTGCTTATTTAAAACGCTAAAAATATTTTTTTGCAAATTTGTTTTTAAAGTTTTTTGTATAATTATTTAAATAAATAGGTGGTCAAATTTAATTTAGTAAGTCTTATGTGAAATATTTACCCTTCACCTTTGCAGAAAATAATTATGTAGACCTTCATTAGTAATTGAATGACTTCAGCAGTTAAAAAAGTAATTTTTTCGCAAAAATGACCACTTTTTAATTATTTAAACAATGATCCCCTTTTATGATTTGGATACTTTTTTGAAAATATCTTTTGTACCCACCTAAACTTTGATATAAAATTTGTTTCAACCTGTACGAATTTACATTTTGATTTACATGTAGAGTAATTTTATGTTACTAGACTATAGTGCACACAAAAAAAGTTACAGCCCTTTGAAGTTACAAAATGAAAATCGTTTTATTTTCATATATCGAAAACTCTTGGAGATTTTTTATTGAAAATGGACATGCGGCATTCTTATGAAAGCAAAATCTTAAAAAAAAATTAAAGTGAAATTTCTGCACCGCATAAAAATTTTATGGGGGTTTTGTTCCCTTAAACCCCCCCAAACTTTTGTGTACGTTCCAATTAAATTATTACTGTAGCACCGTTAGTTAAACACAATGTTTTTAAAACTTTTTTGCCTCTTAATACTTTTTCGATAAGCCAGTTTTTATCGAGATATTTTGAATATTTGTCGAATCCACCACATATTTTTATATGGTAAGTACGATTATAGAAACTTATTAATAATCTGAAAATTTATTTATAATTTATATTTTTAGGTATATTTTGAAAAAGAAGTCACATCTCGATAAAGAAGTGACTTATCAAAAAACGACAAAGAGGCAAAAAAGTTTTAAAAACACTGTGTTTAACTAATGGTACCGCAATAATAGTTAAATTGGAACGTACATAAACATTTGGGGGGTTTAAAGGAACAAAACCCCCACAAAATTTTTATGTAAACATATTAAAAAAGAAGGCGCATCTCGATAAAAACTGGCTTATCGAAAAAATACTAAGAGGCAAAAAAGTTTTAAAAACACTGTGTTTACCTATTAATACCACAATAATAAATTAATTGGAACGTACACAAAAGTTTGGGAGGGTTTAAGGGAACAAAACCCCCATAAAATTTTTATGGGGTGGACAAATTTCACTATAATTTTGTTTTAAAATGTTCCTGCGATAAGAATGATACATGTCCATTTTCAATAAAATATCTCTAATAGTTTTGGATATATTGAAAAAAATCTATTTTCATTTTGTAACTTCAAAGGACTGTAACTTTTTTTATGAGCACATTTGTACTAAGGTAAGTTAGGTTCAATCGAACTATTTTTGACCTCAGAATGTGTGGTATAATTTATGACCAATCTTTTCGGGACACCCTGTATAAAATTCAGCTTTTATACTTTAAGGGAAGTAATACAATATTTTACACACCTTTGCTACCCTGTATCTACTCAAGTAACCACGATCCAAAGGCCATACTCGCTGATCGTTTTTACCTGTGTTGGGGACATGACATGCGCAGAGAAACTTTCAGCTTTTATTAAATATGGACAGCCTGGCGGCCACGGGCTCTTGTTCTATAATTAGAATTAGAGAATGGTCAGAAGATAATAATTCAAGACAAAAGTTTTGTCTACTTAAAATAAATTGTAAAATGTGATTAGTACATTGGTGGATAATTATTTTGAACAGTAGTTTACACTATTATTTAACAAGTATTACAAGATAAGCACAAGAATTCACTTACAAAACCGTTGTCTATGACCATGTTCGAATAAAAACACCTAATTTTACTAGTTGAATTTTCTCGGGACTAAATACATAATAGAATACTTAAAACGTTGTAAAAAACGTGGTTCACACAAATAAAGTAAATCAATTATCATACAGATCCCATCGGAACTGGTTTAACGGTCACGCAAACAAAGTCATTTAAATAAACAACAGTTTTGTGTAAATCTGATTCCCAAGTCCAATTATTGTTGTTAAAAAAATCTAACGCGGTTTAATCTGCGGCTGTTGTTTTCTTATCGAATTCTAGAGGAAACCTGTACCAATTTGAACGACTTACATTAAAAATAATATTTTAGTAATATATAACACTAATACAGAGAGCGGCAAAATTATGGATAAAATTCCTTTTTTCGCAAATGGCCGATTTGGGAAATCAGTATCGAAATAGGCCGATTTTTATTTTTAAATTATGATTTTCTGGCAAATATATCATACTAGTGACGTCGTCCATCTAATCGATGATTTTTAATGAGAATAGGGGTAGTGTGCTAGCTCATTTGAAAGGTTATTCAATTCTCTATCTATAAAATAATATAAACATTAACATAATTATCTATACATAAAGTCCAAAAAAAATTTTAATTAAATTAATTGACACAAAAGGAAAATGTATGTAATTTATTTATTTTAAAATAAATTTTACTGCTGTCAGAAAACAGAAAAAAATGTTTATTTATTAAATAAACATTGCATTTACAGTGTGGGTGGCAGCTTGAACATTGAATTTAAACAAAAAAAAATTTATGGGCTAAATAAACATTTTTTCTGTTTTTTTTACAGCAATATTTTGAATTAAATAAATTACATACATTATTATTTTAGTCTCAATTAATTTAATTAATTTTTTTTTTTTGGAATCCCTGTATGAAGGGTGTCGGGAGAAAATCATGGATGTCACCAAGAAATGATTTTGAGAAAAACGAATTTTAAAGTTATAAGACTATTTACGACAAAAAAAATGTGTTTAGAGGTATTAAAGATAAACGTAATGATAGAAAAATGTATTGATAATATAAACTAATGTAAACAAAGCATAAGAGTTAAATTGTTTTTAAGAAAATAAAAAATTGGTCGCGTAATGTCCACTTTTTAAAGAAGAAAACAATGGATGTCACCAAGTACAGGCGTTTAGTCACAGGATTATTCCTGTTTTGTTTTTGCTTTTTTGTTCTCTGCTTTTCATCTAAAACAAAATAAAACATTTTAGTTAAAAAATCGTATTTTTTAATTATTTTCTTCATAACCTCGTACATCCTTCCCTTTTTTTTCTTTTTTCCATCACTCTTTTCACTATTAGCCATTATGAGATAATATTATATTGAACTCACACTAAACAATACTGTACAATTTTCGCAGTTATAAAACAATCTGCTGCTCTGTTGTTATAATTTGTAAACAAACTAACGACTAACCTATCTAAACACGTGTGTATTACAAATCAACCGAACAATATACATTTTACTACGCAGCGTGCCGACGTGGCAAGTGATATTGCTTGGGTGACAATCATTGTTTTCACCCAATTATGCGTGGACAAAATATCGTTTTCTCCCGACATGGTCAATTTAAAAGGCTGAACATTCGATGTTTTCTACCTATTTGAAGGAATGATGTGATAGTATTCGTTAAAATCTAGAGAATGACGATTTACCTAAATATCACCCAATTGGTGACATCCATGATTTTCTCCCGACACCCTTCGTATAAATAATTATGTTGATGTTTATATTACTGAATAGATAATTGAATAACCTTTCAAATGAGCTAGCAGACGATCCCTATTCTCATTTAAAAAATGTCTAATGATCGATTTCGTCATCACGCCTGGGTGTCGGAAAGTTGGTCGAGAACACTTCGTCGACGGAAGATTAGTCGACAACATTTGGTCAACAAACAGTTGGTCGAATGCACATTCATCGAATGTACAATTCGTCGACGAACATTTGGTCGAATGGATTTTTCGTCGACAAAGACCCAAAAGGAATAATACATGGCGGAAACACGCCAATATACAGGGTGTCCAGAAACTCTACCGACAAAAGAAGACAGGAGATTCCTCAGATAATTTTCAAATCGATTTTTCTAGAAAACGGTGTGTCCTACCGATTTAAAACAAGAGTACCTTTTAGTACTAGAATACTTCACAATTTAATAATCCAGTGTCAGAAATGCATAAAAGTTAAAGATAAAAAAGTTAAAGATAAAATAACCGTTGCCCTACCCAAAACGGACGCCTATGATCGGTACTAGAAATTTGCAATGTATCGATTAGATTTATATCTTGAAGATAAATACGCGTACCAATTTTTGTTTTTTTAAATAGAAGCGTTCTGGAGGTATTTAAGAAAAACTAATTACAAGACGCCATCTTCAAAGAGCTCTAGCTCCCGTAAGAAGCATTTTCGGACTAAGTGAATTGGGTTAAATTATCTTAAATTTACCTGAGGAATCTCCTGTCTTCGTTTGTCGGTAGAGTTTCTGGACACCCTGTATAAAGTTAGTTGCTTTGTACCATATCAAAAAAAAATATTTTATAGATTGCCAGTCCTCAGCCTTGGATAAAGTGTGAAGGGAAGTTTATTCTCACGATTTTTTTACTTTTTTATTGATATTGACTGATTATTGCAGTCCAAAATATTGTACGGAAATGCCTCGATTTCCAACAATTTATTTACCTCAGCATCTCGCATATTTCGTCTTGTCCGCAAGTGTCCCCAGATTTGACTTGTCCGGAAATGCTCCGTTCGCAAGTGCGCCGACACCAAAAAGAAGAATGGTACAACATGACTAATAATATCGGTTTATATTATTTGCTCTCTACTCTCCCACCGCAGCCAATTTTTTCATTAAATTTAAAAATAATTAAGATTTAGAAAAAAAAATAACAAATCCCCCAAAAAAATATAATCAGATGTGTATAATACAATATGCCAGTTAACAAAATAAAAACCAATAATCCGTCGTTTGTCACTATTAATCCCTTTATCCTAAAGATAAATAATAACAGTTTGTCGACGAAAAATCCATTCGATCAAATGTTCATCGACGAATCGTACATTCGATGAATTGTGCATTCGACCAACTGTTTGTCGACCAAATGTTGTCGACTAATTTTCCGTCGATGAAAGTGTTCTCGACCAACTTTCCTAGACTCATCACGCCTAGATTGATGACATGGTATACGAGTAAACGAGTATATGCCAAAAAATCATAATTTAAAAATAAAAATCGATCTATTTCGAGATTTATTTCCAAAGTCGTCCATTCTCAAAGAAATGAATTTATTCCATAATTTTACCCCTCACTATTATAGGCATATTACAAAATAACTGGTCGTAAATTTTTAACTAAAAGAAATAAAGATAGTTATTTGTCATTTTGAAAAAAATACGTGTGCAATTGAAAAGAAGCAGTTTTAAACGTTTTAGATCATTTGTAATGTGAAAGTTAAGTTCAGCGTTTTTAAGGCATATTTCAAATGCCCCATATTTGTTGTCAAAACTCAAAATCGAAATTTCATGTTATTGGTTTTGAAGATTAGGCTTATAGAAATATGGCAAAGAGAGTGCGACGTTTATTTATTTAACAATATAGAAACCGACTTCATTTGGGGAAAAATGCAAAAAACATATACGAAAGCTGTACATTCAACCTTTTGATTTTGATTTGTTTTAATACCGTTTATCAAACGACGTCGAGTTGATACCAATTTTATTTAAAAAATATTCGCTGGTCACTTCAAGAGTTGTTTCTGAGAAATGGTTCATTCTACACAAAAAGTGCTAATAAACATTTTTGTTTATCATTATTAGACTTAGGTAAATATGCAAATTGCATATTTTGCATATATTGCATAAAAAATGCAAAAATTTCCAATTTTGCATATTTTTATATAAGTGTGCATAGAGTGCATATTATGATTTTAAATTTTGGGTTGTAACTATACATAATATATATTTTTATATTACTGTAACAAGTAGCTTGAAAATCTCAATATTTAATTTTGTTTTATAATCTCATGTACATATTCAAATTTCGGGTACCTGAATGTAGTAACTAATAAAAGAGCGACTTATTAAATATGTACACAGTTTTGTCACGTTTTGGTTACAAAGGTTCCAAAATCAGCCAGTTTATATCTCTAAGTAAAAATTTTTATTTTGACGGCCCATTTCGCTTTTGTTGTAAAATAAGCCGTGAACACGTGTCTTGGTAATTGTGAATAATAATTATTGTGCTTTGAAAATGCTGAAAATAAACAGTTCAGTGTCGTGGTGTCATTCATAAAATCAAACTATAGTTTTGTTCAGAAAACTATTACTCAATTAGAATCCTCCAAATAATTATCCTTGTTAGACAGTACATTTTAAATAAAAGAATTTGAATCATTGTTTCTAAACGTTATAAGTAATACATATTGGATAGGAAAATTTTCAAAAATTTAAAGGAACCATGGAAAAAAACAGTGGTTATTACCAGATTCTTTCTCAAGTGTTTCAAGTACTAGCTGGGAAATTTTTCGAACCACTTAATTCAGAACCAACTATTATCGTAAATTTGATTAATGCCCAATTACATCAGTTAATCTTGAAAGAAGTTTTTCTATGTAATCAGATAGAAGCCATAAGTATTTGTTAGAAAATTTTGAACAGCATTTGATAATTATTTATTGTTATAGGTCTGGATCCCGCGTATGAAAAAAAGTTGATTAATAGCAAGCTGAAAATTTGTTAATAGCTTAAGGGTGTCTAGTCGGATAAACTCTGATATATGGAAACACTGGAACAGGGCCAGTTTTAATTGAGGAACAGGTTAAAAATTTGGAACGTGTAACCCTTATAGTAGGGTTATATTTTTTTTTGGTACTAAAATTTGATTGATGAAGAGAAAGGAGTAGTGAGAAACGGCTTAACAAGTTAAAATTAGAATGAAGATAACAAATTAATTATGAGGATGAGGATGAGACGTAAAAGCTCAGGAAGTGGAGATCGGCTTATTTTCGTGCTGTTGTTTAGGGGAGAAAGAGATAGTGATAAAGGAAGAAACCAGAAAAATTAAAAAGTAATGAAATACTTAAAAGAAAAGAACTGACCTATGATCAATAAACCAAAGATGGGCGCCAGAAGTAAATGCCTTTTAGAGCCTTTACTTCGTTGATAGAACAGTGTGGGAGACTAGAAAAGAGAGAGATATATATAGAGAGAGAGATATATAGAGAGAGAGATATAGAGAGAGATATATATATATATATATATAGAGAGAGAGAGAGATATAGAGAGAGAGAGAGAGGGGGAAAGAGAGAGAGAGAAAGATAGAGAGAGAAATAAGGAGAAAGATATAAACAATCCAAATAACTTAATCCTGAAATAAAATATTATATGAACACATATAGTTGAGAGATATCAGGTGCAGGTGAAATGATACAAACCCAATAGGTATACCTTATTTTTATTGTGTAAAAAAAATACCTAGATATATGTAAAGTAAGATTTTGGTAACTAATGTATATATATATAATGTAAAATTTCTAGCTAAAAATATAAATAATGTATAATAATGTAAAACATTGGCTTGCAAGATGAATATATAATAGTAAAATTTAATTAATAATATAAATAATGAATATGAGTAATGTTAAAATTTTGGTTGCCAAGATATAAGCAGATAACGTAAAAGTTTCCGACTATTAAATGATTTCTATGAGTTTACGTTTCTTTCAGATACAAACAATAAAGAGACAGAAAAACAATAGTGAGTGCTAGTCAACAGAACCAGATGATATTCTTCATAATACCGTATTAATATACTTGTATATTATCTACCACAATACCTAAGTTATTATGTAATGAACCCTATAGAGACCAATGCTCTAGGTCTATAAGTACTTATGTTCCCTTACATGCATTGAGATTTAGATGAAAAATTGACAAAATATTATTTGTTGTGTAGACACAACCAATAGTAAAAGATATGATAAGGGAAGTTAAAAAATAATCTAATGCTTAACAACAAATGTAGAATAAATATATAATATATTGCGGAACACAATTCGGTCTATAAATGAGAACATTAATTAAGTACACTTATCTTTGTTCCAATCTAGATGAAATTCCTTCAGCTCTAATTCCAAGTGTTGGCTTATGGACGTGCCGGTTTATCAGACGGTAAGCGGCTCTATGAGTATACACATCTTAGGGAAGATTTACGTTCCAGATAATTAATAGGAATGTTATTCTTAGTGCATTTTCCATATAAGTTGTCTTTGTGGGATATTAAAAGCTTGGTTCTATTTTATAATTCTCTAGGTACGGCTAAAAAGAGAGGTTCTCATTAGGTATCTAGAAATTTTTTCCTTGATACAAGGTGAGACAGACCGGTTACAAAAGATAACCGAACATATTCTTCCACATAAATGGGAAGGTCATTTATCCAAAATGAAATTACATTATTACTTAAGTAATATATTTCTAAAAGTAGCTTTGCTAGATTTGACTTTTTAAGGTATAAAATTATTCATTTTGATATATGTGTTTCCTAAATTTCCAAAAGAAATTTTTAAAATAAAATCACTTACCAGACGTTCATTTTAGGTATATTATATCTTTACAGATATATTTAGCTTGCTTTGTAATTGCAATTCCAAAATAGATTTATTGAATATCTCCTATTCTTTTATGTATGACATCTGCCGTTTTTTCTCCAACACATATTTGTCTGTATTTGACCTTCTTAAGTCGTTGGTTAGCTAGCACTAATTCTGTTTTCATTTTCCTACTCGATCGTAAGGTAACTTTTTGTTATTCGATGTTAATTATTACGGTTGTCGGGAGTGGCTACTCGTAAACGTAGCGGAACGCTACATTCCCCCTCCACTCGATATAATTTTCCTTCAGAAAATTATTCTGGCAAAAACCAAAACGAAGTTTATTCTTGGCAGGGTTAGTACTTTAATATGGGTCAGGAGTAGTAGCTCCTAGCAGTTGTAGCTGTAGTTACAGTCACAACCACTCCACAAAGTTAAAGATAGGATTAGTACATCAACTAACTAATCTAATCTAACCTAAAACATTAATTTTGAATTTGGCTCAAAGTGGGTAAACATCCACATTATACCACATATTTACACAAGGGAAATAAAAGGCAACACTTCTCATGCTTCCGAGCATGGAAGAGTGCGGGCACAAAAGTATGACACACTTGTGTGGATCCAACACAAGAGTGCATCAAGGTAAGTTCCCAAGATTCCGGAACCGGTATGGTTTACGGAGATCGCGAGAAAGGAACTTTTCCTTCCTTAACGTAGACAAGGACTAGTCTGATGATCTGCATCCAGACTTTATTTACGAATGAACCGTATACTAGGTATCTTAAAGTTTACTAATAGTTATTCTTGTTGTACCATTACTTACATCAATTAAACTTATTAAATCGTTCACATTAAAGGCTTAGATTACACGTAACCCCAAATTGTGATCAACGTGAACTAAAGGTACTAGAAAAAAATATTCCTGACTAAAACAAAGTATCCACCCAACTACATAAAGAACCATTAAATTTGGCCTTACTCACTATCGGACTCACTATCGATTTGGATATTAGCACCTAAGTTAATCCAAAGATGAACACAAAATTTATTGTTGACATATTCAACCGAGAGTAACCAGGATATTCTCCAACCGATTCAAAACATGGTATCAAAGATAACTTAAGGTAAGGAAATAGAGATGTAACATAACTCTCTTAGGTAAGATAAGATAAGATAAGATAAAGTGAAGTACGATACGCTAAGTTAAATATATCATATATCCAATGCAGATATAAACCAGGTAGTTAAGAATGCACAGCAAAACAAAAAATGGACAAACAAAACAGTTCCACAAATGGATAGCCATTATCGTATCCATCCAAATATGGTTCCGTCAGTATAATTCATAATCCATTCCCGAATTGACTTAATATAATCACAGGTAATAATCATTGAAAGGTAACCTAAAGATAACCTAACTTAATATCTGTATCCGATAAATCTATAGCCTAAGGCTACAGCTGATTTCAGTGTACGATATACCAAAACGTTTGATAATCAGTGTATTTTTATACTAACACATGTATAAGCATCAACACAAGTAAGTTCTTAACTACAATTTCTCAAAGGTAAAACTAAAATTTAAGAAAAAATCAATGGGAAAATCCCAATAGTTGGCTGTATACCATAGTTTAAAAAACCAATACAGAAGTAAAAACTTCGAGATGTATTCTGGTATAAAATCGTTTATTTAAAAACTATAAAATGTCATCGATTGCAGAACGTTTTCGTTCTAAACAGAACATCTTCAGTGCATCCTGCCGAGTATTTTGAAACTAGCACACCGTAAATAGTGTTAACATCATCATATATGGTTTACATAATGTAATATGTTAAAATGTTATGACTACAAGTCGATGTTAATGGATAAAGTGGAACAAATGCTAAAAGGGTGCCATGGTTCCCTGCTCGAAGATACTAGGTACTTGCCAATTCAATGGGCACAGACCAACTCAAGTGCCCCAAGAGTTGGTCTGTGCCCATTGAATTGGCAAGTACCTAGTATCTTCGAGCAGGGAACCATGGCACCCTTTTAGCATTTGTTCCACTTTATCCATTAACATCGACTTGTAGTCATAACATTTTAACATATTACATTATGTAAACCATATATGATGATGTTAACACTATTTACGGTGTGCTAGTTTCAAAATACTCGGCAGGATGCACTGAAGATGTTCTGTTTAGAACGAAAACGTTCTGCAATCGATGACATTTTATAGTTTTTAAATAAACGATTTTATACCAGAATACATCTCGAAGTTTTTACTTCTGTATTGGTTTTTTAAAATTTAAGAACCAAAATCAAACAATTTCATCTGAAACCGTATATTTATAGATCAGTTCCTAAAATCAATGACAGAAGAGGTCCGAACTGGACTACTATAGTGGACCAATGCGTAAGAAACGAAAATCAAATATTAGAGTAGTCACTAAACAACAGCTAATGAATGTATTTTCCAAAATTATTGATATAACAACCATCAACGAAATTAATATTAAAGGTATTGGGTTATCGCCTTGTACAAGAAAGAAATCCATTGTATAACTTGATGAAGACTTAATCTATGCTACAGAACCGAAGATGGTCAACGACCATATTCGCCACATAGCGACTCCAGGTAAAAGTACATCCATCACAAAATATAGCATGGATTACGAAATCCGCTAACGATCTAGTCCGGAATTTGATCAACGAATTCGAACCCACGTATTATGCTTAGATACACCTATATACCCATATACAACAAAATTTACTAATAAAAGTGAAAAGACAATATTTAAAAGCAATTTACCTATAACAGTCTAATATTTTGAGAAGTGATAATAATGGAATACCCTGTATAATGCATTTATTACACCAGACAAATGTTATGACATTCCCTGTGCAAACGCTGAGTCCATAATATATGTGAACACTTAACTATCAAGGTAAAATCAAGAGCAGAGGTAAAAATAATAATTACCAAATAGCAAAAATAAGAGTTTTTTTAGGAAACTAGCAAGTTGCAGACTGCGATAAAAGGTTCCAAAATTAATGCAGAACGCAAGTTAATACCTAATCATCCTCTGAGGTCGAGGACTCAGAATCCATGACTGTTTTATCAGGTAGGAGATCTTTGACATGAAAACGACCAATTCGTTTATTGGACGAATTGTCTTTTAGTTCATAGACAAGAGGCGATATGACTTTTAAAACCGTACATTGAATATACTTCTGACAAAATTTCGCCGCTATGGCATCATTTTTACTTGATTTCACAAAATTTCGTTTTAGGACTCGGTCTCCAGGATAAAAACGTAACGGTCTTTTCCTTAAATTATAATATTTCTGGGAACGTAAATAAGAAGATTTCAATCTCTTCCGAATATCGGCAAATATAGGGGGTAGGTTTTGGAGATCCTCTAGTCGATGAAGATTCTCAGAAACTTGTGGTAAAGTAGTTGCATTATCGGAAATTAAACCAAAATAATCGCCTGAGAGAGGAACATTTCGACCAAAGTTAAGATACGCGGGAGAACATTTAGTGACCTCGTGAGTGGAAGTCCTTATGGCTTGGGCAACAGAATGAATGTATTGATCCCACGACCTATGGTCCTCAAATGTATAAGACCTTAAAGCGGTAACAATACTACGATTTACACGTTCTGAGTGGTTCGCTTGAGGGTGATATGCAGCATTATAGAAAATCTTCTGCACCCTATATTTGGACATAAGAGTCTTGAAAGCGTTCGAGATAAATTGGGGCCCATTGTCACAGGAGACAATTTGAGGAACACCAAATACTAAAAATACTTGTTCTTCCAAATACTTAATAATTGCTGGGACTGTGGCTTTCCGAAGAGGGCAAACCAAAGGAAATTTGGTGAAATAGTCCACTACTACGAGACAATAAGTATTTCCTGTATAGCTACGAGGGTATGGACCAATTAAATCGAGAGAAATCATCTGCCAAGGGAAATTAATATTTCTAAAAGAACCCATAAGACCAGCTTGTGGTAAGTTACTTGGTTTACAAGTAGCACAAACTATGCATTTAGAGATGTACCTTTTAATGGATTTGCGCATGCCAGGCCAATAATATAACTCAGCAATACGGTGGTAAGTTTTATAGAAACCAAAATGGCCAGCAGTAACTTCGTCATGACACATACGCAAAATATTTTCCCTGTTTGGCGTAGGTACAACTATTTTCCATTCGGTCATATTCGATAATACCTCAACAGGACTTAAAATGTGTTTGTACAGCACATTGTTCTCCACCTTAAAATCGGGATATCTTTGTGGGTCTTGAGTAACCTTATCGACCATATTTTGATACCACGCATCAGGAGTTAATGAAGATAGATCTAAAACATTAATATCAAAAACACGGGAAAGAGCATCAGCAACCACTACTCCGGCTGCCTTTCGATGGACAATCTTATACGAATAGGCAGTCAGTTTACATATCCATCGGGAAAGTCTCTGAGAAGGGTTTTTCATGCTGTGAAGCCATACCAAAGAACTATGGTCCGTAATTATCGTGAAATTACGACCCTCTAAATAATAACGAAAAGCTTCTAAACCCTGAATAATAGCTAATAGTTCTTTCTCCGTAGTCGAATAGTTTTTCTGCGCCTTATTCAGTTTCTTACTTGTATAAGCTATTGGGTGTTCAGAGCCATCTTTCACCTGAAATAGCACGCCACCAGAAGCGGTGTTAGAACAATCGGTCATCAGATAAAAATGTTCGTTAAAATTAGGTGAGATCATGACTGGAGCGCTCGTTAGTGCATCTTTAACGCGCCTAAACGCTTCATCGGCCTCAGGAGTCCAAATAATCGTTTGGCCTTTTTTCCTATCCTTCAGAAGATCAGTAAGGGGTGATAGTAAGGTAGAATAAGACGGAACAAACCGACGATAATATCCACACATGCCTAAAATTCTGCGAACTTGGGTGGTAGTTTTTGGGATGGGAAAATCTCTTATAGCGGCGACCTTTTCAGGGTCTGTCCTAAGACCCTGGTTATCAACCATATAGCCTAAAAACTTCAAACTTGGTCGACAAAATTGACATTTATCAAGATTAACCGTTAAATTGGCCTCTTTTAACCGGACAAATAATTTATTCAAAATTTCGATATGAGTAGAAAAATCCGGGGTGACTACCAAGATATCATCAAGATAATAAAACACGTAGGGCTCTAACTGAGGACCTATTACTATATCCATGAGACGACACATAGTTTGGGGAGCAGATACTAACCCAAAAGGCATTGTTACAAATTGAAACAATCCTTTACCATTGACGGCAAAAGCGGTATATTTCCTACTCTCAGTACTAAGAGGTATTTGTAAAAAAGCTTTTGAAAGATCTATAGACGATATGAACTTCGAGTTTTGAAGTTTGCTCAAAATAATATCAATTCGAGGGATCGGGTAAGCATCCCGATTTACTGTGATGCTGTTTAACTTACGTCCATCAAAACAGACCCTAAATGATCCATTCTTTTTCTTCGTGAGCCATAATGGACTACTATAAGAAGAGGTAGACGGTTCGATGATATTAAGTTTAAGCATTTCATCAATCTCTTGGTCTAAATCTTTTTGCCACGCTTGGGGTATCGGATATTGGTATTGCCTAAATGGTGTGGGATTATTCACTTCAATAGAATGGGAAAGCAAGGTAGTACGGCCTAACTTATCCGTAGAGGAGATAGAATTAAACTTGGAGATAGTTCCTTGTAACTGATTTTGTTCCTCATTTGATAAACTAGAAAAATCTTGTACGGCATTCAAGCTCGAAATATTAAATGAAGATGTAGACATAGAAAAATCAGAGCAGTTAAGTGTGCTATTAAAAACATTAAGAAAGTCCATTCCAAGGATAACTGAATTTTGCACTGAGGGGATAACATAAAAAGTAACATTTCTGCGGATATTCGCTACAGAGACTTCTGTTACGAATTTGCCCGTGATGGGTTGTACAGTGCCATCAGCAGTCGATACTTGAAGAGAAGAAATCGGGTTAACTTTGACTTTATCGTTGTCTATTAAACGAAGAGATAAAGAACCTAGTAAAGATATGTTTGAACCACTGTCCAGAAGTGCTAAACAAGATTGACCTAATACTTCGATAGGGAGATACGGACGATTATCGTTATGTTTCCTAACTAATAGAGAATTTAAATCTAAGGTTGTTTTATCAATCACTATGGTGTTGCCAGAAAATTGAGATAAAGGTAGACAGGTATCTCCTTCCTTAATTTTTCTGGAAGAAGAAGGTAAAGGTAACGGAATTAACGCAGAGTTAAGTTCTTGCTCGAGACAAGGAGATGGGAGATTTAATGAAGATACTGAGAAAGAAACACTATCATTATCTGATTCGACATTAAAGGGTGTCTGCTTCAGATAACTTAATCTTGAGATAGGTTGTTGTTTGAAGTTGTTGTCTTTTTGGACGAAATACCTTTCCCTTTTCGACTGGTAGAAGGTACGGGAGGGCTTGACGTGTTGAGTCCTGTATTGTTTAGAATTATTGGAATTCCCTGATGGAGAGACTGTCAGAGGAGGGCTCAGGGTACAATCCTCTAAACGACCGTTTCCCTGACAATTCCTACACCTGGGTTTAGTGGTATTTTCAAGGCCACACCCAAAACAAAAGGGACGCAATCTGGGGTTTGGGCATGCAGAGAAGGCATGTCCCTGAGTATAACAATTCCAACATACGATCGTGGAGGTAACGGTAGATACATTGTGTTTCGGTACTTTATTTTGCCATGATCGATTTCGTGAAAAGGAATTCTGACTAGAAGACGGGAAAGGACGAGACGAAACTACAGTTGAGGGTTGATTAGACCAAGAAAATGTTTCTTCTAACCGCTTACATTTTTCCGTAAGTTCGTCGATACTACGGATTTCTACAAGATCTAGTTGAGAGTGATATGAGGGTAACAAAGATTTCATGATGATTCTTACCTTTTCGGATTCCGTGAGAGGAATGTCAAGACGACTACACAAACCAAGGATGTTGTTGATAAACATAGTAACGGGTTCATTCTGGAGTTGTTTCCGCTTTTTAATGTCATCCAAAAGATCATCTTGGTAGGAATATGGTAGGAAATCAGCTTTAAGTTTTTGCACCAGATCTTTCCAGCAAGAAAGGTTAGAGCGATTATTCATAAACCAAGTGAACGCAGGACCGGTAAACAACTCAGCGGAGGCTGCAAATAAGTCATCCTCTGGAATACATCTAGAGATTCGCAAACATTCAACTTTCTCTAAGAAAGCGACAACAGTATCACGATCACCTGTACCAGAAAAAGAAATACCCCATTTATGAACTTGGGCAGATTTAGAAAATGGGAAGGGTGACGCATTGTGTACGGGTGCATTTGGAGTGGAGGTAGCAGCTGGGTTTCCCCGAGCATCGAGGTCACCTTCAATATCCAAGATTTTGACTGCGACGGTTTTCTGGTATAATTCCTGTTCATCGGTATCACACTCTAAGCGACTTACTCGTTCAGATAAATGAGCTACTCTAGACGACAATCTAGCAAAGGTAGGATCCAGTATTGTACCCCTGAATATCCCGATTTTCTGGGTAAGGTCTTTCAGTGTGTCCTCAATCTCCTCCTTATGTTTGTCAAAGGGAATACAGGAGGAAGAAATTTGCCGAAAACTCCTATTTTCCTTCTCCTGTCGCAGAGCTCCACGCAATATTTTGCGTTTAGCCTCGACGGTAGGATATTCAGTAACATCAATACTTCGGATTTTAAGCTCGTAATCTAACTCTTTTACCAGTAAATGATCAACTTTAAAAGTGGACATTTTAAAAAAAAGAAACTTTCAGTATCAAGACAAAACACCCCAATGAAGTTTAGATAGATAAACTCAATAAAAAAAAATTTTACAACTGGCACAAAGCCCGCAAATTTAATCGCATACAGTAATCTAAAATTGAGATAGAAATCAGAACCTAATAAACATATACCTATAACCCAAAATATATAATTGTGTGGATACAAGTGCCAGTACAGGATATCATAATAATTATAAGATACCAAAAAATATGTAACGTATAAAAATGTAAAAATTCAGTTTATTAAATATTAACGTCACCTTCAATAAACATTTATATATTACCTTTTAACTTATGTTCGTATACCACCCAACAATTCATGCTATATCCTCAATTCTAAAATAATTTCCCTTACACCTGTATACTCTCTCAAAAAAAAACAAAATGATACACTGCTACTATCAACTTTTTCTTTTTTTTTTTTTTCAAAACAACAACAAACTGTAAGTGATAATTCGCAATAACCAAATTGAATAAGAGAATGTAGTGTAACTAACACTAAATCATCCCCTAAATGAAAACAACGGCCCCACGTTGGGCGCCACTTTGTAACCCTTATAGTAGGGTTATATTTTTTTTTGGTACTAAAATTTGATTGATGAAGAGAAAGGAGTAGTGAGAAACGGCTTAACAAGTTAAAATTAGAATGAAGATAACAAATTAATTATGAGGATGAGGATGAGACGTAAAAGCTCAGGAAGTGGAGATCGGCTTATTTTCGTGCTGTTGTTTAGGGGAGAAAGAGATAGTGATAAAGGAAGAAACCAGAAAAATTAAAAAGTAATGAAATACTTAAAAGAAAAGAACTGACCTATGATCAATAAACCAAAGATGGGCGCCAGAAGTAAATGCCTTTTAGAGCCTTTACTTCGTTGATAGAACAGTGTGGGAGACTAGAAAAGAGAGAGATATATATAGAGAGAGAGATATAGAGAGAGATATATATATATATATATAGAGAGAGAGAGATATAGAGAGAGAGAGAGAGGGGGAAAGAGAGAGAGAGAAAGATAGAGAGAGAAATAAGGAGAAAGATATAAACAATCCAAATAACTTAATCCTGAAATAAAATATTATATGAACACATATAGTTGAGAGATATCAGGTGCAGGTGAAATGATACAAACCCAATAGGTATACCTTATTTTTATTGTGTAAAAAAAATACCTAGATATATGTAAAGTAAGATTTTGGTAACTAATGTATATATATATAATGTAAAATTTCTAGCTAAAAATATAAATAATGTATAATAATGTAAAACATTGGCTTGCAAGATGAATATATAATAGTAAAATTTAATTAATAATATAAATAATGAATATGAGTAATGTTAAAATTTTGGTTGCCAAGATATAAGCAGATAACGTAAAAGTTTCCGACTATTAAATGATTTCTATGAGTTTACGTTTCTTTCAGATACAAACAATAAAGAGACAGAAAAACAATAGTGAGTGCTAGTCAACAGAACCAGATGATATTCTTCATAATACCGTATTAATATACTTGTATATTATCTACCACAATACCTAAGTTATTATGTAATGAACCCTATAGAGACCAATGCTCTAGGTCTATAAGTACTTATGTTCCCTTACATGCATTGAGATTTAGATGAAAAATTGACAAAATATTATTTGTTGTGTAGACACAACCAATAGTAAAAGATATGATAAGGGAAGTTAAAAAATAATCTAATGCTTAACAACAAATGTAGAATAAATATATAATATATTGCGGAACACAATTCGGTCTATAAATGAGAACATTAATTAAGTACACTTATCTTTGTTCCAATCTAGATGAAATTCCTTCAGCTCTAATTCCAAGTGTTGGCTTATGGACGTGCCGGTTTATCAGACGGTAAGCGGCTCTATGAGTATACACATCTTAGGGAAGATTTACGTTCCAGATAATTAATAGGAATGTTATTCTTAGTGCATTTTCCATATAAGTTGTCTTTGTGGGATATTAAAAGCTTGGTTCTATTTTATAATTCTCTAGGTACGGCTAAAAAGAGAGGTTCTCATTAGGTATCTAGAAATTTTTTCCTTGATACAAGGTGAGACAGACCGGTTACAAAAGATAACCGAACATATTCTTCCACATAAATGGGAAGGTCATTTATCCAAAATGAAATTACATTATTACTTAAGTAATATATTTCTAAAAGTAGCTTTGCTAGATTTGACTTTTTAAGGTATAAAATTATTCATTTTGATATATGTGTTTCCTAAATTTCCAAAAGAAATTTTTAAAATAAAATCACTTACCAGACGTTCATTTTAGGTATATTATATCTTTACAGATATATTTAGCTTGCTTTGTAATTGCAATTCCAAAATAGATTTATTGAATATCTCCTATTCTTTTATGTATGACATCTGCCGTTTTTTCTCCAACACATATTTGTCTGTATTTGACCTTCTTAAGTCGTTGGTTAGCTAGCACTAATTCTGTTTTCATTTTCCTACTCGATCGTAAGGTAACTTTTTGTTATTCGATGTTAATTATTACGGTTGTCGGGAGTGGCTACTCGTAAACGTAGCGGAACGCTACAAACGGTCAGACCATGAAAACGGCACATTTATTTTGTCCGACGCAACAGACTTAAACTCTCCGAACAGAGATTAAACTCTCATGCAAAAATCAGACTGCTATTTATCACCTGTCATAATTCCTGTCATTTGACATATTCTACATGTTCCACTCATTAAAACGCTAATTTGATGATAAATAGCAGTCTGATTTTTGCATGAGAGTTTAGTCTCTGTTCGGAGAGTTTAAGTCTGTTCTGTCGGACAAAATACATGTGCCTTTTTCGTGGCCTGACCGTGCCAAATTTTTGACCTGTTCCACAATTAAAACTTCCCCTGTTCCAGTGTTCCCATATATCAAAGTTTGTCCCACTAGACACCCTTAAGCTATTAACAAATTTTCAGCTTGCTATTAATCAACTTTTTTTTCATACGCGGGATCCAGACCTATTACCACAATTCGAAATAATATCAATTATTTATTTGTTAAAATACTTAAATACTTAAATATTTAATTAATTAGCTTAGTTTGTAAAATATACAGCGTGTCTACTTAAGTTGGAAACATATGGGAAACTTTTTTATTATTAATTTAAAGTTATTCTTCATAAAAAGTTCTGCATGCTCTAAAACCTAAGATTCAATCATTAGATATCAAATTTTATCAATATTATACGAGGAATGTCAAAAATATGAATTTCGTTCAAGGGTAATGTACCTTTATTTTTCTGAATATCGAAAATTCTTATTAAGAAAAGTTGTTTGGAATTAAAAACTAAGATCAAATATGCAATTATATGCTTTTAATTGAAAAAAAAAAATATTTTCCAAATTTTTCTCTATGGGTACTTAACTTCGTTTTTATTTATTACACATAAGATAACTCTTTTATTATTACTTCTACGAAAAAAAGGTATACTTTATAAAAATCTCTGTATGTGCTAAGCCCTAAGATGCAACCATCAGATATCACGTTTTATTAATTTTATACGAGGTATGTCAAAAAATATGAATTCACTCAGGAGTAAAGTACCTTTATTTTTCACAATATTGAAAATTGTTATTACAAAAAGTTGTTTAGAATTAAAAACAATGTTTCAATATGCAATTATATCCTTCTAATTGAAATATTGTGAAATATAAAGGTACATACTATTACTCATGAGCGAAATTCATATTTTTTGACACACCTCGTATAAAATTTAAAAAAGTTGATATATCATGGTTGTATCTTAGTTTTTAGACCATGCAAAGCTTTTTATGAAGAATAACTATTTTTTTCGTAAAATGAATAATAAAAGAGTTATACAGTCGAACCCGCTTATTGGAATAGCCTTCGAGCCAATCAAAAGTATTCCTATAAGCGGGATATTCCAATAACCGTTCACTGGTCGCTAGTAGAAACGTTTCGTGATCTCAAATTTATATTCCTTAAACCGGGATATTCCTTTAAGAGGTATTCTAATAAGTGGGTTTGACTGTATTTGTAATAAATAAAAACGATGTTGGGTATTCATGAGAAAAATTTGTAAAATATTTTTTTCAATTAGAAGCATGTAATTGCATAATTTGATCTTAGTTTTTAATTCCAAACAACTTTCCATAATAAAAATTTTCGATATTCAGAGAAATAAAGGTACTTTACCCTTGAAGGAAATTCATATTTTTTGACATACCTCGTATAATATTGATAAAATTTGATATCTAATGATTGAATCTGGGGTTTTGGTGCATGCAGAACTTTTTATGAAGAATAACTTTTTTTCGTAAAATTAATAATAACTACGTGTAATAATTAATAATAACGTAAAATTAATAATATCCAACTTAAGTAGACACGCTGTATACATGTTAATTAATACACCATGTGGAGATATTGTAAATATGTTTGTAAATAAAAAATACTGTAAATATTTTTTTTAATTACATGCATATTTTTGGGTAAAATACTGCACATTTATGCGCATATTTCATACCTTTTTATTTGCATATTTGCCAAGTCATTATCTTAGCTACATTTTTTGTTTGAACATTTTTTTCTACGGCGCACAAATCCTTGGTAAATCGAAGTTTTCCCCATTTTAGGGGGAAGCCCGGGGGTAGGAGAAACAAACTTTTTTGCATCGGTTTTGGGGTCCCAAAACTGACATTTTCAGCAAAATTCAGCTACTTCGTATGATTTTTAGAGATCAAATTTCGACGACTGGGCTATAGCTTTTTCGAGCAGTCATTTAATTTCTGAAGTGTGAATTGAGTTGTAATCATTCACTATAAAATGCATTTCTGTTAAAAATAAGTATCGAGTTTTACGCAATAGTTTTATCTCGGTTTGCACATCTGCCAAACGTCATATATTCAAATAACTGTAGGTACCTACCAGGTGTTTCTGCAAAACAGGAAACAATTTTTTCTATTGTTTGACGTATACAATTATGTATTCAAACTTAGAAAGAACTCTCTGGGAAGTTGTGGCAAAACTAAAATTATAGTTTCCTAAATTAGATGCCACTTATCGACCTTGGTGTTTGTTGGTACATGCTCTGAAATATAGTGTGGAAGTTTAGTGGTACCTGTGAAATAAAGGTATGTATGTGGGTTTTGCGAGTGTTTTGTCGTGAGTGTACAAAAACTTTGGTAAGTTCGAAAGGCTGGAAAGGTAGTTTTAAGTAATTTTGGGTTGTGGTTTTGATTAATTTTGATCATTATTTTACTATTTATCCGCGGGGGGGGGGTTATCATGTGACATGTCGACAGTGCTTCCCATGGTGGCATGGATCCATGCTCACGTATGGATCGGAAACATAGACAATGACGTTTCGAGATAAAGAGTTGCTACGAATCTTTGAAAGAAAATTACTAAGGACCATATTATATCCGGAGTTAACGAGCAGGGTCTGTGGAGAAAGCGATATCATTTTAAACTATATAAATGGTGCCCCAAAATAATTAGGTGAAAACCATCAAAATAAACCGCTTAAGATGGGCGGGCTAGGTTATACGGATGAATGAAAGTGATCCTGATAAAATATATCTGCTAAATAGTCCGGTTGAGAGAAGAAGAAGGGGCGACCTAAACTTAGATATATGCACGATGTGCAAGATAAGGAGATTGGTGTAAGGGAATGGAGAAGACAGACACTCGATAGGGAAGGATGGAAGAATATTTTGAGACAGGCCAGGCGAAGGGCTACCCGCTGTTAGGGTTGACATGGAGGGGATATACATAATGTTGTCAGTGCTTCTCAGGATGGCATAATTTGTAAGCCGTCCCCCACGGGCGAGAAATTCACTTTGTTTTTGTTTAGTATATTTTCTTACCTTAGTAATACAATCCACCTCTTCTTTTCAACCAGATCCTTTGGAAGCACAATGAATCTACATATCCCTCTTTCACTATAGTGTCTACAGTCCGGAGCAAAGCAAATTACCATTTTTATTGTAAAAAATACAATGGTTCACAAAAGTTCATAACCTTTGCTTGGTGAATATCCCTAAAAAACTATATTTTATATAAATTTAAGACCGAATTATGATAGTATTATCTTAAAAACACTATACTTAAGCAGAAAAGGTAGCAGAAGAAGCAAAATTTCAACTTTATAGGAATTAAAAAGTCTCGAGATTGAGCAAAACCTGGTAGGTCTGGATCCCGCGTATGAAAAAAAAGTTGATTAATAGCAAGCTGAAAATTTGTTAATAGCTTAAGGGTGTCTAGTCTGATAAACTTTGATATATGGAAACACTGGAACAGGGGCAGTTTTAACTGTGGAACAGGTTAAAAATTTGGAGCGGTCAGACCACGAAAACGGCACATTTATTTTGTCCGACAGAATAGACTTAAACTCTCCGAACAGAGATTAAACTCTCATGCAAAAATCAGACTGCTATTTATCACCAAATGGGCTTTTTAATGAGTGGAACATGTAGAATATGTCAAATGACAGCAATTATGACAGGTGATAAATAACAGTCTGATGTTTGCATGAGAGTTTAATCTCTGTTCGGAGAGTTATAGGGCCGGTTGTTCGAACGCTAATCAGTAATGATCACTATCAAATATTTAATTACTGTCACCAACTGTCAATGTCAACTTTCTTTGGGTTGCTGAAAACATAATTGATTACAATTATGAGATTAGTTAATTAATTAACATAACAATTAATTATTAACATAATGGATTAACTTTTCATAATTGTAATCAATAATTATGTTTTCAGCAACCCAATCAAAGTTGACATTGACAGTTGTGACAGTAACTAAATATTTGATAATGATCATTTTTGATTAGCGTTCGAACCGGCCCTTAGTCTATTCTGTCGGACAAAATAAATGTGCCGTTTTCGTGGTCTGACCGCTCCAAATTTTTAACCTGTTCCACAATTAAAACTGCCCCTTTTCCAGTGTTCCCATATATCAAAGTTTATCCGAATAGACACCCTTAAGCTATTAACAAATTTTCAGCTTGCTATTAATCAACTTTTTTTTCATACGCGGGATCCAGACCTATGGCTTTTCAGCCTTTGTTTACAAATTAATCACAATATGACAGTCGTGACGTCACACTTCGGCTGTCAATCTTTATAGTCAGTCTAATATTTATTAGACATTAGCACAAACTTAATAGTAAAATTTTAAATATTCTCTTGTTTTTGTAAATCACAAAGCATGCACATAAGATCGTCCCTCGCGACGTCAGAGTGTACCACGTGACCTATAATCATAGCTAACGCTCCCAGCTGATAAAGCCAACTGATGACGATGAAGTGACATCTCCTATTAGGGAGCATCCATTAACTACGTCGTGAAAATTTTGGAGTATTTAATACCCTCCCCCCTTCCGTCGTAAAGCGTCATTTACAGTTGCCCCCCCATGCCGACGTCACAATTGCAACTCATGACCCCCCCCTTTTAGTGAATAATTTAAAAATTCGGTATTATTATTATGTAGCTCATTAATATCCGTCTACTTTTTTCTCTCAATGCAGTGAACAACAAATTAGCTTTATCTCGACAAATGACAACACTTTTATCTGAGTTGCGATGCTTAACTGCATCATATAAATCTTGATACTATACTTATTTTGTTCAAATACAATGTACTAACTAAATAGAATAGAATATATTATTTCTATTCATTCTTTTAGAATTGGTTCACATAGAGTATTCAGTAAATAAATGAACAGTTTAATATGTATTGCTCCCAGACGTTGTTCTGTGTAGAAGCGTTTGTTTAAACACAGAGAACAATGTTTTATTGTTTGTTATTCTGTACAAAAGTGCTAGTAATATTATTTAAGGGTGTGACTGATAAAAACGAAATTTGAAACGAAATGAAAAGTATGCATATTATGCGATAAAAGTAATATACAGTCGGAAAAATGAAAGAATACCCATGAACGAACATATAAAACACAGTAAGTACATGTAATAATATTATTACATGTACTTGCACTGGGCAATTTTATTTGTGACACGGTGACAGGAAAATACAGCGTGTTTTATATGTTCGTTCATGGGTATTCTTTCATTTTTCCTACTGTAATTCTTTTTAATTCTAAAACGCCGTCCACACTCTCGCCGAAGTCGATCGAGTTTCAACAAGTACGAGAGTGTAGACGGCCACCTTGTGTAACTTTGCCTAACTTCGTTCTACTTCCAAAATCTGTCTAGCGCGTCCGAGTCAAAGGGATCTTTGTCGGTATCGCACCGCTTGAATGTGCTCCTCGCAGAGTAGAACGAGTGTGTAGAGAGGCACTTCGGACTTCGGTCAACTTTGGCGAAGTAACTTCGCCGGGCCGAGACTGTGGGTGTGGAGCCCGTTTAAAATAGGGTATATTTTTTATATTCGTGAACCTTTTGTTTTCATTTATTTTCAATTTCATTTAAGCACATTATACAGGGTGTTTGGTAAAGAATGGGCCATAGCTTAACCTTAGATTCCCGAGGTTAAAATAGGTCGATTTAAGCTAACTTACCTTAGTACAAAATTTGATAATAACCGAAATACAGGGTGTCGAAAGTTAAACTTTTATTTTATTTATTTTTTAATATTTCCTGACAGGCATGGGACAACAACGCAAAATTTGGTAAGTGGTGCTGGTAGTGTACACCCTATTAAATTATGTTAAACAAACGTTTCTGGCTACTACCAGAGGCGTACGGCGGGGGAACGTGAATAGTTGACCCTTCCCAAATTCTACGCCACTGGCGGAATTTCTATTTTAATGCAATTTTTTTATTCTCCAATAATTTCTATGTAAATAACATACTCTTCATTCTTCATTCGTAACGATAAACCATGAGTTTTCGAGATATTTGAAGCTAAAAACAAAGGAGCATAATACATTAATCAAAATAAGTGTGCCTTTTCATTTTTAACTTCAAATATCTATATTATTAGCATAGAAAGTATGTATTGGAGAATCTAAAAATTATGCTAAAATAGCAGTTTCATCAGTGGCGTAGAATTTGGGAAGGGTCAACCATTCACTTTCCCCTGTCGTACGCCTCTGGTATTAACCAGAAACGATTATTTAACATAATTTAGTAGGGTGTACGTGTACATTACCTACACTTTCTGCAAGTATCATAAGAATACGTCAAATAGTTTTATAGTACCGGGCACACATAGTTCTTAAAGTTTTAAATAAAGTATAAATTATTAAAAAAAAAGAATATTTTAAAATAATTTGACATATATCCGTGTCATACTTAGCAGAAAGTGTAGGCACTGTACACCCTACTAAATTATGTTTAATAATCGTTTCTGGCTACTACCAGAGGCGTACGACAAGGGAAAGTGAATAGTTGACCCTTCCCAAATTCTACGCCCCTGATGAAACTACTATTTTAGCATAATTTTTACATTCTCCAATACTTTCTATGCAAATAATATACTCTTCATTCGTAACAAAAAAGTCATTAGTTTTCGAGATATTTGAAGTTAAAAATGAAAAGGCACACTTATTTTGATTAATGTATTATGCTTCTTCGTTTTTAGCTTCAAATATCTCGAAAACTAATGGCTTTATCGTTACTATTGAAGAGTATGTTATTTACATAGAAAGTATTGGAGAATAAAAAAATTCTACTAAAATAGCAATTCCGCCAGTGGCGTAGAATTTGGGAAGGGTCAACCATTCACGTTCCCCCGTCGTACACCTCTGGTAGTAGCCAGAAACGCTTGTTTAACATAATTTAGTAGGTTGTACAGTACCAGCACCACTTACCAAATTTGGTGTTGTTGTCCCATGCCTGTCAGGAAATATTAAAAAATAAATAAAATACAAGTTTAATTTTGACACCCTGTATTTCGGTTATTATCAATTTTCGTACTAACGTAAGTTAGCTTAAATCGACCTATTTTAACCTTAGGAATCTAAGGTTAAGTTATGGCGCTCATTCTTTACCAAACGCCCTGTATATTACCCGTGTTGAGCTGCCCCCCCCCCCACTTGCAAAAATTAAAAAACGAATAGCCCTTATTTATGAGCTCTCATATTCCGCAAACTAAAAATTTTGAGCTCGTTCCACTGAGCAGGAATTTAATACTTTAGTGGGGGGGGGCTGAGTCAGCCCCCCCCCCCAAAAATAGCAATATTGAATCGGTTTTTGCGGCAGAATTACGAGGCATTTATGAGCTCTTGAAATTATATAGTTTCGATTTTTGAGCTCATCCCCTTCACCCCCAAACAACCCTTTAATTGATTTAACTTAAGAGAAAAACGCTGAGAAAACTTAAACTATATTGTATTGAGGATATAATTCCTATAGCGTATATACTCTAAGAATAAACTATTAAATCACGTGCATTTCGATTATTGAGCTACAACCCCTTCGCAAGAAAACCACCCTATCTTCCCGGCTTAAGAGAAAGTTGTACTTCAAATGCATTAAATTAATTATTTGGCGACTACATTTCATTTAATAATTTATAAGCTTCCAAATGACGCGCATTTAAATCAGTAAATTGCAATTTATTTTATATAAGTAGTGCAGTCACTGAAAGTAAAAATCAACGATTACCTTCAATTTCGGTGAACCTTCATCGATTTTCACTAAAATTGGTCAGTGGTTAGAGGATACCTCAAGAAACAAAGGTGACATGATACCACCGTGCGCCTTTACCCTGAGGGTGGATACCGCCCCTTCTCGGGGGTGAAAAATTATTTTATAAAAAATAACTGCACAAATCTATAAAAGAACAAATTATAAGCAAAATGTATTATATAAAGTTATTAAAATAAGTCAATACTTTTTAAGTTATTAAAGATCAAAAATTTTAATTATTCGTGAAAAAAATGCATGTTTTGAAGCGGTTTTTCGTAAATCACTGAAAAACTGTAAGTTTTTACAAAAAAGTTAATAGTAGTTTTATTCGTATAGCTTATATTCTAAGAATAAACTCTTAAATCACGCGCCTTTCGATTATTGAGATACAACCCCTTCGCAAGAAAACCATCGAGAAAACTTAAACTATATCGTATTGAGGATATAATTCCTATAGCGTATATACTCTAAGAATAAACTATTAAATCACGTGCATTTCGATTATTGAGCTACAACCCCTTCACAAGAAAACCACCCTATCTTCCCGGCTTAAGAGAAAGTTGTACTTGAAATGCATTAAATTGATTATTTGGCGACTACATATCATTTAATAATTTATAAGCTTCCAAATGACGCGCATTTAAATCAGTAAATTGCAATTTATTTTATATAGTGCAGTCACTGAAAGTAAAAATCAACGATTACCTTCAATTTCGATGAACCTTCATCGATTTTCACGAAAATTGGTCAGTGGTTAGAGGATACCTCAAGAAACAAAGGTGACATGACCTTGCGCCTTTACCCTGAGGGTGGATACCGCCCCTTCTCGGGGGTGAAAAATTATTTTATAAAAAATAACTGCACAAATCTATAAAAGAACAAATTATAAGCAAAATGTATTATATAAAGTTATTAAAATAAGTCAATACTTTTTAAGTTATTAAAGATCAAAAATTTTAATTATTCGTGAAAAAAATGCATGTTTTGAAGCGGTTTTTCGTAAATCACTGAAAAACTAAGTTTTTACAAAAAAGTTAATAGTAGTTTTATTCGTATAGCTTATATTCTAAGAATAAACTCTTAAATCACGCGCCTTTCGATTATTGAGATACAACCCCTTCGCAAGAAAACCATCCCATATTCCCGGCTTAAGAGAGAGAGAGAGTTGTACTTAAAATAATTTAAATTAATTATTTGTCGACTAGATATCGTTTAATAATTTATGAGCTCGCAAAATATACGCATCTCAATTATTGAATTGCCATTTTCTTTCTATAGTGCAGTCACTGAAGGTAAAAATCAACTATGACCTTCGATTCGGTAAATCTGCATTCATTTTCACGAAAATTGGTGAGCGGATTTTGATGCTATCAACTTATTCTGGAGCTCATTTTGGATAGGTATTTCTAAGCACTTTGATAAGTATTTAGTACCTAAGTGTTATAAAATGCATCTCTTTCCCGTTATTTAAGCTTGAATCCTTAGATTTGAACAGTCACAGAAAAAAATATACATTTAATTACCAATAATTTACTTTAAATTAACATTAAAGCGTTTTTCAAGTAAGCAATTTATTATATTTTTTATTGGCTTCAATTTTAGTGATGAACACTTTTTTGTAAAAACTTACAGTTTTTGAGTTATTTATGAAAAATCTCTTTAAAACATGCATTTTCTTTCGCAAAAATTAAAATATTTGATCTTTAATAACTCAAAAAGTATTAATTTATTTTAATCACATATAACAAATTTTGCTTACAATTTGTCCCTCTCTCGATTTGTGGGGTTATTTTTAATAAAGTAATTTTCACCCCCGAGAAGGGGTGACATATACCCCAGGTTAAAACCCCAAGTTGTTATTGTTAATTCGTGAAAGTGAATGGAGATTTACCGAAATCGAAGGTCATAGTTGATTTTTACCTTCAGTGACTGCACTATAGAAAGAAAATGGCAATTCAATAATTGACATGCGTATATTTTGCAAGCTCATAAATTATTAAACGATATGTAGTCTCCAAATAATTAATTTAAATTATTTTAAGTACAACTCTCTCTTAAGCCGGGAATATGGGATGGTTTTCTTGCGAAGGGGTTGTAACTCTACAGTGCCGGCAAAAAAATCTTTACACTGCCAACTAAATCACCAAATTTGAAGACAATTTGCATGCGTTCTGTCTTTGCTTGAAGGGGAGGGTAGGGGACGGGGGATAGCGTATTTGTGACGGCAATTATCTGTAGTTTACAGACTGCTTGGCTTATTTAGGGTATTCTGCGCGTTTGCACTGTAAACAGTTGGATTTGTGCGGGTAGTCAGTGTTAAACTTCGTCTCATTTACCTCATAAAGTTTGAGATCGTCAAATTCTAAATTGAATTGACCAATATGGGAGAAGGTTCATTCTTTAACATTACTGGAGAAAGGGGACTCTCTAATTACCGTAGCACGTGATATTGGTGTTTCAAGAGAGGCTATTTATCAACTGAAACGTTGCAGCCGAACATTTCAGTTGATAAATAGCCCCCCTTGAAGCACCAATATCACGTGCTACGGTAATTACAGAGTCTCCTTTCTCCAGCAATGTTAAAGCATGAACCTTCTCTTCTTTTGTGAGTTTCTTTCGAACCATATTTGTCAGTTCAATTTAGAATTTGACGATCTCAAACTTTATGAGGTAAATGAGACGAAGTTTAACACTGACTACCCGCACAAATCTAACTATTTACAGTGCAAACGCGCAGAATACCCTAAATAAGCCAAGCAGTCCATAAACTACAGATAATAGCCGTCGTAAATACGCTATCCCCCGTCCCCTACCCTCCCCTCCAAGAGCAGATAGAACGCATGCAAAATGTCTGAAAATTTGGTGATTTATTTGGCAATGTAAAGATTTTTTTTGCCGGCACTGTATAATCGAAAGGCGCGTGATTTAAGAGTGTATTCTTAGAATATAAGCTTTACGAATTAAACTACTATTAACTTTTTTGTAAAAACTTACAGTTTTTCAGTGATTTACGAAAAACCGCTTCATAACATGCATTTTTTTCACGAATAATTAAAATCTTTGATCTTTAATAGCTTAAAAAGTATTGACTTATTTTATTAACTTTATATAATAAATTTTGCTTTTAATTTGTTCTTTTATTGATTTGTGCAGTTATTTTTAATAAAATAATTTTCACCCCCGAGAAGGGGCGGTATCCACCCTCAGAGTAAAGGCGCAAGGTGGTACCATGTCACCTTTGTTTCTTGACGTATCCTCTAACCACTAACCAATTTTCGTGAAAATCGATGAAGGTTCACCGAAATTGAAGGTAATCGTTGATTTTTACCTTCAGTGACTGCACTATACAAAATAAATTGTAATTTACTGATCTAAATTCGCGTAATTTGGAAGCTTATAAATTATTCAATGATATGTCGTCGCCAAATAATTAGTTTAATGCATTTTAAGTACAACTTTCTGTTAAGCCGGGAAGATAGGGTGGTTTTCTTGCGAAGGGGTTGTAGCTCAATAATCGAAATGCACGTGATTTAATAGTTTATTCTTAGAGTATATAAGTTGTAGGAATTATATCCGCAATACGATATATTTTAAGTTTTCTCAGCATTTTTCTCTTATGTTAAATCAATTAAAGGGTTGTTTGGGGGTGAAGGGGATGAGCTCAAAAATCGAAACTATATAATTTAAAGAGCTCATAAATAGCTCGTAATTCTGCCGTAAAAACCGATTCAATATTCCTATTTTTAAGTAGTGGGGGGGGGCTGACTCAGCCCCCCCCCCTCCCCACTAAAGTATCAAATTCCTGCTCAGTGGAACGAGCTCAAAATTTTTAGTTTGCTGAATATGAGAGCTCATAAATAGCTCATAAATCAGGGCTATTTGTTTTTTGATTTTTGCAAGTGGGGGGGGGGCAGCTCAACACGGGTCTGTATATTTCTTATTGATGAATAACTTTTTATTAAATATTCTTATCTGTGTATGAGAGTTACCTTCAAGACACAATTCAAGAGAAAAACTCATTACCTTCCGCTTCTCGATATGGTTAGAAGCGCGACAAATATTTCAAGAATTTTATCATCGAAACAACATAAAAACTCGTGTTTCATTGGTGTGTCCGTCGACCATTATTATTATTATTATTAAATTTGTATGCGTCAATAATAACTTTTCCATTTAATAAACCGGCTGTTTGCGTTTTTTAGTAATGATCTTTTTTTACGAGCCGATTATTAGGTGCGAATTGAATGCTATTTTTTTTAATATTGTCCTTGCATTGGTAAATATGTTTATGAAAAGATCAAAGGCAGATATCGAACGCAAGAATTTAACAACAAGGAAATGTTGTAGAATTAGATATTCAGATCTCTATCATATGAATATTCAGCCAAAATAAAAAAAATGTTTTGTATTATTCTTAGTCCAGATGGGATCTATTTTTAATTGATTATTATTGATACCTTGTATCAATAATCATGATATGTGCCAGCCGCAAACCTTGTGCTTAATTTTTTATTTAACAAAATCTGAAAAAATTGATTTTTTTTGTTTTTTTTGCAAAGGTAAAAGTTTCGTTTTTCAATGGTACATAGTATTTGACTAGCTAAAAAATGGAAATATCTTTGTTGTTTAAAACATATCAATAATTTGGAAAAAATGGAGTTTTTCCTTTAAATTTTTTTCCACCTGGAGAAAAGGCAGGCGGCTCGAGATTGAATTGTGTTATTCCGTTCGTGTGAATCTTCAAACACCTTGTCTTCTCTGGGGTTGTTGGTGTATTTTCTGGAGTTGTTGAATGGACTGTATTATTTGGAGTTTCTATTTAGTACGTAAAAGATAAGAGTAACACGATACCTACAAACTTTTATTTCTTTACGCACTATAGGTAACAGGAACAGGTATGGTTGACAATATCGAATATGTTGTTACACTAATTTAAGTTATTTTCGCAATAGCTATGACAAATTCTGGTTCTTGTAAGTTATTATTTGAGATTCAGAGAGTGAGGAGATTTTTCGGAGAGACTTTTCT
The DNA here is from genome assembly GCF_917563875.1 of Diabrotica virgifera virgifera. Lineage (NCBI taxonomy): Eukaryota > Metazoa > Arthropoda > Insecta > Coleoptera > Chrysomelidae > Diabrotica > Diabrotica virgifera. Next base: position 217,800,913 of record NC_065448.1, on the reverse strand, counting down.
AATGACAGATTTTTTCTAATTTTACAGATTTTGTTAAGGCCATCGGTACATAATTCGTAAATATTTTACGGCTATCCCTATTTTTTCTGTCTTTACACAGCAAATTACGTGTAGTAACATTCACACTGGTATGGATATGTAAACATTACTAGAATGTCATTCTACTTGAAAATGTCATCATTAATTTAAAGAGATGGCTTTTAAATGTTCTTGGATAGCTGTTATTTTTATAATTGCAAATTATTAATTCAGTTAATAAATGTGATTATTTCATTCATAGGAGACCAAGAGAAAGCTACAGAAATCTAAATTAAATCGATAATTTTTGATAATTTCCCGTCGTCAAGTATATTACGTCAGATGCCCTTCGTTGCTACGAAAAAATACATTCAGTGACATTAATGACAATTAATGTTTTAAAAATTATAAAAGTGATGACTTTCAACCGTGAAATATTTATAACAACTGTGTGTTTAATTGTACTAATTTGTACTTACATAAATAAATTACAATAAAATTTTGGTTTTGAACAGTTTTATTCATGAAATAATCGCAACAAATTGCACTCGATCTCTAAAATTAATATAGAATTTTTGACCTCGTGACACTTTGAAATAATTTCACTCGCCTTCGGCTCGTGAAATTAAAACTGTCAAAGTGACACTCGGGAAAAATTCAATAATTTTAGAGCTCTTGTGCAATTACTACTGATAATTTTTTCACTAACTATGTATTCAGTGATTGTAATAATTTATATGTACAACAAAAACTAAAACGCAATCGATAAAAGATGAAAAGTGTTGAAGTGATTTTCTTAATAGTATATTTTCACTATGGAACGCTTACAATTTTGAACATCTTTAACAACAAAATACTTATATCACCGAATATATTATCCTGATCTATTCTCTGCTTAGATCTTCCACAAATAGTACACATTAAATAACCTTTTATTAAGTTCACGTCTTAAATAAATTATTTATCAAATATAATACACTATACAGTGATGAGCGCGCTAATAACCGGCAAAATAGCGCAAAAGATGGAAAACGTATTAAATTGTGAGAAAAAAAGAAAGAAAACTAGTAAATATGTTAACTTTAGCGATAGTAACATTTAAACTGACATTATATTGATTGCTTCACACCTTTAGACGTATCAGACGAGTATCTCAACTAAAGCTGTCACTGTGACAGTGGCATTTCTGAAACTCGTCTGATACGTCTAAGGTGGGAAACAATCAATATAATGTTAATTTATAAGTTACTATCGCTAAATTTAACACCTCTAGTAGGTTCATCTCTTTTTATCTCACAACTTAATATGTTTTCTATCTTTTGCGTTATATTGCTTGCTATTAGTGTGCTCATCACTATATATCAATATTATTTAATCAACAACTCAAAATATTCCCGATGCTATGTCAAAATTTAAAATTGTCACTGATTGTCACTGTGTGACTGACAGTATGCTGTCAATATTCTATTCGACTGAGTGCGTTGTATGAGAAAGATAGATTTGAAAATACTACCACGGACATTGTGTTCATTTTTTTCGAATCCTGAAAAAACCAATAAATATTTTTGAAAAATTTAAACGCAGAATGAAAGACTATATTACTACCGAGGGCCGAAAGTCCCTTAGAATAAATAAAAAGTTTATTTTGTATGAGATATTTTAAATTAAATATCACACTAAATTTTCTCTTAGTTTTTCACCCCTGTAACTTATTAAAATAAACATTATAGAAGTTCTCAGGGACTTTCGGCCCTCGCTAATAACGTAATCTTTCATTCTGCGTTTAAATTTTTCAAAAATACTTAATAGTTTTCTCAGGATTCGAAAAAAATGAATCCCCGTTTGAATAGCATTGCAGCCGAAAATACGTACCCATCCTCTTAAAAAATAAACTGACGTTAATAAATGCTGATGACACAATAAAATATACAAAACGCGAAGAAAGATTTTATTGCACGAACAGTTTGACATTTACAGGGTTGGAAACAAATCAGTTTGCAACCACCACCTCTTAAACATCACATCATTATCCAGCCTTCTGCATTCAAGGTTGAACATAGGCCTTCCCTAATTTCTTCCAATTTTGTCGATCTTGGGCTTCTTGCAACCAATTCCCAGCAACCCTTTTGATGTAGTCTGTCCATTGTGTAGGTGGTCTACTCTACTTCTTCTGTTTTTGGTCTCCACACTGTAAGTTTTTGGGTCCACCTCCCGTCCTTCGTTCTGGCCACATGGCTGACATCTGTGTGACGCCTCCTCTTCTTCTAATTTCCTCGTTTCTAACCCTGTCTCTGAGAGTCAGTCCAAGTAGTAACCGTTCCATTCTTCTTTGGGCCACTCTAAGTTTCGTTGCTGTGGCCTGGGTTAACGATAACGTTTCGGCGCCGTAAGTTATGACTGGAAGCACACATTGGTCGAACGTCTTCTTTTTCAAATAATTTGGTATGTTGATCTTGAAGATGTCTGATAGAGCTCCATATGCTGCCCATACTAAGATGATCCTTCTTTTTAGTTCGCCAGTTTGATTGTTTCTGGCAATTTGGATTTCATGGCCCAAGTTTCTATTTATATTTATGGACCAAGGCTGTTTCGTTGAAGGCGACTTTTGGATTTTGGCTTGGAACCAGGTTTGTAATGTATTGTGTCTTTCCAAAAAGTATGTTTAAACCAGCTTTCTTACAGGCATCTAACTCAGTAAGCATAGTTCTAGTATCTTTTAAGTTGTCTGTTATAAAAACTGTGTCATCTGCGAATCGTAGGTGAGAGAGCCTTTCGCGGTCGACATTTATTTCTTTAGCGTCCCACTCCAATTGTTTGAAAGCATGTTCAAGTACGGTAAATAGTTTGGGAGATATCCCTGTCTAATTCCTCTTTAAATTTTTATAGATTTGGTATCTTTGTGTAGTCGTAAATATAACATACAACTTTAATATTCCACCTATGAAAACTTTATACGACTGAAACGTGTGCTAAATTTCGTTCAAGATCGATGAATAAAATATTATGTATTTAAACTTAGCAGGTTGATTAATTAAAATCGCAAGCAGCTGAATAAAGTATAGAATTATAAATATGAAATAATGTATATGAAAGAAGCAATTTGGCAGTTCATGAATTATCATCTGTACAAACAAAACACTAACCCCTTCTGTTAACATAATTTAATTCGAGTGTTGATATTCAGCATCGAAACTCAATTATATTTAGGAAATTGGCGTGGCGCGCGTCGCTTGCCATCACGACGCTAAGGCACGATTTTACTGCGATTTCCTGGAGTTGTGCCTGCCGGAACGTATTGTGGAGTTCTGCCTTTTTCATAGGGACAAAACCTGTTACTTCTCGGTTGTCCAGGAATTTGTTCCGATGTGTTTCGAAAAATAGGCATACAGTAATAAATTAAGTTATTGTATTGCGTAATTCTCTTTTGAAATGCAATAATTTTGGGCTTTTTAATTAAGGACAGGAAGTGTATGTAGTTCTCTGAACTAGACAAATATAAACATGCCAATTTTCGAGAATTTTAAAATATGAAATTATTAATAATATTGAAAATATGAAATACATTTAATAGTTTAAATATTATATAATTAAACGAGTCCATATGTTAAAAATGAATATTAAATAAAAATAATAGAAAGAACATTAAAATGAAATATTTAAGGAAGTAGGCGCAAAATATTGGTCCAATGCTCTTTAAATGCATTATTTTTTTTTCGAATCCTGAGAAAACTGATAATTATTTTTGAAAAATTTAAACGCAGAATAAAAAAAAATTACATTATGACCGAGGGCCTGAAGTCTAAAAACTGCTATAATGGTTATTTTGATAAGTAACATCGGTAAAAAAAAAGAGAAAATTGAGTGTGATTTTTAATTTCAAATATTTCATTCAAAAGGTACTTTTTGTTTATTTTAAGGGACTTTCGGCCCTTTCTCAGGATTCGAAAAAAAAATAAATGCATTTAAATAGCATTGGACCAATATTTTGCGCCTACTTCCTTAACTGATATATATAATCGTCAAATGTTAATAATTGTTAATTCTGGCACTATTTTTTGACTAATTTTTCTTTGGCACACCGCCGATTTTTCAAAATTTTTAACTTCGTTTACACAGTGACTCTTATAATATTCTTTAATTTTGTATATTTGTTTCCATATTTAATTAGAATGTTTGACGCAAGACTACCATAATCGCATTTGTAATGATAATTAATCGATGTTTTATACGGTTATTTTGAATGAGAGTCGGAAATAGGTTGTGTTAGTGTCAGCACGTATACCACGAACCCGCTGAACGTTTTTTGCAAGCATAATGATCGGAAAATTGTTGAAATTTCTATTTTTAAATCGATATATTGTATTATTTTGCAATTGCAATTAAGCTTTAAAATCTAAATAATGAAAAATAATTAGATGCAAATCATCGTTTTCTATTGTGGGTATACTTTTCAGAGGTTGCATTTAGGTTTTGAGTCTTATGTTATTATGTATCTGAATTCTTTTATTTGTCATTATTTTTTGTTGTTGGGATTTAACATTTTTTCTTTTTTTTTTATTTCTGGTAACAATAGAAGAAGAAGTAATAGATTTTTACAACGGATTTCAAAATTATTAACTTGGCGAAGCTAAAGAAGGATACGAAACAATAACAATAATAGTACATACGAAAGATTTAACAAAGGTAATACAAAAAAATGAAACAAGGAGACACGCAAAAATAGGATCACATTATAGCAGAATGTATAGTAAGACCAGGAAAAAAAAGGAGATAAAACAGAGAGTACAGGAAATAGAAATATACAAACTAAAGAAGAGGGAAATACAAGAAAAATACCAACACGAACGATTAGTTCACAAGTTAGAAAGTGAAGAAATCCAAAGAAATATCGGAGAGAAGTGGAAAATATTCAAAAGAACATTAACCCATAAGCCAGAAGAAATATACGGAATAAGAAAATTTAACAAACATTTTAAGAGGGCAGAATGTAAGTAAGGTTTAATAAGAAAAAGAAAACTGCTTGGAAGAAATATAACCAAGTAGGTTAAAAAGAGAAACATATCAAAAGAAGCAGTCTAATTGGCAAAAAGAGAAAGCTGGGAATAATTTGGAGGTAGCTTGAATTAAGGTTATAAAATAAATAACAAACAATTGTGAACTCGCATAAAGAGGCTAACGACAACACAAAAATATAAAGAAGAGCAATGAAGTATAAAAGCAGTCAACTATAAACGGAGAAAATAGAAATATTATAACTTGGAATGAACATTATACAGAAAGTAGTGGTAAGACGAAGTAGTGGAGAGTTTGCCGGACATAACAAGAGAGGAAATGGACGAATCCATAAATAGAATCAAAACAGAGAAAGCGTGTGGGGAGGATGAAATTGCGCCAGAAATGATACAGTACTTACAAGGAAAGAGTAAGGAATGGCTGTGGATAATTTTCAAAGAAGCTTGGAATACTTACAAAAGATGCCTGGGGAATAAAAAAATAGCTTAATTGTACAAATTCATAAAAAAGAATAAAAAACTCAATGTGAAAACTACAGAGCAATATGCCTAGCCCAAGTTAGCTATAAATTTTATATATCGATAATAGAGAAAATCCTAAGGGAGTACATTGAAACAAAATTGGAAGAAAAACAGGAAACACTTAGGTCATATAGACAAACAAATGACAATATATATATTAAGAAAAATAATAGTAAGAAAAATAGGAGGAGAACTAGGTTTACTTGACCTAAAGGCAGCTTTTGATTCGATTGACAGGAAAAAATATGGAACTGTTTGGAACAACTAGAAGCTGTTAAAACATTAATCAGAATCACAGAAAGTACATACAAGGCAGAGGAAAAGTACAACTGGGAGATCAAAGATCCAGTGAATTCAAAATAAATAAATGATTACAATAATTGGATACACGAACTTGCACTTGCAACCAGTAAAATTTCAGTTTACTCTATCCAGATGATAACAAAATAAACAGTACCTGCTGAAATGAATATTGAGATGTTTATGATTTTTTTATATATTTAGTATACATGATATAGACATACACATATTATATAAACATTATTCACGAGGACGTTCCCAAAAAAATGTTAAAAATGCCCTCTGGCACGAAAAAATCTTTAATTCTAATCGGGAATGTCAAACGGTGGATCGGTCTGCCTCTTTCAGCATTCCCCATATCTAGGCATCTGGTGGCGTTAGATCTGGTGAGTGCCGATCTACCAAAATGATCGAGCAGTGTCCGAAGAGACTCCCTAACCGTTTAACAGTTTGCCCGCGTCCTGCTGAAACCATTATTAATTTTAAGTCTGGGCCGTTTTCGCTACCTTTTCCGTATTACCGAAAATAATACTGTGGCGACACGCTTCAATTACTATTTTGCTCATTTTAATTTTTAATAACTTTTTCAAAATAAAATAATACGTCCCATTTTAAAATTCACAAACCATATGCATAAATGGCCTGTTAAATTTTAAGAAACGAAATATATCAGTATTCAGATAAACTGCCTTCTCAGCTTTTAAAACACCAGATGTTGATGGCCTGTTCGGTTTATGTATGGGAAACGCAAATTCCATAATAGATTACGGGACGATAAAAGGCCAGCCTCCTTATGTCAATGAATCAGTCTTCAACTTCTTTAAAAACCAGAGAAATGTAAAACTAATATTTTTAGTTCATCCACAGGCAGTCTGACACAAACCCTCGTCCCGCAAAGAATAACAAACCCTCTTACGAGATATAAGCACGCCTTTTTAACCAAAAATAAATAAATATATTATTGTTCGTTGTCTTACACTTATTTTAATTTCATTTAATAATTGATTCCGTAAACCACCAACAGAACAATACTCCACGATAAAAATTTTTCTCAGTTTCTCCAGTCACTATATGGACAATTCTTAATGAGACACCCTGTATATTTACTATCATCGCTACAATCTTAGTATATTTTTTTGTAATTGCCTTTACTCTTTTTTCCAAAGAAATGGTACAGAGGCAGCCGACTGTTAATATACAACTCCACGGCTAATATTATGTTTTCATTCTTGTCGGTTTAACAAAATTATACTTTTCGCAATATTGTTAATCTAGCATAGCATGGCAGATATTTTAATTGTAGGAACGTGCATTGAACTCTTCGTTGCCTTATACAGATCATTTATATTATACGTGAAAGTAGCCTCTATGGTATTGCACACGGTAGTAGTCGGTACTCGTATTATACTGGCTGCAAATCCGAACCAAGAATCTAGATAAGCTGGATTCATGCGACTACATATATTATGTTAACGTTATGTGAGACTCTTGTAGCGGACGTGTGTAGGTATTTTCGAGAAAATTATATTTACAACTGTATAATCGTAACTGTATAAACGTAAAATGGGATAAAATGTGGCATCTACTTAGAGAAACGGGTACGCCAGAACAACTAATCTATTTATTACAAGAACTGCATGTAAATAATACCGCTAATGTAAGAGTTAATAATGTGATTTCAAAAAACTTCAAATTAAAATCTGGAGTTCGACAGGGATGTATAATATCCCCCCTAAAGAGGAGGCATGAAACGAATGATAGTTGAAGACAACGCAGCGAGCAAAAGATCCAGAGCAATATGTATCTATTTAAGTACCAAAAGCAGATTTATGCAAGCAAGCAAGCAATTTGATTTAACTAGCCTGTGAGGCATGTCCACTCCTTATTATGACATTCGGGTTTAACAATTCATTGGAGAGAGGTGTATTAACTCGTGTTAATACAGGAATCACTCAGACACTTTGAGTGTCTGGCTGATTTTAGTGGCTCAACAATGCTTTGCTGTACCATAATTGAACACCGGTTGAACCAGTGTCTAAGTCTAAAAGGGTACTAACCGATTCAAAATCCAGGCCAGCGTGAGGCGCTATATTCCTGTTATTTTCTTGTGACTTATCCACGAACTAAAATTACGTGCTTAGATCCCAAACCACAGTTCCGGGCTAAACCCGGTTCAGTGACTGTGTGCTTAAGTGTCTGAGCCCTAACTGCCCGGTTTTTTTTTGTTTTTTTTTTATTATTTTTTTGGTTGGTTTGCGCCGGTTTTTTGTTGTCCGAAGCCGTTTTATGATTTTTTGGTAAGCAGATGTTATATACAATGTGTGTTATATTTATATCAGAAAGTACAAAAAGTTATAAGTTTCTGTTAGCGCTACCTCATCGTAAATGATTATAGACTGTTTTTATAGTCGTATATCTACAAGATTACCTGCTACTTGATTCTCTTCGCGCCACTTTCATTTAATGTTATTCAAGGCTTCTAATTATGAACGTTTAAAATACAGATTGTATTTCATATTAGTCTAGGGGCAAATAGTCTAAGATCCGAATATAGGTCGGTCGGTATCTGTACCCATCACTGCTTGCCGGATGAAACATTGTTTTTATTAAATTTCATACATAGACAAATATTTCTAGCATGGGTTGCCTATCAAAATCTTGTCATAGCTATGCTTAAGGGAGGGCCGTAGGGGTTGAAATCAATATTTCAAGCACATGTTTTTTTGAAAGTATGATAGAATTATTTTATTTTTAAATTAAATAGACATATTTAGTACAATTATTCATAGATTATTCAATGAAAAATTCAAATAAAAATAAGGCAAAACGCTGGAAAATTTTTAAAGACACCTCAAAATATAATGAATTTTGCGGTGGACATCAGAACTCATCATTAGCTCATAGTAAACAAAAAATTCAAAAACATTTTATTAGCTTTTTGAAGTAACGCTGTCGAGTTTTTTTAGTTTTATCGACTTTTGACTTTTTGATATCACTCAGTTTGATATCACTGAGGTTTTTGCAAAAAATGGTGAAAATCAACATATTTATTATTGTTAAAAAAAATATAAGCATAAAACAAAAAATATCTCGACAGATATAATATTCCGGTGTGCATCACTTTACGATTTGACAGACAAAAAAAATTGAAAATAAAAGTTAACAATACTTTAAACGCGTTTTTCTCAAAACTGCTTTTTTCAAAGGCTGTAGACATTGTAACTCAAATCTACTTGACCAACCACCTGGAATTTTGTATATATTGTTATGATCTGCTTCTTATTTATTTTATATTAATTATTATTTATTTGATTAATTATTTAATTGTCGCAAATCATACATAAAAATTGAATAAAAAATCTCAGGGTGCCTTTTTATACTATTAAAAAAAATCCAAATTATCTCACGTTATACTTATCTTCTCTCGTGGGTTCAGTATCTCTTAGTTGATCCTAATCGGGATAAAATAGGGAAAAGAAATAAAGCAAAGTATTAAAATAAAATTACAGAATTGTCTTTTATTTATCAAAATCAATACTCTGAAATCTATCAAATCTAAAAACCTGTGGACACAGATGTCCGAATGAAATTTTTACCACTTAAATTTATTATAGTTAAAAAAAACAATTTATCGGTTTGTTCCCGATGACTTTGGTAAAACAAACTAAACAAAACAAATTTATGTATTCGCAAGATTACCTATATTTACTATTTACTTTTTGAAATATTGGAATTTTAATTCATATGCTTTTTACTCAAAAATTTAGTTTCCGAACATAAAAATCTCTTTCACATAAATTGACTGACCTTTTGCTTCACTCACTCTGATGTCTTCTCGTGACCCAAAACAGCTCTCCCTCGTTGACTATGTTAAAGGCTACTCATCAAAGCCCTCTCCGTTGTCCAGCTTCAAAACTATCAGCATACCAGCACCAATTCTCCAACAAGCCGGGCCTCTTTTGACACGTACTCGATTCAAACAAAACTCCAAAAATTCTCTGCTCTCCTTCTCACAATAATACAGAATCAAAGAGGTATTTCGTCTTAATTTGATCTGTCTCCCGTTCCACTTTTCAACACTATTCTCCACTATCAAACAGCCACTGGTATCTGCTAACTATCTATCCACTAACACGTCGAACCGCTTCTCAGCGATGCCAAAAACATAATGACTTCTTTTTCAAACTCTCTCAATCATTCTAACTACTTTTCCCCTTCCACATTGCCAAACATCAGAAACCTCGACTTTTCCATTCGACAAACAAAACAGTCATTTTCAAAATTATTCCGACAATCCTAATTACTTTCGGAGAAACTCTACAACATATACTCGTGTTGAAACAAAGATATTAAAATTCCAACTTCCTTTTAAATTATCAATTTCGAGAAAATTGATAATTACCTCTACCCTAAACAATCTTTTTCCATTTTAAATCTAAATACATCGTTATTTTCACTTTAATTATTCACAAATGTCTTTAATGGTTCATCGGAAAGCTCATTAAAAGAGAAATCTACTTACATCCAAACTAAATTCTAATAAATTTTAAAACAGCTCAATATACAGGGTGTATCAAATTTATGTGCCCGCGTTATTTAAAAAAAAATTTAATTTAATTTTCATTTTGCTTTTGATTGATAAATTAAAAACACAATAATATTTTCTTTAGGCATTCCTTGAGGTAACGCTGTCGAGATAGTTCTTGTTTTATGCTTATTTTTTGTTTAACAATAATAAATATGTTGATTTTCACCCTTTTTTGCAAAAACATTCGTTGTTTTGACTTCTGAGTGATCTCAAAAAGTCAAAATTCGATAAAACTAAAAAAACTCGACAGCGTTACCTCGAAAAACTCATAAGCTAAAAAAATATTTTTTGAATTTTTTGTTTACTAGTATGATCCAATGATGTCCACCGCAAAATTCATTGTATGTTGAGGTGTCTTTAAAAATTTGCCACCGTTGACTTATTTTTCAATATTTTTCCTTGAATTTTTTCTTGAATAATCGATCAATTGTACTGAATATGCCTATTTAATTTAAAAATAAAATAATTCTACCATACTTTCAAAAAAAGTGTCCTTGAAATATTGATTTCAACCCCTACGGCCCCCCTTAAGGATATCTATGACACGATTTTGATAGGCAACCCATGCTAGAAATATTTGTCTATGTATGAAATTTAATAAAAACAATGTTTCATCCGGCAAGCAGATGGGTACAGATCGACCTATATTCGGATTCCGTAATTATAAATAGGAGGGGTTTCGTGGCCGATTGAGGTCCATGAGATTTTACAACTGATTTTTATTCGATAACCTAAATCCAAATTTTCATGCAATTCGGAGTGGACCCTGAAAATTACACGGTATCGCCGTATTTCCCATTCATTTACTGGGCTACTTGTTTAATAATAAATTTGCAATATCTCGTTCTAATAGTCCTGTCGCCAGGGGGGGTACAACGGCCTTGTTAATTCAGATGGACTTACTCAAGTTTTTTTTATGTATTTTGACCCGTAGAACACGAATTTTTTGGGTAACAGTTGATCCGGATGTCGATAAGATTGTTATAGACCAAGAACTTGAGGAATCAAATAACAGCGATTTTTGGCAAAACAAAACAATATTTTGTATTTTTTGGGCCATTTTAAGTAAAAAATATTTCTACAAGTTTTTTCGTAGGATGCACAGTTTTCGAGATAAACGCGGTTGAACTTTAAAAAAATCGAAAAATTGCAATTTTTGAACCCGAATAACTTTTGATTAAAAAATAAAATAGCAAGTCTGCTTACCGCATTTGAAAGTTTAAGTCAAATTATATCGGTTTTGATTATTTGCATTGGTAAAAATTTATTTTTTTATTGTTTAACAAAGCTATAAACACGTAGGGTTTCCCGTGCTTTTACATGCGTTTTAACGCATGTAACGTAGAAATAGTCTTGATTGCACTAGTACCTATTCTACCTACTCGTTCGATTTTAAATGAGAAATCATAGAAACATCACTCACGCACTAGTTGTTTGTAGCTTTGTTTAGCAATAACACAATAAATTTTTAGCAATGCAAATAATCAAAACCGACATAATTTGACTTGAACTTTCAAAGGCGCTAAGCAGAATTGCTATTTTATTTTTTAATCAAAAGTTATTCGGGTTTAAAAATTGCAGTTTTTCGATTTTTTGAAAGTTCAACCGCGTTTATCTCGAAAACTGTGCATCCTACTAAAAAACTTGTAGAAATATTTTTTGCTTAAAATGACCCAAAAAATACAAAATATTGTTTTGTTTTGCCAAAAATCGCTGTTATTTGATTCCTCAAGTTCTTGGTCTATAACAATCTTATCGACATCCGGATCAACTGTTACCCAAAAAATTCGTGTTCTACGGGTCAAAATACATAAAAAAAATTTGGGTAAGTCCATCTGAATTAACGAGGCCGTTGTACCCCCCCTGGCGACAGGACTATAATGGACCTATTTTAATTACTCAAAGTTTGTTGGTTTGTTTTTTTAAAGCAAACAACGTAAAACAAGGATATATATTTATTAGTTTATTAATTATAAACATTTAAACAATTAAATTGTTAATAACAAATTCCTGTCCAAAAAATTCATAATTATCATGTTGAAGATTCGGATTCAGCGGGTCAAAATACATGAATATCAGTAGTAGTAAAATCTCAAGGATCTCAATCTGCCACGAAACCTGCCTTTGCCGCTAGACTAATATTAAACATTATCACCATCACCTGCTGTTCTATGCGACGCGACGGCCAGGTTGCAGTCTGTACCATATAATAATCCTTTCTATGGAATAATTTTTGCGAGTTAGTCTTGATGATAAAAACCAAGAATAAAAGTTTTCTCGGTCTTGACCCCGATTGCTGACTACTGTATTCTAGTACGCCTAGAATAAAGTCAAATGAATCGAATTGATGGACATGGTATACTTTATTCCAACAAGCGGGGTATATTATTACAATTTTACATTGATATTTAAATATTCATTACGTTAACTGATTTTGCTTCGTTAATCTTTATCTTTCATTTCTTAGCCCATATTTCAACTAGATGTATGTTTTGTTGCAATATTTCGGCTGCCTGTATGGGATCTGGGTTTTTTACCAGAATTGCAGTGTCATAAAGTAGAGATTGTGTAGAGAATTGGTCCTAAGACGCTGCCTTGCGGGACCCCAGCATTTATGTTGTGAATTTCAGACATACTTTCTTCGTATCTTGTGTAAAATAGCCTTTCTTCGAGATAGGATTTTAATATTGTGTATTGCGGCTGAGAGATTTCTTTCTTCAGTTTGAATAACAATCCTGGATGCCAAACCTTCTCAAATGCTTGACTTACATCCAGGAAAATGGCATTGCAATAGCTCTTTTCCTGGAAGGCTGATTGTAACATGCATGTAATATAACCTCAAAAATACACTTTAACATAATAAAAAAATGCATTTTGAGCATGTAATATAACCTCAAAATGCATTTTTTTTTGTTAGTGTATTTTTTTAGTACCTAATAACTATGGCTAAGGTCCATTATAAACAATGCATTGATTTGTTGGACCAAGTCCCTTTTTTTAACTAAATTTAGCTATAAAATTGGAAGGTAAAATCTGTAGGATTTGTACAGAAGGATTGCTACATTTATATCTGACACCCCATTTTGTTCCACATATTGACCGTAAGATGTTAATTCCTTTTTCTGTTTTCTTAAAAATTACTGGAAAAACTCCACGTGCCTACGTGCAAAATATTTGTAGACATGTCATAAAGGAAGTAATCTTGTAAAAAAAATGGAAAAGTTAACATTACTAATGTGTAAAATTATGTAAATCGTATATCAGCTCTGTTTTTCAAGGAACTTGACCGCCTATTTTACATTATATACCACGTATCGCCACTCCACTTCAATTTCTTTGGTTTTGGGGAGATAAAAATTAAATGATAACTGTTGTAAAATCCAACAGCTCAATCATTCTTCGAAACAATGCTGAAACGATTATTATTTCATTTAGATAAGTTTATACTTCCTTAAAAAACTCTTGTTTACTTTTCACAAATAGATTTCAAACGTTATAGACGACCTTCTTAATACTATTGTGTGTGTATGAATGTTACCAGGTTCAGTAATGGATTTTTTTTTTGAGTGAATTTGATGGCCTTGGCCGAGCCAATTAGCCAGACATTTTGTTATTTTGAAAACAAACAAATTTGATTTTTCAATCAGAGGAATTTTTTCTGTATTTCTAACTCTAAATACATAACAAACTAACATTATTATCTACAATTATTATCTAAATAATACTCTATTTTGGTTGTTCATTTTTTTTTGCAAATTTTTATTTTTTTTTGTATTTTTTTTGCATTTTTTTTATATTGTTAATTTGTTTTTTTTTATTAATTTTTTTATTGTTATTTTTTATAAATTTTTTTTTTGTACTACGCTAAGACGTAAACCCGATTCACCCTCGCGGAGGTTTACATCTTCTTAGTTTTTTTTTGCTTTTTTTTCTTTTTTTATTTTTTCTGTTTTTTTTTCTTTTTTTTTCTTTCTTTTTCTCTTTTTTTTTGTTCTTTTCTTTTTTCAATTATAATATACAATACTTACTTAAATCTACATAATTATTTAAAACAAAATAACAACAAAACAAACATGTTTGTTTTGTTTTAACAAACATGCCTGCTTTGTTTTAACAAAATTTCTTAAATACAGGGTAAATTTTATTGCTACAATCTATATTTACAATTTTTGATATGTTCGTAAATTGTTTTTAATATATGTATTAATATCTTCAGAAAATATCAAATGTAATGGATTTAGGAGGTCTGATTTGCTAGATAGTTACTCAAAATAGTTTAAATCAACTAAAACATCATTAACGACACTTGTTCTTTTTATGCATTCACAGACAAAAATTTATTTTATAATTTATTGTTAGTCTTCATTGTTTTTAGTATTTTAGTTTACATTGCCAAATATTGTGCCTTGGAGCGTTTTAGAGATTCTTCTTTTATTAGTTCCATGTTAGTTCAGCTGTTATCTATTATATATCAGTGTGTCGTTGTAACTCCCACACAATTATTGCTATATACATAATTGCTAAGGCTAACAGCGATTTTCCAACTTTTTTATGCCTTCCTAACGTCTGTTTTGTCAATTATCGCTTTCTTTCGAGCTGAATTGGGAATAGTTAATTGAATAAAACATCGACCAATTGAACAAAAAACCTAAAAAATATTTTCCGGATAAAAAGTGATCTTTTGAATTTGTTTAAAGAATTGTTTAAACAATTTCTGCTCAAAAATGTCGACTGTCCCCTTCTGATTGTTTAAATAGTACAGTCATTGAAGCTTTTTATTTCAGAAATTTTTTACTATGAACCGATTTAAATGAAACTTTGGAATTAGGCTTAACCTACCCTTAACTTCAAAAGTGATATTGACCCGAACTCCGTTTTCACCCTGGGGGTGGTTTCCACCCCTTTTCGGTGGTGGAATTTTTTTTTTTTCAAAATAACCTCAAATATCGATGGAAGACTTAATTTTAAGCAAAAAATGTTGTATAAATTTTTTTCAAAAACCAATACTTTTCAAGTTATTGGCAATTGAAAATTCGGAATTTTCTCACGATTTTCAAGAGTTTTTTGCAAATATCTCCAAAAATATGCAGTTTAACGATAATATTGTAATGAACAAAATTGTAGCAGTTAAAAAAATGAACAAATTGGTTTTTTAAAGAGTGTTCTATGTGCAATATTAAGCGAGATATTGAAGATGAAAGCCGTTTTTTATTTTGTGTGAAATTTAATCGATGTATTCAATGCCATCTAGCGCAGAGCGAATAAATTTTTGCATGCTAATGAGAAAGGATTTTATAGTGCTTAAAATAAGCTTTAAAATGGGCACTGTTAAAAGCATTCTGTACGTAAAATGAGTGAGCTGTAATGAAAAAAAGAGGAATATCTATGGATTTTTTTAAATCAATGGATTTCATAAGTGCCATTTCCACCAAAATTAAAATTAATCGTTTCCGTCTAGAATCTAGAATAAACTTTAATATAAAGAGTTTGATGGATTCTAGCTGCTTTGGATCACATATTTTTTGAAAAAATCACGATTTTCAGAAAAACAATTTTTTTGAATTTTTAAAAAATCCCCCTTTTTTCATAATATCTCAAAAATAATGAAAGATACGTAAAAAAGTATAATACTAAAAAAATAAGTTTTTTCTTGACAAAAATTTTGGTTTGTTTGTTTTTCCTATCACACACAAATTGACGAAGATATGATTGATTAAAAAGCGCGCGGTAGCGCAACCATAGTCTCTCTCTCGAGCCCTTTGACCCTTCACAGTTTCAAAATAAAAGGTTTTTCACTAGATATTATTATGATGAAAAAAGTTGTAGCTCTTTTAATTACCTTCAAAATGGTTTTTTATAAGTTGTGATAGCTTCAAAATTGAAGTAGTTATGGCCCAAAATAAAGCATTCTGACAAAAAAATAAATAAAGCAGTCTGACCAAATAAAGCATTCAGCTGGAAACTCATTCTGTGAAGCTCTTAGAGCAGCTGAAGATAGAGACCAATGGAGAAACATTGTTAGGAATATTGGAAGAAATCACGATCCTCAGTAATGGGGAAACGACAGGGGAGAGAGATGGCCCAAAAACTAATCGTACTTTTTTCTACTTTATAGAAGAAGAAATTTTTTATACAATTTTTAATCGAGGGGTTGATTTTAAGGGTTGAAAGGGGTTAACAATTAAATAATTAAGATAGAGAACGTAAAATATTATTTACTCTATATTTAAGTCTTCTTGTCAAACCAAATTAATTTTTTGTAAATTTTTTCTATTTAGGGGTTGTTTTTAAGGGTTGAACGGGGGTTAACAATATGATAATTAAGATAGAGAACGTAGAATATCATTTACTCTATATTTAAATCGTTTTATGTCATACTAAATTAATTTTTTGTAAATTTTTTCTATTTAGGGGTTGTTTTTAAAGGTTGAAAGGGGGTTTACAATATGATAATTTAGATAGAGAACGTAAAATATCATTACTCTATATTTAAATCATTGTATGTCATACTAAATTAATTTTTTGTCAATTTTTTCGATTTAGGGGTTGTTTGCAAGGGTTGTACGGTTTCCAAGGTGATGAAAATGAGTTTAACATGAGGTTATTGTGTTAGAAAACACTTCACAATGTCGCTGTTTATTATTAAACACGTTTTCTGGCGATAAAATGGCTCAATGTAAATTTTTTATTAAGGGGTTGTTTTCACAACTTAAAAATAAAAAACGGTGTTCGGGTCAATATCACTTTTGAAGTTAAGGGTAAGATAAGCTTAATTCCAAAATCTCATGTAAATCGGTGTATAGTAAAAAATTTCGGAGGTAAAAACTTATTTTTCCACCTACCTCTACCGAAAGTATACTTTTCCGGACCTGATTGTAGGGAGCAAAGTTGTACTTTTCCTCCCTAGGGAGGAAAAATATTTTCCTCCCTAGGGAGGAAAAGTAAAATGACGTCATGGTATTTCATTCATGAAATATAACTTATTGACGCCCTGTACAATATATTTTCTATTACGTAAGTATCTTTACATTTTAACGTTTATTTATAAAACACCCTGTATTTTGCAGGATGGTAAAAAACAGTAAATTGTTATTTTGATTTAACAATGTTTACATTAATAATTTGACTTATATTTGACAGTTGACAGTTATATTGTACCTACTTGTTAGTTTTAGTTCTAATAAATTTTGTTGGTTAGTTACATAAATAAATTAAGTAAAAATGAATAAATGACTTGTTATTTGAGGAAGGTGGAAAAACCATATGTATAACATGGGAGTAAAGTGTCTTTTCCTCCCTTGAATGATTACTGCCCACCGCTACGCGTCGGGCAGTAAACTTCATTCTCGGGAGGAAAAGCAGCACTTTCCTCCCTTGTTATACAAATAGCTATTATGCTTCAATGACTGCACCAAAAGGGGACATTTTTGACCAGGAATCCGCAAAGAAACCGAATCAGAAATTTCTCATACGGAAGCGGTCTCGCAACATGGACTAAATCTTTTCAATCTAAAAGTACGTTCCTGAAACTACTCTCATCCGGTTCTAATTTTGATAACAAGTGCAAACAAGCTACAGATTCTATTTATTGTTAAAAGGATATCTAATTAACAGTGCAATTGGTTAGATAAAAATAGTTCGAGGCAACAAGTTGCTAATGAATAAAATCCAAAGGGTGACGCTCTTCTTTTTTCTAGACTTGTTATCAACGCACAATCCCAAAATAGAATTATTACTTTGACCAAAAAGGTCGATAAACAAAACAAATATCGTTTTTTTATTCATCGGTCTTAGAAAAATATTTTCCCAATTTTGTTTGATTAGTGGTCAATGTACTGTGTAAGTTCAAACACCTCGGCTAGAGTTTACCCAACAAGTGGAAAGGTTTGGGAATATGATAAAGGAGATGTGAACTGCGAATGTTATTGTTTATTTACTAAAGTTAGTAAACAAAATTAAAATTTTAATTAAATTTAGCGATTAGGTTAGAGGTTTACCCCAAAAAAGACGGTTAGACACGGAATATACCGACTATTTTTTGCATTTCTACCGCAATCAAAGGTTTTTTTTTAAAGTCAAATTTTCAACATAATAAAAATATTCAAAATATTTCTAAAAGATATTTAATTGAAAACTTATTGGTCCATTTTCCTGGTAACACCTCCATGGCTTCTAAAAATTGCAAGTCAGATGGATGCTGAAGCGAAGAAGACAAGAGGGAATTCTAAAAATTTGCAATTCTCGACCCCGTCTGTTCAGCTGGTAAATTCCAACGGAAAATGAACCTATCTACTCAAAGGAATAATACTAATATAAAATAAAAATGCATAGGTACCATTTTTATTCAGTTGCAATGCGAAGGCAAAACTATCTTATTTTTCACTTAGTACAGAGTGAAAAATAAGATAGTTTTGCCTTCGCATTGCAACTGAATAAAAAAGGTACTTATGCATTGTTCTTTTATATTAGTATTACTCCTTTGAGTAACTTAATAGGGGAGTGCAATTAGAACGAAAAGATACAATGTTTCGGAAAAAAATCAAACAAGGTTATATTTTTCTAAAACTTCTTTTGTTAGTTTATAAATATGTTAAAGTAAAAAGTTCTACTTACAAATTTCGCCGCTAATTGTTTATTAATTGTTTAAACAATAACAATTGTTTTGGTATAATAATGTTAAGAATATGGGTGAATTAACATTTTATTTTGATAAAAAATGTTTTTATATTAATTTTGATTATGCTGAACCCGAATCTGACATTACAATTTGCAAATTCAAAATGGCGGATTCAAAATGGCGGATTTTTTCCTAAAAATCCTTAAAAAGTAGTTGTAAAATCCGAATTTTTTTTTATAAAACGTGTTTGTTTACATATATGTGGATATTTTTGAGAGGTTGCTGGACCTGAATCAAATTTTGATAATTTGCAGATAATGGCAAATGATAATGGCAGATCCAAAATGGCGGATAACTTTAAAAATAGTTGTAGAATCATAATTTCTTTACAAAATGTATTTATTTCTACATATATTTATTTTTGAGAGCTTTGATAAACCTAACTTAAATGTTAACATTATAAATTATAAACTGGCGGATCCAAGATGCGGATTTTCTAGAAAGAACATAAAAAGAACATTTTTCTAAAACATTTATTTTCTTTATTTTTAACAGGTTGTTGAATCTGAATTAAAGATTAAAAATTTAAATTTCAAAATGGCGGATATTTAAATGAAAAACAAGTAGAATCCAATCAAACAAATATGGAATTTCATTCTTAAAAAAAAAAGATAAACAAATAATTTTCACAATAATATTAAAAATTAAAATGTATTAGAAAGAAAGAACAAATTATTCAAAATCTATCTATTCAATATTCAAAAAATTGTTGTAATGGGATCATAAATAAAAAATTTAATATTAGTAAAAAGCTCTGCATATTCTAAAACTTTAAATGCAATCATAAAATATCAATTTTTATCAATTTTGTACAAGATAATATGTCAATAAATAAAAATTTCAGTTGGGAGTAAGATACCTATATTTTTCATAATACTGAAAATTCTTATTATGGAAAGTTGTTCAGGATTAAAACGATGGTTATCATAAATAATAAGTGAAAATTTAATGATGTTGGGTATAATTAATTTGAAACAATATTAAAAAAAAACAAATTTTCGATTAGAAGGATATAATTACATATTGGAACATAGTTTTTAATTCCAAACAACTTTTCTTTATTAAAATTTTCGATATTGTGAAATATAAAGGTATTTTACTCTTGAGTGAAATACATATTTTTTGACATGCCTCGTACAAAATTAACAAAATTTGATATTTTATGGTTGAATTTTATGTTATATACGATGCGGAGTATTTTATAAAGAATAACTTTTTTCATAAAACTGATATTAAAAAAGTTATCAATAGGTTAGAAGTTACGCAGACATACTGTATAAGAGCTAAAAAAAAATTTTTTGTTGAACATTTATTATTGTTGAAGCTTATTAATAAATGTACCTTAGGTAAGTTTTACAGAAAAAAGTTTTGATCACTCTGTATATACATTTTTTCAGCTGGTAATTTTCGGTTTTTGTATTACATTTTTGTTATCTTTCTTAGTTTTCTCAAAAATAAATTGTTTATTTCATTTTTAAACTAAAATAATTAGATGATTTTTCAAGATCAGATCCTTAGCTTTAAAAAAATATCAAAAAAATTGTATCAGATTTATTCAAACTTGAGTAATACCGTCTTAAAATTGTGAGAATTCTGTAAAACTACGCAGTTTTCAAAAATAACATTTTTTGAGACAGCCTATTATTTGAATTAAATTTTTGAGATTTTTTTTGAATGAAACATCGTTTAGTAAGATAATTGAGAGGTAAGTTGTGCAAATTTGAGAGTTTTTTAAGTAAAATTGTATTAGTTACACATTTTTAAATCATTTTTAAACAAAATTCATGTAAGGCTCATTTTCCGCCCACACCGTACTTATGTCCATACATTTTATTTCTTTTTATTACAACCATAAGATAGCTTATTTCATCTTCTTTCATGTCCAATTTGTAAAATTTCTTTTGATCCATTGGTTAAATAAATACATTAAAAAAACTCAACCGAGCACTTCTTCCAACGCTAGTTTACAGTGCGCCAATGTGTCTGAGAAGGGTGACTTTATCGTTATAAATAAAAAATTACAGAAGCTAGAGATTTAATTTTAGAAAAATCTTTATATAAGGTTTTTTTTGTAAAATTTTTAAAAATTTTCAATGGTCAAGTCAGTTTTTTTCTGAAGATTATATTTTCGGAGTTATTTAAAAAAACATCTAACTTCGCTGTTCATTTGTTTAATAAAAAATGAAGCACCCACTTCTCGAGTAGAACTTTTTGATATGTTGTTTATTAAACATTTCTTAATGAAATTACAAAAAGGTTTATCTTGTTTGATTTTTTCCGAAGTGAAAATCTAAATGCACTCCCCTATAAGTCTATTTTCCGTTGGAATTTACCAGCTGAACAGACGGGGTCGTGAATTGCAAAAAAAAAATTTTAGAATTCCCTCTTGTCTTCTTCGCTTCAGCATCCATCTGGCTTGCAATTTTTAGAAGCCATAGAGATGTTACCAGGAAAATGGTCCAATAAGTTTTCAATTAAATATCTTTTAGAAATACTTCGGATATTTTTAAATATTTTGAATATTTTTATTAGGTTGAAAACTGACTTTCATTTAGCCGATGCCGCTAGGCACCTACTCCATAAATGTCAGTTGCAATGCGGGGATAAGCTCTCGGAGGTTCGTCACTTGGGGCAGAGAACAGCAAACCTACGCCTCTCTGATGATGACTCCAATTAGAGTCGAAAATCGTCGATTTTGAGTGCTGGTTTGCGCTCTCTGTACTAAGTGAAAAATAAGATAGTTTTGCCTTCGCATTGTAACTGAATAAAAATGGTATACATTTTTATCTTTTTTTTTCAATTTTATATGATTTTTAAATAATATTTTTATTAATTTGGCCAAGTGGGCCGAAGTTTGCAATTTTTTATGAAAAAATATTTTAATTAGTGATTTTTTGGATTTTTTAACTATTAAATGAATAATTGCAATTGTACAAAAAGCTTTATAATCTTTAGCCCTTCACGTACAGGTAAAAATATTGTTCTGAAGCTATTTTCTTGTGACATTTTTACAATTTTAACTATTTATAATGGGAAATAAGCCACAATATTATTAAAAAATGATTTTTATTAACGTTTCGACGCCCAAATCGGGTGCCGTTGTCAAAATACAAAATACTATATAGTATTTGACAACGGCACCCGATTTGGGCGTCGAAACGTTAATAAAAATCATTTTTTAATAATATTGTAGCTTATTTCCCATTATAAATAGTTAAAAGGTAAAAATATTTTGACAGGGATAAGTGGTTTCTATCTTGCTAAAAGCATAGTTTTGAATTTAAACAAAGATTTTTACGCACCGCTAGCCTGTCTCCGCGACTAAGCCACCCAACTGTTGTGACCGATAACGTTTGGCCGAGGGTTGGTGTATGTCTGTGTATGTTCAGACTTAACCGGGGCATTCACGTTCCGATTTTTGGTCCAAATAGTGGTCCGACTAGAGAGAGTGATACGTTGGATCTAAAATCAGACCGTGAGTGGGTGGTGGTACCACTAGTAAGACCACTAGTGGTCCAACTAAGAAAGTTGGAGCGTGAATGCCGATGTTGGATGTTGGATTAAAAATTTCCACTACACTGCTCATTTTCATAGTACATTTTTTCGTGAACGGATTAACAGATTTCGCTATATTATCTTAGATATTTGCAGTTGTGCAAAGATTTAATTAAATTTCTTTTGTGTACTTATACCGGGTGGAAGAAAAGTAATGTTTTTCTTATGTTAAATTTGTAGTCTTATGTTTTGTGAACATTTGGTTTTTTGAATCTCCCTGCATGATATCTTTAGCTTTCTAAAGATAAAGAAACTAACAAAGAAAATAGGTGGCTTAACATGTATTTTAACTGAAACAAAACTAAATTAACACTAAAAAATAACAGTTAACAAAACTTTAAAAACAGAAAGGCACATAACATAAACGATTGTCGATCAGGTAAGCTGTATGCACAGCACAACATAAGAGAGACGAGATTGTTTAATGGAGGCTATATGATGTTTTGGGGTGGAATTTCCCTGAAAGTAATACGGATTCGGTGTCTACCTGGAGGATCTTTAAATATCGAGAGGTACATTACACATATTATTTTTCTTTGAACACTGTTTTTCCTTAGCACATGACTTAGCAAGACATAACCTCCTCACGTATTGCAGTCTTCAGTTAAAACACTTTAAAAAGTAAACGTTAAAAAGTAAAACCGTCTAGTTTATTTGTTATTAAAGATAGCAGAGAAGTTAAAAAAATAAATGGTTCACAAAAGATCAGACTACAACATAGTATCGATGCATAACCACCATTTTACCTTTTCCTCCCTAAAGGGTGTCTCAAACTTTTGTTTCGGTTAAATCACATGTTAAACTACAAAGCCGTCTATTTTCTTTGTTTCTAAAGATATCAGGCACATTCAAAAAACAAAATGTTCACGAAACATAAGACTATAATACGATTCTGATGCATACTCATTATTGTACCTCGTCCTCCCTACAGGGTGTTTCAAACTTAACATAAGAAAAACATTTCTTTTCCTCCACCCGGTATAAGTACAAAAAAGAAGTTTGAGTAAATCTTTGACAACTGTGTTAATACTAAAGAAATATCTAAAATAGTAAAAAAAATTAGCAAGACCCGTTAATCCGTTCACGAAAAAATCAATTATGAAAATGAGCATAAATTTTCTATATCCTTAACTTATGCCTCGCAGTATATTACGTATGTGATGTCTACAAGTTTCTTTACGCAAACATTCCTAGTTTGCAAATATTTAATAGAAAATAAACTTTCACAAAAATTACCCTTATTAAAATACAGTATTCTTCATTATCTACTTTTTGTTGGGATCAATCATTTTCTTTTCAGTAAATAAAACCAGTTTCTTATTAATCTGAAACTATTTTCTTTTGGCATCTTATGCAAATTTACTATTTGAATTGGGAAAAGGCCGCCATATTAGTGTTATACTTACTTTAAATGTATTTTTGATGTTTCGACTTCCACTTCGTGACATTGCCACCGGCAATGGCACGAAAAATTGCTACTATTAAAAATACACGATACACCAACACACAGCAAAGTAGATCCCAGCTCCAGTTTAGAACAAGTTTTTATTTATTTCTAAAATAGAATATAACTACCCTACATCTTAAAAAGTCGTAAAAATTAGAAGAGTCGTAAAAATTAATTAGTTCATATCAGCCCTAGACAAATGCTAGACAAACGAAACTTATGGCATGCTTAATTATGAAACCTCAACTCATGTACCCAATTTTTAAAAACACAAATCCTCCGAATTATCTTTTGCATAGACTTTACTCGATACATTTTTGGCTGAGCAGTGTACACCACCGTGAAAACAGGTGACTGAAAGGTAAAGCCTGAAGTTGGAGGCTAGTTGGATAAAAAGTTGGACCGTGAATGGTGCGGAACATCCAACTAGTAAGACCACTAGTGGTCCCACTAGAGGGACCACAAATCGGATCATGAATGGCCCGCTTTGACACGACAAAAAAGGTTGTATCCGACGCCGACATAATAACACTGTAGTAATGGTCGGAACGTGTGTAGCAACGGGGATGGTCGGGAAGTTGTAGTATGGTCAAGACGAGTGTACTTAGAGTTCAACCCAACAACGATGGTCGGTGAGTTCAATCCTGTCGGATGAGTCGGGACAGGTATGTGCCCGTTTTAGCTACACTAGCTGGGTGCATGTTTTCAGCGCGATAGAAAGTATATGTGTTAAATTTGAAGTATCAATGCTGTAATTTGTTTATCGCATGTTGAGCACGTCACGTAACCCACAAGTTGTAGTTAAAATTATATTTCCATGAAGTTGTATCACTCTTCATCATCATGCATCAGCGAAATTCAACGCCTACTGCGGTTTTACTATCAATGTTTACTATTTCTTCTTGATTAATAATCGATATATTTTATCCACAATTATAAATATAATATAGATATATTTTTAATTAGAAAGTGTGAGACGCAGAGTCTAGATGCAGTTTTGCTTACTTACTCCAAAATATGTGCAGGGTTTTCTGCAACAGAGGACAGATAATTAGATGTGCTGGATCTTGTAGCGCACCACATTCACATTGAGTATTTGTCAGCTAATAGTCCCCACTTTTCCAAATTGGTTTTCCACTTGAACACTTAGACTCGAAAGGCGATTAGAAATTCTCCACACCTGATTTCCTCCTGGGGCTCTAGATGTTAAGATGACAGTTTTTTCTTGGTTTCAGTCTTTGTATCCCTAGCTTTAGATTTTAGAGGCAATGTCTAGGGTTTTCAATTCGTTTCTTTCCTTCTGTATCTCTAACAGCTTATCTTCTACTACCAGCTGAAGCCGTACCTACCATCGGGTAGAGCTTAATCACTGTTCAAATGTCTGGTTATCAACTGCTTAATATTCCCAATACTGACCTACGGATGTGAATCTTGGACGCTGAGACAATCGACAAGAAGAAAGATAGACGCCACTGAACTGTTCTGTTGGAAACGAATGTTACCAATTCCTTGGACCGACCGTCAGTCAAATAATTCAATTTTAAGAGAGCTAAAAGTTAGCCAACGACTCTCCAGTAAAATCTATCTCCAACAATTAAAATACTTTGGACATGTTATGAGAGCCAACACAGAAACATGGAAAGACTCATTATGCAAGGAAAGGTGGAAGGCCGCAGATCACGAGGAAGATCCCAACAAGATGGATCGGTAAATTTACAGGAATATGCAAAAGACCTCTGCATGCGTTAGAAGAAATGACCAGAGACAGATATCTTTAGAGACGGACAATACACATCACGTCTACCAATACACACCCTCCGAGAGCTTAGGATTGGAGAGAGAGAGAGAGAGAGAGAGAGAGAGAGAGAGAGAGTCTGGTTATCTTTCGGTATCTTAGAAAAATAGTTTATCGTTGTTTTAATACGTTTGTCGTTGTCCAATATTGTATCGTTAACTATTCTTATGTCCCTTTTTGTTGCTTTTTAAAATACCTCATCCAGTTTTGCCAAATCTGACTATTCAAAATGTAAATTTAAAAATATTACCCCTTCTGCTTGTTCTTCTTATATTAGACCTCTAGACCTGTTCTTAACCGATTTTGAGCTAGTATTCATAGCTCTGATGTTGACTGCCAGCTATCTCACCACCTTCTATAGGGCCTTCCTATTGGTCTCTTGCGTATTGGCTTTGAATCTCTGGCTATACGGGCTATTCTCTCGCTGTCCATTCTCGTCACATGCTGATTCCACTCTCGTCTTCTCTGTCTTCCCCACCGTACTATGTTTTGTATGTTACAGAGATTTCTTATTCCGTCGTTCGGTATTCTGTTTCTCAGTGTTTCCCCAATTATTGACCTCAACGTTCTCATTTCTGATGTTCTCAGTATCCTCTTGCTTTCTGCTGTGTCACATCTTGTTTCTATCGCGTACGTCATGATCGGTCTAATATGATTTGTACATGCGTACTTTCCCTCCAGCCTCATATCTTTATTTCTCCAGATGACATCCCTCAGACATCCCGACACGTAATTGGCTTTATTTGCTTGCTTTCGGACGCTCTCTTTAACATCTCCATCACTATATATTTCGACTCCCAGATATTCAAATCTCGTTCAATTAGTTCGTTGTTAATTACTATTGTGCATCTTATGGGTTGCCTTGACACTACCAGTAGTCCTGTCCCCAGGGGGGTACAACGGCCTCCTTAATTCAGATGGACTTACCCAAGTTTTTTTTATGTATTTTGACCCATAGAACACGAATTTTTGGGTAACAGTTAATCCGGATGTCGATACGATTGTTATAAACAAAGAACTTGAGGAATTACATAACAGCGATTTTTCGCAAAACAAAACATTTTTTGTATTTTTTGGGCGATTCTCAGAAAAAATGGTTTTACAAGTTTTTTCGTAGGATGCACAGTTTTCGAGATAAATGCGGTTGAACTTTCAAAAAATCGAAAAAGTGCAATTTTTGAACCCGAATAACTTTTGATTAAAAAATAAAATAGCAATTCTGCTTACCGCATTTGAAAGTTCAAGTCAAATTCTATCGGTTTTGATTACTTTCATTGCTAAAAATTAAGTTTTTATTTGTTAAACAAAGCCATAAACACATAGTGTTTCCCGTGCCCAATGCATGCGTTTTAATGTACGTAATCTACGTAGAAATTGTCTGTATGCTTGCCTACTCGTTGGATTTCAAATGAGAAATGCATTGAAAACATCATTCAATCACTATGCGTTTATAGCTTTGTATAACAATAAAAAAATTAATTTTTAGCAATGAAAGTAATCAAAACCGATAGAATTTGACTTGAACTTTCAAATGCGGTAAGCAGAATTGCTATTTTATTTTTCAATCAAAAGTTATTCGGTTTCAAAAATTGCAATTTTTCGATTTTTTGAAAGTTCAACCGCGTTTATGTCGAAAACTATGCATCCTACAAAAAAACTTGTAAAAACATTTTTTGCTTAGAATGACCCAAAAAATAGAAAAAATGTTCTGTTTTGCGAAAAATCGCTGTTATGTGATTCCTCAAGTTCTTTGTTTATAACAATCTTCTCGACATCCGGATCGACTGTTACCCAAAAAAATCGTGTTCTATGAGTCAAAATACATAAAAAAACTTGGGTAAGTCCATCTGAATTAAGGAGGCCGTTGTACCCCCACTGGCGACAGGACTACAGGCATAGGCGTAACCAAGATGATCCTAAGGGGGGTTAACTACTGGAAAGGGGGGGTTACAACTACAGGAAGGTCTCTGAGGGGTATGGTGTTAAGCGTATAGAGCTCAAAGTCCATCCCAACGGGGGGGTTATAACCCTCAAAACCACCCCCTGGTTACGCCTATGACTACAGGGATTTGGTCTTAGCTGTTGATATTTTCATGCTGAAGTTCTTCGCCACTGTATTGAAAGTATGTGCCATTCCCTGTAGGTTATCCTCGTTATCGGAAATTAAGATTGCGTCGTCAGCATAACGGGAGGATTTTTATTTGTTTTTCTGCGATCTTACATCTTTTTCTTGTACTTTTTAATCCTCGTTACGTTTAAATATTACCCCTCGTTTTGTAATTATAAACTAGTCACATAAAATAGAAAAAAATATATTTCTTGCGAATTCCGTTCTACGTTAAATCCCGTATTAGATTACCCAACACACGGATGACGTCCTATGACATAAACGAAGTGTGAATGAACAGGCAAATCGAGTATTAAATCTCCACCAACAATAACATACAGCCTACAATCTTAATTTACTTGAACATGATAAGATAGTGTTAATAACTCATTATTTTTCAGTATATTATACGTTCATTAATAGAAATTTTCTATTTGTGTGGTCACCATGGAATGGCTATATACAAAGAGATTAGCAAAGAAAGACATTAATTCAAAACAAAATAGGTATGTACTGAAGTAATAATTATAAGTGCGTAAAGTGGTATATTTTTCACGATTTTTAAATTTGATGCATGAACCGTTCTGGCGAATGAATTTCGTGAATGAAATATCATTTATTCTAAGTTTCCAATTGAATTGAAACTCCCAATTTGAAAGCTGTATTTGTGTCCGGATCTCCATTCTCTTAATAGAACGAATAGCAACTGAAAAACACAGAAAAATAGTCTCGTCCAAAGCACTGTGTATCTAATAGCATTTACATTGTACCTATATTAACAACAAACTCAGCAGTTCATCTTAGAGCTTCACGATACGATACAATATCGATACTTTTAAGATATTGAGTATTGTATTGGTTATGCCAATGAAGTATCTTATTGTGTATCGATATTTGCAATACTTTCTTATAAAAATATCGTATTGATATTGATTTCGATACGATATCGATACAGTACTCGATAAAATATCGACACAAAAAGGATTTAATTAACAAAAAACGATTCTTTATTCATTTATTACTATATTTATTAAACAAATATTATCCTTTAAAGAACTCTTCATCCATCTGTTCACACAAATGAGTTTTTTGATAATTTTATCTTTTAAAGGGCATCTTTTATTCGTCAGTAACAGCGCTGTTTTAGAAAAAAAGCCGCTCGACTGGTACGGACGTCGCTTGGACACACAAAATATCCCTAGCCAACCGAGATAAAACGGGGAAAACACTACTATGTATATGATTTCCACAATAATAAAATATTTGTGTCTAGTCCAAGTCTTGTAGATTGCAAGTAGGTCCAGGGCTTGGACCTACTTGCAATCTACAAAAATAAAATATCGAAATTGATTGACTTATTAGGTTCATCGTCCTTGTCTCTCGCACTAATGAAGAACATACGTGCTAATGCGTCTTATATGCAGCACCTAGATTATGCAGCTCTCACGTGGTGTTTTTTTTTTCTCGATCTTCTCAATAATATCGAGGCAGGCGTATCGACAATACAAGAGTATTGTATTGATTTCAGATAGTGAGTATCGTATTGGTTTTCGATACGATATTAATACTATATCGATATTTTTATCGAATATCGTGAAGCTCTACTTCATCTAAGTAGCTATTTTTGAGCAAGAACAACCGTTTCTCGAAATAGAGAAAACACGAACAAAACTCAAGTGTGATTGGCAGAAGATACTTGCCAGTGGCGTAGCGTAGGAGGGACGGCACTTTTTGGGGGGCGGCAAAATTTAACAATAAATAATAAAAATATTTTGTAAATATTTGAACCACTTTATATTTTTATCGCAACTACAAATTCGGACCGATTGAAAGGAGCACGGAATTTTTCATTATGTACTTATTTTTTGACGAATTCGGGGAATTCCTTTTCTTTGAATGATATTTTGTAGCGACTGGCAACAACGTCATATACTGACTCGTGGAAATTCCCCGTTTATGACTTACAATCAGCACAACTGTTTTCGGCACTTTAGAACGTCGCTATTTTTTTTTCTCATCGACACATCTTTGGGAAGTTCTGATAGCAGCTACAGGCAAAAGAACAATTCAAGACACGCGCTGGAGTGCAAAAGGCGATGCCGTAAATGTGACATGGCATCATTACAAAGAGAGTCTCGTCACTTTGGAAAAACTGACAGAGGCTGGTACACTAGGACAGATGCAGGTGCTTTACTTGTTTCGATGCAGTCATTTTCCTTTCTTTGTTTTTTGGGCCTGTGGCAACTGGTGCTACATGAAGTAAATGATGCACCTTGACATACGATTGTGCGATCAGAAAGTAAATGCTTTGTAGATGATATTGACAGAGAAAAGAGAGGAATGGGCAAATGGCGCTGAAGGTTATGCAAAAATATGTGGGAAGAACTTGGAATTTCCATAAAACCTCAGAGACGCATAACAAGAAAGCATATTTTTGATGACGGAAAAATGACTTGAGACGAAAGGTTTTCTTCGTTAGATAGAAATTCGTGAGAATTTTCAACAGCAACAGAATTTAACGGATAAATTTGTTTGTCTAACGCCGGCTATATTATTAGATCCAGACAACACTGAATGTAATCTAGACTACGCATCTGACGAAATTGACGAGCAGGGTTTCAAGCTGGAAAAACTTCGACTGCGGACTTTCGTTGCTGCTACAATCAACGAAATTGATTAATGCAGGCTCACTTGAATTATTTAAATTTATTGTTAAATTCAAGCTGGAAGATACTCTGCCCAATATTTTAATAATGTTCCGAATATTTTTCACAGTTGCTATAAGCAATGCCAGCTGTGAGAGGAGTTTTTCAAAATTGAAATTGATTAAAAATTATTTAAGATCGACAATAAGTCGATAAAATTTCTCTATAATTAATGTATGTAATGTTATACAATAAATTAAAATACCTAAATAAGAGGGCGGCAAAATTGTCTTCCGCCCCGGGCGACCGACACTCACGCTACGCCACTGATACTTGCAGAAAAAGTTCATCATCCGTCTCGAAGACGACCATTAAAATGGTAGAAATAAATGGAAGATTTCTACAACAAAAATGTAGGAAGACGAACAACAAATTAAGATGGCGATCTTACTACCATTTAGTTAGAGCGTAATAAACAATCTAATAAATTACAATTCGCAGGACCACCCACTAACTTGGGAAATAAAAAAGAAGTATGTACTAATAAATACGTAATTTAGTGACTAATTTTGTTAGTATAACTAAGTTAAGATCTGGTCAAAATTTTGGTAAAATTCTTATATTTAAACCGTCGATTTAATGTCCGATTTACACTAGTCCGCGACACACCACACGAGCACTATTACGGCTTAATTAAATGTCACTAATTATCACATGATCCAAGGATGTTTTCTTACTACTACTATCGGTTTACAGCGTTCTCCGACGCCTTCCGACTCCTAACCGCCATTCTTCTCTGGTTAACCATAGACCTGGAGGGATTTCTCTTTCCTCTAGTTATTTTTCAATTCCGTCCCTCCAGCTTCTTCTCCGCCTTCCTCTTTTTCTTCTACTTTTTGGTGTCCATGCCAAAGTCTGCTTAGGGATCCTGTCATCTGGCATTCTCTGTACATGGCCGTACCATACTAGTTGTTTTGTTTTTATGTCATTAATTATTGTATGTGTGACTCCCAGCATTTCTCGTATTCTCTCATTTGGTATCCGATCTCTTCTTGATTTTCATGCTGTTCTTCTCCAGAAGTCCATTTCTGTTACTAGTAACATTTTCTCCGTTCTTTGTTTCAGTGGCCAAACTTCACTGCCATATGTGATTATACTTTTAAGTATGCTATTATATATGAGCTGTTTGTTCGCTTTAGACATTGTCTGGTCCCACAGAATGCCGTTCATCATGGATATGGCTTTTCTACCCTGTATGTTTCTGTCTTTTATAGCAGCATCGAGTGTTCCATCTTAAGTTATCTTCATGCCCAAGTACTTGTATTCATCGCAGTGTTTAATTTCTACCCCATCGTCTAATGTAATGGACTGATTTGTTACTCCAATACACATGTCTTCAGTTTTCTTAATGTTGACTTCGAGACCCCATTTGTTATATTCTTCTATTAGCTTCCTCGTCATCTAACTCAAGTCGTCATGATCCTGAGCAATCAGAATTTGGTCATCAGCGAAACATAAAGTGTATAGTGTTGTGTCGTCATTGAGGGGGATTCCCATGCCATTACATTTTCTTTTCCACAGCTTGAGTGCTTGTTCCAGATCAATTTTAAAAAAGGTTGGCGAAATACAACAACCCTGCTTCAATCCTTTCGTGACCTTAAATCCCTCAAACATCCTTGATCCAGTTTTAATTTTTGCAGTCGTTCCATTATAAGACCATGTTTAATGTTGGTTTGATGTAGGGTTGCCCATAGTTTGCTGAGGGGCATACTGTCATATGCTTTTTGTAAGTCTACGTATACCAGGTGAACTTCTTTATTGACGGCTGTTTGTTTCTCAATAACTTGCGTAATAGAGTACAGGTGGTCTACTGTGGACCGCCCAGCTTTAAAGCCAGCTTGCTCCTTTGCTTCGTAATCTCTATAGTCATTTTCTATTTTGTTCTTAATAAGTTTCCCATACATCCTACTTATTGTGCTGTTTACCGCAATTCCTCTGTAATTTTCACATTGATCCTTGCTGCCCTTTTTGT
The DNA here is from genome assembly GCF_917563875.1 of Diabrotica virgifera virgifera. Classification (NCBI taxonomy): domain Eukaryota; kingdom Metazoa; phylum Arthropoda; class Insecta; order Coleoptera; family Chrysomelidae; genus Diabrotica; species Diabrotica virgifera. Next base: position 217,768,215 of record NC_065448.1, on the reverse strand, counting down.
GGATGGTTGACATGATAGATAATTTCCTTTCTTTTGGTAATTCTTGGAAGAGTCCAGTCTTGGAAGAGTTTTCTTAGCTGTTTTTGGAGTTTGTCTGTACCGGCTTTCACTAATTCTGCAGGATGTTTTCTTTAGTGTTAATAAACTTGATTAGTTTGCGAAGCATGTATCGTCGCGAATCGTCCCTCTAATAAATCTATCCACATCTACAGCTAAGCTATTGTCAATGAACTGAACGCTACCTGCCATAATTTGAAATTTGTTGGCGCGCAATGTCTATTCCTACTTCGGTTCACCTGTATATTTTTTTAAAAATGCAACATTTTCAACATTCTTTTCAAAGTTAATTAGTTCTGATATGCAAGCATTGTGCAACCGGATGAGAAAAAATTTTATCACTGTTACATAAATCCACAATTATCGCAATTTCAATAAGAAAATAACTTAATTGCATATCGCCACGGTTGATTATATAACGACTAACAATCCACTTGAATGCACCTCATATAGTCCAGGCTGTATGATCGCCCCCGTTAGGTAAATTATTCCAATTCGTTTTTTTTTTTTGACAAACTTACTCAAACAGAAGTCCTGATAACAACCCACAGGAAGCCAGGTGGTACCGCGGTCGAAAAATTGTTTTTCTATTCTCATACTATAATACATATATCAATTATGGTAGGGGAGCAAAGTATGCTAAATGTGCAGTCACTCGAGCGTTATGGGGACCTATTGGGTTGTGAAGAGTAGGTCCTAAAACCTACAGTAAAGTTTTCCATTTTAGTGGGCGCTTGTCATTTTTTAATTTAATTTTCCATTTCCAACAATCATTTTTTTCGATTATAACGCCATCTATTTATAATTCGAAAAAATGTTTCAAATAAAAGTCACTTATTTTTGCGTAAGGAATCCAAATCTGCAATAAAAATGGGGGCTCCTATTTAAGATTTTAAAGTAACTCCCCCACCCCACCTCCGAGGGGGGTCGTGTTTGGTTCCATTCGATGGATTTTTCAAAAATATTGAATAAGTGTATTTTACAGTTTTTCGATCTGATGTTCATTTCGCGAAATATCGCGGGATTCGTATTTAAAATATTAAATTTACTCCCACCCTCTCCGTCGGAAGCCGTGTTTGGTATCATTCGCTAGATTTTTAAAACATATTGAGCACATATTTTTTTGTTTTTCGATCTTTCATTCATTTCGCGAAATATTCGCTTTTTTCTTGTGAAACTTTGGGACTCACCCATTTCCTTACGTCCAGCTCAAATCGTCAGTTTTTGAAATATACACTCTATTGCATGTATTAATACTTAATTTACCTTATCTTAATCTGACAATTTCGAGTTTTTTTTAAGGGTAGATTTTTTTTGGGCCCCCTTAACGAACTCCCCTGTGTTAAGAGCCAATATATGGTATAGGTACATCTGCAAGGTAACAGTTTTCTCCCCATATGATAATCTGACGCGCTCGAGTAACTGCAAAAATCCCCGCTTGGGCTCCCTACCATTATGATTTCACTACCTGTATCATAATGAACTACTAAACGTCGCGATTAACCTGTTTAAACGCTGGTAAACCATATGTACGATGATGAGCGGTTGCATTTGTTTCTATGTTAACTTGAACCATAGATATATAATACTCTAGTTTGCGCCCTGCGATCTTAAAATGGGTGACGGTAGTCTCTTTTTAATTTAAGGGGAATATCGACGACGTGAATATCCCACTTTATCGAGTAATATGTGTTGACAGTTGGAGCGGGTGGTGACGGGAAATGGTCTTTGGTCTTTGGACGTGGATAATCGTGGTTCGAATCCCATACCAACTTTACTTTTTTTATTTTTATTTAATCAATATTGCGTTTATTAGATATTTTTACATCTGAAAAATGGACCTAAGTAAATCTAGCAGATAATAAATGTATGTATAGTAAGTTAATATTGGAATACATAATTTGTGAACTGCATAGTAAAATAAAAGTCATTCGTTATTAATATAAATTCGTCCTTATTCGAATGATGTGAATGTTTGTTTTGCTTCTACTTTTTTAAAAAATTGTAACAATAGTTTCATAAATAAAAATAATGTCTAATTACTTATAATTGAATCGGTCATTTCAAAAACAGCAAAGTCCACAATTTTCAGAAACTAACTTTTTGAGAGGAATAGATTCCTTTAAGATAAACGTTGTGTGCAAAAACGACACCAGTCCAGTAAAAACATTAGGAACAAAACTACAATATAACTCTGAATTTTGATGTCATCCATTTCATCCATCTTTCGACTATATAGTTAGTTTTCTTTGTTCTTCTGTAAAATTAGGAATATGTGACTCATGTTGTTTTTGAAATGACCGATTCAATTAATAAATCGATGGTACATTATGTTGATATTAATTATTGGTGTTTTGGCCTCATTAAATTTATTTCATTCGAAGTACCTGGCCTATTTTCTTGCCCAGATATTGTACTAAATTTTTTGTTTTCTCTTTAATTACCTTTCGTTAGTACTAACTAGTCGTGGTCGTCAGTAAGTAAGAACAAATTGAATTGTTAAGTCGTTTCCTGTAGTTATCAAGTGTCGCCAAAAAACGCCGGTTTCAGTTATAGTAAAAAATAAATTAACCCTTTCTCCCTCCTTCCTTCACCTTACTAATAACTGAAGACTTCTCGACCTACCAGTTAAAATAAGGTAAGAATTTTTTTGTTATTATTTCCATACAGTCCGCTTTAAATTCGATTGCGTAATAGACCAGCATAGCCCAATCGCCACCCCATAAGTTTGGCCTTCTAGCCGGATCGTCTTGAATCAATTTCGTTGTTGCTTTGCCGGTTCAAGATCTGATCTATCGTATTTTTCGCATTGGATAAATTTATTTAAAATTATAATTGTAATCGGTATAGTATATTTGTCGTGTTAAAATCTAATTAAATCGTAGTGTACCCTTTTTTTGTCGTGTATCGAAAAACCTTGTTCTTCGGTCGACTATAGTTGGAACATTGAATTCGTGTTTTTGCTTCTGAACCCATCGCTTAGTGAAATCGATTTTGATTAAGTAAATATATTTGATTTGGATATTTTGCAAACCTAAAAATAATTTGTTTGGATTTAGTTTAATAAAATTTTAGTAATTGTTGAAAAAATATATACACCTAACTACTATTCTTGACATATTTTGGGTTTTGTTCCATTTTATTTCTTCATCATTGATAATTTTTTGAAAGAATTTCAATATTTATTATTAAACATGCCTAAAAGTCAAAACGAACTAAAATTGGAGCGATTATGCTCTAAACGTGAAACTATCTTTCGTAGGGCTCAATTATGTTACGATGCCGGGTCGGCCTTAGAAAAAGATCCAGAAAATGCCTCAAAAATGCGTAACTTTGCAGTTAGATATAGTACTTTCGAAAAAACTCTATCAGAATATGAGGAAATTGTTCAAGATATCGTTATATTAAAACAAGAGATGGAGCCAGATGCTGGCGTTGCATACCATACGCATTTAGATGCATTTTATGATCTCTACTCCAATATTGAATATTTAGCTTCATTATTAATAAATAAACCTGCTGTTTTGAGTAATAATCCCAATAGTACTAATAATTCTACTATTAAAATGCCCAAATTTGAATTAGTTAAGTTTGATGGTGAAGATATATCTCTGTGGCCTGTTTTCTATGAAAATTTCAAACAATTTGTTCATAACAAAATAGAATATCCCAAGTCCGATAAGCTACAGTATTTGTTGAGTTGTATTTCCGGGAAAGCCTTGAAAAGCTGTAGCTCAATACAGTATTTCTCATGATCATTTTTCAGTGCGTAACAAATGATAGGAAAAAGGGTAAGTCCGTGATAATACACATTTATGACATTAATTCTAACATGACATTTTAGTTAAATCTGACAGTTGTCACATTTTATTTTCAATTTGGAATAAAAACAAATCAAAAGTGTTTCTTGCATTTATAAAATGGTATTTTCTTTGATTTGTATAGTCTTATAAATTATACAGATTATATTTGTAATATTATTATCTAATTAAAATTTTTTTTTATTTATTATGGCGCCATCTATCGACAACTAGAATAACTAGAATAAATGTTATAAAAATGTCACCGACGAAATGTAATCACCGACGTGCCTTTTTTTCTGTCACATACAATTTAATGCGTTAGAAGGAAATCGAAAAACTGTGACGCACTGAAAGATGATCATGAGAAATACTGTAGAACCCATTCCTAATAATTATGACATTATTTGGAATATGCTTGTTGAAAGATATAATGATAAAAAATATTTGTTTAATCTCTATATGGATCGAATTGTTAATTTTCGCGGTTTGCAATCTAATAATCCATCATATTTGGAAATATTTTTGGAAAAGTTTGATACTAATGTTTCTGCACTAAAACGATTAAATCTCGATAATTTAGATGATCATATTTTAACTTATTTAGCTATGTTAAAATTACCACAAGATACCATAGATTCATTTGATTTAATAAGAAATAATAATGATTTACCCGCTTATGATGATTTATTGAAATTTTTACGCCAACGTAGTAAATCTCTTATTAAAAATGATAGATCAAGGAATTCCAAAAATAATTTTTCGTTTCAAAAACCGAACAAATCGTTTCATTTGCAAGAACAGAATACGTATTCCTCCATAGATTGTGTTGTTTGTAAAAAAGGCCCACATTTAATTAAAGACTGTAAGCACTTTTTAGGGCTACCATTTGAATCCAGATTTAAATTAGTGAAGGAAAATAATTTATGTTTAAATTGTTTTTCTTCAAAGCATCGAGTATCCAATTGTCCGTCAAAATTTTCTTGTGTTGTGTGCAAAGCTAGGCACCATTCCAAGTTGCATAAGCCAAATACTACTCGGCCTAATGAGAATGTTCCATTTCCCTCCACTAGTACTGAGCCTACCTCTGGTTCTTCTGATAATCCTTCTAGTTTACATGTCCGCCATTCTAAAAATATCCCAAATGAATCAGAATCGAGTTCTGTTAGTCTGTTTGGGACAATAATGGTTAAAGTTGTTGATAAATGGGGTAGTGCTCACAAGGTTAGATTTTTGTTAGATAGTGGTTCTTCTGCTAATTTTCTTACTTTTGATTGTTCCCGAAAATTAGGCCTAAGTTATTCGAAATTAAATTTGACAGTTTCTGGTATAGGAGGATCAACCACCCCGATAGTAGGTAAAACCAACATTGTTATCTTTTCCCATTTTGATAAAAAAATACAATATCCTATAGAAGTGTTGCTTATAGACACAATCTCTAATAAGTTGCCAGATCAACCAGTTGACAAAGACTGTATTAACAGTATAGAACACTTGAAATTAGCTGACCCGAATTTCTTTTTTCCTGGCAAGATAGATGGTATTTTAGGCTTATCTGTCTTTTCAAATATCATTGGTTGTAATAGAGTGTCATGCGAAGATTCTCTATCAGCTATTGAGACTAGTTTAGGTTATGTAGTCATGGGCTCAGCTGCACCAAATTTTGAAAAAATCCACACATATTTGTCTTTCGTCTGTAACCCTTTGTTGAATTTAGATTCCTTGGTCGAAAGAATGTATGAATTAGAGGATTTGCCCACTGTTACTAATAGTTCATCAGAAGATGAAATTTGTGAAAATTTATTTTTAGAAAATGTATGTAGAGATGCAGATGGTAGATACACAGTTTCATTGCCGTTCCAAAATGATCCTAATGTACTGGGTGATTCTTTTGTTCTTGCTAAAAATAGATTGTTGTCCTTAGAAAATCGCCTAGCACCAAACCCAGAACTTAGAAAACTTTACTGTGATATCTTTCAAGACTATTTAGACCAAAAGCACATGAGTTTAGTTCCCATTCAAACCATTGATTCGTTGTCGTATTATATTCCCCATCATTGTGTTTTTAAATCAGATAGCCCTTCCACTCCTTGTAGAATAGTCTTTGATGCCTCTATGAAAACTAGTAAAGGACCGTCATTAAATGAAATTCTTTATAAAGGTCCAAAATTACAAAATAATCCTACCACAATATTGTTGAATTTTCGTCTTTTTCCAATCGCAATTGTCGCTGATTTGAAACAAATGTATAGGCAGGTTAAAGTGGTTGAATCTCATTGTTCGTTTCAAAGAGTTTTGTGGAGATTTGATACCAATGATCCTATTTCTATTTTCCAATTAAATACTTTAACTTTTGGAGTAAAAGCCTCACCATATCTTAGTCTCAGGGTAATAAAACAATTATGTAATGACGAATCTAAAAGTTTTCCTGATGCTATCATCCCAATTTTAAGAGATATGTATGTAGACGATTTTATTAGCAGTTTTCCAAATGTTTCTGAAGCTATAGTTACACACACTCAGTTAGTGAATTTGTTTCAAAAAGGTGGTTTTAAATTAACCAAATGGATGTCGAACTCGAACGATCTACTATCGACAATCCCCGAACCCCTTCAATTGGTCAAAACCAAACAATTTGATAAGTCAGTCTCCAAAGTGTTAGGATTGCAATGGGAAGAAAAATGTGACAATTTTAGTTTTGGGTTAGAAATACCCTCATCGACCCGTTGTACAAAAAGAAACATGCTCTCACTTGTTGCTCGTATGTTTGATCCCTTGGGATTCCTATCTCCTATAACCCTCTTGCTTAAAATTTGGATAAAGAAACTTTGGACTCTAAAGGTAGATTGGGATAGTACCGTACCAAAAGAAATCGAAATAGCATGGGAAAAGTTTCAAAATGAATTTCATGTCCTATACAAAATACAAATTCCACGCCATATAGCAGTTACACCTAATTCGTCGTTGTCTTTTGTAGGATTTTCAGACGCAAGTGCTGCTGGATACGCAGCCATTGTTTATTCCAGGGTTGTTAATTGTACAGGTCAAGTTAAAGTTACTTTACTGTACTCTCAATCTAAAGTATCTCCAATGTCTAAAATAACTCTTCCTCGATTAGAGCTTTGTGGAGCGCTTCTTCTCTCAAAGCTTCTTTCACATGCTATTGAAACTTATTCTCCTAGACATAATATTGATAAAATTTTTGCCTTAAGTGATTCCATGATTGTATTAAATTGGATAAAGTCCTCAGAGAAAAATCTCAAAATATTTGTTCAAAATAGAGTTGTTACAATTCATAAGATGGTTCCGTCAGAGTATTGGTTTTTTGTTCCTGGAAAGGAAAATGTTGTTGATTGCGCCTCTCGAGGTTTGTTTCCTTCTTCGTTAGTCAACCATTCCACATGGTTTACTGGTCCAAATTGGTTACTGTTGGAGCCAGAATATTGGCCTATTCAGTCTGTCAACGGACAGGAAATTATGATTTGTGATTCTGAATATAGATCACAAACCTTCTTTGGTAATGTCACTCGTGTAATTTCTCCGCTGTATACTCTTATTGAATATTTTTCCAGTTGGTCGAAACTTTTAAATTCCACAGTATACGTATTGAGATTTCTTAGAAAATTGTCTTTAAATAAACGGATATCTCTATTTGATTTAAAAATTGCAGAAATTGAATTAATTCGAGCTGTCCAGCAAAAGCATTTTTCTGAAGAATATAAAGCCCTTTCTCAAAATCTCGTTGTAAAATCTTCCATACGTCGTTTGAATCCATTTATTGAAAATGGAATAATTAGAGTAGGTGGACGTTTGTCCAACTCCCAATGTAGTTTTGAACAAAAACATCCGATTTTGTTGCCCAAAGCCGATCCTTTAACCATTTTGTTAATAGATTATTTCCATAAATTGCATTTACATGCTGGAGCGTATTTGTTGCAAAATCTTCTGAGAACAAATTATTGGATACTATCTAGTCGTCAGGCCATCAGAAATAGAATTTGGAGATGTAATCGTTGTTTTCGTCTTAATCCTAAACCTACCTATCCTATGATGGCTGACTTACCCGCCGTAAGAGTCAATCAGGCAAAAGCCTTTTTACACACTGGTGTAGATTATACTGGTGCGTTTTCCATTACTATAGGAAAATATCGTGGCGTAAAAACTCAAAAGGCTTACGTATGTTTGTTTGTTTGTCTAAGTACGAAAGCCATACATCTTGAATTAGCCTCCTCGCTCTCTACAGATTGTTTCTTAGCCACTTTCAAAAGATTTTTATCTCGTCGTGGAAATTGTAAGGTTTTATATTCAGATAATGGCACAAATTTTGTGGGTGCCAAGAGAGTCCTCGATGAAATATATCAATTAACTACTTCAAAAACTTATAAAGATGCATTCCAACAGGAACTTAATAATACCAAAATTTCTTGGAAAATGAACGTACCTTATGGCAGTCACTTCGGTGGTATTTGGGAAAGCAATATAAAAAGTGTAAAACTTCATTTAAATAGAGTTGTGGGGAATCAAATCCTTACTTACGAAGAATTTTTAACTGTTCTGACACAAATCGAGTGTCTTTTGAATTCGCGTCCTCTTTGTGTTCAAAGTAACGACCCTGAAAATCCAGTCGCGCTGACTCCATCGCATTTTTTATGTACAGAACCTTTAGTGTCATTACCCTCGATGGATATTGATCTTGATAAAAATATGAGTACTTTGAAAAGATATAAATTATTAGATTGCATTGTTCAACATTATTGGAAAAGATGGCATTCAGAATATTTGTCTTCTATGCAGTCTCGTTTAAAATGGAACACTAACTCGAACCCTCCCAAAGAGGGAATGGTAGTTATAATAAAAAATGAAACTATCCCACCTTTACAGTGGCCTCTGGCAGTCATAGAGACTTTGTATCCTGGAAAAGATGGGATTGTTCGAATCGTAAAAGTGCGAACCAAGCACGGTAGTTACATGCGCCCAGTCGTTAAACTGTGTCCTCTACCCAGTCAATAAACTGGAGAGGATTTTTTTATTTTATTTGATAGTTAAAATTTTAGTTTAGGGTGATGGGTTCATGTGCAGACTTAGCATATTAAAATTAAATTAGTTTTCGTTGATTTTTCGTTTATTTTAAAAATAAACTCGGGGGGCAGGATGTTTTGGCCTCATTAAATTTATTTCATTCGAAGTACCTGGCCTATTTTCTTGCCCAGATATTGTACTAAATTTTTTGTTTTCTCTTTAATTACCTTTCGTTAGTACTAACTAGTCGTGGTCGTCAGTAAGTAAGAACAAATTGAATTGTTAAGTCGTTTCCTGTAGTTATCAAGTGTCGCCAAAAAACGCCGGTTTCAGTTATAGTAAAAAATAAATTAACCCTTTCTCCCTCCTTCCTTCACCTTACTAATAACTGAAGACTTCTCGACCTACCAGTTAAAATAAGGTAAGAATTTTTTTGTTATTATTTCCATACAGTCCGCTTTAAATTCGATTGCGTAATAGACCAGCATAGCCCAATCGCCACCCCAATTGGTAATTTTTTACGAATATTTTTAACAATTACTTTATACTATTCTACAATTAACTTATTAAAAAAATAACATTGGCTTTTATATTTTTAAAAATCTATACGTACCTACACAGTTTTTCTTATTTGTTATATATTTCTTTGCATAGATTTACTTTAGAGATGTTATAATATCTAATAAACGCAATATTGATTAAATAAAAAATAAAAAAAAGTAAAGATTGGTATGGGATTCGAACCAGGATTATCCACGTCCGAAGACAAACGACCAGTTCTCGTCGCCATCCGCTCGAACTGTCAAACTATCTAAAATACTCGACGACAGAGTAGGATAGTGGCGTCGTCGATAGTCCCCTTGAATTAGAAAGAGACTACCGACCAAATAGGCTCATTTATCTTTGTCGCAACCGTCACCCATTTTAAGATCGTAAGGCGCAATCTAGAGTATTATATATCTATGACTTGAACCGCGGCGGTTGAGTTTTTCAGGTAAACCGCGACGTCGACGTTGGCAAACCGCCTGCATATAAACAAGCCCTTAGATGCATCATTGACGGCCGCATAATACGCGCTTAGCGCTCATTGTTAATAATTGAAAATAACAGCTTAGTAATAAAATAATGACAAATTCCTTCAGGATCTTGCAGAGGAGGCTTTAAACTTTGATTTGGTCACTTGCTGACTTTCATAATAATAATTTTTAACCGAGTTATTAAGCCTTGAAAATGGCCATTTTCGCGTTTTTCAAATTTTAAATTGCGTATAATTCGACAACAATCAATTTTAGAGAAAAATCAGAAAAGACCTTTGTTGCTCATAATGAACCAAAGAATCTAAAAAAATTTGTCCAAAGTGAAAAAAAAATTGATTTTTTGAATTTGTTTAAAAAAATTTTTTAAACAATTGTCCGACCGTGATACATCCTTGTACCCTTTGGATTTGTTATAAGGACCTCTTTTTGAGTAAGTTTGTGCAAAAAAACGAATCGGAATAATTTACCTAACGGGTCGGGCATACGGCCTGGACTAACTGCATAACAGGTGCGCCTCGTCCACCTGTTTCTCTGCCACCAACAACCTGACATTACTCTGGGGGATATTTCCCCCACTTGTCGACCAAACAATCACATTCGGAAACCGTTGACTTTTGGCTTTTACCCTTGTTTTTATAGATTAAACCGTTCAAAAGTGCGTAAAGGAATTAAACAAGTGTGTGTAAACTGTGTGGAGAAGTGTACATTTTCATACAGTATGGGTGTTTTTATATTGTCTACGTTTTTTGGGTAAGATTTTTTGTTATACGATGATATTTTTTTTACATACATATTCACTTTCACAAGATACCCCAGATTCCTCAGAATAATAAAAAAATAAAATAAATTATAAAAATCATGTTTTTCTACCCGGGCAGATTTTTTTAGCTTTTTTGGCTCATTCTGAACAAAAAAGGTCTCTAGTAACTTTCTTCTAAAGTCGATAGTTTTTGAGTTATAAACAATTTAAAACCGAATAAATAAAAAATGACTATCTATCGTGGCTGAATGGATCAAGTAATCCAAAGCCAATAAGGAAGAAAAAAAAATGACTATTTTTAAGACTCGAAAACATAAGTAAAAACATGATTTGAAAGAGTTTTTCCGAAATATTTCAAAATAGTTATTTATGAAACAGTTCGTGAAGTATGCTTTTTGGAACGCACGCGATTTTTAGAGCACGAGCGACAACGGAGCGAGTGCTATACATCGCGTAAGTTCGCAAAAAGTACTTCACGCACAGTTTCATACAATATTTTATCTACTCTACCGTGAACAAATAAAAAAACTGTAACTCTTCGTCACTGGAATTCATTTCTATTCTACAATTTTTAGAACTTTGACATTTAAAAATCCTATAGTTTATTTTTTAACCAGGAGGAGCAAACTAAAAAGACAGATTCACGCCCAAGAAAGTCACTAGAATAATAACCAATACATCTTCTTTTTTGGCTGATCATGTCTGCTCTCAACGGTAATCCATAAATATTATATTATATTAATACGTCACTAAAGAGCTCTAAAACGATTGCTTTTTATATAAAAGCAGACTAACAATTAAAAAATTAAAGGAATAACACAGAAAACACAAAAAATCGTACATATTACTTAATTAACCTATGAAATGCCACTAGTGTCAAAATTTGATAAATGTCATTAGTGTCAAAATTTATAGTGGAGTAAACTTTCCTGCGGTGGGATAAATTACAAACAAGCATTACAGCGCGGTAATTTTGAATCACTCCTCTTGGTTTAAAAACAAACCATAACTACTTTCAAACCACAAAACTGTCAAAAATTTTGTTGTAAGTCATTGCTCATATTGCCATCACCATGACAACGCGAAAGTTAAGGATATTTGATTATATGAAAGTGTGCCAAAAAACCCATTGAAAGTGTGCGAAAAAGTAAATCCCATTTAAAATACATTGTTACTTCACGCACACTTTAAACCCTTCACGCACTGCTATCTACAGGGTGATTGATTAGTAGGGTAAAACTCAATAGCTCCGCTATTGTAATAGATAGCAATAAAAGTTAATAACAAAAATTTTAGCTACCTTTGAGCTTCACATTACAAAATTAGTTAGAATGTTACAGGGTGTTCGATAACACAGTGGCAGACCAAACTTATGTTTTTTTAAATGGAACACCCTATATTTTATTTTAAATTCGAAATCCTGTTAACTTCTCCATCACAAAAATATAAAGATTTGTTATGTTATACAGGGTATTTACAAAGTTATAACCAATTTTATATGAAAGTCGTAACAAGTTCAACTCTCTGTATAAATAAAAATAAGCAAAACAACAATGGTTTATTAATGCCATATTTTTTAAAGTATTGTCAAAATTTTCAAGAATGGTCGATATTGCTAATTTTCTTTATATCAAATACAGGGTGAGTCAAAACGCAAGTACATTATTTTCTCAGTAATTTTAAATGGAACACCCTGTATTTTATATCACTATTGAAAAGTACCATTACCGTACTTTAATTTTTAGATAACATTCCCTATGTCTAAATTTATTAGTTTTCGAGATATTTTCATTTTTCAATGGACCAGTAGCGTGGCCACCCAGATCACCAGAATTTAATAAACTGGACTGATTTTTTTGGGGTTACGTTAATAATGAAGTTTATAAAATACTTCCAACAACAAGGGATGAGATGAAAAATAGAATACAAAGTGTATTTCGATGTGTTAATTTACAAATGCTCCGTAGAGTAAGTAGCTCATTCAATGATCGTTTTTAGGCGTACATAAATGTGTTAGGAGATAATTTTGAACACCTTATGTAATTAAATATTAAAATTATTTTATTAAAAGTAGCTTCTAATTTTTTCAAACATGTTTTTTTGCAAAATGTATTACTGATATAAACTATGTTTCGTTCTTTATTTGTTACATTGTTACATTTACATACAAAAGTAGTGTTTAATTGTCTTCACAAAATATTATATTTTGTGTTTGTGTGTTTTTTTGTAAAATTTATTGCTAATTTTCTTTGTTTATTTGTTACATTTACATAAAAAGATAGTTTTTAATTGTTTCAAAAATTGTGTTTTTGTTTTTAAAATGTATTACTAATAAATTATTTTTATTTCTTTATTTGCTACAGTGTTACACTGATTACCGGATTGATAATCGGTAATCTTCAATTGTCAATTCAGTCATGGCTTACTTAAAATTTAGATACATTTAAACACCTAAAATAATTTGCTCTGAAAAATGAAAATATCTCGAAAACTAATAAATTTGGGCCTAGATAATGTTATATAAGAATTAAAGTACGTTAATGCTACTTTTCAATAATGATATAAAATACAGGGTGTTCCATTTAACATTACTGAGAAAATAAGGTACTTGCGTTTTGACTCACCCTGTATTTGATATAAAGAAAATTAGCAATATCAATAATTCTTAAAAATTTTGAAAATAAATAAAAAAATATGGCATTAATAAACCATTGCTGTTGTGCTTATTTTTATTTATACAGGGAGTTGAACTTGTTACGATTTTTATACAAAATTGGTTATAACTTTGTAAATACATTGTGATGGAGAAGTTAACAGGATTTCGAATATAAAATAAAATTGAGGGTGTTCCATTTAAAAAAACATAAGTTAGGTCTGCCACTGTGTTATCGAAGACCCTGTAACATTCTAACTAATTTTGTAATGTGAAGCTCAAAGGTGGCTAAAATTTTTGTTATTAACTTTTATGGCTATCTATTACTATACGGTGAGCTTTACCCTACTAATCAATCACCCTGTATAATGACAGTTTTCACAAACTAAAAACTTATACATAATATGATATAGAGCAGATAAAGAATATTTTTCGAACGGACCTGAGCTTTTCGCCGTTTATTTATCAATAGTTACAATACATAAAACATTTTATTGCTAAAATCGTGAAAGATAATTGGTCAGCAATAGTTTTTTTGTGGTGTTTTTGAACCAAATGCCGTTCAAGTATCTTGTCAATATGAATATTTCTCCGTATTTGTTTTGAATTGGACATATTCCATAGGAGTCTATTTTTGCCGGAATCACTTCAATATATACCCACCTTGTATCAATAATCACAAAATGCGCCAGTCGCTAACCTTGCGCTTAATTTTTTATTTAACAGAATCTAAAAAAATTGTAATTCTTGCTTTTTGAGCTCATATTTTTGCTCGTAACTCCAGAGATATTGCTCCGACAAAAAAATTATAGAAGGCAAAAGTTTCCTTTTTTCAATTTTACATACTATTTGAGTAGCTAGAAATTAGATAGAGAATAGGTAATACATTTTCTGTGCTAATGCAGCCATCTTTTACTTTTGATTAAGAAACGCTAGTTCTTTCCATCTCTCAATGTTACTTTTCTTCAAGTCTTCATACACACTGTCCTTCCATCTTTTCCTTGGTCTGCCGTTCCTTCTCTTTTTTATTGGTCTCCGTGAGAGTACCATTTTGGGCATTCATTTACTTCCCATTCTCTCGATGTGTCCCAAATACCGTATAGTCCAGAGAAATAAGGTTTTTGTCGGGACACTTAAGCAGCCAGGTTGCAAATGAGTTTTTTGGGTACTACATTCGGGAGGGCACCCAGTTCGGACGAGAATTTTAGTTATTAACAAATAAGTGCCAAAAATGGCAGTTTTTTCGTTTAAATCGCCACAGGTAAAAATAGGGTAATTAAATGTCTTATTTAGAGTATTCATATTATAATAGATGAGCAAAGGTTTAAAATGGCAGTTTTCGAATTTTGGTATGATCATTTCTTGCTTCGCTAATTGCCACATAAAACTAAAATTTCGAAACTACAAATTTGGCTATAACTTTTGCGAAAATGAACTTAAGACTTTGTAGTCCGTTCTTTAACGGTAAAATATTGCAAAACCTCTAAATTCTAAAGAACCGCTTGGATTGACATGAAATTTGGCATAAACATAGCTAACAAGTCAACGAAAAAAGTGATATTGTGCCGATATGTGCTTTTGCCCTGGGGGTGGTTTCCACGCCCTCTTGGGGGTGAAACAATTTTCATCCAAAGAAAGTCAGGAAATGGATAAACTGGCTAATTTTAAGTAACTTTTGTTCTATAGAGTTTTTTCACTAAGTCAATACTTTTCGAGTTATTTGGCAGTGAATATGTTCATTTTTTCAACAAAATAACCACGCTTTTAGACGGTTTTTCGCAAATAACTCAAATAGTAAGTATTTTTTCGAAAAGACATTCATAGCAAAAATATAGCTTGTAAAAAATTTTAAAAAATGGTGCATACATCACGTCTCTACACCTAGTAGAAGCAGAGTTATAGCTAATGAGAAATAGGTTCATATTAGTCAAATTCCAAATGAAATACTTTAACGTGAAATAACCAAAAATGAAGCATATTTCGGGGAAAACTCATTACAACTTATTTAAAGTGTTTAAAAAAAAGCTTCATTTTTGTTTTATAAAAAAAATTTCTAGAATCAAAATTAAACAAGTTACGCTCAAAATAAAGTTAGTCCCTTTTGGTTTTGGTAAAAAAATCGAGAAAATCACCCCCTAATTAGTATCTTAAATGAACTTAATCGTTAGGACTTCATAAGTTTCTTGACTCCTGTATATATTGTTCATATGATCTGTAAGTTTCATCGGTTCAAAGTCCTTATTATTGAAAGGGCTGTAGTTAAAAGGGGTTAAACGAGTCACTGATCACGAATGTATGCAAATTTAGAAACACCAAATCTTAATCAATTTTTGTCCAACAGAAAAACAAAAAAATACATGATATTCAGAAAAGCAAATATAACTTTTTTGTTTTTCGAGATTTTTGGTATCTCTCACAATTTTTAAGTTATTTTGAAAAGAAGCATATTTTTCAAAATTTAAATTTTTAAAAATTTTAATTTGAAACCAAATTTTTTCAAAAATAAGCACTTTGAATCGATGAAACTTACAGATCATATAAACACAACATAAGTAAAATAATTTGTGGAGTGGTAACGATTAATTTAAGTTGCTAATTAGGGGGTGGTCTTCCCGATTTTTTTTTGCAAAAACAAAAGGGACCAACTTTATTTTGAGCGTAACTTGCTTAAATTTAATGCTTTAAATTTTTTGTAAAAACAGAAATAAAGCTTTTTTTAAACACTTTAAAAAAGTTATAATAGGTTTTCCCTAAAAAGTGCTTAATTTTTTGGATATTTCACGTCGAAATATTCTATTTGAAATTTGGTGAATATGAATCTATTTTTCATTGGCTGTAACTCTGGTTGTACGAGATCCAGAGACCTAACGTGTTCACCATTTTTTTTTTACTTTTTTATAGGCTATATTTTTGCTAAGAACGTTTTTTTCGACAAAATACTTAATCTTTGAGTTATTTGCGAAAAGCCGTCTAAAATGTGGTTATTTTGTTGAAAAATGAACATATTCACTTGCAAATAACTCGAAAAGTGTTGACTTGGCGAAAAAGCTCTATAGAACAAAAGTTACTTAAAATTAGTCAGTTTACCCATTTCCGGACTTATTTTGGACAAATATTTCTTCACCCCCAAGAAGGGGTGAAAGTCACCCCCAGGGCAAAAGCACACATCGGCACAATATCACTTTTTTTCTTTGACATGTAAGCTATATGTATGCCAAATTTCATGTCAATCCAAGCGGTTCTTTAAAATTTAGAGCAAAAACCGTGAAAGAATGGACTATTGATATTGCATGAAAAGTTGAGACAACCAGTACGTATCATGTACAAAAAATTTCAAGGCGATTCGTCAATTAGTTTAAATTTTATTCAATTTGTTTATCCCAAAGAGCTTTTTTTTGCAATGTTATTGTTCAGAAAATAATAAAGGTACAGCGATTATGTGAAAACCACATAAAAGAAGAACACTTGTATTTTCAAAGCATTTAAAACATTAATAAAAAGTCATTTTTATCATCCCGAAAACATTTTACTAAATTAGTGTCATTTTTGGCTTAAAAACAATTTGAATAGTTTGTTAATATTGACTATAGAGTAAATCTACTTTGGAATTTCAAAAGCTGATATTTTACACGAATTTTCATAAAAGAACTTTTGCCTAGGTTAATGACGGTCAAAGTTATCCGTTTTTATTATTTCACTGTTACTTCTATATACATAAAATTCTCATATAACAGTATTAGTTACCATACTCCTCCGAAACGGCTTGACCGATTTTTATGAAATTTTACACGTATATCCTATAGGATTGAGAATGAGTTTTAATCTATTTTTCATACCCATAAATTATAAGGGGGGGTTGTCCCCCTGATATTTTTTTATGTTTTTGGACAAAATTATCTACCTTAATGTTGTATGGTGTATAATTAAAAAATAAATACAACCCTTAATTTTTACTCTTCTATCACAAACCCCTTTTTTTACTAGCCATATATATGTTTACATCTATAAAATTCTCCTGTCACAATGTTAGTTGCAGTACTCCTCCGAGACCGCTTGACCGATTTTTATGAAATTATATATGTATGTATATTCGGTAGGCCTTAGAATCGGTCATAATCTATTTTACATATCCCTGAGTGATAGGGGGGTTCCTCCTAACATTGTGTAATGTTAGGTGGGGATATGTGTACATAACGTACTCTACAAGACTAGGAGTACATACAAATTTTAAAAAAATGATAAAAACTCATCAACAAGCTCCGGAGATGTTAATCGCAGCATATGTTTGAAGAATCAATTTCATTTTTTGAGTGCACGGATTTTAATAATTCCCCTCCACCGACCACGAATCGATTCCGTCCAAGGACGTAATTTTTAAAGCTTTATTAACCACTTTGTTGAAGTTCAAAGGTTACTCAAACTTTTACACATAAACTATATACCTTGAACTTTAAAGTGGCGCTAGTAAGGTTGCTTAATTGTTATAAACAAAGTTGCTGTGAATTAAATAAAAAAAATGGCTAACTTTGACTGTAATCAACTTAGGCAAAAAGTTTTTGTTTGGAAATTCGTGTAAAAATACCAGCTTTTCAAATCCCAAAGTAGTTTTAGTCTAGAGTCATTATTAACAAAGTTATTCAATTTGTTTATAAGCCAAAAATGAATCTACTTTTGTAAAATGTTTTCGGAATGATAATGACTTTTAATGATTTTTTTTATATACTTTGAAAACATTACTATTCTTTTTTCACGCGGTTTCAACAGAATTACTTAATCATTATTATTTTCTGAACAATAACATTGCAAAAAAAGCTCTTTGGGATAAACAAATTGAATAAAATTTAAACTAATTGACGAATCGCCTTTTTTTGTGCATTATATGGAGTGTTTGGCTCAACTTTTCGTGTAATATGAAAGTCTTAAGGTCATTTTCGCAAAAGTTATAGCAAATTTTTTATTTTCGAAATTTTAGTTTTATTTTGAAATTTCTGAAGCAACAAATGATCGCCCCAAAATTTAAAAACTGCCATTTTAAACGTTTGCTCATCTTCTAAAAGAAGGATACTATAAATAAGATATTTAATTACCCTATTTTTACCTGTGGTGATTTAAACGAAAAAACTGCCATTTTTGGCATTTATTTGTTAATAGCTAAAATTCTCGTCCAAACCGTGACGGGCATTTTTGTATTTATAATGTATTAGGTATATAGTACCCAAAAAACCCATTTGCAACCTGGCTGCTCAAGTGTCCCGAACATGGTATATTTTTACCTTATTTCCCTGGTGTAGTATTATCTGTGCTTTGATCGTCGCATCGTCGTGATCGTTGGCTCTTGATATAATTCTTCCAATTCTTTATTGGTTCTTCTTCTCCACTGACCTTCTATTTTCACACCTCGATGTATTGCTCTTTGCATTTTTCTCTGCTATCTTTCTAAAAGGCCTGTTTCTGACTTTTCAGTACCTACCCATGTTTCGCATGCGTATGTTACTGTAGGTCTGATAACAGTCTTATAAATTCTTATTTTTGTTTTTCTTGATACGTATTTGGATTTCAATAATGTGCGTAATGCTCCATATTTTTTATTTCCTTTAGCTATTCTTGCCTTTATCTCCCCTTCTTCATGACCATTTTCATCTATTTTGGCTTCCAGGTAAATAATTTCTTTGGCTCTTTTGAACGAGTACCTAGGTATGTTACTCTCAGTTCTAATCTAAAGTCCTCGTACATAATATACTTCTTATATTTTCTTGATATATTTTTTCGTTATCTCTTTTCAATCAAAGCATCGCATTTGATGTTTATGATAAGTTACAAAGTAGTCATGTTTCTTGTGTAATACTATTTTTATCAATCATACATAAATAGTGATCGTTATGATTATGTCTTTATCGAAAATCGTTACCACATCTAAGCGAATCCATTGCGAAGGTGTATGTGACGTCTGACGTCGATGTCGTTTCAAATTACTAATTTTTTCCGCGTATAGATATAAAAGTAAATAGAAGATAATGCTACACACCTTTTCTGCTTTTTGCTTTTAAAATTAGTAAGTGTTTTCGTTTTGCGTACATTACTTAACGTTTATCGTAAAAAAAGTTTTGAAAAAATAGTGTAAGTACTCTATGAATCTAATAAATTTTATCACAATATTATGGTTATTGTTTTTGTTTACGTAAATATGTTTTATTACCTATATATTATATATTACCTGTTTATAACGTCCTGAGACGTTACAAACCGACGTTATAGAATATGTTTTATTGCTTGACGTAAATGCTCTTCTTTTACTCTGGACAATTAACTACAACTTTTTGTAACATGGTTCTTAATGTGGGATATTTTACATGTTACACCTTTGTGGAAACACTGACGCAAGTGCAAATTTTTCACAAATTGAGTTATCAATATTACGATATTCCTAATACTCGTATTTGTCTGGAGAAACAAAGTCAGAGTTGTAACTCTTCCCTATTTCGCTAGATGACGTGTAGGTCGTTGTTGAATTTCAGTTTTTATCTGCTCTCTTGGTGTAACAAAGTCAGATTGTCAGTTGTGCGTGGTACAAAATTAGAATGCAATGAGAAAATTATGAAATTTGTGGAGACACAATGACATATTTGCTAATTTTTCTCCCCTTTCAGGCGGCAAGAGGGGATGTTTAGGAAAAATTCTAAAAAGTCCTAATAATGTTAGATATAATATACGGTAATAACTAAAACAGTAGATAATAAATTTTTACTTTCTCTTGTAATTTGCATATCATTTTTGGCCTTATAGGGGAGTGCAATTAGAACGAAAACATGTTTTGTTTCGGAAAAATTCAAACAAGCTTATATTTTTCTAAAACTTTTTTTGTTAGTTTATATACATGTTAAAGTAAAAAGTTCTACTCGCAGATTTGGTCGCTAATTGTTTATTAATTGTTTAAACAATAACAATTGTTTTGTATAAATAATTTTAAAAATATTGTTAAATTCATCATTTTACTTTGATCAAATATGTTTCTATTTTGTTTTTGATTATGCTGAATCCGAATATAGCATTGGAATTTGAAAATTCTTATACAGAAGCTCTTATACAGTGTGTCTGCGTAGTTAGGAACCACATGGAAAACTTTTTTATTATCAATCTTACGAACAAAAGTTATTCTTAATAAAATGCTCGGGATAGTCAAAAATCTAAAACTCAACTATCAGATATCAAATTTTATCAATTTTGTACGAGTTATGTCAAAAATATGAATTTAGTTCAAGAGTAAAATACCTTTATATTCCAGAATATCAAAAAATGCTGTTATTAAAAGTTGTTTGAAATTAGAAACTATGTCTAAATATACAATTACATCATTCTTATCGAAAAAAAAAAAAAAATTTCAATTTTTTCTCAAATTACGGATACTCATCATCATTTTATTACAATTATGATAACTATTTTATTATCACTTCTACGAAAAAAAGTTATTCTTCATAAAATGCTCTCCCTGGTCTAAAATCTAAGATACAACCATCAGATATAAAACTTTTTTAATTTTATACGAGGTATGTAAAAATATGAATTTTTCTTAAGAGTTAAGTGCCTTTATTATTCACAATATTTTAATTACAAGGATGTAATTGAACACTAAAACAAATTTTTTAATTCCAAACAACTTATCTTAATAACAATTTTCGATATTGTGAAATGTAAAGGTACTTTACTCTTGAGTGAAATTCATATTTTTGACATACCTCGTATAAAATTAATTAAATTTGATATTTGATGATTGCATCTTAGATTATATATGATGCAGAGTATTTTATAAAGAATAACTTTTTTTCGTAAAACTGATAATAAAAAAGTTATCAATAGGTTCCAAGTTACGCAGACATACTGTATAAGGGATAAAAAAATTTTTGCTGAACATTTATTATTATTGAAGCTTATTATTAAATGTATTTTAGGTAAGTTTTACAGAACAAAGTTTTGATCACTTTGTATAAACATTTTTTTAGCTGGTAATTTTCGGTTTTTTTATTAAATTTTTGTTATCTTTCTTAATTTTCTTAAAAATAAATAGTTTATTTTATTTCTAAAGTAAAATAATTTAGTGCATTTTAAACAATACATCCTAAGCTTTCAAAAAGCACTTATAAAACTGTAATAGATCTGTTCAAACTTGAGTAATACCGTCTTAAAGTGGTGGTAATTCTATAAAACTACGAAGATTTCAAAAATTACATTTTTTGAGACATCATTTGAATTAAATTTTTGAGATTTTTTTTGAATGAAACATCATTTAGCAAGATGCTTGAAAGGTAAGTTGTGCAAAATTGAGAGTTTTATAAGAAAAATTGTATTAGTTACACATTTTTAAATCATTTTTAAACAAAATTCATGTAAGGCTCAATTTCCGCCCACACCGTACTTATGCCCATACATTTTATTTCTTTATATTACAACCATAAGATAACTTAATTATTCTTCTTTCATGTTCAATTTGTAAAATTTCATTTGATCCATTAGTTAAAGAATTACATTAAAATAACTCAACCGTGCACTTCGAAGTACGTTAGTTTACAGTGCTCCAATGTTTGTGAGAAGGGTGACTTTAGTGTTATAAATAATAAATTATAGAAGATACATATTTAGTTTTAGAAAATTCTTTATATAAGGTTTTTTCTGTAAAATTTTCTGAATTTTTCAATGGTCAAGTCGGTTTTTTTCTAAAATTTATATTTTCAGAGTTGATGGATTCGACCGTTACTTGATACCGTTGATGGATTCGACCGTTAATTGTGAGATTTTTGGAGTTATTTAAAAAAAACATCTAATTTCGTAGTTCATTTGTTTAATAAAAAATGAAGCACCCACTTCTCGAGTAGAACTTTTTGATAGGTTGTTTATTAAACATTTCTTAATGAAATTACAAAAAGTTCTATCTTGTTTGATTTTTTCCGAAGTGAAAATCTATATGCACTCCCCTATTAACTAACTTTCAAAACTTTAAATGCGTTTTCTCAAGAAATTTGCATTTAAGTACGTCAGTGCTTTTCCAAGGGTGCTATGTATTTACTATATTTTTTAGAAACACCACAATAATTGTAAATACTATTCCTCTTCTTCTTTAAGTGCCGTATCCCAATCGAAAGTATGACATTATCTTCACTATCTTTACTCTATCTACCGGTGCTCTGAAGAATTCTATTTAGTCCAGAAAGCCACTGCGCATCCGCTAGGAAAAATATTCTAATTCGGATTTTTTGCACAATCTTACTCAAAAAGTACCCCTTTTAACAAATTTGCATGTTGCCAGGACCAAAAGTTCGTCAAAAATTTTTTAAACGTTTTTTTTTTGTTTTTTTCCTAAAATTATTTTTTTTGCGAGGAACAATTTTTTTTTAGGTTTTTTGGATCATTCCAAACAGAAAAGGTCTTTAGTGACTTTTCTCTAAAAATGACAGTTTTTGACATATAAGCGATTAAAAATTGAAAAATTGCGAAATCGGCCATTTTTAACCCTCAAAAACTATATGAATAACTGAAAATTTGAATGTTGCCAAGGTAGGTAGATATTCTTTAAATATCGATTGATGAAATCCCGAAGAGTTTTTTGCAATACAATATTCAAAACTCCTTTGTTTTTTAATTGCTAATCAAGCGTGCGCGACACTATTTTCCACCGTTGCATGTGTATGCAGTATGGTGCAAATGAAAGGAATAAATTCGTTATTTAGTAAACCGGCAACTTTAAGGAAAAATCCCGAAACAGGTCGATTTTTATTTTTAAGTTATGATCTTGCAACATATATGGTATACTAGTGACGTCATCCATCTGGGCGTGATGACGTAATCGATGATTTTTTTAAATGAGAATAGGGGTCGTGTGCTAGCTCATTTGAAAGTTTCTTCAATTCTCTATTCAGTAATATAAACAATTACATAATTATTTATACAGGGTGTCCAATAATTTAATTTTTTTGTGTCAATTTGCCAAATGATTTATTTTAATAAATTTTTTTGGACACCCTGTATAAATAATTATGTACATGTTTGTATTACTAAATAGAGAATTGAAGAACCTTTCAAATGAGCCAGCACACGACCCGTATTCTCATTTAAAAAAATCATCGATTACGTCATCACGCCCAGATGGATGACGTCACTAGTATACTATATATGCCACAATATCATAACTTAAAAATAAAAAACGACCTGTTTTGGGATTTTTTCTAAGTCACCGGTTTACGAAATAACGAATTTATTCCTTTCATTTGCACCATACTGTATACACATGCAACGGTGGAAAATACTGTCGCGCACGTTTGATTGGCAATTAAAAAACAAAGGGGTTTTTGATATTGTATTGCAAAAAACTCTTCGGGATTTTATCAATCGATGTTCAAAGAATATCTAACTACCTTGGAAACATTCAAGTTTTCAGTTTTTCACATAGTTTTTGAGGGTTAATTCGCAATTTTTCAATTTTTAATCGCTTATATGTCAAAAACTATCAACTTTAGAGAAAAGTCACTAAAGACCTTTTCTGTTTGGAATGATCCAAAAAACCTAAAAAAAAATTTGTTCCATGCAAAAAAAATAATTTTAGGAAAAAAACAAAAAAAAACGTTTAAAAAATTTTTGACCAACTTTTGATCCTGGCAACATGCAAATTTGTTAAAAGGGGTCCTTTTTGAGTAAGATTGTGCAAAAAATCCGAATTAGAATATTTTTCCTAGCGGATGCGCAGTGGCTTTCTGGACTAATTGAATTGCGTATAAACCAGTCCCTTATATTTTTCAACCATGACACTATACTCCTTCGTCCTCTTATCTTTCCCTCTATTATCAATCGCTCATACCGCTGTCCCCTCATTACGTGCCTTCGTATGTTTATTATTTCATACTGTTTGCTTATTTCTCACAATACTTCTGTGTTCGTTTTCTTCTGTGTCCATGTTATTTTAAGCATACTTCTGTAACACCACATTTCAAATGACTGTAGATATGTTCTACCATTTGTTCTACCATTGTCCAGCTTTCAAGTCCATATTGTAGTATCGTAACATCTACACCCAATATTAATCATCATCAATTAGCCTATATGTGTCCACTGCTGAACGTGTGCCTCCCGTAAAAATCTAGTGAGTTATTTATAAGGACCAATAGACTAAGATGGGCACGACATGCAATACGCAGTAACGACAACCGCCTTATAAACAATTTGTTTTGTACAAGGTCTGAAGGACGGTGTAGAAAAAGGTGGAAAGATGCAGTGAGAGGGGATCTAGAGAAAATGGGAGTAAAATATTGGAAAATAGTAGCACAGGACCGACAAACATGGAATGCAATAGCAAACGCGGCAAAAACTGACGAAGAGTTATAACGCCATTGATGATGATGATGATGACTTAGAAGTTTGGTTCTCGTCTTTTGTGGAGAACAAAAGACATCCACAAATTAAACTTGCATCTTCGTGGAGCGTTATAAACAGACATTTTTAAACAACTGTTTTTATGTATGTACGTATTAGTCCAGGGCGCATCTGTTTTGAGATGGCCGTTGAGAGGTGACTCAAATTTTTTTGCATAAATTGCTTGAAAATAACTCAAATAATAATATTTAAGTTATGCTTCCACTCAAAATGGTCCGGAACATTGTTTAAATAATCAAAATGTCAAAAAATGAAGGAAAAATTCGATTTTTTTCTTCGTTTTTTGATTATAACTTTAAAAGTGTTCATTTCCGAGAAAAGTTGTGCTGACATAAAAGTTGCGTAATTAAATTTCCTACAATATAGAATTGGTTAAAAATTTAAAAAATAGTCACCCTTGTTGCAAAATAGCAATCATTGCGAAAAAATCCATGCAAAAGCAAGTATTCGCATTTTACGTTTTTCAACCATTTATACTACACTTAGGACCTTCATATTTTACCCAAAAAAACTTTAGGATATAGTAAAACAACACTGTAAATTTCATTAAGATCGGTTTAACCGATCAACAAGAACCGGTTAAAAAAAAATCATTTTTTTTTAATGTTGCAGGACTGAAAATAAAGCAGATAGCAAGTTGAATTTTGTTTGCTTATAGAAGTGTACTGTACCTTTCTTTTGCAATTTGCAAAAATAAAATCGATTAATAACCACGGCGCGCGGCGTCATAAATTTTTTTAAATAAACATTAATTTTTGGTGCTATGCGCAGGACAGCGGTGTTCGATTCACACAAGTTGATTTCCACCAGAATTTCTTCCAATCTTTATCTAATATATTATTTTCTTACTCTATATTTTGTTGTATTTTAATATTTTAATTCCACAAAAATCAAACTAATTTTATTATTGTTTGTGAAATATTGTTTAAACAATTGCATATGTCAAAAATAATAAACTTTTATTCTCTAAGTTAAAATATATGAACAAAGAAAGTTTTTCCTAAAAAAAGTGTTATTTCAAAGGATAGAGTATGTGTTTTTATTTTGCGATAAACAAATTTATTTATTTATATCGAAATTCAATAAAAATTAAAATGTATCAATCATTTTCAAAGGTCATCGGTATGCCCAATCAGAGCAAACTATCCGCTGTCCTGCGCGTAGCACCAATAATTAATGTTTATTTAAAAACATTTCTGACGCCGTGGTAGTTAATTGATTTTAATATTGCAAATTGCAAATGAAAGGTAAATTAGACTTCTATATGCAAAAAAAATTTCAACTTGCTATCTGCTTTATTTTCAGTCCTGTAACATTTTGAAAAAATGAATTTTTTTGCGAAAGTTGGATTGCAAAATTTATTTTGCAAAATCTGTTGAACCGATCTTAATGAAATTTACACTATTGTTTTACTATATCATAAAGTTTTTCTGGGTGAAATATGAAGGTCCTAAGTGTAGCATGAATGGTTGAAAAACGTAAAATGCGAATACTTGTTTTTGAATGGTTTTTTCGCAATTATTGCTATTTTGCAGCAAGGTTGACTATTTTTTAAATTTTTAACCAATTCTATATTATAGTAAATTTAATTACCCAACTTTTATGTCAGTACAACTTTTCTCGGAAATGAACACTTTTAAAGTTATAATCAAAAAACGAAGAAAAAAATCGAATTTTTCCTTCATTCTTTGACATTTTGATTATTTAATCAATGTTCCGGACCTTTTTGAGAGGGAGGATAACTCAAATATTATTATTTGAGTTATTTTCAAGCAATTTCTGCAAAAAAAGTCACCTCTCAACGTCCAAATGTAGTAATATTTTTACAGATGCGCCCTGGTCTATATGTCTTAATAATACATATAGACCAGGGCTAATATGTGAAAAAACGTCTATTTTTGGACGTGAGAGGTGGCATTCGGATTTTTTGCAGATAAAGTTAGGTGACAACTTCAATAATAATAATTGACTTATGCTCCTTCTCAAATATGCCCGGAACATTAATAAAAAAATTATAGTATTTAAAAATTTCGAAAAACATCGTTTTTTTCTGCTTTCTTTGCTTATAACTTTAAAACGATTCATTTTGGAACAAAGTCTTATAGAAATAAAATAAAGATAATTGAATATGATATACGATTGCTTAAAATGTCTTAAAGTATTACCCTTTCTGCAATATAGCAAGAAATACAAAATAAGAGGGCAAAATAAGCCTGTTGTTATTCAAAGTTTTTTTAACCACTTCGGTGGCACTTAGAACCTTAGTAATTCCCTTAGAAAATTCATATAGCATATTTAAGCCGTCTACCAAATTTCAAAATCGAACTAATAGATTTTGCATAATAAATTTGCAATCTAAATTTTTTTAAAAAGGTTCAATTTTTTTAAAAACTTACTGAACAAAAAGTAGACCATTTAGAAGTTGGCTAATTTTTTTACATATAAAGAGGCGCTCTACCTATCTAATACACTTTACAGAATTAAAATCGGATTATTTAAGCGGTCTCAGCAATGTCTTAAAATTATAAGCAGTTTTTTGGCTTATAAACATATAGCTTTGTTTAACAATAAAAAAATAA
Organism: Diabrotica virgifera virgifera; assembly: GCF_917563875.1. Taxonomy (NCBI): domain Eukaryota; kingdom Metazoa; phylum Arthropoda; class Insecta; order Coleoptera; family Chrysomelidae; genus Diabrotica; species Diabrotica virgifera. The sequence continues at coordinate 217,740,895 of NC_065448.1, read as the reverse complement.
TTTTTATCAATGCAAATTATCAAAACCGGTATAAATTGACTTAAACTTTCAAATGCTGTAAGCAGAATTGCTATTTTATTTTTTAATCAAAAGTTATTCGGGTTCAAAAATTGCAATTTTTCGATTTTTTGGAAGTTCAACCGCGTTTATCTCGAAAACTATGCATCCTACGAAAAAACTTGCAAGAATATTTTTTGTTTAGAATTAATCAAGAAATACAAAAAATGTTTTGTTTTACGAAAGATAGCTGTTATGTAATTCCTCAAGTTCTTTGTTTATAACAATATTCTTGACATCAGGATCAACTGTTACCCAAAAAATTCGTGTTCTACTAGTCAAAATACATAAAAAATGCTTGGGTAAGTCCATCTAAATAAAGCAGGCCCTTGCACAAAACCCCCTGGCGACAAAACTAATTTGTTTTAAGCCAAAAAATTGTTTATAACTTTGGAAACATTGGTGAGTATGTGTATGTGTATTAGATAGATAAAGCGCCTGTTTATGTGTTAAAAAATTAGCAAACCTTTTAAATTGTCTACTTTTTGTTCAGAAAGTTTTTAAAAAATTTAAACTTTTTAAAAAAAATTTAGATTACAAAATTATTATGCAATTATTATTAGGTCGATTTTAATGAAATTTGGTGGACGGTTTAAGTATGTTATAAGCATTTTTTAAGCGAATTACGAAGATTGTAAGTGCAACCAAAGTGGTTGAAAAACATTGAACAAAAACAGGACATTTTTAACCAGTCGTATATCATACAAACTTTAATTATCTTTATTTTATTTCTGTACGACTTTGTTCCAAAATAAATCGTTTTAAAGTTATAAGCAAAAAAGTAGAAAAAAAGAATGTGTGTGTACTTTGTACGCACGTAAGAAGTTATACTTCTACTACATATTATGATTTTTAAGACAATACCAAAAATTAAAAAAAATAAAAGAATAAAAGCACACAAACACATTGCAAAATGCCACAAAGAAAAAATGATTTCTGAACGATAATAATTGTTGGCAAAAATTTTAAATACGCATTTTCTGAAAATAAAAATTATATAACAAATATACTTACAATCATAAAATGCATAAAAAAATAAAAACTTGCATCGGGAATCGAACCCGTGAATTTCGGGGCGCTTTGATTCGTAATCGAAGCCTAGACTCACTCGTCCAATTCCACATTATTTGTCATGTGGAAAAATAGGGTAACTGAACGTTTTACTGTTTGACAGTTGTTTTTAATATAATTAAATTATGTAGTTTAAATTGTGTGGAAGAAAATATTAAAATATAACAAAACAGTAAGAAAACAATATATTAGATGAAGATTGGTAGAACTTTTGTTGGTAATCAAATTAAGTATGTAAATCAAAGCATTACATACCTACTAGATAAATAAATCTACGCCAAAAAATCATAATTTATAAATAAAAATCGGACCTAATTTGGGATTTCTCTCTAAAATCCCCATTCTTGAGAAAATAAATGTACAGTAGAGCGTCGATTATCCGAACGTCGATCAACCGAACGACCGCTTATTCGAACTATCGACTCCCGCGTCCCGCACTCGAATACCGAGCAAGCGTTAGTAATTGACGCTTAAAATATCTTCAATTTTCTTCAATATTGTATCCAAAAATAATTATGTTGTTGCAAGGACTGCACTTTTTTGTTTAGTTGCTAGTTTGTCATTATCAAGATATAAATAAATATGTAGGTATATAAATATGGCTTTTATTCACTTGTGGATAAATATGTATGACTATAAATATGTATCAATATATTGTAGTTCGATTATCCGAACAAATCGGTTTTCCGAACACCTGTCCCCCAATTAGTTAGGATAATCGACGCTCTACTGTATTTCAACCTAATCCAAATGTATAATTACAATATGATTATAATAAAAACTACTTACCAAATTAGAACGAGTTTTCCTTGTCCAAAGTAGTCCAAAAGTCCAAAAATATAGGTATATGAAAACTATTTAAAAAGGCAGTATAACTAACTTTTGTTTGTTGTTTCTTTTCACACAAATTTTAAAACGCAACAACCATAAATAATCTAACTACAGCTGTGCCACAGCCGCCATATTGAATAATTTTTGACATGTCATTTGAACATCCAATCAGAACAAAGTTATAATGCGCATGCGCCGGGATCATAGGTTTTAACATATAAAAATTCACCCTCATATCGCCGGTAAAGAAGTATAACTTCAAAAATTCAATGTTTTTCGAAATTTTTAGATATTTTAATTTTTTATTAATGTTCCGGTCATATTTTAGAAGGAGCATAAGTCATTTACAATTATTGAAGTTGTCACCTAACTTTATCTGCACAGATCCGAATGCTACCTCTCACATCCACATCAAAACAGATCCGTCCTGGTCTAATATATTATTTGTCTCCTATTACCAATTATTGTCAGTTTTAGACAAGGCGAAAACGGCGGGTTCGAAGGAAAAAATATTCCCATGAGATTTTTTGCATGATCACATTCGTGAGACATCCCAGAATAAGGTTCAAGAAGTCGCCCACGTGAAAAGTGGGCCAATTTTTTTTAACAATTTTTTTTTAATCAAATTGCAAGAATCAATATTTTTGACCCGAACAATTTTTTCTTTAATTTTTTGGACCGTTCTGGACAAAAAAGATCTCTTATAATTTTTCTCTAAAGTTGATCGTTTTCGACTTATAGGCAATTTAAAATTAAAAAAAACGAAAAATGACGATTTTCAAGGCTTAATAACTCGGTTAAAAGTTATTATTATGAAAGTCAATATAGGACTAAATCAAAGTTTAAAGCCCCCCCTACAAGATCCTGAAGAAATTTTTGTCATTATTTTATTACTAAGCTGTTATTTTTAAGTAAAAATAATAAGCGCCATGCACGCGTGCGCTGACTGTAAATGCTGAGTGCGAGAGAGAAGCCATTCCAGCAGTCCAATTGTGCATCTTACTCGCACTCACATTTACAACCGCGTCAATACGATCTAACCGCTCATTGTTTTTAATTAAAAATAACAGTTTAGTAGTAAATTAATGACACAGATTTCTTCAGGATCATGTAGCGGAGACCTTAAACTTTGATTTAGTCACTTTCTGACTTTCATAATAATAATTTTTAACCAAGTTATTAAGTCTTAAAAATGGCCATTTTCGCGTTTTTCAAATTTTAAATTGCTTATAACTCGAAAAAAATCAACTTTAGAGAAAAATTATAAGAGATCTTTTTTGTCCAGAATGGCCCAAAAAATCTAAAAAAAATTAGTCCTGGCCAAAAAGATTGATTTTTGCAATTTGATTAAGAAATAATTGTTAAAAAAAAATTGGCCCACTTTTCACGTGGGCGACTTCTTGAACCTTATTCTGGGACGTCTCACGAACGTGATTATGCAAAAATATCTCATGGGAATATTTTTCCCAACGAACCCGCCGTTTCCGCCTTGTCTATTTTGGTTGTTTTGGTTCACTTATAAGTTTGGTGACGATAATGATGATGATATTTCTTGGTCGGCCTCCTCATTATCGTTGCATCTGAATGAAACGCATGTGTGACCGTCAACAACGGAATTATCTATAAATCATAAAACGTGATTTTGATTGAATTTCAAGTGAACCGTAGTCAACATGTTTGCTTTTAAATTAATTTATTGTCAATTAGTAAGTACATTGATGAATTGAGTTACAGTTCTACCAACTGATTAGACAATTACATAATGAAATTTCTATAAATCACTGATTATAAATAATTATTATATAAAACTTTTTACTGTTAATTAGTACATACTTGGAATTATGTTTTATTCGAATTTTAAACTAAAAGTCAGACAATTAGGAATGCACGTCATAGATTTAATGACATCATAACCCACCGGTGACCGGTACAAACTTGACGGCAAACAAATTCAACAAATTTTTCCTCATATTATACTAGTTTCGAGTTTAACAGGAAAGCGCTGTTATCAAATAAAAAACATATACATATCTATTTACCAAATCAGCTAATAGACAAGGCGAAAACGGCGGGTTTGAAGGAAAAAATATTCCCATGAGATTTTTTTTGCATAATCACATTCGTGAGATATCCCAGAATAAGGTTCGAGAAGTCGCCCACGTGAAAAGTGGGCCAATTTTTTTTAACAATTTTTTTTAATCAAATTGCAAGAATCAATATTTTTGGCCCGAACAGTTTTTTCTTTAATTTTTTGGACCATTCTGGACAAAAAAGGTCTCTGATAATTTATCTCTAAAGTTGATCGTTTTCGACTTTAAATCAATTTCTTCTTCTTATTTAAGTGCCATCTTCGTTCCGAAGGTTGGCGATCATCAGGGCTATACGTATTTTCGAAACTGCTGACCGAAACAATTCGTTGTTGCTACAGCTATACCATTCCCGTAAATTCTTTAGCCAGGAGTTTCGTCTTCTTCCTATGGACCTTTTTCCTGCTATCTTTCTTTGCATAATTATTCGAAGCAGTTCATATCTTTCGCCTCTTGTAATGTGTCCTAAGTATTGCAGTTTTCGTTTTTTGATCGTAAATATGACTTCCTTTTCTTTATTCATTCTTCTCAAGACCTCGACGTTTGTGACTCTCTCCGTCCATGATATTCTCAAGATTCTGCGATACATCCACAGTTCAAATGCCTCTAATTTTTTGGTATCAATATTTTTCAGCGTCCACGACTCCATTCCGTAGAAAAGCACAGAAAGTACGTAACATCTCATCAGGCGAAGTTTCGTTTCAAGGCTCAAATCTCTTTCACAGAACACTCTCTTCATTTTAGTGAATATGGATCTGGCTTTTTCTATTCTTATTTTGATTTCTGCTGAGCTATCGTTGTCTTCATTTATAAAAGTGGCTAAATATTTGTATTTGCTAATTCGATCGATAATTTCATTGTGTAAATATAAATTTTGGACATTTCGTGTTGATTTCGATATTACCATAAATTTAGTTTTCTTTATGTTCAAAGATAGTCCATATTCTTCGCTGCAGTCTGCTATCTTATTCACCAATGTCTTTAGCTCAGATTGTTTAATCTAACACCATTTATTTTAATACCTATGGATTGCTCAGAGAGTGTTCTATTCATTACGTCTTCGGAGTAGAGATTAAACAGGGTTGGTGACAGTATACACCCTTGTCTCAAACCTCGCTTTATTTCAATTTCTTCAATGGTATTATTCTCTACTCTCACTACTGCTTTCTGATTGTAGTACATATTTGCTATTAGTCGGATGTCTCGTTTATCTAAATTCTTTTCTGCTAAAAGCAATTTAAAATTGAAAAAAAAAACGAAAAATGGCAATTTTTAAGGTTTAATAACTCGGTTAAAAGTTATTATTATGAAAGTCAATATATGACTAAATTAAAGTTTAAAGCCCCCCCTACAAGATCCTGAAGAAATTTTTGTCATCATTTTATTACTAAGCTGTTATTTTTAATTAATAATAATAAGCGCCTTGTACGTGTGCGGCGGCTGTAAATGCTGAGTGCGAGAGAGAAGCCATTCCAGCAGTCCAATTGTGCATCTTACTCGCACTCACATTTACAGCCGCATCAATACGATCTAACCGCTCATTGTTATTAATTAAAAATAACAGCTTAGTAGTAAATTAATGACACAGATTTCTTCAGGATCATGTAGCGGCGACTTTAAACTTTGATTTAGTCACTTTCTGACTTTCATAATAATCATTTTTAACCGAGTTATTAAGTCTTAAAAATGGCCATTTTCGCGTTTTTCAAATTTTAAATTGCTTATAACTCGAAAAAGATCAACTTTGGAGAAAAATTATAAGAGACCTTTTTTGTCCAAAATGGTCCAAAAAACCTAAAAAAAATTAGTCCGGTCCTAAAATATTGATTTTTGCAATTTGATTAAAAAAAAATGTTAAAAAAAATTGGCCCACTTTTCACGTGGGCGACTTCTTGAACCTTATTCTGAGATGTCTCACAAATGTGATGATGCAAAAATATCTCATGGGAATATTTTTTCCCAACGAACCCGCCGTTTCCGCCTTGTCTATAAAGGCTACACTGTTCCTCTTTGTCTTTAAGAGTGTGAAAGAAAGATAACTACAGTCGGAAAAATGAAAGAATACCCATCAACGATCACATCAATCACTTATTTTGAATTTGCTGTCTTTTTCTATAAAACAAACGTTTGTTATAGAAAAAGATAGCAAATATAAAATAAGTGATTGATGTGATCGTGCATGGATATTCTTTCATTTTTCCGACTGTATGTATGCTATAAGTGTCAAACTGACATTGTCCTATATAAGGTTATGTAAGTTTGTTGTTTGTTTATTTTTTCCTTCTTCCTTTATGGCCTTTGGGAGCTGTGTCCATATAGCCAGCAACATTTCTTAAAATTAACGCCTAACTAAACCTACCATACAACAAAACCATTACGAACCTAATCGACCAATCAAGGATAGGGAAAAGAAAGTGAAATTGGTTAAAAAATAAACTGTCGTTAAAATATAAAGTAAATAAATAAAATATAACTTGAAAACAACAATTTGACATTATATTTAACCTCCAGTATTATGACAGACGTCAGTTACCATTTACAATTTAACTAAATATAGATAATAATGACGTCATTTTTAACTAATAGTCACTAATTCTAGCCAATGAAATGTTCGCTGTAATAGGAATGTCATATCAAAAAAATCGGATTATTCCCTATATATTTTTTCAAATTTAGAATATGGCAAGAAGGGGAAAATGACGAGCATTCCTTATTGTTTGACTTTTCCTTTAATATACTCTTTCAATTGGAAATATTCATCCATTCATTAAGCATTACAATTCCTAGGGATTATAGCTAACGCCATGGTGTTCAAAATCCTATTCTTGGATGATGTCTGAGGTGGATTACTCTTCCATGTCATTTATAGCTTGCTGTGTGTCTTTGCTGCTGTGGTTACGCTTTTCCATTTCTTCCTGTCCTTGCACTGAAGTTTACAGTATTTAACATTAATTGCTCTTATATCTTCGTCTGCATCATCCAGCCATCTTCTTCTACACCTGGGTCATAGTGGTGTCCAGTTAATTATCCGTCTCAACAGATCTGAGTGTGGGCGTCTCTGTATACGGTGATCAGCGCACTAATAACCGGCAAAATCACGCAGAAAATGGAAAACATATTAAGTTGTGAGATAAAAAGAGATGAAATTAGTAGAGGTGTTAAATTTAGCGATAGTAACTTATAGATTGACATTATATTGATTATTTCCCACCTTTAGACGTATCGGACGAATTCGAGAAGTACCACTGTCACAGTGACAGTTTTAGTTTACGTACTCCTCTAATACGTCTAAATGTGGGAAACAATCAATATAATGTCAATTTATATGTTCCTATCGCTAAATTTAACAACTCTACTAGTTTTATTTCTTTTTATCTCACAATTTAATGTGTTTTCCATCTTTTGCGCTATTTTTCCGGTTATTAGCGCGCTCATCACTGTATATCCTATCCATTCTAAGCGAAGAGATTTTATTTATCTGATTATATTTGCTCCCTTTAATATTCTTCTTCAATTTCGACATTTGTTTTCATTCTTATGTCTCTCTCTCTCTCTTGTTTATTGTGACCCAGTATCGTTCTCATTATTTTTCTTTCAAATTCCAAAAGAAGAAGAAACTTCCTCTTTCTTGTTAATCGTCGTTGTTTCCATCCCATATGTAACAACAAGTCTTATTAAGGTCTTATATAGATTCATCTTTGTTCTCTTACTTATAGTCTTGCTTCTCAGCAGATTTTTATTCATTCCGTATGTTTTTTGCCTTTCAGAATAATTCTGTCCTCTGTTCTCTCTTTTCCGGTTTTCCCTATTGTTACTCTCAAGTAGCTAAAGGTTGATACAGTTTCAAATTTACGGTTCTGTGTTATTGGATATTTTTGAGTTTTTGCGTTGTCCCTCACTATCGTCATGTATTTTGTTTTGTGCATGTTTATATTTAGCCATATTTACATTGCTTCCTTATTTAATTTTTCAGCTGCTCTTATAAGTGTCATCTTCGTCTTTGCTATGATGACTATATCTGCATAGTATGCTATGAATTGAAGTTGATCTGTAATCATGTTTTCGTTTGCAAAGTTTGTCCTCCTTATTATTGCTTCCAATATCAGGTTAGCCACTGTCGGGGAGATAGAGTCACCTTGTTTCGCGCCCTTTTTACTTTGGCCTCCTTAGAAGTTGTTCCGTTGAAACTGATCTTTGCTGTGGTGGTGTTCTTTAGTTTTACTGTAAGCATATGTCTTAATTTTGGTGGAATTCCAAGATGTTCTAGCTCTTCCCATCATTTCCGTTTGATCATTCGTTGTATCAAAAGCGCTTTTACTCTTTATAAATATGTTGGATACTCTGCTAAATCGTTATAAAACTTGTTTTCGCCCTCGATGCTGCACATTTTAAACATTTAAGTTATGTAAATTAAAGAAATAAATACAATGTCAACTTTCGTTACTGTTTACTTTGCCGAATACTGTATTTAGTTGTTGACAGAACCGTTATATTGAATGTACGAAAAATAATTCGAATTCAAATATTTGCATTTTTATGATAATGCAGATATGATTCAAATTTAACTGAAAAACATTGCACAATGGCCAGACAAAATAATAATCTCCGGATGTTTCTTTAATAATAATTAATCCTGACAAATAATTTAACACCGGAAATTATTACTCATGCGGAATATACAAGGACTAAAATTAGGTTAACACTCAGATTGTACATGGTAATGATGGTGGTGAAGTTTGATAACTAAGTAAACAATATTTTACACAAGCTGAAACTCGTTTTAATCGATAGATTATTATGTCAGTATGCAATGTTGAAAAGTTTACCGAAAATTTAAATTAAACAAATTATAAAAATTGCTTTTTCCGCTTCCAAATCACTTTTTTAACAATTTGAGTTATTTCTTTGTGTTAATGTTTTTTTCTTCGAAAAATGCTTACTTTTAGACAAAATTTTAGCATGTGTCCACGCTACTTTTCAATAGGTTATTAGAAAAGTCAGTCAGCTTAAAAAATCTATAAACAAATTGATATACCTACCGTTGCGTTTCGGGATATATAGCCTTGACGAACGTCTGAACTTTAAACTTTCAAATACATTGATGACTTCTTACCCACAAGCTAAATCCTATTTTAATCGAAAAAGTATAATGCTACAACATTACCTACAGTAAAAAGTTTTCCCAAAATTTACAACGGGAATCGGTTTACTTATAACAATTTTTCAACAAATAAAAAATTTGTGTTTATTTGAAACTTCTTTCGTTTATAACAAGCAGGTTCCCTTGGTAGACACTGAATTCATTTTTTTTGTTTATTTTTTTTTAGGTTCTATGTAATTTAAAAATTAGACTCAAAGCAATTTTAACCTTCCACCCACCTTTCCCTCCTCCTAACCAAAAACGTCGTTTTTTTATTTTTTTACATACGACACTTTACATACAACGATACTTTTACAAACTTGTTTTAATTGATAGACTATGACGCCAGTATGCAATGCTGAAAAGTTTACCGAAAATTTAAATTAAACAAATTATAAAGAATTTGTTTTTTACGCTTCCAAACCACTTTTTTAATAATATGAGTTATTTTTTTTTGTGTTAGTGTCTTTTTTTTTTCGAAAAATGCTTACTTTTAGACAAAATTTTAGCATTTGTTCACGCCACTTTTTAATAGGTTGTTAGAAAAGTCAGTCAGCTTAATAAATCCATAAAAAGCCTGAACTATGCCTGTGATTTTTTTGAGATTTTTAAATTGAATGAAAAAATAGGAACGAAAGAATGACGTATTTGAAAGTTGAGGGGGAGGGGGGAGGTTGAAAGTTGCGCTGAGTCTTTATTTTTTAATCACATAGAACAAAAAAATGAAAAAAGTTGAATTTTGGGAGTGAATTTTTCCTATCTTAACTGGGGTACCCTTTGTCCAATGTTCATAATTTTTTATTGAATGGGTATTGGTAATGAAGGGTGTCCCTAAAAGATTGGTCATAAATTATACCACACATTCTAGGGTCAAAAATAGTTCGATTGAACCTAACTTACCTTAGTACAAATGTGCTCATTAAAAAGTCACAGCCCTTGTGAAGTTACAAAATGAAAATCGATTTTTTTCAATATATTGAAAACTATTAGAGATTTTTTATTAAAAATAGACATGTATCATGCTTATGACAGGAAAATCTTAAAACAAAATTATAGTAAAATTTTCCACCCCATAAAAATTTCGTGGGGGTTTTGTTCCCTTAAACCCCCCCAACCTTTTGTGTTCGTTCCAATTAATTCATTATTGTGGTACCATTAGTTAAATACAACGTTTTTAAAACTCTTTTGCCTCTTAGTATTTTTTCGATAAGCCAGTTTTTATCGAGATGCGGCTTCTTTTTTAATATATTTACATACAAATTTTATGGGGGTTTTGTTCCTTTAAACCCCCCAAATGTTTGTGTACGTTCCAATTAAACTATTTTTGTGGTACCATTAGTTAAACACATTGTTTTTAAAACTTTTTTGCCTCTGGGTCTTTTTTTTGATAAGTCACAATTTATCGAGATGTGGCTTCTTTTTCAAAATATACCAAAAAATTTAAATTATAAATAAATTTTCAGATTATTAACAGGTCTCTATAATCGTACTTAACCAAATACATACAAGAATGTGGTGGATTCGACAAATATTCAAAATATTTGATAAACATTGGCTTATCGAAAAAGTGCTAAGAGAAAAAAAGTCTTAAAAACATTGTGTTTAACTAATGGTGCCACAATAATAATTTAATTGGAACTACACAAAAGTTTGGGGGGGTTAAGGGAACAAAACCCCCATAAAATTTTTATGGGGTGCACAAATTTCACTTTAATTTTTTTTAAGATGTTGCTGCCATAAGAATGCCACATGTCCATTTCCAATAAAAAATCTCTAAGAGTTTTCGATATATGAAAAAAAATCGATTTTCATTTTGTAACTTCAAAGGGTTGTAACTTTTTTTGTGTGCACTATTGTATATAGGTAAGTGAGGTTCAATCAACCTACTTTTGACCCCAGAATCTATGGTATAATTTATGACCAATCTTTTCGGGACAAACTGTATATTCAAATTAAGTTTATAATTCAGTTTACTACAGCCTAAAACATATACGGTAAATTTTTCTTAAAAAATTAAGAAAAAAATTTAAACAAATTTTAATGATTGAAAAAAAAAATAAATTGTCAGTGATCTATAAATATGATGATGGCGTATAATAGGTTAAGAATTCTAAAAATATAGTTGCTGCCTAAAATATTACAGATAGTTCCTCTAATAATTCTCAACATTTTATGTACCTATAGAATACAATCCGAAAAGAGATTGACCACCCCGTTTACCTACTATTACTAGTTCATATAGTAGAATTAATAGCAATAAATTGATTATATATCTAGTCTAACTGGGTTGCATGTGGTATTTATTATTTAGAGATGGAAACCAAGTGGGTAAAGGATTGGTGGTGGCTATAAGACCTCCCTTTCAACGCATCAATAACTCGTTGCGACGAACCAACTCGCAGAGATATATCCATAGAAGGCCAGCTTCAATGTCCTGCTCCCATTTGCTTCCGCAAGAGGTAGGTGCATTGCTTTTCTAATAGTAATCTTTAGTAATTAGTTATCTAACACAGCTTGCTTTTTGCTTCATTATTATATTATACAGTGATGAGAGCGCTAATAACCGGCAAAATAAGGATTATGTAACATAATACGTTGTGAAATAAAGAGACATGAAACTAGTAGAGGTGGGAAAATATCGGTAGAAAACTATAATTTAATTTAAATTACATTACCACTATCGAGAGTTTCTACCTTTAGATGTTAGCTTAAGAGCTAGTTCTAGTTGACTTCAGTCATAATTGTACGTATGAAGTTCTTCCTAACATATTTTTATTAGGTTATGTATGTCTTCTTCTTCCTTTATTGCAAATCTTCTTCTTCTTCTTTGGTTTATTGGTCTCCACCTACTTGGTTATTGGGCCAGCTCATCGTCACGGAATAATAGGTCTGGATCCCGCGTATGAAAAAAAAGTTGATTAATAGCAAGCTGAAAATTTGTTAATAGCTTAAGGGTGTCTAGTCGAATAAACTTTGATATATGGGAACACTGAAACAGGGGTAGTTTTAATTGTGGAACAGGTTAAAAATTTGGAACGGTTACAGCACGAAAACGGCACATTTATTTTGTCCGACAGAACAGACTTAAACTCTCCGAACAGAGATTAAACTCTCATGAAAAAATCAGACTGCTATTTATTACCTGTCATAATTCCTTTCATTTGACATATTCTACATGTTCCACTCATTAAAACGCCCATTTGGTGATAAATATCAGTCTGATTTTTGCATGTGAGTTTAATCTCTGTTCGAAGAGTTTAAGTCTGTTCTGTCGGACAAAATAAATGTGCCGTTTTCGTGCTGTGACCGTTCCAAATTTTTAACCTGTTCCACAATTAAAACTACCCCTGTTCCAGTGTTCACACATATCAAAGTTTATTCGACTAGACACCCTTAAGCTATTAACAAATTTTCAGCTTGCTATTAATCAACTTTTTTTTCATACGCGGGATCCAGACCTATAAGGGAAAAATCCCTTATTCACCTACAATTTGGAGTTGATAATGAACAAATACAACAAAGATAAAAAAATTTCTCGCTGTGGGATAACTGCCGACCATTACACAATCTGCTTTAATGAGCCACAATTTTAGTTTGAAATTAAGTTTATTTGATGTTTCTATTTCGATTTGACGTTTATTTGTGTCAGCTCAAACGAATAACATGGAACATTAAAATAAAATCTTTTTCGACGTCATACATATAATTATGACTGAAGTCAACTAGCCAGGTATAAGAACTAGTTTTATCCCGTACTATCTCACAACATAATATAGTCGAAGATACGATGTAAGGTCGATTTGCACCGATCTGTTTAATGGATAAAAGTTATTGGATATGTAATTTAGATTGTTAACAATTACAAAAAACAAGGGTTGCCCGATCTTATCTTGTTCTAACTATAATTAATTAATAATTAAAAAATGACATTTTTTTATGAATTTAAAAAAATATTAGACCCTGGCAGATACTATTTAAGATTTTTTAGGTCATTCTAAACATAAAAGGTCTTTTGTAATTTTTCTCTAAAGTTGATCGTTTTCTAGTTCTAAACAATTTAAAACTGAAAAAGAACGAAAGATGACGATTTTCAAGGCTCAAAAACGTAAATATAAAATATCATTTTTGAAATTAAGAAGTACCTAAATTCAAGTTCAAACCTTATTCTATCAGTTCTTGATAAGTCTTTTGGACTTATTTCATTCTGAAACATTGTTTATCTACTAATCTACTCTATGTTATATTATGTATAAGTTTTTAGTTTGTGAAAACTGTCATTATAGATAGCAGTGCGTGAAGAGTTTAAAGTGTGCGTGAAGTAACAATGTATTTTAAATGGGATTTACTTTTTCGCACTGTTTTTGACACACTTTTATATAATCAAATATCCTTAACTTTCGCGTTGTCATGGTGATGATGATATGAGCAATGACTTACAACAAAATTTTTGACAGTTTTATGGTTTGAAAGTAGTTAGGATTTGTAAATGTCAAAGTTCTAAAATTTGTAAAATAGAAATGAATTCCAGTGACGAAGAGTTACAGTTTTTATGTTTGTTTATCGTAGATAAAATATTGTATGAAACTGTGCGTGAAGTACTTTTGCGAACTTACGCGATGTATAGCACTCGCTCCGGTGTCGCAAATATCGCGTGCGTTCGCAAAAAGCATACTTCACGAACTGTTTTATAAATAACTATTTAGAATAAAATATGGCTAAAATTCTTATCGAGACCTGATGAAAAAGGTTTGAACTTGAACTTATGTAGTTGATGATTACAAAATGATATTTTTTACTTGTGTTTTCGAGCCTTGAAAATTGTCATCTTTCGTTCTTTTTTCAGTTTTAAATTGTTTATAACTCGAAAACGATCAACTTTAGAGAAAAATTACAAAAGACCTTTTTTGTATAGAATAATCCAAAAAATCTGAAATAATATCTGCCCGGGTCAAAATTTTTTTTAAATTCATAAAAAAATGTCATTTTTAATTATTAATTAACTATAGTTAGAACAAGATTAGATCGGGTAAGTAACCCTTGTTTTTTTTTGTAATTGTTAACATGCTAAATTACATATCAAATAATTTTTATCCATTAAACAGATAGGTACAAATCGATCTTATATCGTATCCTCTACTAATATGTTTTCCATCATTTGCGTTATTTTGCGGGTTATTAGGGAACTCATCAATTTACATGCTATTTGTTTTTTTCAGGTTTTGTCATTCCACAAATATATCGAAAACTTAGAATCAAATTACTTAATTATTTAAATTTTATTACATATTAGTCTGATCGTCAGAGATTTGACTTCTAACGGAAAGTTGAATTTTGCTGATTATTTCATTCATAGGAGATTCTGACCAATAGGGCTTTTCATCGATTGTCATTTGTTTCGAGCTTCTGTCATATGTTGTATAATCTGTGTATAATATTAATATACACGGATTATACGACATATGACAGAAGCTCGAAACAAATGACTGTGAATGAAAAGCCCTATAGAAAGCTACAGAAATCTATATTAGACTGATAATTTTTGATAATTTCCCGTCGTCAAGTATATTACGTCAGATGCCCTTCGTTGCTATGAAAAAATACATTCAGTGACATTAATGACAATTAATGTTTTAAAAATTATAAAAGTGATGACTTTCAACCGTAAAATATTTATAACAACTTTGTGTTTAATTGTACTAATTTGTACTTACATAAATAAATTACAATAAAATTTTGGTTTGAACAGTTTATTCATGAAATAATCGCAACAAATTGCACTCGATCTCTAAAATTAATATGGAATTTTTGCACTCGTGACACTTTGACATAATTTCACTCGCCTTCGGCTCGTGAAATTAAAACTGTCAAAGTGTCACTCGGGAAAAATTCAATAATTTTAGAGCTCTTGTGCAATTAGTACTGATTATTTCATTCATAGGAGATTCTGACTAATAGAAAGCTACAGAAATCCAAATTAAATTGATAATTTTTGATAATTTCCCGTCGTCAAGTATATTACGTCAGATGCCCTTCGTTGCTATGAAAAAATACATTCAGTGACATTAATGACATTTAATGTTTTAAAAATTATAAAAACTGATGACTTTCAACCGTAAAATATTTATAACAACTGTGTTTAATTGTACTAATTTGTACTTAAATAAATAAATTACAATAAAATTTTGGTTTTGGACAGTTTTATTCATGAAATAATCGCAACAAATTGCACTCGATCTCTAAAGTTAATATAGAATTTTAGAGCTCTTGTGCAATTACTACTGATAATGTCAATTTTGGGACATTTGTGCATACATAAAATGAACAGAAACTACATCAATTGCACCTTTAAAACATACATATTTTAATTTTTGTTGAGAGTTTAATACAAATTTGATGCAATTTATTTAAAAAAATTGATATCGCTCCCTAACTGATATTCACAATCACCGATCGCTTGAAGCGTTGTTTCTGAGAGAACGGCGTTCATTCTACACAAAAAGTGCTGATAAACATTTTTTTCCACCTACCTCTTACTATTTTATATGGGAATTTAAGTTTGGCATTTAATTTATTTGACGTTTCTACTTCCACTTCGAAAATCGTTATCAAAATACAAAACATTAATGTTTTGGGGGGTAGAAGAGGCAGACGTTTTAATTTACTATAATTAAATTCAAATTCCATAATTTGAATTATTGAATTATTATCTTGGAAATAGCGTGAAATTATTACCAACATTAATGTCAAAAGAGAGTGAGGATAAATTAAAAATAATTGCGACAGTTTTTCGAAAACTTGTTGCCTGACAATAGTCGAATGGCAACAGCTTTGAGAATAAAACTGGACCATAATTTTTTTATTTATTCTTACTATCGTGTGATTTTCGCAAGATTATGTTTTTTAATATTTGGTATGTGGGATTAGAATAATATTTGGAACAACTTGTTCAAATAACTTTTTCCGATATCTGTAATGCAAAGCAAAATATCGGTAATTTACCGTGTTTTTGGATTCGCAGTAGGCCGTTTTTAGAATTAAAAAAATTCAGTTGAATATCTTAAAAAATGTGAACCTTCAACCTGAATGGACTGCAAAACTTCAAATCTGTATTTATTTTGATATGCATACTTACAGAGATAGAATTGTTAACAAATAAACGACACAAACTTTGGTAATACACTTTTACAATTAGACTAACTATTTTTAAAATGATATGATATTATGAAATTGTGAATTATGATGATATTATAAAATGTAAATAAAAAATGGTCAAAAAAATGGGGTCCTAAATTAGATTTTTTTGGCGGATTTTTTTGCTAGTGCAAATTTGTCTAGATATTTTACAGTTAGGTATAGCCTCCCCTATTGTAAAAATCACGAGCCGCCACTGTTATTTTCTTATTTATTCTTACTGTCAGTGTGATATTCGTAAGATTATTTTTTAATACTTACATATAAAATTCAAGTCTTTATATAAAAACAGACAGTGACATTGATCCCAATTAATGTGACACACATTTTTCAACTTGCCAAAGTGAAAAGCACCGTTAAGCAAATATTTAGATAAATATATTAATAAAATATTAGTTAATTTATTTATAAATACAGTTTTATTCATGAAATAATCTTACCGAAGTAAATCGAGCGCTTAAATTTGCCTATTTGTGTTCTCCTCGTGACAATTTGACATTAGATGCAGAACTAAAAGTATATTATGGATATTTTATTAAATTTGACAGTTATCAAAACTAGGAAACTGGTTGCAATTAAACAGAAACAATCTACTTAAAAAAAATTTCTGTAGTAATTGCACAAGAGCTCTAAAATTATCGACTTTTTCCCGAGTGACACTTTGACAGTATTAATTTCACGACCCGAAGGGGAGTGAAATTATGTCAAAGTGTCACGAGGGCAAAAATTCGATAATAATTTTAGAGATCGAGTGCAATTTGTTTCGATTATTTCATGAATAAGACTGTTCAAAACCAAAATTTTACTGTAATTTATTTATGTAAAGGTTGTATGACACTATGCATTTTCTTGTATCATTTCTAATATCGTTTCTGATATGTCAAAAAAATGCATAGTGTCATACACAGATACAAGAAACGATATCAGAAACGATACAAGAATTTGTGTCAGGCACAGATTCTTGTACAAGAACTGCGCCAATTTCTGCGCAAAGAGCAAAAACGTAAAACCTGCTGGTAAAACATCTAAATGTCATAATGGCGGCTGAAAATGAGATCATATTATTTATGTCTTGATGAATTTATTTGTGTTTTTGTAGGTATTATTTATAAATCTTTTATTGATACTTAATATACTGTTTGGTATGGACTACTGTTCTACTAATAACCATATATTTAGCTCCTAGTAAAGTTCAAACTATGTATAATAGTGCGGCCGATATGTGAAACAATTGCACATTTAATTATACAAGCATATAATTTGGACCACATATACTACACATATAAAGGTTTAAATTTAGATATGAGGCCATTTCAGATTTTGCCTTTTACAAAAATGGCGGGCATTCAAAATGGCGGCTATACATGTGTTTAATAGTATCATAACTTTTGAACGAAAAGCCCGATTTCAACTAAATTTGGTATATAGGTTCTCTTTTTGATTTATAAGATGGATGTGGTGAACCAGAAGAATCGGTTTACCAGAAGTTGTGTTTTCACTGGTTGTTTATGTAAAAATATGTTTTTTTTTCAATTTTTTTCCCTCTGTATATATTAATTATTCAAAAAGGTAATACCGCAATTGAAAAGAGCGTAAAAATATTTTGTAGAAAATATTTTGATCTTTTTAGTTATGTTAATTACCATTTAATAAATGCATAACGTATCTTCACATGTACCTATGTGTGGCAGATTCGTGCAAATATTATAAGAAATATTGTGCATTTAATGGTAGAAGCATATAATTTGTACTAAGCACATCAAGGTTCAAATTAAGATATAAGGCCATTTCAGATTCTACCTTTTACAAAAATGGCGGGCATTCAAAATGGCAACTATACATATGTGACTAATAGCACGATAACTTTTGAACGAAATTTCCGATTTTACCAAAATTTGGTATATATGTTCTTCTTTTGATGTGTAAGACCAAGGTCTTGAACCGGAAGAATCGATTTACCAGAAGTTGTTTTTTACCGATTTTTATGTAAAATCATGTTGTTTTTTTACCAATTCTTTCACCCTGTATACATTAATTTTTCCAAAAAGTTAATACCGACGTTAAAAAGGGCGTAAAAATATTTTTTAGGAAATATTTTGAACTCTTTAGTTATGTTAATTACCAATTAATAAATGCATAACGTATTTTCACATGTACCTATTCACCCATGTGCGGCCGATTCGTGCAAATAATATAAGAATTATTGTGCATTTAATGATAAAATCATATAATTTGGACCACACACTACACACACAAATATTCAAATTTAGATATGAGGCCATCTCAGATTTTGTTTTTTTTTTTAATGGCGGGCATTCAAAATGAATCTGCCGCACATAGGTAATATGTACATGTGAAGATACGTTATGCATTTATTAAATGGTAATTAATATAATTAAAAATTTCAAAATCTTTCCTAAAAAATATTTTTACACTCTTTTCAATGGCGGTATTAACTTTTTGAAAAATTAATATATACAGGGTGAAAAAATTGAAAAAAAAACCAACATATGTTTACATAAGAAATAGTAAAAACACAACTTCTGGTAAACCGATTCTTCCGGTTCAGGACTTCAATCTTATCCATAAAAAAAAGAACCTGGATGCCAAATTTGGCTGAAATCGGACTTTTCGTTCAAAAGTTATCGTGCTATTAGTCACATATGTATAGCCACCATTTTGAATGCACGCCATTTTTGTAAAAGGCAAAATCTGAGATGGTCTCATATCTAAATTTAAACTTTTTTATGTGTAGTATATGTGGTCCAAATTATATGCTTCTACTATTAAATTCACAATAATTCTTATAATATTTGCACGCATCTGCCACACATAGGTACATGTGCAGATACGTTATGCATTTATTAAATGGTAATTCACATAACTAAAAAGTTCAAAATATTTCCTAAAACATATTCTTACGCTCTTTTCAATGGTGGTATTACAATTTTGAAAAAAGACTATATACAGGGTGAAAAAATTGGAAATAAATTATTTACATAATATAAAATAATTTTACATAAAAAACCAGGAAAACACAACTTCTAGTAAACCGATTCTTCCAGTTCACGACAACGATCTTGTAAATCACAAAAAGAACCTATATACCAAATTTGGTTAAAATCGGACTTTCCATTCAAAAGATATCGTGCTATTAGTCACATATGTATAGTCGCCCATTTTGAATGACCGCCATTTTTGTAAAAGGCAAAATCTGAGATGGCCTCATATCTAAATTTGAACCTCTATATGTGCAGTATATGTGGACCAAATTTTATGCTTGTATCATTAAATGTGCAATTCTTAATAATATTTGCACGAATCTGCCGCACTATAACTTTTAATTTCATGGTGCATAATTTTTTAATAGAGGAAAATACAATAGTTCCTATTTTGGATCAAACTGAAGATAATTCTAATGCAAATATTTTAGCACAAATATCAAAACATAATAAAAAACACAAATAATCAACAGTCAACGTAAAAATTCTGGTTAACATTGAAATGTTAAATTTATGTTTTTTAAAAGTTTATAAATTTTATAAAATCCTTAAAATCAGCTGTAGACACAGTATTCTTTTTCTCATGATCATCTTTCAGTGCGTCACAGTTTTTCGATTTCTCTCTAACGCATTAAATTGTATGTGACAGAAAAAAAGGCACGTCTGGGAATACTTCGGTAATTATTCTAGTTCGGTGATTATTCTAGTTGTCGATAGATGGCGCCATAATCAAAAAAGAATTATTTATTAAATAAAATAATAATATTATCAATATAATCTGTACAATTTATAAGACTATACAAATGAAAGAAAATACCATTTTATAAATGCAATAGACACAATTGATTTGGTTTTATTCCAAATTGAAAATAAAATTTGACAACTGTCAGATTTAACTAAAATGTCACGTTAGAATAAATGTCATAAATGTGTATTATCACGGACTTACCTTTTTTTCTATAATTTGTGACGCACTGAAAAATGTTCATGAAAAGGAGAATACTACCATACCAATGTAACGTGACACAGGGTGACAAACAAAATTTCGACCAATCACGTTCCGAATTTCATACAATTTTCGATACAAGAATTTGCATAGTGTCATACAGGGCACAAATGTACGTACAAGAAACGATACAAGAAAATGTATATCATAAACGATATCAGAAACGATATTAGAAATGATACAAGAAAATGCATAGTGTCATACAGCATTAAGTACAAATTAGTACAATTAAACACACAGCTGTTATAAATATTTGACGGTTGAAAGTCATCACTTTTATCATTTTTAAAACATTAATTGTCATTAATGTCACTGAATGTATTTTTTCGTAGCAACGAAGGGCATCTGGCGTAATATACTTGACGACTGGATATTATCAAAAATTATCAGTAGTAACTGCACAAGAGCTCTGAAATTATTGAATTTTTCCCGAGTGACACTTTGACAGTTTTAACTTCACGAGCCGAAGGCGAGTGAAATTATGTCAAAGTGTCACGAGAGCAAAAATTCTATATTAATTTCAGAGGTCGAGTGCAATTTGTTGCGATTATTTCATGAATAAAACTGTTCAAAACCAAAATTTTATTGTAATTTATTTATGTAAGTACCATTAAACACACAGTTTTTATAAATATTTGACGATTGAAAGTCATCACTTTTATAATTTTTAAAACATTAATTGTCATTAATGTCACTGAATGTATTTTTTCGTAGCAACGAAGGGCATCTGACGTAATATACTTAACGACGGGAGATTATCAAAAATTATCGATTTAATTCAGATTTCTGTAGCTTTCTATTGGTCAGAATCTCCTATGAATGAAATAATCAGTTTAATTTTTATTTCTGTAGCTTTTTATTGGTCAGAATCTACTATGAATGAAATAATCACTGTAATTTTCTACAGTAGAAAATTACCGATGAAATAATAATCTGATTGGAAAGAATTAAACACGTGATCAAAAATCTTACTATACGATTGGAAGTTAAAATCATTAAAAAATAATCGCTGAAATTTTTATTTTTGGAGGTTTCTATTGGTCAAAATTTCCATGAACTAAATAATCGATGTCTATGAATGAAATAATCTGTGGAATTAAGCATATAGGTCTTTTCGTTTTTTCTTTTTTATAAAACTGAATTTGCTCATTGAGCATGTACAGAAAGATAGCCCCAAAGATTCTTGAACGATGTTTGTTATCGTACAGAAACTCATCGTTGTTTTCGAAAATAAGATATAAATATACATCCTTGTTTGATCCGGTAGTAGTATCGTTATGTTTTGATCATTTATCCCCCAGTAATGGCTAATTAAAGCAAAATGATGTGTAATTCGGTCAGAGATTAATTGTTAT
Organism: Diabrotica virgifera virgifera; assembly: GCF_917563875.1. Classification (NCBI taxonomy): domain Eukaryota; kingdom Metazoa; phylum Arthropoda; class Insecta; order Coleoptera; family Chrysomelidae; genus Diabrotica; species Diabrotica virgifera. The sequence goes on along the minus strand of NC_065448.1, from coordinate 217,719,155 downwards.
CTGTCATAAGACGTATTTTATCAACAAATACACCGTTGTTATCATCTGTGTATCTTCCGAAAAAAAATATGCACCTTAAGCAGGTGTAAGTGAGTTAATCAGTTCTAAAAATACTATGGTGTTGCCAACATTAATGTACGTGAATACGAAAAAGTTCCTGTTCAAATTGAGAAAGGTAAATCCAAAGCGAAGTTCTGAATTTTGTGAAGTTGCTTTTTGTTGAGTGGTTTATTTAATGTTGGTTTGCTTTGTGTTTAGTGCGATTGGCATTTTGTTGATATTGACATCTTAGGATTATAATTGATTCTTATCACAACGGTAAAATATTTTTTCTACAACCATGTTAAAAATGCAATTTTTAGCACTCCATACGAGCGTTAAAAATGCTACTTTAAGGCACTAGTGCTTTAAAAAAAATTTATGGCACTGCAATTCGCATTGACCGTATAGACAATTTTGATGTAATGTCAAAAAAATATAAAAATGGAATGTCAGTCAAGTTCAAGTAAAAGTTTTTGTAGATATTGTCCTGTAATTACGTTTGTAGAAAAAATATTGTATGGTATGCATGTTAAAAAGTACATTTTTAAGGCACTCATGTGAATTGCAGAACTCGCTATCGCTCATTCTGCAAACTTTCACATGCGTGCCTTAAACGTGTACTTTTAACACTTATATCATAAATAACTATTATATCATACCAGTTGATTACTGTGTTTTTATTGGTTAGTTACCAACTACATAATAGTATATATTCTGACAGTATGGCCCGCATAAACAAAGACAAAAAAAATTGATAACTTCTTAATAACATTTATTATTAAAGTTACAAAACATGGAATTAACGCGCCGGAACACCGTTCCGGCACTGGTTAAGAAAAAAGCAACTATTAAAATAAAATAAAAAGCAACAATTCCAGAATTAGTCCTGTCGCCAGGGGGGGTACAACGGCCTTCTTAATTCAGATGGACTTACCCAAGTTTTTTTTATGTATTTTGACCCGTAGAACACGAATTTTTTGGGTAACAGTTGATCCGGATGTCGATAAGATTGTTATAAACAAAGAAGTTGAGGAATTACATAACAGCGATTTCTCGCAAAACAAAACATTTTTTTGTATTTTTTGGGTCATTCCAACCAAAAAATGTTCCTACAAGTTTTTTCGTAGGATGCATAGTTTTCGAGATAAACGCGGTTGAACTTTTAAAAAATGGAAAAATTGCAATTTTTGAACCCGAATAACGTTTGAATAAAAAATAAAATAGCAATTCTGTTTACCGCCTTTAAAAGTTTAAGTCAAATTATATCTGTTTTGAATATTTGTATTGCTAAAAATTTATTTTTGATTGTTAAAAAAAGCTATAAACACATACTGTTTCCCGTGCCTAATACATGCGTTTTAATGCATGCTACTTAGAAATAGCCCCGCTTGCACTTTTACCTCCTCTACGTACTCGTTCGATTTTAAATGAGAAATCATTGAAACATCACTCAAGCACTAGGTGTTTATAGCTTTGTTTTAACAATAAAATAATACATTTTTGGCAATACAAATAATTAAAACCGATATAATTTGACTTGAACTTTCAAATGCGGTAAGCAGAATTGCTATTTTATTTTTTAATCAAAAGTTTTTCGGGTTCAAAAATTCCAATTTTTCGATTTTTTGAAAGTTCAACCGCGTTTATCTCGAAAACTATGAATCCTACGAAAAAATTTGTAGGAACATTTTTTGGTTAAAATGGCCCAAAAAATACAAAAAAATGTTTTGTTTTGCGAGAAATCGCTGTTATGTGATTCCTCAACTTCTTGGTTTATAACAATCTTATCGACATCCGGATCAACTGTTACCCAAAAAATTCGTGTTCTACAGGTCAAAATACATAAAAAAAAACTTGGGTAAGTCCGTCTGAATACAGGAGGCCGTTGTACCCCCCCTGGCGACAGGACTAAATTTAAATATTTTTGAATGAAGCAAATGCATATACATTTTAAAATATGCAGACGTAACTTGTATTAAAAAAACATCAAGTAATATTTTACTTGTCAAAAAATTAGTAAAAGTGCGTTCCGGCACTGCTAATTTTGCCATGACACCACTGCGTAGATATCCACCATATATTAGTCCATTCTTTCACGGTTTTAAAGAACCGCTTGGATTGACATGAAATTTGGCATACATATAGCTTACATGTCAAAGAAAAAAAGTGATATTGTGCCGATGTGTGCTTTTGCCCTGGGGGTGACTTTCACCCCTTCTTGGGGGTGAAAAAATATATGTCCAAAATAAGTCCGGAAATGGGTAAACTGACTAATTTTAAGTAACTTTTGTTCTATAGAGCTTTTTCGTTAAGTCAACACTTTTCAAGTTATTTGCAAGTGAATATGTTCATTTTTCAACAAAATAACCACAATTTTAGACGGTTTTTCGCAAATAACTCAAAAATTAAGTATTTATCGAAAAAAACGTTCTTAGCAAAAATATAGCCTATAAAAAAGTAAAAAAAGTGGTGTACGCGTTAGGTCTCTGGATCTCGTAGAACAAGAGTTATAGCCAATGAAAAATAGATTCATATTCACCAAATTTCAAATAGAATATTTCGACGTGAAATATCCAAAAAATTAAGCACTTTTTGGGGAAAACCTATTTTAACTTTTTTAAAGTGTTTAAAAAAAGCTTTATTTCTGTTTTTACAGAAAGTTTCTAGCATTAAATTTAAGCAAGTTACGCTCAAAATAAAGTTGGTCCATTTTGTTTTTGCAAAAAAAAATCGGGAAGACCACCCCCTAATTAGCAACTTAAATGAAATTAATCGTTACCGCTCCACAAATTATTTTACTTATGTTGTGTTTATATGATATGTAAGTTTGATCGAGTCAAAGTGCTTATTTTTGAAACAATTTGGTTTCAAAGTAAAATTTTTAAAAATTTAAATTTTGAAAAATATGCTTTTTTTCAAAATAACTTAAAAATTGTTAGAGATACCAAAAATCTCGAAAAACAAAAAAGTCAGATTTGCTTTTCTGAATATCATGTATTTTTTTGTTTTTCTGTTAGACAAAAATTGATTAAGATTTGGTGTTTCTAAATTTGCATACATTCGTGATCAGTGACTCGTTCAACCCCTTTTAACTACAGCCCTTTCAATAATAAGGACTTTGAACCGATGAAACTTACAGATCATATAAACAATATATACACGAGTCAAGAAACTTGTGAAGTCGTAACGATTAAGTTCATTTAAGATACTAATTAGGGGGTGATTTTCTCGATTTTTTTACCAAAACCAAAAGGGACTAACTTTATTTTGAGCGTAACTTGTTTAATTTTGATGTTAGGAATTTTTTTTATAAAACAAAAATGAAGCTTTTTTTAAGCACTTTAAATAAGTTGTAATGAATTTTCCCCGAAATGTGCTTAATTTTTGGTTATTTCACGTTAAAGTATTCCATTTGGAATTTGACGAACATGAACCTATTTTTCATTAGCTATAACTCTGCTTCTACTAAGTGTAGAGACGTGATATATACACCATTTTTTTTAGTTTTTAACAGGCTATATTTTTGCTAAAAATGGTTTTTTGACAAAATACTTACTATTTGAGTTATTTACGAAAAACCGTCTAAAAGTGTGGTTATTTTGTTGAAAAAATGAACATATTCTCATATTGAACATATTGAACTCTATAGAAGAAAAGTTACTTAAAATTAGCCAGTTTATCCATTTCCTGACTTTCTTTGGACGAATATTTTTTCATCCCCAATAGGGGGTGAAAACCACCCCCAGGGCAAAAGCACATATCGGCACAATATCACTTTTTTTCTTTGACTTGTTAGCTATGTGTATGCCAAATTTCATGTCAATCCAAGCGGTTCTTTAAAATTTAGAGGTTTTGCAATATTTTACCGTTAAAGAACGGACTATATATCAAATGCAACTTTGTTCATTAAAAAAGTCTTTTATTGGACCAGGGCATTTAGCCCAAAATAAATCGATTTTTAAATATGTACAGCACCTAGAGACTGAAGCAACTTTTTGCATTGTATTCAGGATGATGTCAGGAAAAAAGTCTACTTTAGAAAAATGGGGGGAAATGTATAGTTGCATTTTAAAGTGCATCAGTTGCATCCAAAAGTGAATAAACATGTCAAAATAAGCATATTAAGGTCAATATTTTGTTTTGTTACTCGGGGGTTTTTGGTATCGCTCAACAGTGGAGGCTGTGAAGACGAGATCCGTCAACGCATCACAATGACCAGATCGGCAACAGCCAAACTCACAAACATATGCAAGAATACTAGTCGAGGACGTGAAACTGAAAAAATGGCAAAACCTCGCAATTTTTTCGTCCAGCATCGATTTGTACAAAAATTTGGGATTAGGCTCATTTCACCCTCTAGTTCATTTTCTATATTGAGCCGTTGTACGCTTTTGCTTTTTTAAGGGTGAAAACTACCCCTAAAAAACTACTAGTAAAAAATTATAAAATAACATTTTAAACTTTAATATTGTCAACATTTGGTTCTTATTAGTTACATAATGATTGTTTTATGCTTTAAGATATATGTACTATCATAATATTTCAACCCTTAAAACCACCCTTGTTGGCTATATATAAAAAATATTATTTATCCTATAAGAATAATTTCGGCTTGCATCGATTCACATAAAAATTTGGGATTAGGATCATCTCACCCTGTACTTCATATTCTATATCATGCTCAAGGGCGTCGATTATTTTTAGAGGTGTAAACTACCCCTTATTGTCAAAAATTATATAAAAACTTTGTAAACTTTAATATGGGTAAAATTTGGTTTTGATATGGGTAAAATAATAATTGTTTTATGCTTTAGGACTTTAGGATATAATATCATAATATTTCAACCCTTAAAAACCACCCTTAGGAACATTACAATTTTTATAAGTAGATAATCTATAGATCTATACAGAAAAAAAAGTAGAATTAAAGAATGACAAAAAGATTTATTTACACAAAAATACGAATTAACAAATATGTAGAAGTACAAATACAAATAGCATTTCATCTTCCAGTATACGAACCAGTTCTGTGGTATTATACATGCATTGAAAATATTCCATAAGCGGACTATTCGAATATGTCGAAAAAAAATTCGTTTTATAAACATAGCTCCTTCATTTTTGGCGATAAAAAGTTTTTTCAAAAATGATTTTGAAGGATTTTTGAAAAGCTATAATACTCTGTAAATTAAATTCCGTAAGATCCCTTAGTTTTTAATTGGGGTGGGTTTAAAGGGCTCGAATAAGAGGGTGTTTGTTCGTAAAACTTCTTGGGTGTATTGACAATATAAAAGGAATTACAGAACGGCGAAGACCAATTTTTAATTAGGAGGGTAGTTAGGGGGTTATATTCACAGATTTTTTCGTAGAGAAAAACAGGTACCGACCTTTTTTTGATCATAAGTCGCTCTATTTTTATGCTAGATATTTTTTATTACGAAAAAACGAAAGAAAAAAATGAACAATGGGAAAGGTCATGTAGAAGTATAGAACAGAATATGGAAGGAACAAGAAGTTCAGAAGCCTGGAAAATTGTGAAATCATTACGAACTAACAGGAAAGAGAAAACTTTTATACAATACATACCAGACGACGAGTGGGAGAACCACTATAAAAATCTACTGATAGAGCGAAGACCAGAATTCAGCATCGATGGAGACGAACAAAAAATAATGACCACAGAGGAAGAAAAAATAGTCATAACAGACAAAGAGATGAAAGAAGCAATAAATTCCATGAAGAACAATAAAGCTGGAGGACCAGGAGGAATTGTGGCGGAACTAATCAAATACGGAACACAGAAATTAAGAAGAATGATATGCCGAATCATGGAAAGAGCAATAAATGGAGAGGACATCCCTAAACAATGGCAGGAAGCCTACATAACATCGATATACAAAAAAGGTAACAGAAAAGATTGCGAAAATTACAGAGGGATAAGCGTCATCGCTACAATGGGAAGACTGTATGGCAGGATCCTCAGGAACAAAATAGAGAAAAATATAGAAGGTAAAATCGGAGAAGAACAAGCAGGTTTTACAGCAGGGAAATCATGTCTAGATCATATCCATACAATACAACAGACAATAGAGAAAAAAAGAGCTAAGAACAAAGATGTACACATGGCGTTTATAGACCTTAGGAAGGCATACGACACCGTGCCAAGGAAAGAACTGTACAAAGCAATGACTAAAATAGGGATACCACCTAACCTAACACAAGCAATCAAAAACATGTACAGTGGAAATGAAGTAAATATAAAAATCGGAAACAAGGTAGTTGCTAACTTCAAATCAACAAAAGGATTACTACAGGGATGCCCAACGTCACCGACTCTATTTAAAATATTTTTAGAACACGCACTAACAACTTGGAAGACAAAGTGTAGGGGTATGGGAATACCGATAAGGGACGATTATCTCTACAGTTGGAAAAATGAAAGAATACCCATGAACGAACATATAAAACACGCTGTATTTTCCTGTCACCATGTCACAAAGAAAATTGTCCAGTGCAAGTACATGTAACAATAATTATTACATGTACTTGCGCTGGCCAATTTTTTGTGTGACAAGGCGACAGGAAAATACAGCGTGTTTTATATGTTCGTTCGTGGGTATTCTTTCATTTTTCCTACTGTACACATTGTGTTTCGCAGACGATCAGGTGGTGATGGCTCAAGATGAAGAGGATATCAGTTACATGGTAAGAAAACTAAAAGAGGAATACAAAAAGGTGGGCCTGGAAATAAATATGAAGAAAACGGAATACTTAGTAATATCGGAAGAAGACGTAAAAAACTTAGAAGTAGAAGAACAAGTTGAAATAAAAGGAACGAAGAATTTTAAATATTTGGGCTTTATAATGTCGAAAAGCGGAACAACAGAAGCAGAAATAAAAGGTAGATTGGGATAAACAAGATCTTGCATCAGACAACTCCATAATGTAATCTGGAATAAAAACATCAAGGGAAAAACAAAAAGAATGATATACCAAACAATAGTAAGAAGCATCATGACATATGCCGCAGAAATTTGGGTCATAAACAAAAAAACCCAAAAAAGCATTCTGGCAACCGAAATGGAATACTGGAGAAGATGCTGTGGTCTCACCAGAAGAGACAGAATAACAAATGAGGAGATAAGGAGAAGAATGCAAGTGGAAAAAGATGCCCTGCAATATATAGACGAGAGAAGACTGAAATGGTACGGCCACGTACGCAGAGCAGAAAACACTTGGATAAACAAGGTTGCAGAATGGAGCCCAAGAGGAACGAGAAGAAGAGGACGACCTAGAAGATCTTGGAAAAATGAAGTCGACGATGCCATGTCTAAGAAAGGATTGGAAGACGGAGACTGGGAAGATCGAAAAAAATGGAAGTCCTGGCTGACGGAAGGGAAACGGCATTAGCTGTAGACAACCCTTTATATATATATATATATATATATATATATATATATATATATAAAACAGATGAAATAGAGAATGTGGAAAAATCCCCTTACGAACAATTCACACATCCACCATTTCGGGTTGGGAAAAATTTTTTGAATAGAATCAAAGATCCAAACACCAGTTCTTAGAAATGTGTTTCGCCCTCTTCAACCTCTCTGGGCTTATCAATAAAGATGAGAGGTTGAATATCTTTAGACACATTCCAATCAAAAAACAACATTCGAGACCTAGACATAGAAGGTGCGTAAATCTACGGCAAGTCCGACAATGACAGTCTCAAGTTTTAATTCCCTAATTACTTAAAGTAAGTAAAATATATGTTTAAAAACATGAGATGTAGATCCTTGAAACACACTCAGTGATCAAAAGATCCAAGGTTAATGGTTTGACGACCACTCGTACGAAATCAAACAGATGAAATAGAGAATGTGGAAAAATCCCCTTACGAACAATTCACACATCCACCATTTCGGGTTGGGAAAAATTTTTTGAATAGAATCAAAGATCCAAACACCAGTTCTTAGAAATGTGTTTCGCCCTCTTCAACCTCTCTGGGCTTATCAATAAAGATGAGAGGTTGAATATCTTTAGACACATTCCAATCAAAAAACAACATTCGAGACCTAGACATAGAAGGTGCGTAAATCTACGGCAAGTCCGACAATGACAGTCTCAAGTTTTAATTCCCTAATTACTTAAAGTAAGTAAAATATATGTTTAAAAACATGAGATGTAGATCCTTGAAACACACTCAGTGATCAAAAGATCCAAGGTTAATGGTTTGACGACCACTCGTACGAAATCAAACAGATGAAATAGAGAATGTGGAAAAATCCCCTTACGAACAATTCACACATCCACCATTTCGGGTTGGGAAAAATTTTTTGAATAGAATCAAAGATCCAAACACCAGTTCTTAGAAATGTGTTTCGCCCTCTTCAACCTCTCTGGGCTTATCAATAAAGATGAGAGGTTGAATATCTTTAGACACATTCCAATCAAAAAACAACATTCGAGACCTAGACATAGAAGGTGCGTAAATCTACGGCAAGTCCGACAATGACAGTCTCAAGTTTTAATTCCCTAATTACTTAAAGTAAGTAAAATATATGTTTAAAAACATGAGATGTAGATCCTTGAAACACACTCAGTGATCAAAAGATCCAAGGTTAATGGTTTGACGACCACTCGTACGAAATCAAACAGATGAAATAGAGAATGTGGAAAAATCCCCTTACGAACAATTCACACATCCACCATTTCGGGTTGGGAAAAATTTTTTGAATAGAATCAAAGATCCAAACACCAGTTCTTAGAAATGTGTTTCGCCCTCTTCAACCTCTCTGGGCTTATCAATAAAGATGAGAGGTTGAATATCTTTAGACACATTCCAATCAAAAAACAACATTCGAGACCTAGACATAGAAGGTGCGTAAATCTACGGCAAGTCCGACAATGACAGTCTCAAGTTTTAATTCCCTAATTACTTAAAGTAAGTAAAATATATGTTTAAAAACATGAGATGTAGATCCTTGAAACACACTCAGTGATCAAAAGATCCAAGGTTAATGGTTTGACGACCACTCGTACGAAATCAAACAGATGAAATAGAGAATGTGGAAAAATCCCCTTACGAACAATTCACACATCCACCATTTCGGGTTGGGAAAAATTTTTTGAATAGAATCAAAGATCCAAACACCAGTTCTTAGAAATGTGTTTCGCCCTCTTCAACCTCTCTGGGCTTATCAATAAAGATGAGAGGTTGAATATCTTTAGACACATTCCAATCAAAAAACAACATTCGAGACCTAGACATAGAAGGTGCGTAAATCTACGGCAAGTCCGACAATGACAGTCTCAAGTTTTAATTCCCTAATTACTTAAAGTAAGTAAAATATATGTTTAAAAACATGAGATGTAGATCCTTGAAACACACTCAGTGATCAAAAGATCCAAGGTTAATGGTTTGACGACCACTCGTACGAAATCAAACAGATGAAATAGAGAATGTGGAAAAATCCCCTTACGAACAATTCACACATCCACCATTTCGGGTTGGGAAAAATTTTTTGAATAGAATCAAAGATCCAAACACCAGTTCTTAGAAATGTGTTTCGCCCTCTTCAACCTCTCTGGGCTTATCAATAAAGATGAGAGGTTGAATATCTTTAGACACATTCCAATCAAAAAACAACATTCGAGACCTAGACATAGAAGGTGCGTAAATCTACGGCAAGTCCGACAATGACAGTCTCAAGTTTTAATTCCCTAATTACTTAAAGTAAGTAAAATATATGTTTAAAAACATGAGATGTAGATCCTTGAAACACACTCAGTGATCAAAAGATCCAAGGTTAATGGTTTGACGACCACTCGTACGAAATCAAACAGATGAAATAGAGAATGTGGAAAAATCCCCTTACGAACAATTCACACATCCACCATTTCGGGTTGGGAAAAATTTTTTGAATAGAATCAAAGATCCAAACACCAGTTCTTAGAAATGTGTTTCGCCCTCTTCAACCTCTCTGGGCTTATCAATAAAGATGAGAGGTTGAATATCTTTAGACACATTCCAATCAAAAAACAACATTCGAGACCTAGACATAGAAGGTGCGTAAATCTACGGCAAGTCCGACAATGACAGTCTCAAGTTTTAATTCCCTAATTACTTAAAGTAAGTAAAATATATGTTTAAAAACATGAGATGTAGATCCTTGAAACACACTCAGTGATCAAAAGATCCAAGGTTAATGGTTTGACGACCACTCGTACGAAATCAAACAGATGAAATAGAGAATGTGGAAAAATCCCCTTACGAACAATTCACACATCCACCATTTCGGGTTGGGAAAAATTTTTTGAATAGAATCAAAGATCCAAACACCAGTTCTTAGAAATGTGTTTCGCCCTCTTCAACCTCTCTGGGCTTATCAATAAAGATGAGAGGTTGAATATCTTTAGACACATTCCAATCAAAAAACAACATTCGAGACCTAGACATAGAAGGTGCGTAAATCTACGGCAAGTCCGACAATGACAGTCTCAAGTTTTAATTCCCTAATTACTTAAAGTAAGTAAAATATATGTTTAAAAACATGAGATGTAGATCCTTGAAACACACTCAGTGATCAAAAGATCCAAGGTTAATGATTTGACGACCACTCGTACGAAATCAAACAGATGAAATAGAGAATGTGGAAAAATCCCCTTACGAACAATTCACACATCCACCATTTCGGGTTGGGAAAAATTTTTTGAATAGAATCAAAGATCCAAACACCAGTTCTTAGAAATGTGTTTCGCCCTCTTCAACCTCTCTGGGCTTATCAATAAAGATGAGAGGTTGAATATCTTTAGACACATTCCAATCAAAAAACAACATTCGAGACCTAGACATAGAAGGTGCGTAAATCTACGGCAAGTCCGACAATGACAGTCTCAAGTTTTAATTCCCTAATTACTTAAAGTAAGTAAAATATATGTTTAAAAACATGAGATGTAGATCCTTGAAACACACTCAGTGATCAAAAGATCCAAGGTTAATGGTTTGACGACCACTCGTACGAAATCAAACAGATGAAATAGAGAATGTGGAAAAATCCCCTTACGAACAATTCACACATCCACCATTTCGGGTTGGGAAAAATTTTTTGAATAGAATCAAAGATCCAAACACCAGTTCTTAGAAATGTGTTTCGCCCTCTTCAACCTCTCTGGGCTTATCAATAAAGATGAGAGGTTGAATATCTTTAGACACATTCCAATCAAAAAACAACATTCGAGACCTAGACATAGAAGGTGCGTAAATCTACGGCAAGTCCGACAATGACAGTCTCAAGTTTTAATTCCCTAATTACTTAAAGTAAGTAAAATATATGTTTAAAAACATGAGATGTAGATCCTTGAAACACACTCAGTGATCAAAAGATCCAAGGTTAATGGTTTGACGACCACTCGTACGAAATCAAACAGATGAAATAGAGAATGTGGAAAAATCCCCTTACGAACAATTCACACATCCACCATTTCGGGTTGGGAAAAATTTTTTGAATAGAATCAAAGATCCAAACACCAGTTCTTAGAAATGTGTTTCGCCCTCTTCAACCTCTCTGGGCTTATCAATAAAGATGAGAGGTTGAATATCTTTAGACACATTCCAATCAAAAAACAACATTCGAGACCTAGACATAGAAGGTGCGTAAATCTACGGCAAGTCCGACAATGACAGTCTCAAGTTTTAATTCCCTAATTACTTAAAGTAAGTAAAATATATGTTTAAAAACATGAGATGTAGATCCTTGAAACACACTCAGTGATCAAAAGATCCAAGGTTAATGGTTTGACGACCACTCGTACGAAATCAAACAGATGAAATAGAGAATGTGGAAAAATCCTCTCATCTTTATTGATAAAGATATTCAACCTCTCATCTTTATTGATAAGCCCAGAGAGGTTGAAGAGGGCGAAACACATTTCTAAGAACTGGTGTTTGGATCTTTGATTCTATTCAAAAAATTTTTCCCAACCCGAAATGGTGGATGTGTGAATTGTTCGTAAGGGGATTTTTCCACATTCTCTATTTCATCTGTTTGATTTCGTACGAGTGGTCGTCAAACCATTAACCTTGGATCTTTTGATCACTGAGTGTGTTTCAAGGATCTACATCTCATGTTTTTAAACATATATTTTACTTACTTTAAGTAATTAGGGAATTAAAACTTGAGACTGTCATTGTCGGACTTGCCGTAGATTTACGCACCTTCTATGTCTAGGTCTCGAATGTTGTTTTTTGATTGGAATGTGTCTAAAGATATTCAACCTCTCATCTTTATTGATAAGCCCAGAGAGGTTGAAGAGGGCGAAACACATTTCTAAGAACTGGTGTTTGGATCTTTGATTCTATTCAAAAAATTTTTCCCAACCCGAAATGGTGGATGTGTGAATTGTTCGTAAGGGGATTTTTCCACATTCTCTATTTCATCTGTTTGATTTCGTACGAGTGGTCGTCAAACCATTAACCTTGGATCTTTTGATCACTGAGTGTGTTTCAAGGATCTACATCTCATGTTTTTAAACATATATTTTACTTACTTTAAGTAATTAGGGAATTAAAACTTGAGACTGTCATTGTCGGACTTGCCGTAGATTTACGCACCTTCTATGTCTAGGTCTCGAATGTTGTTTTTTGATTGGAATGTGTCTAAAGATATTCAACCTCTCATCTTTATTGATAAGCCCAGAGAGGTTGAAGAGGGCGAAACACATTTCTAAGAACTGGTGTTTGGATCTTTGATTCTATTCAAAAAATTTTTCCCAACCCGAAATGGGGGATGTGTGAATTGTTCGTAAGGGGATTTTTCCACATTCTCTATTTCATCTGTTTGATTTCGTACGAGTGGTCGTCAAACCATTAACCTTGGATCTTTTGATCACTGAGTGTGTTTCAAGGATCTACATCTCATGTTTTTAAACATATATTTTACTTACTTTAAGTAATTAGGGAATTAAAACTTGAGACTGTCATTGTCGGACTTGCCGTAGATTTACGCACCTTCTATGTCTAGGTCTCGAATGTTGTTTTTTGATTGGAATGTGTCTAAAGATATTCAACCTCTCATCTTTATTGATAAGCCCAGAGAGGTTGAAGAGGGCGAAACACATTTCTAAGAACTGGTGTTTGGATCTTTGATTCTATTCAAAAAATTTTTCCCAACCCGAAATGGTGGATGTGTGAATTGTTCGTAAGGGGATTTTTCCACATTCTCTATTTCATCTGTTTGATTTCGTACGAGTGGTCGTCAAACCATTAACCTTGGATCTTTTGATCACTGAGTGTGTTTCAAGGATCTACATCTCATGTTTTTAAACATATATTTTACTTACTTTAAGTAATTAGGGAATTAAAACTTGAGACTGTCATTGTCGGACTTGCCGTAGATTTACGCACCTTCTATGTCTAGGTCTCGAATGTTGTTTTTTGATTGGAATGTGTCTAAAGATATTCAACCTCTCATCTTTATTGATAAGCCCAGAGAGGTTGAAGAGGGCGAAACACATTTCTAAGAACTGGTGTTTGGATCTTTGATTCTATTCAAAAAATTTTTCCCAACCCGAAATGGTGGATGTGTGAATTGTTCGTAAGGGGATTTTTCCACATTCTCTATTTCATCTGTTTGATTTCGTACGAGTGGTCGTCAAACCATTAACCTTGGATCTTTTGATCACTGAGTGTGTTTCAAGGATCTACATCTCATGTTTTTAAACATATATTTTACTTACTTTAAGTAATTAGGGAATTAAAACTTGAGACTGTCATTGTCGGACTTGCCGTAGATTTACGCACCTTCTATGTCTAGGTCTCGAATGTTGTTTTTTGATTGGAATGTGTCTAAAGATATTCAACCTCTCATCTTTATTGATAAGCCCAGAGAGGTTGAAGAGGGCGAAACACATTTCTAAGAACTGGTGTTTGGATCTTTGATTCTATTCAAAAAAATTTTCCCAACCCGAAATGGTGGATGTGTGAATTGTTCGTAAGGGGATTTTTCCACATTCTCTATTTCATCTGTTTGATTTCGTACGAGTGGTCGTCAAACCATTAACCTTGGATCTTTTGATCACTGAGTGTGTTTCAAGGATCTACATCTCATGTTTTTAAACATATATTTTACTTACTTTAAGTAATTAGGGAATTAAAACTTGAGACTGTCATTGTCGGACTTGCCGTAGATTTACGCACCTTCTATGTCTAGGTCTCGAATGTTGTTTTTTGATTGGAATGTGTCTAAAGATATTCAACCTCTCATCTTTATTGATAAGCCCAGAGAGGTTGAAGAGGGCGAAACACATTTCTAAGAACTGGTGTTTGGATCTTTGATTCTATTCAAAAAATTTTTCCCAACCCGAAATGGTGGATGTGTGAATTGTTCGTAAGGGGATTTTTCCACATTCTCTATTTCATCTGTTTGATTTCGTACGAGTGGTCGTCAAACCATTAACCTTGGATCTTTTGATCACTGAGTGTGTTTCAAGGATCTACATCTCATGTTTTTAAACATATATTTTACTTACTTTAAGTAATTAGGGAATTAAAACTTGAGACTGTCATTGTCGGACTTGCCGTAGATTTACGCACCTTCTATGTCTAGGTCTCGAATGTTGTTTTTTGATTGGAATGTGTCTAAAGATATTCAACCTCTCATCTTTATTGATAAGCCCAGAGAGGTTGAAGAGGGCGAAACACATTTCTAAGAACTGGTGTTTGGATCTTTGATTCTATTCAAAAAATTTTTCCCAACCCGAAATGGTGGATGTGTGAATTGTTCGTAAGGGGATTTTTCCACATTCTCTATTTCATCTGTTTGATTTCGTACGAGTGGTCGTCAAACCATTAACCTTGGATCTTTTGATCACTGAGTGTGTTTCAAGGATCTACATCTCATGTTTTTATATATATATATATATATATATATATATATATATATATATATATATATATATATATATATATATATATATATATATATATACAGGGTGTAACAAAAATACAGGTCATAACTTTAATCACATATTCTGGGACCAAAAATAGTTCGATTGAACCTAACTTACCTTAGTACAAATGTGCACATAAAAAAGTTACAGCCCTTTGAAGTTACAAAATAAAAATCGATTTTTTCCAACATATCGAAAACTATTAGAGATCTTTTATTGAAAATAGACATGTGGCATTCTTATGGTAGTAGTATCTTAAGAAAAAATTGTAGTGAAATTTTGACACCCCATAAAAATTTTATGGGGGTTTTGTTCCTTTAAACCCCCCAAACTTTTGCGTAAGTTCCAATTTAATTGTTATTGTAGTACCATTAGTTAAACAGAATATTTTAAAAACTTTTTTGCCTCTTAGTACTTTTTCGAAAAGTCAGTTTTTATCGAGATATTTTGAATATTTGACAAATCCACCACATATTTGTATATGGCTAAGTACGATTATGGAGACTTGGTAATAATTATGAAAATTTATTTATGATTTACATTTTTAGGTATATTTTGAACCATATTAAAAAAGAAGTAATAACTCGATAAAAAGTGCCTTCTCGAAAAAATACAAAGAGGCAAAAAAGTTTTAAAAACACTGTGTTTAACTAATGGTATCGCAGTAAAAGTTTAATTGGAACATACACAAACATTTTGGGGGGTTTAAAGGAACAAAACCCCCATAAAATTTTTATGTAAACATATGAAAAAAGAAGCCGCAACTCGATAAAAACTGCCTTATCGAAAAAATATTAGGAGACAAAAAAGTTTTAGAAATATTGAATTTAACTAATGGTACCACAATAATAATTTAATTGGAACGTACACAAAAGTTTGGGGGGGTTTAAGGAAACAAAACCCCCATAAAATTTTTATGGGGTGCACAAATTTCACTATAATTGTTTTTTAAGATGTTCCTGCCATAAGCATGCCACACGTCCATTTTCAATAAAAAATCTCTAATAGTTTTCGATATATTCGAAAAAATCGATTTTCATTTTGTAACTTCAAAGGGCTGTAACTTTTTTTATGTGCATATTTGTACTAAGGTAAATTAGGTTCATTCAAACTATTTTTGGTCTCAGAATATGTGACTTAATTTATGACTTGTATTTTCGTTACACCCTGTATATATATATATATATATATACAGGGTGCGCCAAACCTCTGGTCTTCTTTGATTACGGCTAAACTATGAGATATACAAAAAAATGTTTATAACAAAACTAATGTGTATCAAAGAGGTCTATAATTTAAAATTATTTTTAATTATACAGGGTGAGTCAGAACGACGGTATGAACCAAAGTTGTATTTTTTTAAATGGAACACCCTGTATATTAAATCATTTTTGAATATATTATTTAAAAATATGAAAAATTTGTATAAGGTCTTATAGGCCTAAAGTTAATAATTTTCAAAATATTTACATTTTTATTGAGAAAAATGGTAATATTTATAGGGTTGTGGATTATGTTTCCAAGGAAATAAAAATTTAGGTGATAGGTCAAAGTTTTTAAAATATAGTGTTATTTTTAAATAATTTAATATTTTTTACTTTTAGCCATAAAATATGCAGTGTGATCACTATTTGCAAATACAAAATTTTCTCATTTTTTTTAAATGGGACACCCTGTATATTAGTTTTGCGTTTGGTAGTAAATATTACAACCTTTCATTTGGTATAAGTTTGTATGTACCTAGCATGTTTCGTTTTGTAGATATTTTAAGAAAACTATAGATTTTACGTTTTTGCGGATTTTTTATTTAAAAAATTTTTTGCAAAAAAAAAATAATTATAATCTGGTTTTAGAAACATACACTAAAATATAAAATATGAAAATAAAAACGTAATTAAAGATTAAAATAAATCGTATGCTAGTTCAATTCAATTGAATTTAATAACTTTAAATTATTTTACAAAAAATATTTTACCTTATTAATGAATACATAAATTAGTTACTAAATTAAATAAACAACCAAATTTTAAATCAATCGTAGTAATTCTTCTACCGCAGCAACTTTCCTGTACCAAATTAATTGTTAGTTATATTGTATTTACGAGTAAGATCAGTTAATAACTTTTTAATTTACCTACATCTTGAGAACGTATAAAGTATGCTTTGAAACAAATGAACGTTATGGAAGTATATTAAGAAGTAAATAGTATTTATGTACCTACTCGTGTCACAAAAGCTGGTAATAATTTCTAATGGTTTCGCCCAAAACAAATGTTATATCCAAAAATTTTTCGGTTAAAAAATTAAAATTTAAAATATAAAAAATTGTTACAAAAATTTCAACTACAAAAGTATTACCAGTTTTTGTGACACCAGTAAATACTATTTATATTAATAAATAATTTGGATGATACATTTAACATTCATTTGTTTCAAAGCATACTTTATAATAATTTTTATATTCTCAAGATGTATGTAAGTAAATTTAAAAGGTAAATTAAAATTTTAACTAAATACAATTTAACTAACAATTAATTTGGTACAGGAAAGTTGCTGTAGTAGAAAAATTACTACGGTTGATTTAAAATTTGGTTGTTTATTTAATTTAGTAACTAATTTATGCATTCATTAATATGGTAAAATATTTTTTGTAAAATAATTTAAAGTTATTAAATTCAATTGAGTTGTACTAGCATACGATTTATTTTAATCTCTAATTACGTTTTTATTTTCATATTTTATATTTTAGTGTATGTTTCTAAAACCAGATTATAATTATTTTTTTTGCAAAAAAATTTTAAATAAAAAATCCGCAAACACGTAAAATCTATAGTTTTTTTAAAATATCTACAAAACGAAACACGCTAGGTAAATACAACCTTATACCAAAAGAAAGGTTGTAATATTTACTACAAAACTCAAAACTAATATACAGGGTGTCCCATTAAAAAAAAATGAAAAAATTTTGTATTTGCAAATAGTGATCACACTGTATATTTTATGGCTAAAATTAAAAAATATTAAATTATTTAAAAATAACACTATATTTTTAAAACTTTGACCTATCACCTAAATTTTTATTTCCTTGGAAACATAATCCACAACCCTATAAATATTACCATTTTTCTCAATAAAAATGTAAATATTTCGAAAATTATTAACTTTAGGCCCATAAGACCTTATACAAATTTTTCATATTTTTAAATAATATATTCAAAAATGATTTAATATACAGGGTGTTCCATTTAAAAAAATAAAACTTTGGTTCATACCGTCGTTCTGACTTACCCTGTATAATTAAAAATTATTTTAAATTATAGACCTCTTTGATACACATTAGTTTTGTTATAAACATTTTTTTGTATATCTTATAGTTTAGCCATAATCAAAGAAGACCAGAGATTTGGCGCACCCTGTATATATATATATATATATATATATATATATATATATATATATATATATATATTTTATTATTATGCTTTGAAAGGTTTAATTGTATACTAGAAAAAAGATAATTTAAGTTTTCCTCGAAAAATGCAAAGTTTTCCTGTTATTTGGCTTTGAATATTTCAAATTATGCATTTGACGAGAAAAGCTAACCTTTGCCGTATCTCGGTTTGTATTGGTCTTAAAGATATTATAGAAAAGGAATTTGGTTTGTGTTACTAAATGATACAATTTTGTTATCTGGAGTTTTTTTGATTAAGTGCATATTTTTGGAGGTATTCTCAAAAAACCCTCTAAAAAAGTCGATTTTTTCGTCGAAAAACTTACTTTCGACGAAGAAAATGTAAAAAACATTTTTTTCTTAGAATTACTTTTTACATCGATTTACATGGTTAAAATGTAATTAAAATTCCCACCCCCGAGATGGGGTGGCAACCACCCCCAAGGTTTTAGCGTACAGCGGCACGATATAGAAAATGATCCTTGGACTATTCCCTACCTTCTCTCAAGTAAATCCATGCTGGACGAAAAAATTGCGAGCCAAAATGCTTTATTTCCTCGACTATACTGGCATTACAAAAAACACAAAATTACGACTTGTTCGAGCATTGATATTTCCTATCGCCACTTAGGCTTCAGAAACTTGGACGATCAAAAAAGCCATTTCGAAGCGTATAGTGACATGTGATAATCGCATAAATAATTCAATTCTTGCAGAACTTAACATAAAAACTAGCTAGAAGAAGAGAATGCATGGAACGAATAATAGTTGATGGCAACGTAGCCCGTAAAAGATCCAGAAAATCTCCAGTACGATGATCGGACCAAATAAAGGACATGGCTGGTTACTCATTCTCCGAAGCAAAACAACACGAACAGGAGAGAGATAATTAGACAAAAATAGTCAAACAAATGACATGACGCCACTACATCCTTACGAAGGAGAAAAGATAGAGAAGATGCTTTTTTATCTTCTTCTCGCACAAAGACTATCTATGAAGATCATACCGAATTCATGGATTTTTGTATTAGAATTTTCGTATTAAATTCGGAAATTTTCGGAAAAAATATTTCCCGTAACACCAAAATTAGTTTTCAATAGAATCGATTCACTTTGAACTGTAGTTAAGATAAAACATGATTTCCAAACAAACCGTTCGTTTCAAGAAATCGATTCCCGATGCTTTGTCCCTCTTTTATCTATAATATAATATTTTAAAACAAAAAGGAGTTATCCTAATATTTGTATAGTGGCAAACTCTGATGTGTTTATTTTTTTATCGGCGATCGGCGCCGTGTTATGATTCACTAACAAAAATATATCCAGTTTGTGCAGTCGTTAGTCCACTGTAAAGAAGAATCCCACGGAACTTTGGCACGGCAGGCCGAGTGAAATAGAAAAATGTAAAAGAAAAAGATAAAAGCTGAAGACGGGATTCAACGGGAAATAGATTCAACGCACCCTGAAATAGCGAAATTTCTGTTAAAATTTGTTATTTTTTATCCTTAAGCTAATACCGAACCCTAATTTATGGCCTCTGAATCCAATTTTTATTGTCCTGTGGAAGGTCGCGTGTTTTCCCATGAATTATCGGTAAAATGACACAGTTCCAAGAAATTTAACGTACAGGTACGAAAGTGTCCACCCTTCCGATGGAGCTACGATCAATGCCGTGGTAATTTTACTATGTAGTGGTCTAACCATGTTGTATTAAGAGTTGTATCAGTGTATGAATTAACCAACTCAATAAAATTCCTACCGCCCAAACTGGTGGCGTACTGTTCTTAAGAGAGATTCTAACTCGTGTCGGCGCCTCCATTCGTTTATCGCGCTATATCTGAGAGGGCCGTATATCACTCGAAGGATTTTACGTTCCCATAATCCCATATCAATCAATATACAATCAAACAGCGGTCGTACGGGTAGAAGATAGTGAGACAAACCAAGTGGAAATTCAAAGAGGTGTCAGACAGGGATGCGTGCTGTCGCCACAATTATTCAATGTGTACTCCTAACTAATATTTCAGGAGGCACTATGGGAAAGAACTGAAGGTATAAGGATTGGAGGGAGCATCATTAATAACATAAGATTTGCAGACGATACCACAATCATGGCAGAGAATATAGACGATTTACAAAGTCTCATAGATATCATTAACAGAGAAAGCAAAAAGATGGGACTAACAATGAATATAAATTAAACCAAATTCATGGTGATCTCAAAAAACCCTGTTGACAACATACATCTGATATTGGAGGGTTAACCGATAGAAAGGGTCGAGAAGTATAAATATAGGAGTAATTATAAACTCACAATTAGATCAAGATGAGGAGATAAAGGTCAGAATAGAAATAGCTCGAACAGGATTTATAAAATTCAAGTCAATGTTTACAAATAAGAAATTGTGTATGGACATTAGATTGAGGTCCGTCGAATATTTTGTTTGGTCGCAACTACTATATGGGGTAGAAGCTTGGACTCTAAAAGCACAATCCGTAAAAAATTGGAGGCATTCGAAATGTGGCTATATAGGCGTATTCTGAAAATTCCTTGGACTGCAAAAGTCTCAAACGAACAAGTGTTAAGAAGCATTGGACATGGTAGGAAGCTTATGAACACAATTAAAATAAGAAAAACATCGGATCTGGGCCACATACTTCGTAACTATAAATACTCTCTGCTACACTTCATCAAGCAAGGAAGAGTAGAGGGGAAAAAAGAAGAAGTCTTGGCTGAGGAATGTCTGAAATTGGACTAACCTCACTGTTGAACGGATAATTCACGTTGCAAAAGACAGACAAGCATTTAAAAAAATGATCGCCAACCTTCGTTAGAAGACGGCATAAGAAGAAGAAGAAGAAGAATCCTGTATCAGCAATTACTTATGCAATTATTATGGCTTTATATGTTCGGGTCTTTCTTGCACATCGTGGGAGAAGTTTTGACTTCATTAGTTGCTGATATATTAATCACAAGAAGTGCTGCAAAGGTATTTAGGAAGAAAGAACAGCGGCCTGCAAGTCACTTCTCCTCTAAGATCAGGAAGAGGCAGAACTAATCTGACTTGACAATGGCCAGTGAGGACTTGCCGAAACGTCGTCAAAACATTTTCGATTTTCAAGTGCTTTCGCGACTTCTTTTCTTGGGGTATAATACGATAAATTGTGGTTTATTTTCAAAATATTCGTGTTTCGTGTTTTTAAGATGAAATGAAAGTTTATATAAAATTTTTATTGTGTATATTTGTGTGAGGAAGATGAAACCGAATAGGACAATACAACCACACGTAAAAAGGTTATTGCACCTCAAACTTGCAAAATCTGATGAACATTTCAAATAAGTTTGTACTAGAATGTGTCTATTTACAAAACCATTCCGTTCCACTCTCTAAATTTCTACATCCGCTAAATTTCAAAGACGGGGAATTCAGAATAGCTTTAAATTTACAAATATTCGCTTTAGATAAAACTAACATCACCAAAGTGTGCCATTGCAATGCCGTAAACATCAAAAACATGTGGTGTTTATCAATAAAGTGTCGAGTATCGTTTGCATAGGATTTTTGGCCACCGAACCATGCAGTGACAGTTCCCGCTATCAGGAACGCTTATCCTCGAACAGCAGCTTTATTTAACATGGGAATCAAGGACGGATCCAGGAAGGGGGCCATGGCCCCTCCCGAGAATTTGAAAAATAGAAATTTAAATATTTGTAATTCAAATGTTTTTGGTTTCAAAAACATATGTATAAAACAGGGAATAAATAATGTCTTCTGGACTGAAATTGAACAAAAGCAGTAAAGGAAGCTTCAAGAATGACATAGGATGCTTTGTAAATCAAAATGTTGATAATTTTACAAAGTGCCCATTGTTAGAACCACCTTGGCAGCCATCAAAACCGTGCCAATTTCCATATTCTGTACACATAATATAGCATCTATATAGGTCCTATGTAGCAAAGATTTAACATTAGCTCTTAAAGTACGCCTAACAAAATGATACGTATACAGTGTACTATTACTATACTATGGAGTAGAATCATGGACGTTACATGTAGAGACAATGAGACGACTTAACGCCTTTGAAATGTGGACCTATAGAAGAATATTATGAGGGTTTCCTGGGTAGACAGAGTTACAAACAATGAAGTACTGAGAAGAATAGGTAAAGAGAAGGAAGTTAAACTTACAATTAAAGAAAGAAAGCTACAGTATCTCGGCCATGTGATGCGGGCGAGAAGTATGGTATCCTGCGACTCATAATGCAAGGAAAGATAGATGGCAGAAGAGGCATCAAAGAAGACGAATTTCATGGCTGAAGAACCTGAGAGAATGGTTTGGATGCAGCTCAAAACAACTATTTATAGCTGCTTCCTCTAATTAAAATAGCTATGATGATTGCCAACCTCCGTAGCGGAGATGGCACCTGAAGAAGAAGAAGTACACATAAAGAATAAAAAAGATTTGAAGCGTTACTTAAGTCATCAGAACTTAACATAAAGGATTTTATTGGTACTTTCGCACATTCAAAGGGGATTGTTTTGGAACTATTGCGTTTTATTTTTCTAATGAAAAATATGGCCACAATAAAGGGATGACAGCCCAGAGTCTTGTCACGAAACCTTTAACATCTTTCGCCAAACTCATGGGCAAAGACGGAGCCATACAAACCCATGACAAATTATACCACAAGGAGTGCGTTTAGGTTGGGCTGGATTTTCTACAAAGTAATAGCAACCCGCACAAGTCAGTCTCAGAGGTCTAAACAAAAAAAAACAAGAAAATAGAGAAATGTTACGACCAATAGTAGAGTCTATAGTCTTCTTAAGTCGACAACATATTCCTCTAAGAGGCCATCGTGATGATGGCCTTCTGCTTCTGGACGAATATGCTGGACCTAGGAATGAGGGGAATTGTTTATATTTAAAATCTCATCAGAAGATAAGACTCTTAAACAACACCTATCCACAGCATCCTTCTAAGCAACATACATTAGAAGCAGTAGTCAAAATTAACTAATAACATGTTGTAGTGAATACATAATTGGAACAGCTTGCTCTAAATTTGAGATAAATACACAATAACAACATTCGTGAAGACTTTGTCAAGTTCATTGACGCTTATAAGAACATAAAAATAATTAGTGAAAATCAAGAAAGAGGGGAAGAACAAGAAGGTATGTCAGGAGAAGCATTGAGAAAAATAGTGTTAAACTTGTTGAAAGAACTGCACTTTAATCCGAAGAAATGTGTAGGAATCGGTACTGACTTTAATAAACCTCAATAACGATAAGTTTTGAATGTCTTTATGGCACTCAAAAGTGTGTGAGAAGTGCCTTAAAACTCAATATTGTAACACTAAATTTTAAAAATTACCCTCAGTCCCACTGGTACCCCTCCCTAAAAAGAGTTCATGGCCCCTCCCGAAAATCGGTCCTGGATCCGCCCTTGATGGGAATAAAACGATATCCAGATTACTTCCCGTCTACCTCAAAATAAATAATTAAGAGAGCACGTGCTAGAGGAGTGAACACACCATCAAAATATCGGTATATTATATAAATATGTTCGGTGGGATTAAATACACTTGAGAGGTTCTGTTTTTATAAATATTTGTTTACTTCCTACGCGTTAATAGAATAATGAGATCCGCTTCTACTAACGATATTGCATTAAATCTCACTTAGAGGTGCAAAACATATAATTTGCTACATTGTTTTGGAGTTTACACTATGTTTTTTTAGAAAAACCATTGTTTTGACGACGTTTCAGAAGATCACACGCGGCTTTGTAAGTCAGATTAATTCTGCTTCATCCTGATGTTCGAGAAGAATAACTGATTTCTAGTGGAGATTCACGATACGATACAATATTGATACTTTTTAAGTATTGAGTATTGTTTTGGTTATGCCAATGAAGTATCGTATCATGTATCGATATTGGCAATACTTTCTTATAAAAATATCGTATTGATATTGATTTCGATACGATATCAATACAATACTCGATAAAATATCGACATAAAAAGTATTAAATTAATATAAAAAAAACGAATATTTATTCATTTATCTTTATAAAAAAAAATCTCTTAAAATGTACAAGAAATAGGATAAATTACATTGTAACCTCACAAATATTATCTTTTTAAGAGCTATTCATCCATATGTTTACGCAAATAAGTTATTTAATAGTTTTATCTTTTAAAGAGCATCTTTTATTCGTTAGTACCAACGCTGCTTCAGAAGAAAGCCGCTCGACTGGTACGGGCGTCGCTTGGACGCACAAAATATCCCTAGCCAACCGAGATAAAACGGGGAAAACACTACTACATATATGATTTCCACCATTATAAAGTATTTGTGTCTGATACAGGTCTTGAAGATTGCAAGTAGTTCTCAATTTCCTTTTCATAAACATCGGTATTATCTGATGATTTTAAAAATAAAATAATAAAATTAATTGACTTATTGGGTTCATCGTCCTTCTCTCTGTCACGTGGCGTTGTATTTTTTTTCTCGATATCAATATTCTCAATAATATCGAGGCAAGCGTATCGCGTATCGACAATACGAGAGTATTGTATTAATTTCAGATAACAAGTATGGTATCGACATTAATATTGCTAAGGTATGTATTGTATTGGTACCGTATTGATTTCCGATACGATATCAATACAATATCGATATTTTTATCTAATATCGTAAAGCTTTAACTATTTAGAATGGGAAATAAGCCACAATATTATTAAAAAATGATTTTTATTAACGTTTCGACGCCCAAATCGGGTGCCGTCGTAAAGCTTTAATTTCTAGGCCAGCTTGTGATAATCTCGGGTAACAAAATCAGCCAATGACAAGATTCGTTTTTTTAAGTCATTTATTTTGAACCAAACTTCTTCTTAGGTGCCGTGTCCGTATTCAGATGTTGACTGTCATCATGTTTACAAGTTCCTGAAACCTTTCTCTAAAGGCTGCTGCGCGAAATAATTCTTCTACCGTGGAACTACACCATTGTGTAATATTACGCAACCATGAAAGTTTGTTTCGACCAATCCATCTCTTTCCCTTGACTTTTCCTTGTATTATAAGGCGAACTAGATAATATTTAGGTCCTCGAATTATATGGTCGAAGTATTCGGTTTTTCTCCTCTTTATGATCTTTATTCGCAGACGTTCTGAATGCATCATTTGGAGAAGATCTTGATTTAGTCCATGTGGTGAGACCGCTCCCGTCTGAAAAACATTTCTAATTCGGTTTCTTTGCGGATTCATATTAAAAAATGTCCCCTTTAAAGAAATCTGAAGGGTGCCGGACGGAATTTTTGGGCAGAAATTGTTTAAACAATTTTTTTAAACAAATACATAAGACCACCTTTTATTGCTCCAAAAAATATATTTTTAGGTTTTTTGGGTCATTCTAAACAAGAAAGGTATCTTGTGATTTTTCTCAAAAATTAACAGTTTTCGAGTTGTAGGCGATTTAAAATTTAAAAAATGCGAAAATACGCATTTTTGAGGCTTAAAAACTCATATTTAAATGAGTATTTTTAAGGATGCCAATAACTTGGATTAAAGTTTAAACATTCCTTTTCAAGATTCCGAAGAGGGATCGGGTCTAACTTCAATTTAGACCGTAGTTTTTGAATTGTTAATTATGCGTGTCCATCCGGTTTTTTTGCCGGTGCGCCGCGCACTATTTTCAAAAATCTCCTATTTTCCCCGAAAAATATTTTTTCTAGATTCTTTGGGACATTCTAAATAAAATAAGTTTCTTGACATTTTTCTCAAAAGTTATTAGTTTTAAACTTATAAGCGATTTAAAATGCGAAACTGTGTTGTTTTGTCATATGTCGGATTTTAAATCGCTTATAACTTTAAAACTATTAACTTTTGAGAAAAATCTCAAGAAACTTATTTTATTAATAATGTCCCAAAGAATCTAGAAAAAATATTTTTCGGGGGAAAATAGGAGATTTTTGAAAATAGTGGGCGGCGCACCGGCAAAAAAACCGGATGGACACGCATAATTAACAATTCAAAAACTACGGTCTAAATTGAAGTTAGACCCGATCACTCTTCGGAATCTTGAAAAGGAATGTTTAAACTTTAATCCAAGTTATTGGCACCCTTAAAAATACTAATTTAAATATGAGTTTTAAAGCCTCGAAAATGCGTATTTTCGCATTTTTTAGATTTTAAATCGCCTATAACTCGAAAACTGTCAATTTTTGAGAAAAATCACAAGATACCTTTCTTGTTTAGAATGACCCAAAAAACCTAAACATATATTTTTTTGGAGCAATAAAAGGTGATCTTATGTATTTGTTTAAACAATTTCTGCCCAAAAATTCCGTCCGGCACCCTTCAGAATTGTTTAAAGGGAATATTTTTGAATATGAATCCGCAGAGAAACCGAATTAGAAATGTTTTTCAGACGGGAGCGGTCTCACCACATGGACTAATTGGAAGTGTGCGGAACCCACGATATCTTTAGGATTCGTCGATAGCACCACAATTCGAATGCTTCTAATTTATTTAGAATTGTGGTTTTTAACGTCCACGTCTCACAACTATACAATAATATAGACCACACATAACATTTCAAGACCTCCTTGCGAATATTCATCGACAGGCTTTGGTTACATAAAACTGGTTTCCAGGTCATAAAAGCCTTACGTGATATTTCGATCCTGGTTATTATCTCTTCATCACAGTCGCAATTTACATTTAACCAACTTCCAAGGTATTTAAAATGGCTTGCCGTTCTATCTCCTCTCCATCAAGAGAAAGCACTAAAGCACAAAGCACACCTTGATCTACATTAATCTTTCCAACTGCCATCCACTTTGTCTTTGAAATATTGATTTTTACACCATGTCCGTGGTGATATTTTCTAAATCGAACATTCGCTATCTTTGTCATACAATGCACAGCGTCGAACAGAATATGGTGACAAGACAGTGACAAACAAGGCTGATAAACAAGCATTTAGTTGAAAAACTGATAAATTTTGTACACACTTGAATGAATGAAGAAAGTGAAGAAAGTATATAAAAGTGTGTAAATGGATTTAATTTCCTTAGCTAAGCGCTTTCGACATATAATATGTCATCTTCAGAGCTAATGGTCAAAGTATAAAAAAGTACCACTACTTCGAGTTGTAGGTGTTTGCATATTAAGAAAGTTGGGCTGTTGTGCAACTCCGGATGATGAAATATTATTCCAATTTTAATTAAAAATTGTAAAACAGTAAGAACAACCACTTAGACGTTAATACAAACATATAAAATTTGGTCATGGTAAGGTATGTGGTCAGTCAACTGCTCGCATCACTTGAAAATGGTTGGGTGATACCTTACCATGACCAAATTTTATATGTTTGTAACGTCTAGGTTGTTCTTACTGTTTTACAATTTTTAATTAAAATTGAAATAATATTTCATCATCCGGAGTTGCACAACAGCCCAACTTTCTTAATATGCAAACATCTACAACTCGAAGTAGTGGTACTTTTTTATACTTTGACCGTTAGCTCTGAAGATGACATATAATATGTCGAAAGCGCTTAGCTAAGGAAATTAAATACATTTACACACTTTAATATACTTTTTTCACTTTCTTCATACTAAATATTTGACTGACTTCAGGAATATTTTGAGTTGTTTATTAAATAATATTGATAGTGTATTTGATAAATAATTGATTTAAGACATGAAATTAATAAAAAGTTCTTCTTCTTTAAGTACCGTGCCCAAATTTTTAGGCGTGGGTAGCTTCCATAACAATTTGCCGATATCGTTCTCGATCTTGTGCGGCATGTAACAATTAATCTGCTGATAAGCCAATTAATCTGACGAAGGTTTCGGAGCCATGAATATTTCTTCCGACCAATTCCCCTTATTCCGTCAATCTTTCCATTGAGTATTAACTGCAGCATCCTGTATCTGCTACCTCTCATTATATGCCCCAGATTTCTCAAGTTTTCTCTTTTTTATCATCTTGGTTAAATCACCTTCGCCTTGACCTACTCTGTTTAAGACTTCTGTTTGAAATGCGTTGAACCCAAGATATTCTGAGCATTCTACGATACGACCACATCTCAAAGGCTTCTAATTTGTTCATCATGTTAACCTTCATGATCCAGATTTCACATCCATATAGTAATACAGGATACACAACATTTTAGGAACTTGATTCTTAGTTGTAAGTTCAGCTGAGAGTTGCTCAGAATAGATCTAAGTTTCATAAATGCTCCTCTTGCAATTTCTATACGAGTTTTAATTTCTTCATCCGGATTTAGTGTCTCGTTTATCCAACATCCTAGGTATTTAAAATGGTTAACTTTTGTTATTGGTTCATCACTGACAATTAGTTGCATGGGGCCGACGTCTTGTTTAATAACCACAAGTAACTTTGTCTTTGTTACATTTATGTTAAATCCGTTATTGGAGCATTCTCTAGTGACTCGATCTATAAGGAATTGAAGATCTTCGATATTTTCAGCCATGATCGCGGTGTCGTCTGCATATCTGATGTTGTTAATAGTTTCTCCCCCGATTCGAACTCCACATTGTCCTTCCAAGGCTTCATTAAAAATTATTTCTGAGTATACGTTAAACAAAGTTGTTGATAACACACGACCCTGTCTGACACCTCTTTGAATGCAAATATTGTCTGTTTCTTTGCCGTCTACCAGAATAGAAGCTTCTTGATTCCAATATAGATGTTGTAAAAGTCTCAGAAATTTATCATCTATTCCAATCATTTCTAGATATTCAAGCAATCAATCATGTTGAACTCTATCAAACGCCTTCTCAAAATCTATAAAGCTGACGTAAATTGGTTTCTGCACTTCCCATGATCGTTGAAGTAATGTTAACATTGAGAACAAAGCTTCCCTTGTTCCCAATCCTTCTCTGAAACCGAATTGTTTGTTTCCCATTGTCTCTTCACATTTCTGCTTGATTCTATTAAGAATTATCTTAAGAAGTAGCTTAAGAGAGTGGCTCATGTCAGAGTCTAAAGTCTTTACATGATGATGTATTAGGTTTTTTTGGGAGTAGAAAAATGTAGACTCTGACCATATCTGTGGCATCATTCCAGTCTCGTATATATGGTTATAAATGTTTGTTAGTTGTGAGACATTGTCCTTATCCAGAAGTTTGAGCCAGTCTGATGGTATTTGGTCAGGGCCTGGAAATTTCCCATTTTTGCTCTGTTTGATGGCTTTCTCTACTTCCGCTTTTAAAATACTAGGACCAGTGTTCGTATAATTTGTGGTGTTAAGTGGTGGCCTCGTATCCAGGAAGAGCTCTTTTATATAGTTAGTCCATTCTTCCTTTTTTCACCCAAGTCGAGAATTATTTTACCTTTGGAATTTCTCATAAAGTGAGGAGTTCTTTCTCTCTGAGTGTAGGTAATGTCTTTAAGCTTTTTATATATATTAAACTCGTCGTGTTCTCTTTGTAGTTCTTTCATTTCACGACATCTTTGTTCCATCCATTCCTTTTGTGCTCGCTTAACCTCGTATCTTATTTGTCGATATATCTCTCTATATCGAATCTCGTCTTTGTTTTTCCAATTTCTTCTTTGTTGAATAAGGTCTAGTATTTTATCGGTCATCCAATCCCTTTTCGTTATTGGGTCTTTTTCTGGTTTCAGAACTTCGTTTGCTTTGCTATGGTGACAATGGCGGAATTATAACAACGGAATTATAACAATAAAAAGTCATTGATTGTTTATTCTTTATGGAAGATCCAAGCAAAGAATACACCAATATATATTCGGTGATCCAAGTATTTTGTTGTTAAAGATGTTCTCAAAATTTATTTAAGCTTTCCGTAGTAACAATATATTATTTAAAAAATAACTTTTTCTCTTTTCTCGAGTATTAGTTTTTATTGTATAGTAAATAAATTATTGTAATTCCTGAATACATAAGTGAAAAAATAATCATTTTAATTAACTGAATTATTAATTTAAGCGATTAAACAAGTAAAGTTTGTCCAAGAACCTTCAAAAGCCATTTCTAAGTTAATGATGACAATCTCATTGTCAACTAATTTCCGTGTGAAGAAATAAAAGGTAGCGATTTCCATAAAATATTTGAGCCTACGCTCTTAAAATTAAATTAAGTCCTGATATAGTATTTTTACTACAAAAACGTTATTACGTAGGTCAAAATTTTTGACGTAAGAGAACTGTCAAAACATTAGAATGTGACTTTTCATTATTGCCAATCTTAAGTCACATTCTAATGTTTTGACAGTTCTCTTACGTCAAAAATTTTGACCTACGTAATAACGTTTTTGTAGTAAAAATACTATAAATGTTTATTTCCTTTGGACTAACAGGTATAGCAGGCCTGTTAGTTTTATAATTTTCATTTCACTAACTTACAATTTTTATGTTTTGAACGTTTTGTATAAGCACGTATTCCGTGTTGTAATTTTCCTTCATAAAAATTACTTATAAACATCCTGAAGTTATGGTTTATTGCTATCGTAAAATAAACAGTAAACAAAAGGAAATTTTTATCAAAAATCGCGTCAATTTTAATGAAATTGGAAGATTAGAGTTTTACGCAAAAAGGAATTGGAGCATATTTTATGGTTATGGTGATTATCGGTTTGTTAAAACAAACAATGCTGTATATTGTCTGTTTTACCAACTGGATTTACATAAGGAAGATATGTTATTGATATCGATCATAAATCCAAGAAAGATTTTAGGTTAAGGTTAAATGTATATTTATGAAATATATACAGCAATGAACAATGGAAGTATCTAATCTTATAAAAGCCTAATGCGACAAGTCACGCACTGTTTCTGGTACAGTTTGTCGATATGTAAACATTGAATGACGTTCAATAAACGTCATTTTATTTTGTTATATCTTTTTTTTATAACAGCTCCAGAATGACCAGTGGCGTGCTGGCCATATAAATGAATCGGTGCAATCACCGAGAGGCCGCGGCCTCTTGAGGCCGGTCAGATAGGTTTTTTTCACAAAAATTTTTAGAAAAAAATATTTTTTAATTTTGCTAATATTATTAATAAAACATTTAAAAAAAATTAATTTTTTTTAATGGTAAAATATAGTTAAATAAATTCAGCAAGTAAATCTATATACATAAACAGATTGCTACAGATAATATTTATTTTCATACATACAAGTATATTTATGGTTTTCCAATTTCCTTAAAACATGTATGTACTCTGCAGAATAAAAAATATCTTGCACATTTTTTCCAAATTATTGGAAGTATTGAAAAACAATTTGATCAAGACAAATCGTTTTATGATGTCATAAGCACTCTACATCCTAGAAATTTTGACACAATAAAAAATGGTATACTTTAACGGCATTTAAATCATTTACTGAAAAATTAAGAAATTTTTATCCTACCATATCTACGACTGCAATTAGAGAAGAACTTGTGGATTGTGCTGATAAATGGATTGAATTAAAAAATAGGATTTTGCAAAATACTACAATTATAGAAGATCGAGTTAATGATGAATATGTTCAGTCTACAGAAATTATGAAGGATGATATTATTAATCTAAGTGATAATGAACATGAACCATGAAGTAACAAGTGACAATGTTGTTGATATCGTGAAAACTTCACCTCAGTATGGTACTAAAAAGTATAAAGATTGTATAGCTTGCTATTACGCTGTTTTGCATAAGTACAACGTATATCAGTGTACTTATCCAAATTTAAATAGTATATAAGCATTTATTAACTCTTTCAGTGGCACATAAATCTTGCGAAAGAAGCTTTTCAACGTTGAAATACATAAAAAATCAGTTAAGAAGTACTTTAACACAAGATCACTTGGAAACATTTATGCTAATGGCTATAGAAAAAGAAGCTCTGTATGAGCTTAAAAATGATGAGATAATCGACGAATTTGCTCAAAAATCTACTTTAATGCGGAAATTATTGGTCGAGAGTTAAGTTATTATTTTATAAAATAATTGCAAAAGAATGTTTAGATTATTGCGTTTTATTAACATTTTAAATATTGTCAAATTACTAAAATTTACTAAAATTCAACTTAATACATGATTGAAGAATTCTCAAAATTTTATTTTACTTTCATCTTAATTACTACATCATGCAAATTCATATTAGGTATATGTATTCAGGAAATCATGGTTTCTGCCTTACTGTATACAATATTGGCAATCATGTCATTTATTATTTGTAAAATTATTGCTTATTATTAAATAAAAAAATATATCAAATTAAAAAAAATCATTGAGTTTAAAGTTGTATGTTTGATTTAAAAATAATTTATATTTTTGTTTTTTTTTTGATTTTATAAATAACAATAAAACATCCTGATAATAGAAGGTAAAATGATGGGAGCCCGCTTTTTTATAAAATCACCGGGCCGCTTGAAAAGTTCCAGCACGCCACTGAGAATGACTGAACCGAATTAGCTAATTTCGATTTTAAACCATTTTTAGAAGTCCAAGGAAGGTTTAAAAGGTGAGAAAATGTGATGGAATTATAAAGAAAATACTAAAAACAACAATGTTATTGTCTTATACACACAGCAATATTGGGCACGCGAGCTTTCCCCAACACGACTCTACCTTATCGGCATAGTCTACGAGAAGTGTACGGTAAATTAAAGCTGTGATTACAAAAAAATAAATATGTATGTCTTTGTACCAGTGTTGCCAATCGGCGGATAATTATCCGATTTGCGTACCTTTTTGAGAGTTGTCGTATCTTCTTCGTATCTTTAAATAAATCGGATATTTGCGGATATTTTTCAGTGTATCTACCATCGACTAAAACTTTCTCATCCATATATTCCCAACACCAACCACACATTAATTTTGTTTGGTTCCGCCCAAATTTTTATAAATAGTATATACTGGATGAATGTTAGTGACATCCGATACTTTTCATCTTTTGACAAAAGGGACATGTGCCGATTCTTTTGTTTAGAATTTAAATGCACAAGTGCATCCACTTAAGGCATACTAATACAATTCAAATTTCAAAAACCGTCTGCCGTCCGATGTTATTGTTTTTATGAGTATTAGTTCGATGAGTATGAGTTTATTGCCGTCCGATGAGTTTTTAGTCTTTAAACTTATCAAAGCTAATTCACGCTACACGATTTAGTTTTATTTTCATTTTATGTAGTGCAGTGCTTAAGTAACTCAGGACTCGATAAAAATAATGCATTTTAAAAGCATTGACCAGAAATTTTGCGCCTATGCTATTAATGTAGCTGTAGTTTATTTTGTATTGATTTATTTATTATTTATTTTTTCAGTACCTAGTTTTACGTAGTTATTACGTTTTAATAAAATAATATTTAAAAGTGTTTTTTTTTACTTAAATAATTATAATAAATTAATATAACGATCCAAATAATGAAATATTTAAATTTATTTATTTATTTATTAAGAATTTAACACTTACGATAATACAAAATACGAATAATATAATAATAGTAAGTAAATAGTATTTACACACATGAATTAGGTAATAATCAGCTACATAGGACACGAGATTTTCATCTATAAACGAAAATTTTTAAACCGTGAAATAGAGAATCCAGTAGATTAAAGGGCCGGTTGTTCGAACTCTAATCAGAAATGGAATCAATTGATCATTATCAAATATTTAATTACTGTCAATGTCAACTTTGATTGGGTTGCTGAAAACATAATTGATTACAATTATGAGATTAATTGATTAATTAATCAATTATGTTAATAACGGAGCGTTCAAGTATTACGTAACGCAGGTTGGGGGGGTCAAAAATCTTCAAAAATCGCGTTACGTAATACTTGCACGCTCCCGAATTGTTACGTTAATTTATAATTAATTAATCAATCAGTTATGTTAATTATCATAATGATAATTGATTACAATCAACTGATTGGCGTACGAACAACGGATTTTGTTATTTGATGGTTGTTAACGGGACTAAAAGAATAACATTGGCAACATTGATTTTAATAACAGAATAATTTTTGACCTAGCGTACCTTTTCGTGACAAATCGGATATTTTTCGAGCGATCATCGGATAATCTAGAGAAATGCGATTGGCAACACTGCTTTGTACTCACTTTATAACGCTCAAAAAATTACGGGATCTGGATTTCAATGCATTTTTTTTATAATTCTCGTATCAAAGTTACGCGTGAAGTTAGTCATATTGATGACAGTTGGGGAAACGTCCGCGACCCAGCAATATTATACTCCTTTATATTTATGTCACTAAACTGCGGCTAACTTCGCGTCTATTTACTTTTTTACGTTCCCCGTGAAATCCATGCTTTTGGCACTTTGTTGATCTAAATATGGTACTTATTTAGAATTGTTTCATTAAATTATAATTATTAAAATGTTTCATTAATGCACAAACTTGAATGTTCAACTTTATCGCTGAGAAAATGTTGAAAAATAGTTTTTATTATTATAAGTAAACAATGTTTTAAAATGATTTAATTATAAACATATTTTCTGTATATTAATTTTCGACATTGTCAAAAATAGAAATATTCTTGAGCAACTAGCACATTTTTTACAAACTTCCTATACAAAAGCGCTCAAAATTTCAAAGTTGAACGATAACTCTAGGAAAACAACTCATTTTGTCATTTGACCTCGCAGTTCTAAAACGTTTAATTAAAATCATTTACACGAGTGTTTTGCCAAAGTAACCACTAAGTTTTGCCACTAAGACATCTTATAGGTTAAGGACGACTCAAAATTATGTTTTATCTGTATGCATTCATTAAAATTTGATGCTAACTACAGATTTGCTGTTACCTTTTATTCATAAAAAAAATCTGGCCCCCCGATAATCACACAGCGTTTTAAAAATTATTAATCTATCTTAAAATTTCTAATTTTGTTTTTAATTTAGTTAATAGGTACAGTTGTGGCATGCCCTTGTTGAAATGAAAGTTAGTCCGGCTATTATACATATTATCAAATCATTGTACAGCGATAATGTGGGATATGTCAAGATTGGCACACAACTATCTGAAGGAATAAAAATAGAAAAAGGACTGAAGCAAGGGTGTAGCTTATCACCGTTGCTATTTAACATATACTTGGAAGTCGCTTTAAAAGAATGGAAAAGAAGTTGTGGACTAATGGGAATCATGATCAGAGATGACTGCCTGTTTAACATCCACTTTGCTGACGATCAAGCAGTACTGGCACAAGATTCGTATGACATGGAATTCATGTTAACCCGCCTGTATTCAACCTACAAAAAATGGGGATTAAATATAAATATAGAAAAAACAGAATATCTAGTCGTGAATTCTGACGCCCACTTTGAAATCCTAATTACAGAGAACACATCAATTAAACAGGTTGAAGAATTCAAATATCTGGGAGCTGTAATAAACAGAGAAGGCCTAGGCAACAAAGAAATTCAAAGGCGAGTTGAACAAAGTAGGAAGGTAGTAGGTTGCTTGAATTCCGTGTGGTGGGATAAAAATATATCCAGAACTACAAAATTAAGAATAGGGAAGACATTTGTGGAATCGGTACTCATGTATGGAAGCGAAGTCTGGACATTAACAGCAGAGTCCAGAAGAAGGATCAATGCTGTGGAAATGGACTACATACGTAGAAGCGCTGGAATCTCCCGATTGGACAGAATACGTAACGAAGAAATAAGAAGAAGGATGCAGGCACACGATACAGCGGTAGACAGGCTCGAGAGAAGAAGCCTAAAATGGTTCGGTCACTTACTTAGAATGGACGACCAACGATGGCCAAAGAAACTCCTGAAATGGAAACCCCCAGGTAGGAAGAAAAGGGGAAGACCAAGACTATCCTGGAATGACACGATAAGGAAGGCCATGGAACACCGAGATTTGGAAGAGGAAGATGCCCAGGATAGAAATAGATGGCGGTTAGGTGTGGGGATGCGGCGTCAGCCGATATGACACCCCGGATATATATATAATAGGTACAGTACAATTTATTTTACACTAACAGATGACAATTTTTAATTAAATAAAAACTGCAAATTAAGTAGGTGAATTTATCTTATAATAATTGTGTTTTGGAAATTATGAGGAGGTCGGAATATTTTGCATAAGAATGTACATTCTATGTACAGAATATAATATACTACATTTTATTTAATTTTGCTGTCGCTTAAACATTTAAAAATACTACGTTTAATACAAACGTTAAATTAACAAAATGTGTGATTTGCCATTAGTTAGTTTACGTCATTACGTAGAGTATAATAGGAATGAATACTGAGGAACACTGCAATAGTTTTTTTAAGTCGAAATCATTGTGAATTACAACGTAAACTGACCGCAAATATGTACACAAATTAATGACAAAGTCAATGTTTTCCTTGAGTTGATGCTTTTCAAATTCGCCACCAGACGTCGCCCACTTTGCCGTTCCTCGCCAATTGGAAAGATATTCTTCCTTAGACTTACAAATATTTCATAATCAAAAGTAGCCAAATCAATAAATAGTTAAATACAATACAGTTATACAATAAAAAAATATATAAAAAATAAGAGTCAGAAAAAAATGGAGGGTATCTGATAAAATTGGAGGGTGCCAGAAAAAATCGAGGGAAGTAGAAAAAAATGAAGAATGTCAGAAAAAATTGGAAGCACAGTTTTATATAGTGAACATCTTAAATACACTTAATTGATCAAAAGATTAAATTACTTAGTCCAAGGGGAATCTGTCAAAAGTCAGACCATAGTGGACATTTTCCATAGGAGTAATTTGAGTATTGCCAAAAGTACCGTCCATGTTGCTCTTACGAAGTATCGCCAGACTGGAGAATATACTAGAAGACCAGGATCAGGCAGAAAAATGTGCAGAGATCAGATTGATAACGTTTTTACGGAACCGCTCTTTAACGTCAAATGTTCTCGCTAGTCGTTTGTTAGATGCTCGAGGAACTCATATTTCTGCATGACGTGTAAGAAGCCTCATAATCCTCAAAAAACTCATAAGCCTCAGTAATAATATTCTTCCTAAACTCGTAAGAGTGGAGCATATAGCTTCAGTGAAAACGCGCCATCGGGTTCTATTTTGCGCTAGGACCTTCACCTCATTCCAAGACTTTCCTTGGCTTCTTATCTCGTCCATGATGGATCTTCTCCAAGTTTGCCACTCTAGGGCAGTTTTTGCAAAACTGGAACTATCTTTTCGGAGTGTGTGACCTATCCACCCCCACTTTCTGTATTTTATTTCATTTTCTACCCTCTTTTGTTGGGTCAGATGTAGCAGATCTTCGTTTCTGATGGTATTTGGCCAGACAATACGGACAATTCTTCGTAGACATTTGTTTTGTGAGACTTATGTAGACATAAGCCTCAGTAGCGTGCCCTAAATTAACGGCAGCTCATTGAGCTAATAGAATGAGATTTATGAATGATCACAGAGACTGGATTGTTTAGCAATTACGTCTTTGTTTTCTGACGAGTCTCGTTTTTACTTACCATCTCAAGACGGACGCGAGCGTGAATGGAATGGTGGGTGGAGACCCGGAGAATGATCTGCACCTTCCTCTATGCTGTATTTCACCCAGAACGCCGTTTGGTGGCGGAGGTGTTATGGTATGGGCGGAATAAAACTAGAACGAACTGGATTTAACATGTAAACCGAATGGGACCAGATAGATTAGCGAACAACTGTAAAAACAACAAGCTGTATAGCAGAAGACCCGTTGGAAGGCCGCCGAAAAGGTGGAAAGACAATGTACAGTCAACAACAACTGAAACAGAATAAGAGGCAGACAAACAGGAGTAATCCCAGTCGCACGAAGAAGAAGAGTATGTAGTTTATTTCTTTGAAACTGTTCTGTTACTAAAGTCAATTCAGTCAATGTTATAAAGTAAAACAATTACTATTTGTTTCATTACACATAACTTACGTAGGTATGGTTCTCTAAATACACAGTCCTATTCTTAATCACTTGAGTAATTAACAATTAACCTTGAAAACGATATTAACCTGCATATTTCTGTCAACGGCGAAAAAAAAATGCCGTTTCCGATTTAGCGCTGCAAAAATTCAAGAATGAGTGATACTTTTCATTCACGGTTTAACTTAAACGTTTTGTTTACCAATTAAGCCCTAACATCCATGGGGAATGTTTACAGAGGAATGTGTTCTGTAGAAAACAGATGATGTCACTTTTCAACGCGGCTTTATAATTAGTATTAAATTAATGGGAATGTTGTGGTACTGAACTTCGGAAGGTTAGTATTATTATGTACTTAAAAACTACATATTTTTCTTATAATTATGTCTAATAGTTCAGTCGTCAGAGATTTGATCTCTAAAAACAAGGCGATAAAGGAAATGTTTCCCTTGCGGAAAACATCGATTTACCAAGAATCTGTACGCCGTAAAAGAAAATGTTTCAAAGAAGAAATGTAGCTGAGATGATTTTGAAGAAAAATGTTTATTAGCACTTTTTGTGTAGAATTGACCGTACTCTCAAAAACAATGCTTGAAGCGACCGGTGATTTTTTTATGATTTTCATGAGCGGTCTCATTAACCGCATCTTCCATTGACCGGTCCCTATGGAATTTGCATTGTTGGAGCCTGATCTTCAAAATCTATAACATGAAATTACGCTGAGTTTAAACTTTCACATTACAATCGATCTCACGAGACGTGAAATGATTCCACGAAGATTACACATGGTTACAAACATTGGTTAGATACGAAGTATACATTACATACATTTTACAGCGTTACATTTTTTTACCGTACAGGTCCAAAACTTTTTACCACTTTTTTTTCACGATACTTATAATCATCCAACACAAGTAACGAGTTTCCCTTTTCACTTAAGATCATTTTAATTTCACTCATTTTGACTACCTTCCAAGACAGCTCAGAATAAACTAAATCTAAAATAATATTTTATTATTAAATATTTTCTTACTCATTAAAATCTCGTTAAAGGGTCGTTTAAACACAGCGATAAATCAAACAACTTATCAAGGTCAATCGAGTTGTTGCAACTTATCACTGTGTGTAAACGGTGCATCGCACAACTTATCAAAGTTGGAGTTGGGTTGAAGGTGGTATCGCATTGAATCGCAGCGTCTAAACAGCGTTTCAACTTGTCATCACAACTAGTTGCTGTGACTTATCGTTGTGTTTAAACGACGCTTAAAGAATCGGACCCTCATTAACCCTAATTACCTACCTTAATTCTCTAATCTCTCGTACGGTCCGTAATTCGGTGCACTTATTTTGGTTGTTCAGGTAGCGGTCCTCAATTCGAAAACACCGGAATATGTAGCTGACGTTGTGTAGTTTCGAAAAACGTACTTGTACAATCAAAAAGAAGCAGTTTTGAACGTTCTAGATAGTTATATTTAACTATTGGTTTACAACGTTCTCCGTCTTCCGATACCCATTCGCCATTACTCTCTGTCCGCACATTGATCTACTTGCAGACCTCTTTGATCCATGGCTTTGTTTATTCCTGACTGCCAACTTTTCCTCGGTCTACCTCTTCTTCTTCTACCTTGCGGTTTCCAGTTTTGTACTTGTTTTGGGATTCTGTCCTCATGCATTCTTTGTACGTGAGCAAACCATCTTAGTTGTATTTCGTTGATTTCGTCATTTATTGTATGCGTTACCTTCATTATTTCTCGTATTCGTTCATTGGTGACATGTTCTCTTCTTGATCTTCCTGCAGCCCTTCTCCAAAAATCTATTTCAACATTTGTTTAGATTTTTATTTCATAGGCTATACTTCGCAGTTGTATGTTATAATGCCTTTCACTACGGCGTTATAGATCTTTTTCTTGTTTTGGTTGTTTATCTGCTTGTCCCAGAGTACTGAGTTTAGAAGCGTAATTGCTTTCCTGCCCTGAATATTTCGTTCTTTAATGGCTCTGTCCAGTGATCCGTCATTCGTGATTTCTGAATGATGAGATCGTTTTAATGTAAAGTTTAAATTTAGCGTTTTTTAGCATATTTCAAATTCCATTGCAGTCCTTATCACATAATCATATATGATAGTCCTTCATTATTATTATCGCATTTTTTTATTAGTAGTCAATCAATTCTAAAACTAAACTATAAAAAATTATATCAGTTTTTATTGTCCTATTTTATCTAGATTTAAAATCGGTATATTAATGGTCGGTACCAATTATCAAACCTTCACACTCACATCAGTACTGTTTATCGCCATACTGAATCAGTATTGACGCAAAAATACTCTTTTTTTGCTACTAACCGTTGCGTTGGTGAAACGAATAGGATGTTTAAAGTGGGTCTATTGAATCCTGAAAGTGATACGATTCTTCAAAAACACGTCGTATCAGACCAGCTTCTACTTTTTCCATGGCCTTAATTTTTTATTTGTTTATGTGATTGATTTCTCTGAGTTGGGCGCCATACAATCCAAATACTTTCTATTATTGTATAAATTCTTCTTTTATTTTGTTTTGTTATTTTATTATTCCTCAATAGATCGTGTAACTGTCTAGTGACTGATCTTGCTTGGCTAATCCTGTAATGTATTTCTTCGCTACTCCCTGCTTTTGATTTTACTTGGACTCCCAAGTATTTGAAGGTTTCAGTTGATTTTATAGTTCCTGTTTCAATTTGAGCCTTTCTGGTTTTTCTCCTGCAACTAAGGACTCGGTTTTTTGTATATCAATTTTGTAAGGCCCACTTCCTGTACTCCGCTTCCAGTTTTCTAAGCATATAGTATATATCGCTCTCGACTCCAGTTAGTATGGCTAGGTCGACAGCGAAGTGTGTTGTATACAATCTCTCATCTTAGATTTTGATGCCCATATCGCAGCACTTTCTTCTCCACACTGAGAGCGCCTTATTTACATGTATTTTGAAGAATATAGGTGCTATGCAGCAGCCTTGCTTTAGACCCTTACTAATAGGAATTTCTCTAGTTAATTTTTTCGTTTTTTTGTTTACCATCATATTTTTGTAAAACTGTTGTACTGCTTTTATATTTTATTCTTTGTTTCTCCATTTCTACCGTCTTCTTTTTTTTTGTATAGTCTGTCTTATTACTCTGTCTGTTTTTTTCAATGTGCCTCCAGTAAGTTGTTCCATCGTTTTCGTGGTCTTCCCACTGATCGTCTTCCTATTGGGGAACCGTCTCTCGCCGTCCTTACTACTCTATTTGTTGTCATTCGGCTTATGTGGTCATTCCATTCTACTCTTCTGTTTCTTACACAGTTATTAATGCTGTTCACCTTGCATCTTCGTGGTATATCTGTACTTCTAGCTCTGTCCCATAGTGTCTTACCATCGATTTTTCGAAGGGTTTCATCTCAGCTGGTTTGAGCAATCTTTTTGATCTGTCTGTGTCAGGTCGTGTTTCTGCCGCGTATGTCATTGTACCATAAAGGTTGTACATATTATGTGAAATTATAAATATAATCTCGAGGGGTTGGTATATGGACTGTATGAGGTTTGCTAGTTTTAGAAGGAAATTTATAAGGGTTTAGCAACAGACAATATTAATATGTATATAAAAAGACCAAATTTCTATGAAGCCTTTTCGTGCTTTGTGTCTCGAACACTAATGCCGGTCACACACGAATCGACTGTTCCACGTTCCACGTGTCTCGTTTTGACTACCGCGAACTCATTGTTGTAATTACAGATTTAATACAGTAAAAAATATAATAATATTTTTACATGTGAAAATTGAACAGTCAATATTGGTCTGATGACTGTTTTGTAAATTCTGCCTTTCATTTCTTTTCCGATATTTCTATTTCTCCATATTGTGTCATTCGGGCAACCTGCCGCTCTGTTTGCTCTATTTACTTGATCTTCCACTTCTGTTTCGAGCTTTCCGTACATTGCGCTTATGGAGATCAGTGTTGCCAAACCTCTTGGGCACGGGTCGCTACTCGACTGCCGATATACGATTCATTCTAATCAGTACGGCGTGGCATCGGCGCGCTTCTATCGTTCATAAGAAATACATTGGCCTATTTAGGCAATGGTCCGTTCTTAACGTGAAACGCTGTATAGTTAAAAATAAACAGAAACTATAAAAAAAAGTCACAAGAAAGCAAGATAGGCCTATTATCCGGTAGTACTAAGCGCACATTGCATATTCTTTGTATAATGAATACATTCCCGACATTGTTAGAGTACTCCAAATGCATTTGTCGGCTAATGACATAAAAATACCGTAACTGAATTGATACGTACGACCATCTAATGAGAAACTAACCTTTTTGTTGTGTTCGCATTCAATAACATGAGATTCCTTTCACTGAATTAATTAACAAAAAGAAAAAGTCTATGTACCATTTGTAGATATATTTTTATCTATTTGAAAAGAAAACAAGGAATGCGTTTCTTAGAATAGTATGGTTAATTTCAAAATGTACCAGGGAAATGAGAACTTACTTTACTAACTAATTATTTTTTTTATTATTAAAATATTCCATTTAATATACAATATGTAAATTTTACAATCATCATCATTATCATTCAAGCTTCGCTTGTCCATTGTTGGACATATATCTCCATCATCATTTTCCATCTGTTTCAATATTGTGCCTCTTATAGAATAGAAATATACTTTAATGTCATGAAAAATTTAACAATTTTATAGACAAAGCTTACAAGAATCATAAATAAGAACAATAACAAATACAATTTACTAATAGTTATTTATGATATAAGTGTTAAAAGTACACGTTTAAGGCACGCATGTGAAAGTTTGCAGAATTAGCGATAGCGAGTTCTGCAATTCACATGAGTGCCTTAAAAATGTACATTTTAACACGCATATCATATAATATTTTTTCTACAAACGTAATTACAGGACAATATCTACAAAAACTTTTACTTGAACTTGACTGACATTCCATTTTTATATTTTTTTGTTATATTATATCAAAATTTCCTATACGATCAATACAAATTGCAGTGCCATAAAATTTTTTAAAGCACTAGTGCCTTAAAATAGCATTTTTAACGCTCGTATGGAGTGCTAAAAATTGCATTTTTAACACGGTTGTAGAAAAAATTATATAAATCGTCAATATAAATAAAATATAATGAAGTGAAACAAAACACAGTAACAATCTATATCAAAATTTAAAAAAAATTGTAAATTGCATAATCTACCTTAAGAAATTTAGTAAGTTACGTTAAGCTGCTGCATATGACACTCAAATATAGATTAAGATTCTACTTATAAATAAGAATACTGTATTTTATTAGTTATTGGTTAAGAAACTCTGCTATTGAATAATATGGTCTTTCAGATAAATAGGCTTTAGTCATTTTACGGAACTTGGGGAAAGATGTTGCAGATTTAAGTTGTAGAGGGAGATGGTTGTAAAGTTTTTTTGCAGAACATAATATATATTTCTTTACTAACTCACTGGACGGGATCGGTAAATAGATGTCAAAGGTAGAATTTCTGGTGGAATAGTCATGTCTAGGTCTTGCTTGAAAGACATGTAGATGTTTACGAATTAAGCAAACAGTTTCTAAAATATATAAAGAAGGTAGTGTTAGAATCCTGTGGTCTTTGAAGTAGCTTCTGCAATGTGTTGTTCTTCTGAGGCCAAACAGATATCTTATTGCTCTTTGTTGTAATTTAAGAATAACATCGGATTGGGCAGCCGTACCAGAACCCCAAAAAGGGAGACCATATCGAAGATGGGTCTTGCATCAAATTCCTATGACAAGGTTTTAGATCATCAGTCCAACGTGTTGGTGAACGACCTCTACTTCGGTAGGCATCATCGCTTGGTCTCCATTCCAGTATCCGCTTTATCCATTTGTTATCTGTCATTCGATCCACGTGACCTGCCCAATTCCATTTCAATATTGCTATTATCTCTATCTGCATCAGCCACTCCTGATCTTCGTCGATTGTGATCTCGTCCCGTAGTGAAACG
Organism: Diabrotica virgifera virgifera; assembly: GCF_917563875.1. NCBI lineage: Eukaryota > Metazoa > Arthropoda > Insecta > Coleoptera > Chrysomelidae > Diabrotica > Diabrotica virgifera. Next base: position 217,674,788 of record NC_065448.1, on the reverse strand, counting down.
ACCAACATAGCAAGCTCTATCGTTCTTTGAGGCAAAGGGATCTTTTGCACTGTTCTTGACATGGTCAGCATTTCCGCTCCGTAAGTCAATACTGTTCATATGGTTTACTGTTCATGCCATATGAACAGGCAGGTTTTAGAAAAGGCTATTCAACTTCCGATCACCTGTTAACCACAAAAATATTAATAGAAAAATGTAACGAATACAAGTTTCCAGTTTTTATAGCATTTGTAGACTACGAAAAAGATTTCGACACTATAGAACACACGGCCGTAATATACGCAATGCAAAATTGTAGAATAGACAGCAGATATATTAACTTAATAAAAGAAACTATGAACCAAGCTACAACTACATACTGCCTAAATGAAAATGAATACACGAAACAGGGGAGTTAAAAAGGGAGACACTCTATCACCCAAACTGTTCACCTTAGTTTTGGAGGACGTGTTTAAAAATCTAACTTGGAAATATAAGACAATAAACATCAATGGCCGCTACCTCAGTAATCTACGATTTGCGGATGACATAATCCTGATAGCTTTTGACCTACAAGAACTGCAAACCATGCTTTCAGAACTACACACAGAATCTTCTAAAATAGGACTGAAAATGAATTTAAACAAAACAAAAGTCATGCACTCTGAAGAAACCGTGACAATAATAAACGACATAGTCCGTTCTTTAACGGTAAAATATTGCAAAACCTCTAAATTTTAAAGAACCGCTTGGATTGACATGAAATTTGGCATACACATAGCTAACAAGTCAAAGAAAAAAAGTGATATTGTACCGATATGTGCTTTTGCCCTGGGGGTGCTTTTCACCCCCTTTTGGGGGTGAAAAAATATTCGTCCAAAGAAAGTCAGCAAATGGATAAACTGGCTAATTTTAAGTAACTTTTGTTTTATAGAGTTTTTTCACTAAGTCAATACTTTTCGAGTTATTTGGCAGTGAATATGTTCATTTTTTCAACAAAATAACCACGCTTTTAGACGGTTTTTCGCAAATAACTCAAATAGTAAGAATTTGGTCGAAAAAAACATTCTTAGCAAAAATATAGTCTGTAAAAAATTTAAAAAAATGGTGTACATATCACGTCTACACCTAGTAGAAGCAGAGTTATAGCTAATGAAAAATAGGTTCATATTCGTCAAATTCCAAATGGAATACTTTAACCTAAAATAACCAAAAATGAAGCACATTTCGGGGAAAACTCATTGCAACTTATTTAAAGTATTTAAAAAAAACTTCATTTTTGTTTTATAAAAAAAATTTCTAGCATCAAAATTAAACAAGTTACGCTCAAAATAAAGTTAGTCCCTTTTGGTTTTGGTAAAAAGATCGAGAAAATCACCCCCTAATTAGTATCTTAAGTGAACTTAATCGTTACGACTTCACACGTTTCTTGACTCGTGTATATATTGTTTATATTATGATCTGTAAGTTTCATCGGTTCAAAGTCCTTATTATTGAAAGGGCTGTAGTTAAAAGGGGTTGAACGAGTCACTGATCACGAATGTATGTAAATTTAGAAACACCAAATCTTAATCAATTTTTGTCTAACATAAAAACAAAAAAATACATGATATTCAGAAAAGCAAATCTGACTTTTTTTGTTTTTCGAGATTTTTGGTATCTCTAACAATTTTTAAGTTATTTTGAAAAAAACATATTTTTCAAAATTTAAATTTTTAATAATTTTACTTTGAAACCAATTTTTTTCAAAAATAAGCACTTTGAATCGATGAAACTTACAGATCATATAAACACAACATAAGTAAAATAATTTGTGGAGCGGTAACGATTAATTTCGTTTAAGTTGCTAATTAGGGGGTGGTCTTCCCGATTTTTTTTGCAAAAACAAAAGGGACCAACTTTATTTTGAGCGTAACTTGCTTAAATTTAATGCTAGAAACTTTTTGTAAAAACAAAAATAATGCTTTTTTTAAACACTTTAAAAAATTTATAATGGGTTTTCCCCAAAAAGTGCTTAATTTTTTGGATATTTCACGTCGAAATATTCTATTTGAAATTTGGTGAATATGAATCTATGTTTCATTGGCTATAACTCTGGTTCTACGAGGTCCAGAGACCTAATGCGTACACCATTTTTTTTTACTTTTTTATCGGGTATATTTTTACTAAGAACGTTTTTTTCGACAAAATACTTACTTTTTGAGTTATTTGCAAAAAACCGTCTAAAAATGTGGTTATTTTGTTGAAAAATGAACATATTCACTCGCAAATAACTCGAAAAGTGTTGACTTTGCGAAAAAGCTGTATAGAACAAAAGTTACTTAAAATTAGTCAGTTTACCCACTTCCGGACTTATTTTGGATATATATTTTTTCACTCCCAAGAGGGGGTGAAAGTCACCCCCAGGGCAAAAGCACACATCGGCACAATATCACTTTTTTTCTTTGACATGTAAGCTATACGTATGCCAAATTTCATGTCAATCCAAGCGGTTCTTTAAAATTTAGAGCAAAAACCGTGAAAGAATGGACTAACAAAGTTATAGAAAAAGTTGAAGGATATATTATGTTACCGGCCAAACCCGATTTCAGGACAAAGTAGTTTGGCCTAGGCCAAACTAGTTTGTCCTAGGCCAAACTAGTTTATCCTGATATAAAGACGCACATTTCGCCAAAATAGTTTATCATAGGGCCTAGGGCCTAGGCCAAACTAGTTTTTCCTGAAGTGTATGTTTTTATATCAGGATAAACTAGTTTAGCCTAGTCTAAACCAATTTAATCTAGTTAAAAGTTATTGATTACAGACAGGTTGCTGATTTAAACGTAAGTTTAGAAGACACTAGTTTTGGCCTAGGCCAAACTAGATTGTCCTGAAATCGTGTTTGGCCGGTAACATATATACTTAGGACAAAAAAATTATACTAAATAAATAGGGAAATTCAAACGGAAGAAATAAAAAGAAGAAGAAAGTTAGCATGGGCAGCATTCGGCAAACTGAACTATATACTCAGAAATCAGCAAATTCAACTACATCTTAGATCTAAAGTTTTTGATGCATGCATTATTCCGATATTAACATATGGGGCAGAAACATGGACAATCACAAAAAAGAATATGAACATACTCAGAGTCACTCAACACGGGATGGAAAGAGCAATGCTTGGCATATCACTTAAGGACAGGAAAACAAACACATGGATAAGACAGAAAACCAAAGTCACCGATGAGGTACAAAAATCATCAAAATTGAAATGGGAATACGCTGGACATGTAACTAGGAGGGATCTAAACAAATGGCACAGAACAATTCTAACGTGGAGACCACACCAACACAAAAGACCCAGAGACAGACCTCCTATGAGATGGACAGATGATCTGAAACGAACTGCCGGGAAAAATTGGCTACAAGTAGCGTATAACAAAAACCAATGGAAAGGAAGACTTGAAGAGGCTTATGTTCAGATGTGGACGTGAATGGCTAGACGAAGAAGAAGTCGATACTGGCAAAACACACTTATTAAAAGGTTTTTCTTTTTTGAAAATATGGTTCAGCTTGCCGAAGGCTACCCAAGTCAGTCTTATACGACGGAGAAGCACAACGGTTTGGTTATCTTTTCCTACGCGAATCTCATGATCTAGGTATTTATAAGCCGTTACCTGGTCTATGGATATTGTTAATACGCATATCCTTTCGCTGACTATAATATTTGTCATCATGATACAATGAGGACGAAGATATGGTCAACAGCGTGACCAAGTCTCGCCCGTTCTGCGCAGTGACGTCAGTGGAGAGTGGCGTTCTTAAAACTGCTTTAATTTCGTCAGTTTAAATGTTTTTATTATTTTTTTTTTACGATGAATGTGATATTAAACGCCGGATTAAGTATTTTTTGGGGCCGGGAACTAAATAGCAAGGGAGCCCATCGTTCATTCAGAACTGGTGATATTAAATCAAGGCTTTGGTATTTAAAACTAATTAATGTAAAAGTCTGCTGAGATTATTAAAAACTTCTTTTATTAGCGGATACAGCATGATTTTATTTCGATTATAATACAAATAAATAAAAGTAGTTTTATGTATCATGTACATTATTTACATTTTATTGACATTTAGAATTAGAAATTAAACATTGTAATATTTTTAAATGGTACCTACATACGTTATTAAAATAAGTCCATACAATTCACAAAAATATGAGGGGTAAAAACACTGATTATAATGATACATATAATCAGCCTATGTAACAAAAACCTTGTCACATATGTAACAACATTTTTTTTAAGTCTTTGCAATAATTATATGGTCACTTGTTATAATAATATATGTTTGCTTGCTTCAAAACAAATGAGGTATTTAGTACTTTTGGCTGTTTTTTAAATGCAAAATTATTAATTGGAAAAATTTAATTTTCAAGAATATTTAAGCGAAGAAAACAAATGGGTCAAAAATCAAAACTCGCCGTTGAATATAAACTGCATCTGCATAAATCTATGATACAACTAATTTGGACCTATGGTGTTCTCTGGGGTTGTTCAAAGCCATCAAATATCAAGATAAAATAAAGGGTCCAGTCAAAAATATTGAGAATGATATATTCAACGCGCCCTGGTATGTAAGCAATAATACCCTACACAAGGATTTAGCTACACCTTTGGTAGAGGAAGAAATTCAAAGAATCACAAAGAACTACTTTGATGGACTGAGAAGTCATCCAAATGATGAAGAAAGACTACTAAATGCTCCTCCCGGATTGCAACTGACCAACAGACCTAATCAATTAAATTTATGATCTAATGTATTTGGGCCCACCCCGAACGGCGATTTTTAGAAGACACTCCCATTAAGTTCATATTGCAAATCCCTCGTGAAACTATCTGCAGTAAAATGTTTTGTACAAATCCTTCCATTTTTAGGAAGAAACTGATCCTTTCGTTTACATGCATCTACCCAAGTTTTTGCCATCTTTGGATCGTTTGGAAACCGAAAAAACATAATGTTTTTGTGAACCATTTTACTTTGGTTGTCACTATTGCATAGAGCTATTGAACACCTCATCTTTAAATAACGAAAAGAGTATCTTTCGCTTACAAAAATTCAATGGTAAACCTACACTTCACTAATAAATACTAGTTCGATAATCGAAAGTTTTAAAAACACACAATTACACTATTTAAACCTCTTAAAAAACAAGAAAACATTCAAAATAAAAGCAAATGACACCTTCTTACGGCAATAAGCGTGCTAAATTAAAGCCAGATTATGTTTTCACTCTCCACTTACGTCACAACGTCACACCATATAAACACGCCCACTTCACCGTCATGCGCATGATTATATCTTCTGTATTCTTTGTATCATGATTTGTCATCATCTCGGTTTTAGATATACATATTTATTTTCAACCCATCATAATAATGTAAATCTTTCTTAATTGTACAACATTAAAGAGTTTTTACCCACAAAATTTTGGTGGCACAGCATGTTAAAAACCAATTAGCACTGATGATGATCTTTTCAGATCGAAAACGTTTTGTGGTTGTGATGTAGCCCTTTAAGAGACTTTTAATAAATATATACCTTTTATAAAGGATTTTGCTAAAAATTTTTGTGATTAATGGTATACAGCCAGATACAGAAAATTATTTTCCATGTGGATTTTGATCTCTGTATATTGCAATATGCATATATCTAGACAAAACCAGTATTTCTAATCAGATTTTGTGGAGTACTTATTATAATATAGCACGTAAACGCACATGCAAATCATTCTATTACCCTTTTGATTTTGATGAAGGGTTTTGCAGGGACGTCTTGTTATCTAATCGGAAACAGTATGGTCTATTTATTCAATCAAACAATTCACAGCTGCATTGCAATGAACGGATACACAATTGATTTAACTGAATAATTTGTTTGGAACTTTCCCTACAGCGGACGCTAGCTTGTCGATGCAGGTTCTGTATATACAGAAACGAACAAACATATACAAGGTAGTTCAAAAAAAAGGTAACACCGTCTCTATCATTTTCGAATTTCTCGTTCAATTAGCCACATAAAATCTATCTTACCTTTTTCTCATACGACGTGCCGTTTTCATGCAAAAAATAAAACATCTTAACCCTTACAAAGTATTCGAAATAATTTTTTACAGGGTGTTTCAAAAAAAGGTAACACCGTCTCTAGGATAGGTAAAAAACTGAAAAATAATTGAGGTTTGCTTAGTCAAAAATTTTTTTGTAACGCCAGAAACTACTGGCAACATGGTAATGAAATTTGGGTGCTTTAAGAGGTAGTTATTGTGCATTTTTTGACATACAATTAAGGATTTTATATTTATCATACCTAAGCCAAGGAAAAATAAAACTCAAGTGACTTCATACAGACCAATAAGCCTGCTACCTGTTCTATCAAAAATCTTGGAAAAACTTCTCCTTAAACAATTATCCCCAGTTATAGAAGAAAGGAAACTAATTCCCCAACACCAATTTGGGTTCAGGACACAACACGGAACGATAGAACAGGTACATAGACTGGTAAAACACATCAGAAGTGATCTAGAAAATAAAAGGTATTGTTCTGCTGCATTCCTGGACATTGGTCAGGCCTTCGACAAGGTATGACATGCTGGTATGCTCTTTAAACTAATGCAAAACCTTCCCCATCCTTTTTATCAAATCCTAAAAAGCTATATTTCCAACCGACATTTCCTAGTCAAGCAGGATAACGAATACACAATCCTAAGACCAATAAAAGCCGGAGTACCACAAGGAAGTGTCTTGGGACCGATATTGTACTTGCTCTACACTGCTGACCTACCCACAAGTAACAGAACAACGTGTGCAACTTTTGCTGATGACACTGCTGTACTAGCCTCTCACCATGATCCAAATACAGCATCCAGAACCCTTCAGAAAGACCTTAATATTATACAAAGATGGCTTAAAAAATGGAAGATAAAGGCGAATGAGAGTAAATCCATCCATGTAACCTTCACCATGAAAAGACAAACATGTCCATCTGTAACACTAAATGAAACGCAACTCCCACAAACCGATACTGTCAAGTACCTAGGAATCCATCTTTATAGGAGATTAACTTGGCAAAAGCATATTTTTACAAAAAGAAAACAACTAGGAATAAAATTCCGAGAAATGTACTGGATCATCGGTCGTAAATCTCAACTATCTCTTGAAAACAAACTGCTGATATATAAAACTATATTAAAACCAGTGTGGACCTATGCTATCCAACTTTGGGGGACCGCCAGTCAAACTAACCTAGAAATACTGCAGAGATTCCAGAACAAAGTCCTTAGAACAATGCTAAATGCCCCTTGGTACGTGCCAAACTATGTGATAGAGCAAGACCTCAGTGTTCCATCCATAAAGACAGTAATAACAGAATATTACAAAAAATATTCCAAGAGACTAGAATCTCATCCAAACGAGTTAGCCAGCAACCTCACTGATGACCACAATGATGTACGACGCCTGAAGAGATTCAAAGTAGTGGACCTAGCAAGAAGATTCGAATAATCTGTGATAACTAAACTTATTTTAATTTGTTTTAATTTAATTTATGTAAAGAGGGTGATCACTGGATCTCCCTCTACAGGTCAAATTTTCAATTTTTGTCAAATAATTTACCTATTGTTCTTAGTTGAGGACAGATTGTAAATATTACATCGTATTTTACATTGTAAATATTAGATCGTAAATATTAAAAAAAAATATTTATCATTGGCGCGGATACGGGCATTCGGGTAATGGGCTGAATTTTTAGAGGAAAAAAAATATTAGGCCACTGAGATATTTCAAACCAAAAATCATTTTTGAATTCTTCGTTCAATTTATGACAAAAAATCCTGTTTTTATAAAAAAAAATAAAACATCTTAACCCTTACATAGTATTCGAAATAAGTTTCTATCCATGTTCGAAATAAGTTTCTATTCATCAGTATGCGCGCCAATGATGAATATAAAACTCTTAGTTGTATGTCAAAAAATGCACAATAACTACCTCTTAAAACCCACCAAATTTCATTACAATGTTACCAGTAGTTTCGGCAAAATCGTAAAAAATATGTAAAATTGTTTGAATCTTGAAAACGAATAGCGTTACAAAAAGTTTTTACTAAACAAACCCCAATTATTTTTCAGTGGTTTACCTATCCTAGAGACGGTGTTCCCTTTTTTGAAACACCGTGTATATACCCATTAATTTCAAAAGTTTACTTGTACATAATTTTCAGTAATATTGTTCTTAATATGGAAATATTCATGAAATTGTTTTATATATTTGCATTTTTGAATTTTGACCCGTCCTATAAATAGATCACTGGGAGTTACTGTTATAATAATTGCAAGTACATGTATGAATGAGTAATAAGCGGTTATGGAAATTTTTATTTGCATCTAATAGTATAAGTTTATGTCTTGAGATAATGTATAAAACAATTTTTACACAACTTTAGTGTTAGTGGTTTGGCTTCACAATTTTCTCCTGGTATGGCTATCGTCTCTGATCTTCACGTTTATAAATAATGTTATTCCCCATCGAATGTCCTTAAATACTTTGGATGTTCATGTTCTCGATCTTCCTACTATACTTCTTGTATTAGGAGTCAATTTCAGGTAGGGAATTGCTATAGATCGACAAAAATCTAATAAAGTAATATTTGACTTATGGTAGGGGAGTAAAGTATGCTAAATTTGCAGTCACTCGAGCGTTATGGGGACCTATTGGGTTGTGATTATTAGGTCCTAAAACCAAAAAAAGTTAAGTAAAATATTTCATTTTAGTGGGACGTTCCACTTTTTAATTAAATTTTCCATTTCCAACAATCGTTTTTTCCGATTATAGCGTCATCTATCCATAATTCGAAAAAATGGCTCAAATAAAAGTTGCTTATTTTTACGTAAAGAATCCAAATCTGCAATAAAAATTTAGGGGTCCCATTTAAGATTTTAAATTAAAATTTTAAATTAAATTTAAATTTAAATTTTAAATTAACTTTAAATTAAGATTTAATTTTAAATTTAAATTAAGATAGAAGTTGGCCGTCATCATGTTTACAATTTCCTGAAACCATTCTCTATAGGCTGCTGCGCGAAATAATTCTTCTGCTGTGGAGTCACACCATTGTCTAATATTACATCTCTTTCCCTCCACTTTTCCTTGTATTATATGGCGAATTATATGGAGTGTCGTATTTGGTACATTTCGATAGATTTTTCAAAAACATTTTGAAAGTGTTTTTTGTAGTTTTTCGGTCTGATGTTCATTTTACGAAATATCGCGGGGTTTGTATTTAAAATTTTAAATTAACCCCCACCCGTCTCCGTGGAGGTCATGTTTAGTACCATTCGATAGATTTTTGAAAAATATTGAAGACGTATTTTTTAGTTTTTCGATCTGACTTTCGCTTTTTTTGTGAAACTTTTTGACTCACCCATTTCCTTACGCTCAAGTCGTCAGATTTTTTAAATATACACTTTTTTGCTTGTACTTAACTTACCTTATCTTAATCTAACAATTTCGAGTATTTTAATAATAATAATAATAATAATAATATCGTCTTTATTATTTCTTCAATATAGAAATGTACATTTTTATATAAAACATAATATATTATTTTCAGAAATAAAGGGCGAAGTTCATTTTCTGAAATGTCGCCATTTACAGAAAATGTTCTTCCACTTAACCCGAAAAAGAAAAAAAAAACTTATCTATATAGTGCCATTATAAAAACAACAATAATTTCGTTTCATTTACCAATTTATTCGAGCTCGAGCATTATGTTCGTCCAGAACCAAAATTATGATTGAGAAATAAACAAATAGTCTCTAGATTTGGATTTAAACTGCCCAATGTTTAATACTTTTATTGTTGATGGTAATGAATTATACAAATGACATACCTGATACCTAAAAGACCTTCTAAATATCTCTGTTTTAAATTTCGGTATTGCAAGCAAACCTTTATATCTAATATTTAAGTTGTGTATGTCCGTTCGATACGTGATTTTACGATGAAGATAAGACGGTTTTTTTGTTAGAATTATTTTATGATAAAGACAGACTGTATTGATGTACCCTTCTATTTTCCATATTCAGCCACTCAATTTCCTTAATTTTATGTGAAACTCTTTGTCTTCTGCGAATGCCAAATATGAGTCTTAGACAGGAATTTTGAACTTTTTGAATTTTATTCTTGTAGTGAGTGGCTAAATTAGGACCGTAAAGAGCGTCAGCATAATTAAAATTTGAAAGTACAAGAGATTCACACAAAATTTTCTTAACATTAAATGGTAGAAAATGTCGATTACCGTATATAATCTTAATTGAAGTGTAGGCACGCTGTATCAATTTATTTATATGTTTTTCGAATCTTAACTCTGAATCCATTAATACACCCAAATTCTTTGCCACATCAACAACATCAAGAATTGAATCCTGAATTTGGATTTGGATTGATGGTAAAACTAATTCCCTTTGATTTTTTGGCCCAAATATTAATATGTTTGATTTACTGGAATTGATGCATAGGCAATGGTTTAAAGCAGCTTCTACAAATCTTTTTAAATCGGCATTAATCAGATCATTAGCGTTTTTTAAATTTTCGATTGGGAAACTGTAGTAGAGCTGAGTGTCATCAGCATATAAATGAGCTTGGCATGACTGAAGCTTAGAGAGAAGATTAGAAGTATATAGAGAAAATAATAAAGGACCCAATATTGAGCCTTGTGGAACTCCTGAATTAATATTCAAAGAGTTTGAATTTTGACCTTCTATATTAACATGCTGTTGTCGCCCTTCCAAATAGCTTATTATAAGTAACAACGCATCATAGGAAAATCCTAAATACTTTAAAATGCTTATCATTAATTGATGGTTAATAGTGTCAAAAGCTCTGCTAAAATCTAATAAAATCAATATAGTACATTTTCTGTCATCTATAGCCGTAAGTATGTCATCGACAATATGCAAAAGTGCAGTTGTGCAACTAAAGCCTTTGCGAAATCCAGATTGAACATCAGGTAAAAGAGAAAATTGTTGTATATATTCCTTTATTTGAATTTCCATAGCTCTTTCCAATACTTTGGATAAAGTAGGTAAAATACTGATACCTCGCAAGTCTTTCATTTCTTTTGGATTTTGTTTCTTCGGCAATACCCTCACAACTGCCCTCTTCCACATCGCCGGACAGACATTCTCTGTTAAACAATAATTTATAATATGTGTAATGTAAGGTACGATATGAGGACAACAAAGTTTAATTAATTTAATATTTATACCATCAAACCCTCTCGCATTCGTTTTTATATCTGATATGGTCTTAAAAACAAACAAGTCATTAATTTCCTTAAATTTAAAGTTTTCATTGAGTAATCTATTATTATTATAAAAATTTAAAAGATGTTGGGGTGGTTTTTTATTAGGAACAGATTTTATAAAAAAATTATTTAGATCGTTAGGCTTTTTTAAATCCTCTGGAATATTTTTATTTTTATCGGGAAGAAATTTATTCAACTTTAGTGTCTTCCACATTTCTTTTGATGAATTATTATTGAATTGATGTATAAAGTATGCCTTTTTTTCTCTCTCAATAGCCCGATTAGTAAAGTTACGCATTTGTCTATAAAAATCTAAATGTCTCTGTAATCTAGTCCTTTTAAATTTGCTTAAAGCTTTGTCCCTCTCGTTCATCATAATTTTGATGACATATGTCATCCATGGTGCTCTGGCTTTAGTGACTCTAGAGGTAACTATGGGAATATGTCTATCAAATAAATTATTTAAGCAATTAACTAAGTACGATATTTTTGCATCAATATTTTCCTGGTCATATATTCTGAAAAATGAAGTATTAAACAAATCAGCCTGAAAGGATTCTTGATTAAAATTTTTAAAGCTTCTATATGTACACATTTTAGATTGTTGCGATGTACCACCTACATTTACCTTACAATAAACAATAGAGTGATCTGAGATGTTATGATGTATGACACCCCCCTCCACTGCAGCTCCTTTTTGTACTATTACATAATCTAGAAGTGTTGCAGATGTAGCAGTGACTCTAGTAGGAACGTCTATCAATTGACAATAATTCAGTGATTCTAAAATTGAATAAAAATTCTTAACACTACTATTGTCATAGTCAAACAAGTCTAAATTAAAATCACCCATACAAATTATTTCATCTACAGTTGGTCCAATATCAATTAGACTATTTTCAAACTCATCCAGAAAAGAATTTAAATTTTTTTCATGAGGTCTATATATTACACCTATTCCAAATGTTTTTTTATGAACCGTAATTTTAATCCATAACTGTTCCCAGATATAATCCTGCCTACTTATAAGTGGTTCACAACGCAATCCATCTCCAACATATATACATATTCCTTTACCTCTGCAATTTCTATCCGCCCGGTATAATTTATAATTATTAAAATTTAATTGGTCATCAACAATACTATATTTCAACCATGTTTCACATATTAAAAAAATATCTAAAGAATTATCCGAAACTATTTGTTTAATATTTTGCAATGAAGGTACTAATGATCTTGCATTACAGCAACCTACTTTAAACATTTTGTTTTATTTTAAACAATTTGAATGCTCGAGTTCGAAATTAAAACAATACCAAAACAAACGATATCTAACTTAAACAAAAAATTGTAGTTCTTGTAGTTTTTGTTCCACCTAGATAAAAATCTAGTAACGGGAACAACTCAATTGGTCAAATGCTACAAATATAATCCTTAACATTGTTATGCTCGTAAAAGATAAAAATAACAAACATCATGATTCTATCTGTTAATTTCAAAAGCCATTAAATAGAGAATAATAATAATACATTATATACTAAGTAAGTAGTTTAGCGACATCCTCCAGTGAGCTGATTCTTCTACCATTTTGTTGACCATTCAGTTTGACGTAAACTTGACCATAATTTGTCCAAACCACACCTGAACCATTAATTTTTTTCACTGCCTCCGTTACAATATTTAGCTGCTCTCTCGTTAAATCCTCTCGAATTATTATATTTGTAGACTTCAGTGACCTTTTATTTTTGTAAACAACATTTTTATAATAATTTGAGGAAAATTTCACCAAAACTGGTCTACTTTTGTGGGTTTCTTTCTTGTTCAGTCGATAGCAGAACTCTATACTTCTTTCATCTAATTCCAGATGCATTGTAGTTGTAAATATAGCAAGCATAGTTTTAGACAAATTTTCAGGACCCGATGGTTCAGGAACTCCATAAATTCTAAGGTTGGTGCTTCTCCCCATTTGTTCCTGTTTCTTTTGGTGATTAACAAGAGATTTGATTGTCTCTTCCTGCTGCTGAAGTTTTCTAACAATACTTTGATTTTCTTCTTCGAGTTTGGCAATTTTTTCGTTATATTTCTCTTCGATAATCCCAGTTATAGTTTCGGTAAGCTTGAGGATAAACTCATCTGCTGTGCACAATTTAACAACAAGGTCTTTAACTACTGAGTGCAATTCATCCTCTCCCTTACCACTTTGACTTCTATTACCATCTCTACCCATTTTAACAAAACAAACTTTATAAAAACTTACTGCAAATCAGCTAAAAATCAGCTTACAATGAATAACTTCCACTTACAGACAAATTTTCAAAATTATACGTGCACGTTTACCACATATTCCAATACTTAATCGCAGCACCGCAAAACCACGTCTACTCTGTAAGGCACATTATTTTCGAGCTTCTTTTTAAGGATAGATTTTTTTTCGGGCCCTCCTTAACTAACTTCGCTGTGTTAAGAGCCAATATATGGTAGAGGTACATTTACAGGGTACAAGGTTTCTCCCCATGTAATAATCTAACGCGCTCGAGTAACTGAAAAAATCCCCTACCATTATCTCGCCAAATCCATTGATTTAAAAAAACTAAAGGAATAAAACAGGGAAATAGTTTAAGCATATTCTTGTTCTTGTTGAACCTCAAAGCTAAAGAAGAAAGCCTAAATACAATATTTGGATACAGGTACTAGCCACCAGTAAAATTACAGAATTTACTCTACGCAAATAATATTGTACAATAAAAATAAAATGCAAATTCTGGTGAATGACACTAAAAATGAAAATGAAGGTGAATAAAAATAAAACAAAAACGATGATAGTTAATTAAAAGGAAAACAAAAACAATATTCTTCTTTAGGTGCTGTGTCCGTTTTTAGAAGTTGGCCGTCATCATGTTTACAATTTCCTGAAACCATTCTCTATAGGCTGCTGCGCGAAATAATTCTTCTGCTGTGGAGTCACACCATTGTCTAATATTACATCTCTTTCCCTCCACTTTTCCTTGTATTATATGGCGAATTATACTAAATTTACAATCAAGATGCAGTAGAAATAAACAATCCCAAGACACGTTAAATGCTACTAGGAGCACTCCCGAATCATAATTTACAATGTATATACATTGTAAATCATGATTTCCAAAGTTTATACATTGTAAATTATGATTCGGGAGTGCTCCCAGTAGCATTTAACGTGTCTTGGTTTGTTTATTTGTACTGCATCTTGATTGTAAATTTAGTATATAATATTGTGCACTAATATTGGGTTATGAGGTACATCAACCTGCGGAGTTGCAACAAATACCTTAGTTTCAGCGAAGATCTATAATAATAGGCCTTATAGTCTAGGCGCCAGAGGGGTCACCGTGTCCTTTTCAATTCTGATGGACAAACTCAACGGTTTCTTATGGATTTTTGGCTGCTGATTACGAATTTCGAGGTTGGATTTCGATCCGAGTGGTCAAAAAGTTATTATAAACAATTTAATTGTTTATGAATTGTTTATAAGGCTCTGGGCTCATAAACTAAAAGAAATAGAAAAGAATGTTTCAAATAAAATTTGTTCGTTAATAAAAAACGAAGAAAAAAACGTTTACTAAACTTAAATCCAACAATTATAACTCAAGATATTGTAAAATTAGTGCACAATGCAAATTGCAAATTGAAAAATAAGTATTTTTAGAAGCTTTATTGATCGTAACTCGCCTTCTACGCACGCATATGAGCCTTAGAAGGTCTCATTTTAAAGCCTCATTAATAGGCTTCCAAACAAAGTTTGTTAAATTACTTTATCTTCATTAGTTTTAAAGTTACACCCGTTTGAAAATTTTATTTAAAAAATTGTACATTAATTTGTTTATAAGGGCTTCAAGTAAATTTGAGCTGTAAACATTTATACTTTAATTAACAATAATGATAGAAGAACTCAAAAGAAATAATTTGAGCTTTAGAAAATGTTCGTAAGTTTATTTTTGGTCAAGATATCGATATTTCAATGGCGCGCTATGAAGCGCAACATCGGGTTACAGTCAACTATTTTTCGACGCTTTATCGATCGTAACTCGGCTTCTACGCATGCAAATGAGCCAATATGTCACATCCATATAAAAATGGATCGATTTATTTCGCAGCATCATCATTGCATATAAAACGAGCAGTAATGTTGTGGCGGCATACACACAATTGACGTGCCTTGATGATGCTGCAAAAGAACTAGATCCACTTTATATGGATACTATCCACTGAATATCTATATGATATAGATTATATCTGTATCATATAGATAATTAGACTCTGAAGACCCAGAAAGTTTTAGTTTTACTGCCTACAAGAACAGACTTAGTACCACCATGTAAGTGTAAAAATTGCTCTAAGAACTTTGCAGATGTAAAAAAGCTGAGATTCCCTGTACATCTCGATTCAGATGCATGAAACAAAAAGTTTGTAAAAATAGTATTAATAAATAATATTAAACTATTTTTAGTTCTATTTCTGAAATATTAGTTTTTAATGTTTTTTTTTCTCATTTAGTACAAAAAATAGATGACAAAGTAAATAGAATGAAGGGTGATACGAGGTACAGTATGATGATTTAATTATAAGAATTATATGATGAAAATTTATTAGGATCTTTAAAAATGAAAAATGAAGATAACGTATATATACATAGAAATTATAATTTGCATCGAGAAGTTAGCGCGTGAACCTTTACGCGGTGAGCCGATCTTGCGCCTCAGAGCGCACTATTAAAATATCGATAGCTTGGCCAAAAATAAACATACAAACACTTTCGTGAGCTCAAAATGTTCGTTTTGAGTTCTTCTATCAATATTGTTAATTAAAGTATAAATGTTTATAGTTTAAATTTGCTTGAAACCCTTATAAACAAATTAATGTACATTTTTTTAAGAAAATTATTACTTCAAATGGGTATAACTCTAAAACAAATGAAGATCAAGTAATTTAACAAACTCTGTTTGGAAGTTTATTAACGAAGCTTTGAAATGAGACCTTCTAAGGCTCATTTGCATGCGTAGAAGCCGAGTTACGATCGATAAAGCTTCGAAAAATACTTAGTTTGCAATTTGCATTGTGTACTAATTTTACCTTGAGTTCTAATTGTTGGATTTAAGTTTAGTAAACGTTTTTTTCTTCTTTCTTTATTAACGAACAAATTTTATTTGAAACATTATTTTTTATCTCTTTTAGTTTATGAGCCAGAGCCGTATAAACAATTTATAAGCAATTAAATTGTTTATAACAATTATTTGACCACTCACATCGAAATCCACCCTCGAAATTCGTAATCAGCAGCCAAAAATCTATAAGAAACCGTTGAGTTTGTCCATCAGAATTGAAAAGGACACGGTGACCTCTATTTGACGCCTAGACTATTACCCGTACTTCTATAGGTGCGACTGAAGTATTCTGTTTTTCTCCTCTTTACGATGTTTATGAGCAGACCTTCTGAATTCATCACAATCATCAGAAAAACAATGAGGAAATTAAATATAATGAAACAATATTAAAAAAAATAAATTATGAATGTCTGGGCAGCATTGTAACTGATGAGCGGAAATAACAAATAGAGGAAATAAATCTACACGATTATACTACACAATACTGTAGGAGACGTAGATATAAACATAAAATGGAAGTAACAAAATCACATTACGATAACGGTGACAATAATAATATACGCAAGAAAAACTAGACAATTCATAAAAAACATGAATCGAAAATAAATACAATCGAAATGAAAAATTTGAGAAAAATGTGCGGGAAAACAAAATGAGACAGGATAAGAAATGAAGATATCAAAATGACAAAGCAGAAACCTATTAGTGAGTATGTACATTAAACAAAAGCAAATATGCTGGTTCGGACATATTAATAGAATGAAACCAGAAAGAATTATTAAGGCAACTATTAGAATTGGGAAGTAGAAGGAAAAGACGAAGGGGAATATCCAGAAGGAAATGGATAGATCAGATCGAAGAAATAGGAAGGAATAGAGAAGAAATAAAGATGATGGCCAAAAATGGAAATGCATGGAACAAATGGGAAAACTTCCATGATCATTTATCTAACTGACCAGGTAGCACAAGCTTTTGCTTGGAATTTGAAGGATTGGGCAGGGTGGCGGCACTGACAGATTTCAATGCACTCCTTGATCGGCAAGAGCAGAATTCATCCGCTTATTTAATCAGTTTTATAGGGGAGTGCATATAGATTTTCACTTCGGAAAAAATCAAAAAGGTAGAACTTTTTGTAATTTCATTAAGAAATGTTTAATAAACAACATATCAAAAAGTTCTACTCGAGAAGTGGGTTCTTCATTTTTTATTAAACAAATGAACTACGAAATTAGATGTTTTTTTTAAATAACTCCGAAAATATAAATTTTAGCAAAAAAAACTGACTTGACCATTGAATAATTTAGAAAATTTACAATATAAAGAATTTTATAAAATTAAATCTGTATTTTCTATAATTTTTTATTTACAACGCTAAAGTCACCCTTCTCACAAACATTGGCGCACTGTAAACTAACGTACGGCGAAGTGCACGGTTGAGTTATTTTAATGTAATTCTTTAACTAATGGATCAAATGAAATTTTACAAATTGAACATGAAAGAAGAATAATTAAGCTATCTTATGGTTATAATAGAAAGAAATAAAATGTATGGGCATAAGTACGGTCTGGGCGGAAAGTGAGCCTTACATGAATTTTGTTTAAAAATAATTTAAAAATGTGTAACTAATACATTTTTTCTTATTAACTCTCAATTTTGCACAACTTACCTTTCAAGCATCTTACTAAATGATGTTTCATTCAAACAAATCTCAAAAATTTAATTCAAATGATTGACGCCTCAAAAAATGTAATTTTTGAAATCTTCGTAGTTTTATAGAATTACCACCACTTTAAGACGGTATTAGTCAAGTTTGAACAGATCTATTACAATTTTTTAAGTGCTTCTTTAAAGCTTAGGATGTAATCTTTAAAATGCACTAAATTATTTTACTTTAGAAATGAAATAAACTATTTCTTTTTAAGAGAAAGAGAAAGATAACAAAAATGTAATACAAAAACCGAAAATTACCAGCTAAAAAAATGTTTATACAAAGTGATCAAAACTTTTTTCTGTAAAACTTACCTAAAATACATTTAATAATAAGCTTCAACTTATCAGTTTTACGAAAAAAAGTTATTCTTTATAAAATACTTTGCATCGTATATAATCATCAGACTCAATCATCAAATATCAAATTTAATTAATGTTATACGAGATATGTCAAAAAATATGAATTTCACTCAGGAGTAAAGTACCTTTACATTTCACAATATCGAAAATTGTTATTAAGAAAAGTTGTTTGGAATTAAAACATTTGTTTTAGTGTTTAATTACATCCTTCTAATTAAAATATTGTGAATAATAAAGGCACTCAACTCAAGTATAAAACTAAAAAAATTTGATATCTGATGGTTGTATCTTAGATTTTAGACCAGAGAGAGCATTTTATCAAGAATAACTTTTTTTCGTAAAAGTGATAATAAAATAGTTATCATAATTGTAATAAAATGATGATGAGTATCCGTAATTTGAGAAAAGATTTAATTTTTTTTCGATTAGAATGATGTAATTGTATATTTAGACATAGTTTCTAATTTCCAACAACTTTTCATAATAGCATTTTTTGATATTCCGGAATATAAAGGTACTTTACTCTTTAACAAAATTCATATTTTTGACATAACTCGTATAAAATTGATAAAATTTGATATCTGATGGTTGAGTTTTAGATTTTTGACTATCCAGAGCATTTTATTAAGAATAACTTTTTTTCCTAAAATTGATAATAAAAAAGTTTTCCATGTGGTTCCTAGCTACGCAAACACACTGTATAAGAGCTTCTGTATAAGAATTTTCAAATTGCAATGCCATATTCGGATTCAGCATAATCAAGAACAGAATAGAAACATATTTGATCAAAGTAAAATGATAAATGATATTTTTAAAATTATTTATACAAAACAATTGTTATTGTTTAAACAATTAATAAACAATTAGCGGCCAAATCTGCGTGTAGAACTTTTTACTTTAACATATATATAAACTAACATAAAAAGTTTTAGAAAAATATAAGCTTGTTTGAATTTTTCCGAAACAATACATGTTTTCGTTCTAATTGCACTCTCCTATTAAGAAATATTACGATTCAACGGACTTGAGTGCTATACCAAGCCAGAGTAGGTTCTGCTGGATCCTGCAAGTTATTTTCAGGGTTTCTATATTTCGCTGAAACATCGGTAGTTGTCAATTTTCGCGTTTTTTTTTTAATTTTGATGATATTATAGTATGAATTCACTTTAAAAACACTGATTACAGCAATATATTTTTGTGTATTATTCGCAACGAAAACAAAATAAAAAGGACGTACAATACAGTCGAAGGATTCTCCGTAAAACATAAACAAAAAGAACAAAATAACAATATTGTACAATACAATGGAGGAATTCTTTGTAAAACGTAAGCGAAAAGGGTTGCCAACTAGGCAGATTAATTTATTTTATTAAATAAAAAACAATGACAACCCTACCTCCTCCAAATTGCGTAATAATTACGTAATACTTGAACGACCCCAAAGGCATATTTTGGTCCAAATAATCTAACCCTAGTCTATTTTCCAAACAGAAAACAGTAGTTATATCCCACCCTGTACCGGGTGAGCCAATAAGAATGGCTCTCGGTGATATCTCAGGAACCGTTTATAGTACAGCTTTGAGAAAAAAATATTTATAACAAAAGTTGCCTCGGGAAAAGCCTGAAAAATATTTTCATAATTGTAGTTCCACCGCTAGAGGGCTTAATTGAATATCAAAAATTAAAAAATCAAAATTTTACAAAATTTGCCTTACGAAAGGGCACTGGAAATCTGATCATCGTATTCTTCATAAAATTCTGCGCATATTTGATTTCACAAGTTTAAGTCTACCTTTGCAATTAAGAGGTGGGGGTGAGTGGGAACCTTGTTATGAAAAAAATGGCTGTAAGTCCGGTTCTTCTAAATCGAATTTTGCAAACTTGATCTTGTTGTCAATTTAAGAGTTATAATTCCGAAACAGCCTATTAAGTAATATGCCAGCTAGGAGGCGTTATTTAATTATTTTCAGAAATCTAGTTTTCTTTGGAAAATATTAAATACAAGTATGCCTTTTTAATCATGTATTACAAAATTAGATAGAATTAGAAACAGAATAGCGAAAACCACATGCCGATACCTTTTTTCTATCTCGAGATATCTTAAGAAACGTGTAAAGTTTAAACCTAACCGTTACTGTCACCAGTAAACGAAGTTAAGAAAGGGTAGTGTGCTGTAGAAAAAACAAAGAAACATTTTCCAGATCTCAACGTACATAATTAATTAAAACAACAATAAGACAAACAACACTATAAAATATAACAAAGAAATAAAAACAACTACTTAGTGACGACTTAAATGCTCAAATTATTGCCCATCATTTTTGATTCAAGCATTTACTCTTTCAAGAGTAGATTGAACAGCAGTCTTAATTTTTTTTTCTCGAAATGCTGTGAATGGGGTTTCGTATTCTCTATATAATTTTTTCTCGAGTAGGCCTAGCTGCAAAAACAAGGTCTTTAATCCGTCCCCATACCTAAATAAAAGTGAAATGCCAAACCGTCCCCACGCCAAACAGTTAAATCTGGCGATAGTCAGATAATTGGACCCTTTCTTTTCGATAATGCTATTATTGGTGAACGATATCTTATTTTTTTAAGGAATGAATTGCCTCTTCTTCTTGAAGATGCACCGCTAGCAGTTCGTAGATCCATGTTGTTTCAGCACGATGGTTATCCCGCTCATTTTTCCATAGTCGTAAGAGATTTTTTAGATGTGTCATTCGCTGATAGATGGATAGGACGTGGAAGCCTATTTTTTTGGCTAGCCAGATCACCAGATTTGTTTTTGCCCCTAGACCCACTACTCGAGAAAACATCCAGAGAGTAGGAAACGCCATGCACAGTATTGCGAGAGCAGAAATTGAGACTGCTGTTCAATATACTCTTAAAGAGTAAATACTTGCATCGAAAATTATGGGTCATAATTTGAACATTTAAGTCGTCACTAAGTAGTTGATTTTATTTCTTTGTTATATTTTATAGTGTTGTTTGTCCTATTGTTGTTTTAATTAATACAAATTTGACATTTAAAAAATGGTTCTTTATTTATTCCACAGCACACTACCTTTCCTTAACTTCGTTTACCGGTGACAGTAACAGTTATGTTTAAAATTTGCACGTTTGTTAAGGTTAAGATATGTTTGTTTTCGGTATTATGTTGCTAATTTGATCTAATTTTGCAATACAGGATTAAAAATGCTGTATTTAATATTTGGAAATATTTGGAAAATATTAAATACTCCAATCCACTAATTTCAATACTCTAATCCAAAGAAAACTAAATTTCTGAAAAAAATTAAATAACGCCTCCTAGCTGGCATATTACTTAATAAGCTGTTTCGAAATTATAACTCTTACATTGACGAAAAAGAGCTGTTTTCAACAAGACCAAGATTGCAAAATTTGATTTAGCAGAACCGGATTTACAGCCATTTTTTCATAACAAATTTTGTAAAATTTTGATTTTTTAATTTTTGATATTCAATTACGCCCTCTAGCGGTGAACCTACAATTATGAAAATAATTTCCAGGCTTTTCCCGAGGCAACTTTTGTTATAAATATTTTTTTCTCAAAGTTGTACTATAAACGGTTCCTGAGATATGGCCGAGAGCCATTCTTATTGGGACACCCGGTACAATACAGACCAGAAATAATTGTATTGTACCGGGTACATAATAATCTTGTATAATTTTCCATTTAGTTAAGTACTTGTTTAATAAGAGTGCAAAAAATATTACAATGAAGACACAACAAAAAATTGCGTGCTTCTCAAGTCTGTTATAAAAACTTTTTTGTGTTGGAAAACATTTGGTAGACGAGATAGCAATGTCAGGAATGCCATTCATTCATCCTAGAACAAAACAGTCCATGTCCGTTCTGTACCACCATATCAATTATTCTGTTAAATAAATTTGAAGTCGTCCATTAAAATGCAGCTGTAAAATAAAATTGTTTGATTGAATAAACAAACTGCCTACATTGCCTAGAATAATACGTATGTATTAGTCCATGTTGTGTAGCCGCTCCCGTGA
The DNA here is from genome assembly GCF_917563875.1 of Diabrotica virgifera virgifera. Lineage (NCBI taxonomy): Eukaryota > Metazoa > Arthropoda > Insecta > Coleoptera > Chrysomelidae > Diabrotica > Diabrotica virgifera. The sequence continues at coordinate 217,652,230 of NC_065448.1, read as the reverse complement.
CCCGTATGAAAAAATTTTCCGTTTCGGTTTCTTTGCGGATTCAAAAATGTCCTCTTTAAACAAATCTGAAGGATGTCGTGAGGATAATCGGCAAAAATGTCAAATAGCCGTGTCTTGGGTAGCTTTCGTCAAGTTAAGCTTTATTTTGAAGAACAAAGATATACCAATGTGTCTAAAACGTACAGTTTATGACAAATGCATCTTGCCTGTAACTACATATGGACTGGAGACCATGGCCTTTGCAAAGAAAACCTTAGAGTAGAGCATCTCAGTACAACCCAGAGAGCGATGGAGAGATTACTGATCTGATGTCGCAGAACGTATAGCAAGGCTCAGGTGGCAATAGGTCGGGCATGTAGTCCAAAAAATGGAGACAAAGATTAACAAACTTTAGGCCAAGAGAGAACAGGTGAGGAGTAGGCAGACCGCAGAAGAGATGGGCAGATGATATCAAACAAATCGCGGGCAAGCAGTGGATGAGAATAATTGCCAAGAGTAGAAATCGATGGAAGCAAATGGAAGAGGTCTATGTCCAGCAGTGGACGAACATAGGTTGAAGAAGAAGAAGAAGGATGTCGGGCGAAATTTTTCGGCACAAATTGTTTAAACAAATTCAAAAGACCACCTTTTTTGCTTCGGAAAATATGTTTTTTTTTCGAAAAATAGGCATTTTTGAGGCTTGAAAAATTATATGTAAATTATTATTTTTGAGGTTGCCAAGTGCCTAAATTGAAGTTTAAGCATTCAATTTCAAAATTCTGAAGAGTAATCCAGACTTATTTCAATTTAGACTGATGTCTTTTAAGCCGCCGCGCGTCGCATTATATGGTGCGGCTATGAGGCTCTACAGCGTGTCTATCAAATTTTCTCAATATTATACGAGGTATGTCAAAAAATATGAATTTCGGTCAAGGGTAAAGTACCTTTATTTCTCTCAATATCGAAAATTCTTATGATAAAAAGTTGTTTGGAATTAAAAACTAAGATCAAATATGCAATTACATACTTCTAATTGAAATTTTTTTTTTCAAATTTATGGATACCCAACATCGTTTTTAATTATTACAAATATTCTCGTTTATTATTCATTTTACGAAAAAAAGTTATTCTTCATAAAAAGCTTTGCATGGTCTAAAATCTAAGACACAACCATGATATATCAACTTTTATTAATTTTATACGAGGTGTGTCAAAAAATATGAAATTCGCTCAAGATTATAGTACCTTTATATTTCACAATATTTCAAGTAGAAGGATGTTATTGCATACTAAAACATAGTTTTTAATTCTAAACAACTTTTTTAATAACCGTTTTCAATATTGTAAAAAATAAAGGTACTTTACTCTTGAGTGAAATTCATATTTTTTTAAAATACCTCGTATAAAATTAATAAAATGTAATATCTGATGGTTGCATCTTCGGTCTTACGACATACAGAGGTTTTTATAAAGAATACCTTTTTTTCGTAAAAGTAATAATACAAGAGTTATTTTATGTGTAATAAATAAAAACAAAGTTAGTATCAACAAATTTGAGAAAAATTTGGGAAATATTTTTTTCCAATTAGAAGCATGTAATTGCATATTTTGTCTTAGTTTATATTTCCAAACAACTTTCCATAATAAGAATTTTCGATATTGAGAGAAATAAAGGTACATACTTTACTCTTGAACGAAGTTCATATTTTTTGACATACCTCGTATAATATTGACAAAATTTGATATCTGATGATTGAATCTTAGGTTTTAGAGCATGCAGAACTTTTTATAAAGAATAACTTTTTTTCATAAAATGCATAACAAAAAAGTTTCCCATATGTTTCCAACTTAAGTATATGTTTAGAGTATTTAATTAGCACATTGGCAATAATTAATTAAATAAATAAATAAATTATTTTAAAAAATATCTTCTTCTTCTTCTTTAAGTGCCATCTCCGCGACGGAGGTCGGCAATCATCATAGCTATTCGGACTTTACGATATTCTGCGTTTCTCTATGCTTCTTTTTCCTTGAATCTTTCCCTGCATAATCAATTGGATCAAGTTGTAATTCTCTCCACGTGTAATATGTCCGAGATATTCTAATTTTCATGTTTTAATGGTATTTTCGATTTGAATTTCTTTATTCATGTTTCTCAGAACCTCGTTGTTAGTGACGTGTTCTGTCCATGATATTTTCAAAATTCTTCTATAAACCCATTACTCGAATGATTCCAGTTTTTTCATTGATGCCGAATTCAAGATCCAAGCTTCCATTCCATAAGACAGAGTCGAGAAAACGTAGCACCTAGCCAACCTAACTCTTGGCTTCAACTTCAAATCTCTTTGTAAAACACTTTTCTCATTTTGTTAAAATTTGCTCACGTCTTTTCTATTCTGGTTTTGATTTCCTGGAAGTAATCACCTGTGGAGTTAATCGTTGTTCCAAGATATGCATATTGGTCGACTCATTCGACATTGGTTTTCGATATTCTCATAAATTTTGCTTCTTGACGTTCAGTGTTAGACCGTATTCTTGTCCAAACCCTCCTTTATTCCAGCTGTTTCACCCTCAAGAGCTTTTTTCAAGATCTATTCCGAGTAGGCATTAAAAAGAATTGGCGACAACACGCATCTCTGTCTCACCCCACGTCTAATTTCTATTTCCTCTGACAGTTGATCGTTAACACGTATTTTTGCTCGTTCCTTATAGTATAAATTCGATATAATCCTGAGATCATTGTAGTCTATCTTCTTTTTATTTCAACACATGCATTAATTGTGGAAATATGGAAAGAATACGTAAAAGAACTTTTTGACGACGAAAGAGAATTAATAACAGTGAAACGAGAAGAAATGAAGGGTTTAAGGATACTTAAACAAGAACTGGAATATGCTTTAAAAAACACCAAGGATGGTAAGACACCAGGGCCTGATGAAATACCGGTTGAAGTATTAAAACTTATTGATGGAGAAGTGATCAACATGATACTCGAGTTATTTAACAACATATATGGTACTGGAATAATACCACAAGACTGGTTAAGGTCCACATTCATTTTAATACCTAAAAAATCAAATGTAAAAGAGTGCTCGGATTACAGAACGATTGCCTTGATGAGTCATATGCTTAAAGTTTTTCTAAAAATCATTCATAATAGAATTTTCCGCAAACTTGAAGAAGATATTAGTGAAACACAAATGGGCTTCAGGAACGGCCTTGGTACGAGGGAAGCGCTCTTTGGTGTGGGCGTACTATTTCAACGGTGTTTGGATATCAATCAGGATGTATACGCCTGCTTTATAGACTTTGAGAAGGCCTTCGATAGAGTCCGACACGACCGACTGAGACAACTTCTAGTCGAAAAGAACATTGATGAAAAAGATATTAGAATAATAACTAATTTGTATTGGAATCAAACAGCACGAGTCAAGGTAGATGATGAAATGACTGAGGAGATCAAAATATGTAGAGGAGTAAGACAGGGGTGTATTCTGTCTCCTCTTTTGTTTAATTTTTATAGCGAAGTCATATTTAAAGAAGCTCTGTCGGACGTTAGTTGTGGTGTAGTGATCAACGGAAATACGATCAATAATTTGAGATACGCTGACGACACAGTGATATTAGCAGACAATCTTACAGATCTGCAACGACTGATGGAACGCACTAACCACTACTGCAACAGCTACGGACTTACATTAAACCTCAGAAAAACTAAATGGATGGTAATAACAAAAGATCCACACGCCAGGAATGATTTGGTTGTCAATAACACGGTTATAGAAAGGGTATCCTCCTATAAATACCTTGGAGCTTGCCTGGATCATACAGGCGATCAAACAAAAGAAATAAGAGCAAGAATAGAAATAGCTAGATCAGCATTTAACAAGATGAAAATATTTTTCTGTAGTCGTGACATAAATCTTGATCTGAGAGTGCGTATGCTGCGGTGTTACATCTTCTCCACTTTATTATACGGAGTTGAGTCATGGACCATCAAGATGGGCAGCATTAAAAACATTAAAGCTTTTGAGATGTGGTGTTACCGTAAAATGCTACGTGTATCTTGGGTGGACCACGTGACGAATGCCGAAATTTTACGTCGGATCGGAAAAGGATGTGAAGTTGTACTTACTGTTAAAAGAAGAAAGCTTGAATACTTTGGCCATGTTATGAGAGGTGACAAATACTCGCTGCTGAGACTGATCATTCAGGGTAAAATCAGGGGTAAGAGAAGTATCGGTAGGCGCAGAATATCTTGGTTAAGAAATCTGAGGGAATGGTTCGGCTGCAGTTCCATCGACCTATTTAGGGCAGCCGCCAGTAAAATAAGAATAGCTGTGATGATTTCCAACCTCCGATAGGAGACGGACTTGAAGAAGAAGAATTAATTGTTCATGTCGTACTTTGTCGAATGCTTTAAAGGCAATAAAACACACAATAATGATAAATTAAAGAAAAAAAAAATGTGTGTGTACTTTGTACGCACGTAAGAAGTTACACTTCTATTATTATGATTTCAACGAAATTAATATACTTAACAGGTTATTTGTATTTTATTTAAATATTAAACTAACTTTCTTTACCTACCACTTTTAAAAAATTTTTATTAAAACGATACCAAAAATATAAAAAAAAATATGAAGCGTACGGGATTTGAACCCGAGACCTCTTGATCTCCGGTCACACGCTCTACCACTGAGCTATGTCCCTTTTGCTTTGACAGGTTACAAGATTTCTCATACATACTGACAAATTTAATACAAAAATACTTAAAAATACTTACTATTATTATAACATATCTTATTCCCGAGGAAGACAAATCCAGACACAAAAATTATAATAAATAATACATTTACTAAAAACACTAATATATTCTTTTCACACCTTTTCTTGTACTGATATATTTATACATAACTTGAAAGATTCAGCAACTAAACGCCATACTGTATGTGTGCGCATGCGCGCAGTATTATGAAATGTTACTCTCAATCGCGCCTAAAGAAGTATAACTTCAAAAATGTGATAAGTGTCTATTATTTGATGGGAATTTTTTGCATAAGTACGTATATGTATAAGTGGAGAGACGCACCATATAGTGCGACGCGCGGTGGAGAGCCACCGCGGTTTGGCGACTTAAAAGTTGATTGGACGCGCATAATTAACAATTAAAAAACGGTCTAAATTGAAATAAGCTCCGATTACTCTTCAGAACCTTGAAATTGAATGCTTAAATATTAATTTAGGAACTTAGCCACCTTAAAAATAAAAATTTACATAATTTGAATCAAGCTTCGAAAATGCGTATTTTCGCATTTTTCAAATTTTAAATCGCTTATTACTCGAAAACTATCAACTTTTGAGAAAAATTAAAAGAGACTTTTTTTGTTTAATGACCCAAAAAACCTCTTTCCGGAGCAAAAAAGGTGATCTTCTGAATTTGTTTTAAAAAATGTTTAAACAATTTCTGCCCAAAAATTTCGCAAGGCACCCTTCTGATTTATGATTTCACAGATTCCCGGAGATTCTCATGTCCGAAGATCAAAGAGGTCACTCCCCAAGGAGACGCTACCTCCCTGACCCCCTCAAGCTACCCCCGTGTCCCTCCCCAATCGCAGAAATAACGTTGGGAAGACTATACTTGTTTTTTGATCTTGGATGCCCTATGACCTAGGAAAAGGAGCATCCGAGAAGCCTTTCTGCGGTAATGCCGCTTACGTAGGAGTGGCGTTATACGCCTTTTTCTCTTTTTTAACCCCTTTAAGTAGTAGTGTTTAACCTAGGCGGTGAGGCATGCATGTGTATAGGATATTTTTGAACAGGAATCCGCAAAGAAACCGAATCACAAATTTTTTTCATACAGTAGCGGACTTACAACGTGGACTATAATATGCGGTATGCGTATATGTATATCGCGACTCTCCACTCCATCGGGCTTTTATTTTAGATCGCACCGCGGACCGCGCTTTTCGTTTAGTTTAGTATCGTTTTATTAATCGCGCAGTGAAGATGTTGGTGTATCTGAACAACTTTTTTCTGTTACAGTGCGATGACCAGAACTTTGTGAAATGTAACTATTCTGAAGGGCCTTCGGTGTGGGCCGGGTCTTTCGAAAAGCTGTTAGCTGATCCCTTGGGACTTCACATGTTTGCGGTAAGTCATTTTCTATTTTATTATGTTAAAAGTGTTATGGATCCTATTAAGAAAAATGCACTTTTATTCATCTAACTTTTCAATATATTAGCTCCTGTGATGATTTTAAAAAGAATATTAAAGGAAATTTTAATACAAGTGTCTATGTGGACTGAATTCTCGTAAAATTATTAATATTACCACCCAAACCCAACTACAAGACAAGAAAGTTAAGGAAACAGTTCAAAGACAACTGAACGAAAAATATTGGGAAAATATCGGCGAGAATATCAATGAGGGCTTAAATAAAATTATAACAACAATAAAAGAAATCTGTCAAAGGACTTTTAAAAGGCAGCTCAAAGCTAAAAACGAAATATTGGATGACAGAAAACATTGGATTTGATGGCAAAAACAACGAAAAACTTTATAAAAGTAGCTCTATTTATATATAGCCTATTTCGCCAATTCTTGAATGTAGGAATCCCATTTTCCTCTCCAGAATTCTCTGTCCTGGGCTATACTCATCCATTTGGAACAAGCGTGTTTTTTGATATCGTCGATCCATCTCATTTGAGGTCTTCCTGTTCCTCCCTCTTCGGTAGTCCCAGGGTCGAAAGTGTAGTATTTGATTATTCCATCTGTCGTCCTTTTGCCTTGCGTTGTGCCCAGCGAATTTCCATTTCAGTGATGCTATTTGTTCATTTACATCTTTGTGCTTATATATTTTATAAAAGTATACGTAAGTGCTTTGTGCTTTGTGTTATATAAAAGTATACTAAAAGAAATTCGACCTAAAATACGAGAAACGAAAGTGTCAACATCTAGCGGGACAGTGTCATGAATTTGAAGAACTCGAAAATAGATACATGATACATGTTTAACATCTATAAAAGTGAAAGAATCGGCTGGTATCTTCAATAAGATACAAGCTGCACTGCTACATGATGAATATGATAAAGTTATATTTGAAGTAGAGGACAAATTTACGAATGAGAAAATTACATTAGGATTTGTAGGATTCTATTCGATTCGAAGACTATAGGATTAGTTCACCTCCGAATACGATAAACATCGACGGACCCTGATAACACGCTATGAGGTAATACAAGCCGTACAATCATCAAAAAATGGCAAAGTGACATTAGCGACAGGTCCTGATGAAATTCCAAGTTTATAAATAATGATAGTAATTTGAGGCTATAACTTCGTTTTTCAATACCATTTATACCAGCGGACACCTACCTAATGGTTGGTGCAGGTCCAGGTCCAATTCATTATTCATAGTTCTACATAAGAAGATAACAAAATCCTGTGCTGACTTATAGAACCATCAGTTTCTTAAGCCATTTAAAGTTTTTCTAAAGGTAATATATGGGACATTTTCCTTTTCATCCACAAGGAAGAATTTCCTGTAGGGCTGTATACCATTAATTACAAGTAAATTTAATGAAAAATTCGTCTTGGTAAAAGGTATATTAATTTAAAAAGCCCCTAGAAGCGCTACAAATATAAAAACCAAAACGTTTTCGCTCTGTAACAAGAGCATCATCAGTGTTACAAGAACATGGTGAGCCAGCCAAAAATACAAAGGTTAAAACCTTTTAAAAATAGACTAAAAGTCTTATATAAGTGTATACATAGTAAAATCCAAAAGATGAATATAATTCCTACTTCTATGGAGGTGTTGTCTTTCACATCTTTCAACATAATGACCTAATTAATTATTACCTAGCTACCCACGTACCATGTGTGGGAGTCATATGTTGCCCTAAGACCATATCCATAGGAATTATATCCATCCTTTGGATTTTACTATGTATATGTACACTTATAGACTTTTAGTCTATTTTTAAAAGGTTTTAACATCTGTATTTTTGGGTGACTTACCATATTCTTGGAACACTGATGATGCTCTTGTTACAGAGCGAAAACGTTTTGTTTTTATATTTGTAGCCCTTCTAGGGGCTTTTTAAATTAATATACCTTTTACCAAGACGAATTTTTCATTAAATTTATTTTCCTTTTCCTTGGTCTCTTTTATTCCGTACTCGCTTTACAACGTGTGACGAGGTTTCGTGCCTTCTAAAAGAACAATAAGTACAAACAAATTTTTTATAGTAATTGTCAAGTTTTTCTTGCATTCCTTTAATTTTGAGAATAAATCTCTGGTTCATGAACTGTTAATTCATTTCATTCATGTCATTTTCCGCATAATTTTCATCTATCCGGCACCACACTTCGCTAAGCTTTATTTGTTATGCGTTATGCGGCTACGCTATATGCGCCCAAATATTTGTCATTTGAAGTGTGTCAAAAACCGACAACTGGGTGGATAGGCGTATTTGCTATTCGTGATTATGCATTATGCGTGCGAATAGACGAATTAACCCTCCACACATTGTCCTATGTGGTCCAATATGGCGCATAACAAGTAACACAGCGAATAAATGTAGCCATTAGAAATATTGGAAATTTTGCGGAATGTTTCTGCACATGCATTACTTCGTAAAAATGTCGAGGGTCACGTGTCTTAACTATTACAATGTAGTTAATTCACTTATGTTATTTAAACTATACATTTATTGACATGTGATTTTGGTGACCTTCAGCATGTATGGTAAATGCACGTGCCCAATTATTCTTAATATTGAGCTGTATACACTATTAAAAAGAGTCTATTCAGCTGGACAATGTAATTTCAAGGTATTTTATCTAAATTGTCTAATATGTCTATTACATACTAAAACCATATCAAAAAGTCTCATCTTTTCTTTCAGGGTCCCGTTCATGTCCCATTTTCATTAATTATCTCATATACATCTTACATTCCATCCTCTCCTTCCCCTACTGTTAACTACATCTTATGGCGGTTTGGTTTCAAACCCTTAGGGTTCCGGGTAGCCTGCGGGGTCCTTGGGAATTAGTCGCCTAAGTTTGAGCTTGTTTTATATCCCCCTAGATTATTGAGACATTTTTACACTTCTGTCACCCCTAATGTAATCTTTTCTTGAACTTACACAAACTTCAACAACTACCAACTATTTAAATAAAATCGATAACTTGAAATCAACATAAAATGCGTTTATAAACCTCAGGTCTAATGACAAGAGGGTTTATTATCGATTTCACAGTTTCGATTTTATGTGTAATGTGGTTTGCCTACCACCTTCATTGACAACATACTTGACTACATTTTCTAACTATAACGTCAAGTTTAATTTCATTTTAATTGATTATTTATCGCAGTGCAGTGATTGCAGTTTGCAGTTACTGTTCTCAATTTAACAAGCTTTACATTTGATTCTACATAACTAACAGGTAATTTTTTCAACTTCCTGTAGAACTGTCATTTCTGTTATGTCATCGTTCGGGATTTCCGTCATCATTGTCACTTGCCACCATATAGTCAACATGTGAACAAGTCAATTTTGAGCTCAAATGGTACCTGGAGCATAATACATTGGATATTTTAGACACCTATGTTTAAGTTCACATATTTTATCTATGATTCCATGACGGATCAATTGTAAAGTGTTTTTACCCACATATTTTTGTATTTTGTGGTTAGCATGTTAGAATCACGTGAGTATAACCTATCACTTTTTAAAACCGTAGTCAAAATTTTAAAAACTTTGCATTATCTTATCAGGTTATACGCATTTTAGGTAAGCACTGATGATGATCGGTCATCCGATCGAAAACTAGTTCTGTGATGTAGCCCTTTTTAGGGATTTTAACAAATATACCCTTTATAAAGGATTTTATTCGTACTTGTTCAATACTGATGCCATCAATTTCTATTTTACCTCTGATTAGTTCTTTACTGATCACTATTGTTTTAGTTTTGGGAAATAAAATTGTCATATTGAATTCTTTTGCTCTTATGGTAAAACTGTGGTTTAATGTTTGTAGACTATCTTCATCTTGGTCTGTCAGTATTGCGTTGTCTGCATAACGAGTCTGAGTATATTTACTTTTTTGTTTCCCTTCCTGTATCTTCCTTTGTTGACGCTTTTGTTGATTTCGTCCATGATTAAATTAAAGAGCATAGGGCTCAGTGAGTTACAAAAATTTGATTACCAGTTTTTGTCTGAATTTTCTATCTGCACTATTTTATGTTGTACATTCCGATTTGAAATGCATGTACTACCATTATTTTTCTTCTCCTTATCATTGACCTTAAAATATTTAAATCCTGTACCGAAATAAAAGGAATGTTTTTAAATCTTGTAACAATACCAAGATCATCACCTATGATGGTCAAGTGTTGACCTTGTATCCGAGATTTTTGTACCCGCAGAGAGTAAACGGATTCTGCATATGTTACGAAAGTATTACGTCTGCGAGAGACTCACATGAATTCGCCGGTTCAGATTCCAATAATTCCTTTCCTTCTGTGATTCGTGATTCTAAATATCCTGGTTTACACAGCATGCAAGTTTATTATTGCGAGCACTTTATGCGCGTACTAAAGCAATTTCTTTTACGGACAAAAGGGGGTTTCGTGACCCATTCAGGTCCATAAGATATAAACTTACCGCTGAATCAGTGGCGGATCCAAGGGAGGTGTCACTGGAGTCATGACTCCCCTTTCCCCAGACGTAAATATCAGTTCAATAATCGTAAAAAAAGAAAAAGCGAGAGCTGTCAAACAAAAAAAATTTCAATGCATAATAACTCAGGTAAAAATTATTATTATGAAAGTCAGAAAGTGGCCAAACCAAATTTTAAAGCCGTCCCTACAAAATCCTGAAGAAATATTTGTCATTATTTTATTCCTAATCTGTTATTTTTAATTATTAACAATAAGCGCTTATTGAGGCGGCCGTCAATGTGACTGCGAGTGAGATTCACCAGTGGACGGCCGGAATGGTGCATTTCTTTCGCACTCACCATTGACGGCCGCCTAATACGCGCTAGCGCTAATTGTTAATACTTAAAAATAACAGCTTAGTAATAAAATAATGCCAAACGTTTTTTAAGGATCTTGTAGAGGGGGCTTTAAACTTTGATTTAGTCATATTCTGACTTCCATAATAATAAATTTTAACCGAGTTATTAAGCCTTGAAAATGGCCATTCCATTTTAAATCGTGTATAATAACTCGACATCAATCAATTTTAGAGAAAAATCACAACAGACCTTTTTTTGCTCATAATGACCCAAGCAATCTAAAAAATTTGTCTGAAGAGAAAAAATTAATTTTTTGAATTTGTTTTAAAAAATTGTTTCAACAATTTTTCGACCACGGCACCGCCTGACACCCTGTGGATTTGTTATAAGGACCTCTTTTTGAGTAAGTTTGTGCAAAAAAAAACGAATCATAATAATTTACCTAACGAGGGCGAGCATACAGCCTCGACTATATTATGTTGAAGATTCGGTTTCAGCAGGTCAAAATACAACCCATGTTGAGCTGCCCCCCCCCCCCACTTGCAAAAATTAAAAAACAAATAGCGCTGATTTATGAGCTTTCATATTCCTCAAATTAAAAATTTTGAGCTCGTTGCACTGGGCAGGAATTTAATATTTTAGTGTGGGGGCTGAGCAGCCCCCCCCCCTACTTGAAAATAGGGATATTGAATCGATCTTTGCGACAGAATTACGAGCTATTTATGAGCTTAATACTTATACCGTTGAATACCGTTTTATAATGCTTGAATACTAAGATTTGAATACTCGCCGAAAAAAAATATATCTACATTAAATTACCTATTATAACTCACTTTGAATTAATATCAAAAGGTTTTTCAAAGCTTCAATTTTGGTAATAACTTTTTTGTAAAAACTTACAGTTTTTGAGTTATTTATGAAAAACCGCTTTAAAACATTTTTTGTGGTATTCACCCTTAGACTAAAGCGCAGGGTCGCACCAAGTCCCTTTTGTTTCTTGAGGTATCCTCTAACGACTCATCAATTTTCGTGAAAATCGATGGAGGTTCACTGAAATTGAAGTCCTTCAGTGACTGCACTATACAAAAGAAATTGCAATTCAATGATCTAAATGCGCGTATTTTGCGAGCTCATAAATTATTAAACGATATGTAGTCTAAGCCGGGAAGATGGGGTGGTTTTCTTGCAAAGGGGTTGTAGCTCAATAATCGAAATGCGCGTGATTTAAGAGTTTATTCCTAGAGTGTATACGTTATACGAATTATATCCGCGATACGATCGATAATATCGTAATACTATATTATATTTTAATTTTTCTCAGCACTTTTCTCTTAGTTGAATCAATTAAAGGGTTGTTTGGGGTGAAGGAGATGAGCTCAAAAATCGAACTATATCACTTCGAAAACTCAAAAATAGCTCGTAATTCTGTCGCAAAGATCGATTCAATATTCCTATTTTTAAGTAGAGGGGGGGATATTAAATTGCTGCCCAGTGCAACGAGCTCAAAATTTTTAATTTGCGGAATATGAAAGCTCGTAAATCAGCGCTATTTGTTTTTTAATTTTTGCAAGTGGGAAGGTGGCCAGCTCAACGGGTGTCAAAATACATACAATTCAGTTGTAAAATTTCATAGACCTCAATCAATCGTCCAAGAAGCCTCACTTTACCCTTAATGCTAAACTATTCACACTCGAACAATATTTATTATGTGCTCATATTAATATTTATATTTTACTTTTGATTACCTATGTACTTCCGAGTTTCTAGGGCTTGTTGTTTACGTATTTTCTCGTGGTAGTGGCACGCTTGTTGAAAAGCTTTAATGGAATATTCGCATGATATTTTACGTCATTCATTCATGTGAATCACATCGATAACATTGTAATTAATACAATGTTGTTTTAGCGAGACCATAAAAGCTCAAATGTTTATGATCTATAGTAGCGGCAGCATTAAATAGGTATTACAAAAGATGCCGACTAGGATAAGCGATTTTTTTCAACAGGATTCTTCTAGTTATTATACACAATGTCGTTGGAAAATCTAAGATAAGGAATTTTCAAAGGAAATTAATTAGATAATTATTTGAACATTACATTACGTACATATTGAGGAACTAAAAATATAAATATAACGGAAGAACAATCTTAAAATGAAGTAGGTACCTAATAAAAACTTCTTACGTGTGATGGGTGATGGTATATTTTTATTTAAATTTTAAAATTATCCAATTGGATATCTTCAAAACGTTTTCGATCAAGTCGGACCATCATCAGTGAAACATCTTAAAAGTAGTTAAAACTAGACACATATTTGGTTATAAAAACTTTTAGAGCGGGTTGACACAATCCAAGAATGCTGGGTTTGTAACTTGGGCCAAGTGCACTTGTACAAGAAGTGTACTTGAACTAAGTTGGTTGCCACGGTTAAATGACTTGAATGTCAAATAATCAGATGAAAGTGATAGTGGAAGGTGTTCGAGTGGTTGCTGATACGTTGATACCTGAGCTTGAAATCCAGAAAAAAGGACGCTCGTCTGATAGGGTCGATCCAACTAGGTGCCTATTCTGCGTTCCGCAGTCACTTTGCAGTGTGGGCAGCATATCCCAATATAAAACTTATGGAACCTTGCAGCTCAGTGTTGCGGGTTTTAAGCAGACGAACTTAAAGTCCGTCTAAATAGAATATTCCAGAAGTCCAAAACATCTTGATTTGAAAATATGGGTTTTATTATTTTTAAATAATTCATAGATAGGTACTATGAAAGATATTTACACAATATTAAAGATATATCAGTTGAATATTAATTCTTTGGCTTGGTTCTAAAAGGGCCAATGTCAAATTTTTGTTTTTTTTGCACAGCTTTCTTTTGAATTTAATATTGACCAAACAAAATGCAAAAAATTGAAATTGCCCATTTTAACATCAAGAAACATAATGTGGCTTAATGCTAAAAGGGCCAGTGTCAATTTATATATACATATAAAAGTAAAGGTATAAAAATACTTTAAAATTTATTTAATATAAATATTAATATCTCTTGGCAACACTGTTCTTCATAAGAGTCTGTACTGAAAGGTGAGCGTGGAACGCAGTATAGGCATTTTGGATGTACATATTATCACAGTTGGGCGTGAAGTTAGTACAAAAGAGTGTAATGGAGTATAAGTATTTAAATTAAACTTAAAACAAATTACATACTTTAAATTGCATTATGGTTTCACAAAAGTTTTTTTTAATATTAGGAGTGGGGTCTAGCGCCATAGAGTTAATGTTGGCGCCTTTTTTTAAACCAGTCGGGCCTTGATACATAATTCATTCAAGATTTGTTATGAATGGATTTTTATAGTGTATCCTGTCCAAAAAATAAATCAAAGGTGTTACATTTGTCGTTCGAAAACTGTTTTTATCTGAAAAATGTTTTGACGTAGGTAGTTGCTAGTCTAACTTTAAAATTTAGGTAATCATCGTAATGTTGGTACATTGTGATTTTGCAATACTCTTGGCAGAAACTATATTATGTATTATTCTTTCAATGTTTTTATTTTTTTTTCTAATGTGCATTTGATTAAATTTTTACATTTTATTATTTACGTTATATTATATTTTATTTTCCTTGGTGGTTCTTTATCTCGTTTGTGTGAACTCCATCTTTCTGGATTGTTTTTTTTAATATTATAATTTTGTATTCAGTGTATCCTCATTTGTTGCCCAACCAACACCATCCTCCCCTACGAGGGGGTGTTTTAGGGGACATCCCGGGGGGCAGGAGTGGCGAAGTTTTTTGCATCTTATTTGGAGTCTCAAAATTAGCATTATCAGCAAAAAAATTCAACTTGTTTATATGATTTTTAGAGATCAAATCTCTGATGGACTTAAAACTATGGATCCACGTTTGTTTCAGGAACAATACGTTTCCTTCTTTAATTGCCTTCTCCTAATCGGAGGTTGGATATCATCATCACTATCTTTACTGTATCTACCGCTGCTCTGAAGAGTTATATAGAACTGCATTTAAACAAGTCCTTTTAATTCTTAAACCAAGACACTCTCCTTCTTCCTATACTCCTTCCGCCTCTTATCTTTCCCTGTATTATCAGTCTTCGCATTTCAAATCGCTGTCCCCTCATTACGTGTACCAGATATTGTAACTTTCTTATTTTTATTGTGTTTATTATTTCGCATTCCTTGCCCATTTCTCGCAATACTTCCGTGTTCGTTTTCTTCTGTGTCCATGCTATTCTAAGCATCCTTCTGTAACACCACATTTCAAATGACTGTAGTTTGTTTATGTGTTCTTGCTTCAATGTCCAGCTTTTAAGTCCATATTGCAGTCGAGAACACGTAGCATCTCAAAGCTCTTACTCTCAGTTCTAATCTAAGGTCTTTGTTGCAGATAATTGTTTTTATTTTTACAAACGCATTTCTTGTTATTTCTATCCTGGTCCTTAATTCTGTTGTTTGATCATTTTTCTCTGAAATCCAGGTTCCTAGGTACGTGGAACCTCGATAAGTCGGCCCCCGATAAGCCGGAAGTCCGGCTAACCCGGACCGATTTTCATCAGACAAACATTTCAACAATAAAAATGTACTATCCGTTGCAAGATAATTCGGATGGAATTCCCCAGATTATTTTGTGCTTGATATCGGCCCAGTCTCTTAATCTGGGGAGTTCCATCCGAATTATCTTGCAAGGGATAGTATGTAATATAATATTTGAGAGATAATGTGTATTTGTGTAATTTGAACTATTGTATACGATAGTAAAAATGACTCATGGCACACGGCGGCGGCGACAGAGCGACGGTCATTGTCTCGGATTTATCGGAAACAACAGGCACCTGTTATTCTTTTATTTATTTCAAACTGTCTTAGCATTGTTTAAAAAAAAACTAAAAGACTTTAAAAAATTCTTTTTTAAACAATGGTTTTAGTTGTCACTGTTCATAACATCGTTCCGATTATGACTGTATTGTGTGTAGTACAGTCTTGTATTGTTTGCTTCCGTTTGCTTAGGTTTGTGTTTGCGTGTTTTTAATAATTTAGATGTGTAGGTACTGTGCATATATATATTTCATGTTATTTCAATTATAACGGAGTTTATCTGTAAGTATACCGTATTTTATTAATTTTTACCATATTCTCCGGCTAACCCGGATTTTCGATAACCCGGATCGGTCGCGGTCCCGATTAATCCGAGTTATCGAGTTTCCACGTATTTGTATTTATCAACCCTTTCTATTGGTACATTTCCCAAAAGTATGAGTGTTTGTATGTTTGTTTTCTTAGTTATTATCATGTATTCGATCTTTTTATATTCATTTTTAGTCCATATTCTTCACAGAAACTGTTTGTCTTGTTTAGTAGTAATTGGAGTTTATTCCTTGCCAGAGGTTGCCATAATCACGGTGTCATCTGCATATCTTATGTTGTTAAGATCTTCCGTTAATTATTATTCATTCACTTTGAGGTAGTAATGCTTCTTCAAAAATGGCTTCACTATATAGGTACATTAAAGAGTAATGGAGACATAATTCATCCCTGCCTAACTTCTCTCCTGATTTCCATAATTCATCCCTGCCTAACTTCTTTCCTGATTTCAATTTCTGGACTGAGGTCGTTATCTATTACAATTTGTGCCCTTTGATTCCAGTAAAGGTTTGTTATTATTCGTAAGTCCCTTTTGTCTATGTTTTTTGTCTTGAAATTTGGACTAATTTTTCATGTCTGACTTTGTCAAATGCTTTCTCAAAATCAACGTAACAAACATGCACATCCACATTCATAGCCATGCCATGAACAATACATGCCAAATTTTATTTGCTTGTGTGCTTTTTAGTTTTTTTTACAGTTAAATTCCAATACATACTTATTTCCACCTATTGAAATCCCGTTGAATAGTATTATCTTGCGAACTTTTTTATTATAATGTAGGTATAATAAGTGAGTATTTTATAATAAGTGTTTGCGTCAATATGTGACGTTTCTCGGAAATCAATCAATAAGGTAAATATTTGGCAAGCACACTCAATACTACAATAATGAATAAAATGATGGTGATAAAAAAATTACAGCCAGAAAAACTGATCTGGTTAGTATGGATCTGTTTTTTGTTATTTGTCAATTGTGGTTGATTTTAACCCTCCCCCTCCAGTGCAGTGGCTGGGTGAAATAAAATCACATGAACACACGGGTTAGGAACACACTGTGAGGACCATAAGAAAAACTTTGAAAAAAAAAATAAAAATGCGATTTTCTTAAATCTATTGTGTATTTCTATAATAATAGCGTTTGCTCATTCACTATAATTGCTATAAGGTGGACTGGGGCAAGTTCGGACTGGTTTTTGTTAAGTTTGACTTTAATATTTTTTTGTAAATTATACTTCAAATATTTAACATTTTCTTGGTATCAACGTGGAGTAACATTAATACTATATAATTTGCATTGCCGAAAACACCAATTTACATTGGAAATTACAACTTTTATAAATAATGAGAAAAAACAGTAACTATTCCGAACTTGCCCCATACATGGGGCAAGTTCGTAAATAGCTATTTAAAACTCATTGAAAGCTATCTTCATATGTTATGGGACAAAATCGGAATTACTAATCCGTCATTTATAAATTGCTTTTTGCCAGATTAAAATAAGTTGTGTAGTTTAAAAGTTATGCATTTAGATATAGAAAATGGTTTTTCACATGGCATTTATGCGACTGCCCTCATTTCTATCAATGCTTTTTCAAATGTTCTGCTGATTACGCTCTTCGGTTCGTTTTTCTAACATAATTTCTAACCATTTTGGATTTAAAAAAAGTTATAAATAAATAATTTGAGCAAAAAAACCATAAAATGTACAATAAAAATGTTTTAAATTAACTGAAAAAAGCACAACTCCGGTGTTACCCCGCCACATGCTACGAACTTGGCCCCGTGCACTAATATTTGCGGGGCAAGACTAGAGTTGTGCTTTTTCCAGTAAATTTCAAATAATCTAAAGTATTTATTTATTTAACGTAAACTTTAATCAATTTTCTTAATATCTACCAAAAATAAATGCACAATTCGTAAAATTTGCTGTAAAATAACGGCACTTTGTTAGACAGCTCAAGGTTAGATATGTACTGCACACGTACTCACATTTTATAAATGGCAAAACAATGGAAGAATTACTTCTGAGTAAGAGATATCTATGTCAATTAGTTCATACTAATCCAGAAAAGATTTCTACTCCTTAACTTGTACAATTGAATGTATCTTATGGTATTTTTAGAGCAATTACGAACTTGCCCCGTTTACGATCTTACCCCCACTTCACCTTATTCAATTTGTTCGAAATAAACTCTTATTTAAAAAAATGATGTCGCGCGCTAACTGATATCCAAAATCGCCGGTCGCTTCGAGCGTTGTTGACATTCTGCTGTTAAAATTGACATTCTCGCAAAGTTTGAGCTCGTTCGCCTCGGTTTTAGAGATGAAATATCTGGCGACTGGACTAAATCAATAAATCATGAACTAAAAGTGAACCTTTCGTAATGATACGCTGAACTTGTATTTATAACTGTGATAGCTATTTTTCTATAGACATGGGAAGGTCGTTACATGTAGAATTTGATTTATGTTCACTAATAATATTGTTTTGCATTTCATACCATCGCACACCCATAAAATCAATCTATAGTGTTAATAGATCAATGTAATTACATACGTTTCCATATAAGCTGTAATTGTGTTAATTTATTATTATTCTCATGAACAGCATTTATTAACGCCTTAATACAATGTTGTCTTAAAAGGCTTTTTATGTACTCATAATTATGTATATATTTGTAAGTTCATAATTCAATCCTTCATCGTATTGGGTTCGTGCAAGTTCGGCAAAGCGACACCTATTTCTACGCTCTGCAACTTTATTCGCACTTTTAATTATATTGGCCAATAATATTAGTCCTGGTTACTGGATAATTGTCAAGGCCATAGTCCAAAAAAATAATAAGAAGAAAAAATAAGATTCAGGTTATGTTATTAAAACGTAAACAATTGTATGTAGTAAATAAAATTAGTTATTAAAATGCAGTACTGCAAGCAAAATACAATTAATTAAATTTACCTTTATATAATAATTGCATATCATATCAATATTGTGGAGCAACATATAATTTTTATTCTTCAATGACAGTAGATATGAAATGTAGGTACGTCAATTTGACAATTTCAATTGACAATATGAATTGTTTAAGAAAGTGGCAATATTTCTCCGCTATAGGGCTTTTCATCGACTGTCATTTGTTTCGAGCTTCTGTCATGTGTCACATAATATTAATATATCTACGCCATACGTCTTTGGTTTGTACCATTGTATATATCAATAACGTATGACGTAGATATATTAATATTATGTGACACATGACAGAGGCTCGAAACAAATGACTGTGAATGAAAAGCCCTATTCGCGCACGATCGTTTCTCAATTCCCTTCCAAGTACTTGCACACCGCGAATACGTAAAAGTTCACTTATTTATTAATTATTAATATGTAATAGTCTCCCTTTAGCTCAAAAAACTGTATCTTACATTACTTACAATTCTGCCCTTGAATTCCAATTCTAAAAACCTTCTACACTACACTTCTCCAAGAAATTAACGCACCACCTCAAAAATTGGTAATTTTTGGTGTGTCGAATTTTCTAAATCTCTTGTCCGATTTAAGTGCTTTTTATAAACTGTATAATATGTTGTACCTTACTCTTTAACAATATCGCTGTAATAGTATTGTTGCTAGACAGGTAAATTGTCATTGTATACCGGGTGTACCAATGAAACTGTGTTTTTTTCTTAATGTTCGCAACACCCTGTGGAATATTCTAGAATTTATAAAATACTGAAATTAAAACCCAACTAAAGCCTCAGGTTTTCTTAACATTTTGTTTGTTGGGTCATTCGCTTATGTTGGATAATAAAAAAGTTAAGTTTAACAGCTAGCCATGTTTTTCATCAATATATCCTCATTTTCTGCTTAGTATAATAAAGAAGCCTAAAGTAGGCTATGAGAAACTAACAATTTGATAGAAGCCAAATTGTATTGTCAACAGTCAAAAAGGCTGCACAAATTTCACTTTAATTTTTTTTAAAATGTTGCTGCCATGGGAATGCCACATGTCCATTTTCAATAAAAAATCTCTATATATGAAAGAAAAATCGATTTTCATTTTGTAACTTAAAAGGTCTTAGTTATATATGTACTTATCAAAGGATTTAGTTATATATGTTACAGTTCAAGTTGATTCTCAGTTAGAGTTGACTCCAACTAGTTGGAGTCAACTCCAACTGAAACGAGCAGTAAAAGTTGATTTTAAAAATTTAAATCAACTTTTACTAGTTGGAGTTGACTCTTCCTGGATCGATTCAGTAAATGTTGATTATACGAGAATCTCAACTGCATTTTTGATGAGTGTGCGTTTCTTTGTTTTGACCGTTTCAACTACTTATTAGTATAGTCTGTAACGTCGCCCCCGTTAGGTAAATTATTCTGATTCGATTTTTTGCACAAACTTACTCAAAGAAATACATCCGTATAACAATCCTTATAACAAATACACAGGGTGTCACGCGGTACCGCGGTCGAAAAATTGTTTAACCAATTTCAGTAAAGTCAGTCAGTAAAGTGACTCTTTATCGAACGAGTCTGATATTACGAGCAGAGGAACAGACGCGTTCGATAAAGAGTATTGAGGTGGTGCGTACAAAATTGTATCGTTAATCATAAAAAACATTAACACTTACTTACAACTTTGAGGAAATTTTTTTTAATTTTAGACGAAATAAAAAATTCGTATAACAGTAATGACAGATGACTTTTGCATGATGGCCGGTTTTGACGTTTAATCGTTAGTTATCAATATTGTATACCTACCTAATTACTAAATCTGTAAAGTTTTGATTTATTTTGTATGAATATAATTGCGAAACACTACAGAATTTTACTTTTTGACATAAATTTTATTAATAATAAGATAAATTTTGTACAATATTTTTAATAATTAAAGTAAATAAATTTTAATTTCACTCAAATAAATAATCGATTGCTGCCATTAACCACTTACATTCAATCTCGGTTAATTTGATTAATTATCGCGGTAGGTAAAGTAACATTCTTCTTTCAATACAACAAAGTGTTACTTTACTGCCGAAAATGAGGGCAAATGAGTACAATAATGAATGATTTTGGTGAAGTTTGGCGATAAACAATAATTTTAAACAAATTCGCAAAAATACATAGTTTTTTCACTTCGTACAAATTTTTTTTAGATCCGTTGGGCCTTTTTTTCTCTAAAATTGACTGTTGTCGAATTATTAGCGACTTAAAATTTGAAAAACGCCAAAATAACCATTTTCAAGGTTTAATAACTCGGTTAAAGATAATTATTGTGAGAGTCGAGCGAGCGGCCGTGGAGTAACGGCATAATCGCTGGCCTCATACGCCAGTGGGTTCGAGCCCTGCTAAAGACAAACCATTTTCATTTTCAATAATGACACGAGCCGTCTCACCGTGCCTCGGAGAGCACGTTAAGCAGTCGGTCCCCCTGGGCTAGTGTACATCGACACTAGTTACTTGAAAC
The DNA here is from genome assembly GCF_917563875.1 of Diabrotica virgifera virgifera. NCBI lineage: Eukaryota > Metazoa > Arthropoda > Insecta > Coleoptera > Chrysomelidae > Diabrotica > Diabrotica virgifera. The sequence continues at coordinate 217,630,602 of NC_065448.1, read as the reverse complement.
AGGGTTAAAGATGTAATTGGCGCCGGAACTGTCCGAAAGGCAAAAATGCCATACGATATTATATATTATGAAAGTCAGAAACTAAAAAAATCAAAGATTAAAGCTACCTCTATAAAATCCTGAAGAACTTTTTGTCATTATTTCATTAATAAGATATTATTTTTAGTTATCAACAATGAGCGCTAAAAAAAATTGATCGAAGTGAAAAAATTATTTTTGTGAATTTGTCTAAAAAAATTGTTTAAAAAACAATTTATCGATCAAGGTACTGCCTGGCACCCAGTAGATTTGATATAAGGACCTCTTTTTGAGTAAGTTTGTGCAAAAAATTCGAATCGGACTAATTTACCTAACGGGGGCGACGATACAGCCTAGACTAATTTGAACATATTCAGTAACATTTAATTTCTAGAATCGGCTGTTTGTGTGAATCAGAATCAACTTTTACTAAATGGTATTGGGAAGAGTATACTTTTCCTAGTTGGAGTCTACTTTTACTAGTAAATGTTGATTATAAATCTTCATTTTATATTTATAATCAACTTTAACTGAAACCAGCCGTTAGAGTTGACTCCAACTAGTTGGAGTCAACTCCAACTGGATAATCAACTTGAACTGTAACATATACATTGATGTGCATCACTAAAAAATAATTTAAAAATTGCTCTTAATTTGTTACTGACAGTGATTAGTGAAAGTAATTTTTTGCGTCGATTATACATTGTATACATTAAACCGAATTGTACCAGATGAAAAAATTTAGATATGATATTCTAAATATTTACTTTATGAAAAAAAATTATCTTAATATTACAGATATGTTTTTAAGAATTTGTTTCTTTAACCCAATTGATTATTTTAGTAGTTCCGGAAGTTGATCGTGATAAATTATATAAGAAAACCGAAAAATGATTTGGGATTCAGGATTTTACTAAAAATGCGGTTTTAAATTTCGAGTATACAAGAAAATGTTAATTACGTGAATTACACAGATTAATAAGTGAATTTGTAAGAATTCTATGACACATACTTAAAAATGAATGAGTGGGAGTACTTAAAAAAGTATTTTAAAATGTGTAAAAAAATATTGAATGTTTTACCCAATTTTAAAATAATTTTTTCCCATTCATTTATTTGTCATGATTGTTATTATACTGTGTGTCAAAGCCAAATGGAATAGATTCATTATTTGGTGAATAAGCGATTTTGGAAATAAATCCCGAAACATGTCGATTTTTAAATTATGGTATTTGGCACGTATATCATACCAGTAACGTTATCCGTCTGGGCGTGATGACGTAGTCGATGATTTATTTAAATTAGAATAGGGGTCGTGTGCTAGCTCATTTGAAAGGTAATTCAATTCTCAGTCATATAAACATTAACATAAATATTTACAGGTACGGAGTGTCAAAAAAATGTTTTTGAATTAAATTAATTGACACAAAAACAAGAATGTGTGTAATTTATTTAATTCAAAATACATTTTACAGCTGTCAGAAAAGAGAAAAAAAAATGTATTTGACAAATAAACATTGCTTTTCACTTAAATTAAATTTTCAAGCTCCACCCACCTGCCTCTTGGCAGATTTAAGATTTCATTTAAGCCAAAAGCAATGTTTATTTCTGTTTTCTGACAGCAGTTAAATGTATTTTGAATTAAATAAAATACTCACATTCTTCTTTTTGTGTCAATTAATTTAATTTAAAAAAAATTTGGGACACCGTGTATAAATAAAATGTTTATATTACTGAATAGAGAATTGAATCGCCTTTCAAATGAGCTAGCACACAACCCCTACTCGTTAGAATTATAATTTAAAAATAAAAATCGACCTGTTTCGGTGTTATTTCCAAAATCGCTCATTCACGAAATAATAAGTTTATTCCATTTGGCTTTGACACACTGTATAATTTATCATGAGGTGTGTTTTTTCACATTGGATTTTAATGCTTAATCTGTTGTATCATCTGTGTCCTGTGTACCACTGTCCAGTCACATTGACTATTGAACTAAATATTTATCAAAGAGCAACATTTTCATATTGTAAGTTTTTAGTGTAACGTATCCTCTGATCAATGACTCCTTCAGAATTTGTTCCTTCCTCATCAAATAAGCATTTGTTAAATATTTGTTTTAATTCTTGTATTAAGGCCGAATGGGTGTGTGTCAGCAGCTCTTCAGATATGTCTTCAAGACCAGTTGCTCAGTTATTGTTATCTTTTTTAGCGCATTTTTTATTTCGTTGCCAGATATATCTGCAATTTGTGTTTGTCTGATTCTTTATTCGTGAGTTGGGGTAGTATGTAGATATCTTTTTTCTTGTAATAACTTTTTTACTCATTCGTCTATTTGTATTGGTTCTATATTTACCCATTCATGGGTATTTCTAAACGTTTTCCATGCCTCCCTTTCTTTTGAGTTTCCCATATTTAAATTTTCTTGCTAAACTTGGTTTATTCTGCTCATTATTTCTATTTTGTTTCATAAGTTTGCTTCTGTATTCTCTTCGTCTTCTTGATCTGCCAAATCTAGACCATGAAACTATTAGTAGTAGAAGTAAATATAAAAGGTCTTAGACCAAGAGGAAGATAGAAACTGTTTTTACTTTTAGGCTATATTATTGATCCTTATTTGTCGTATTTATATCTGTCTATATCGGCTTCATCGCCATTCTAATTTTGCAACAAGGTGGCTGTATAGCTCAGGCGATAATGTCTGACTACCACGCAGAAGGAGGCCGGAGATCCATCCACACCGTCAGTGTCATATCTGGATATTTTTAAAATATCTACAAGCCCCAGGTTGACTCAGCCTAAATAAAGTGAGTACCTTGGGTAACCAGGGGTAATAATAAGCAGTTGTAGCGTAGTACTGACCCTGTTACCTTCCTTGTATACCGTAGGCCCAAGAGATATCAGACTACCCTACTATAATCCCAATGCCGCCCTAGCGGTATGAAGGAAGAAAATATTTTATTGGCCAATGGACTTGCTTAATGAATTAACTAAATATCCCACTGAAGAAACCCCAAATTGATCTTGAAGAGCATTTAGTGAAAAACAAAAAAATGTGTAAGATGAAAATGAAAAATAAATGATCATGTAGCCCCTCTGATGAGGTCTGGAGAGACTGAAACTTACGTAAGGGAATTATCTATCATCTCTGAAGAGAAATGAAACATAAGCTGTCTTTCATTCTCCCAGTGAAATCCGGCTCGAAGGACCAAATGGACAATTTGATGTAAATATCAGGATCGAATTGTTTTGCAATGCCCCTTTGTCCGATGTTTCTCGATCGACGATGGTAATAAATGTTTGAGTGTGGAGTAAAAATATGGTTTTATTGACAGCTACTGAGTATTACACTATAGATGTTGTTCAGGTAACTTTCTATAATAGACTGCAACCCAAAATAGTCCCTTTGGCTAATTTATAATCTCGTCAAAATATACAATTCATCAATAAGTTGCATGACAACAGCAACGAACTTTGAAATCTTTTGAAAGCTTACAACTACAGTTTAATTGAGCGAACTATTGCAACATGTACTAGAAAGTACAATTGGAAATACCACGATTTGGCAATTTATTTAGGTTGCAAAAGGTTCACTGGACTCTAATAATTAAAATAATACTCGATATATTTCCCCAATATTTCAATTATACACTATAAAAGTTTAAGAAGTTAAGAATAATGTGAGATTACAAATTAAGGGATTAATTTGAGATTGAACACCCAGTTTACTCAGATTGTGAATAGACGGAACCAACTTTCGCTGGAATTGTTCCTAGACGAGTAGAGGAAATGTGACTGCATATTGTAGAGTCCTTTTCATCTACTTTATTCGTGGTCTCCTTGCTTTATAGATTGCAAAAAGCAGAGGTAAATAACCAGAAATTGGTTTCACGAGAGGTTTCATATTTACGGATCTGGGACTTCTCTCATTACTTAAAAAAATCTGCATCTTCGCACATTTAATCAATAATTTCAGATCTTTGTTTATACAAAAAACATATCATAACAAAAGTATGTATATTATTTTCCGTCAAACCAAAACCACATTTATTATCATATCAAATGAGTTGCATATTTTTCAGAACTTGGTATTTCCTCTGCCGATCCTGATAATTAATATGTGTTGATAGCATGTGAAGGTACTCAGGAAACGTTCATTGATACAGATAATGTTAAACGAATTACCATGAAAACTACAAGTAATTATTAATGTTCTAGAAAAAGGATTATCGTTTTCTCGCAACAAAAACTGACTCAATGACACCGGTAGTAACATTGGAATTTATATATTATCAATAATATAAAGAAATGTTGTGTCCGTCAATTCTTTTGGATTCGTCCTATTCTTCCACTTCAAATTCACAAAAGGTTAAATTGTAATTAGAATGAACCTTCTTGTTTTTGGAATTATTTTATCGTGTCTCCCTCCAATTTTTCCTGACACCTTGTAATTGTTGTGAAGTAATTTTAATGTAAGTATTTAATATCTGTTCTCTGCTTAATAGTTTTTTTAATAAATAAAGTGTATTTTGAACAAAAAGAAAATAGAACTTTTGGTATATTTTGGTAGATGTACATTACAGATCGAATGATATTTACCTATACAATATTTTTCTGGAACTGTTTTTACTATAAAATTAAAATAAACTAATCGTAATAATACAGATTTATGTTCATAGTGGGTTAGTTATCAGACTGCCCTATAGAACAGGTGTTCCCAAACTGGGGGGGGGGCGTGAGGACATATCAGGGGGGCGCGAGACAAGTTGAACATTAAATTAAATTTAGTTATTTTTCTAAAATTCAAAATTAACCGCTTGTTAAACTGAGTCTGGTAACTGAGTCTGAGTAAGCAAAAGTTATCTCAAATACCTGTTTTTGACAACACTCTGAAACGTCGCATTGATGATATGACCGAAGACATATAAAACCAGGTAGTTGACGCAGTAAAATAATCGCCATTTTTTGCTATTCAGCTAGACGAGAGTACTGACATAGCACATAGCAGTAAAATAATCGCCATTTTTTGCTATTCAGCTAGACTAGAGTACTGACATAGCACAATGTTATCAGTTAATTGTTTATGTTCGGTATATTCAAAACGAAAGAATGACAGACGAGCTACTCTTTTCTACAGGGTTGGAGACTGGAGACCACGACAAAAGCTATTAATGTTATGAAAGCAGTGTGAGAGTTTTTTGACAAACATGAACTCTCTTGGCAAAAACTGATCAGTTTATGTACAGATGGCGCGCCTTCAATGCTTGGTTTTCGCTCAGGCTATTTGCAATTAGTAATAGAGAGATGTGATTGGGATACATTGTTTTATACATCGACAAGCCTTGACATCAAAAACCCTTCCAAATGAACTTATGGCTGTCTTAAAGTTGTGTATTAAAGTAGTGAAGTACATACAAAAAACAGTGCGTTGAATACTCGACTGTTTAAAACTCTTTGTGAATATTTAGAAAGTGATCACAAAACACTGCTACTTCATACAGAAGTACGATGACTCTCAAAAGGAAACATGTTGGCAAGATTATTTGACCTTTGAGATGAAGTAATCACCTTGAATCATCAAAAGCAAAATGAGCTAAACATGGCCTTCAAAAAACATGGTACCCAAGTAATATTGGCTTATTTGTTAGACATCTTTGAGACTCGTTGAACAGCCTTAACCTAAAACTGCAGGGTGGAGACTCAAATATAATAGTTACTCATTGTGATGGAGGCTTAGTTACTTAACTTTAGAGGCGTAAAATATCAGCATACCCCTGAAATTATTCAAATTTCTCTAAAGTAGAGCCAATCTCAGAAGAAACACGCTTAAAGAACATTTATGAAGGATCAAGTATGAAAATCCAAATATCAAATCATTTGAGCCTAATTGAAGAATTCCAGAAATACTTCCCAAACACTTTTGACAATTTTATTTACAGAATGTCAACTGATCCATTCCATGTCAACATAGACTCCCTGCCTGAATCACTTCAAGAAGATGCTTTGCAAATAAATCCAAATTCCAAATGATTTTTTGCATGATTCCTCTGCCAAATACTTTGTTATAATGGACAAACCTTCATTTTGGTTAAAATATTTCAAAGTGTATCTTAATGTATCACGGGAAGCTCTTTATTAATATTTGTCTTTTTCAAGTAACTATTTGTGCGATTTTCAACACTTGTGGCAATTAAACCAAAGTATCGGAATAAACTTGATGTTGCTAGTGACTTGTGCTGTGCAGTTACTAAAACTCAGCCACGAATATTCATACTAGTAAATAAAATGCAATCCAATCCATCTCACTAACCAACCTAATCTATTTTTCTTTTATTAATAATTTTTGTATTGTATGGAAACTGATATTTGTCTATAAACTGATAGTTGTATCTTATGGCAGAATAAATAAATGTTTTGTTTTCAAGCTAATACTTATTTGTTATTGTTTTGTTCCTATTTTGGCGCATACAATTTATTGTAAGGGGGGGCGCAAGAAGCTTTCATTTCAACAAAAGGGGGCGTGGTACAAAAAAGTTTGGGAACCCCTGCTATAGAAGAACATTCTTCGATCCTTCAAAAAATGTCTTAACAAAAACACTAAAATATTATGAAATAATATGTAGTTCACAGCAACTATCTAAAGATTTCTAAAACTGAAATACACCATAAAATGACTGCAACAAGTAAACGAATATCAAACGTAATGAATTAACGGCGCGGACTTTGAACATTTTTAACTTCATGTCACGACTAATGATGACTGGCTGCTATAATTTGAATTTTCCCTCGAATTAATCGTTTTTAGGGGCCAAACGTAAGAAAAACAAACTTTTCTTTTCTTTTTTTCTTTGATATATTGTAAACTATGTCCTGTTGTGGTTTATAGCATTTTTTCTGCGTCAGCAATACTTAATGATATATTTTTGTTGCAGGAATTCCTAAAGAAAGAATTCAGCGCAGAAAACATCTACTTCTGGATAGCCTGCGAACGTTTCAAAGTATTAACCTCAGAAAATGACAGAAGGAACGAAGCCCAAAGAATATACCGTCAGCATTTGTGCGGAGGTGCAGCGGAAGCAGTCAACGTGGACGCGCAGGCGCGTCAAAGCGTCGAGAGGAATCTGCATTCCGCCGATCTGGATCTCTTTGCGCAGGCGCAGAAACAGATCTTCAACTTGATGAAGTTCGACAGTTATCCGAGATTCTTGCGATCGGATATATATAGGAAGTGTTTGTCCGGGGAAGAGGATAAAATTCAGATAGATGTTAGGTGAGTTGTTTTTGCCTATTGGTCCTATAAGAGTTTATAGTTCGAGGATTGTCTTTTAGTTTTGCATATAGCCATAAAGATAAAAAATATATAGACTTAAAGTACTGTCACGGTCCCAGGCCGGCCCTGTCAATTCCGGAAGCTTCTGGCGGCGAACTGTCTGAGACCCATTCTGTGGGCGAGACAAAAGAAACTTGTTTACAATCGGCGTATCTAGAAGGCCATCGATAAACCTTTTTTTTATTGTGCTGTAAATAATATTTGCCTTTCGATTTTTCTGGAAATGAGTAGACTAATAGTACATAACTATATAAATTCACATTTTTGGAATTAGAGGTCAGTTGTGAATTTGAATACGTCGGTGTACTTTGATATGTATCGGGCGCGGTATATTTTTGAATTTGTAATTATGTAGATAAATTATTAGATTTAGTGTAATAAATAAATTAGATATCGTAGTTTGTAAAATAATGGATATAAATTCAGTCTTTCATTTGTTTAGAAGTTATTAAAAATAAATAAAGTCAACTAAAACTTAACATTAGTTCCTTAAAGATCATACAAAAAATCAGTTTTGTAACAGTACTTTATCGCTTTTCAAAATATGTCCCACCAAGATCGATATACTTTTGCATACGTTCAAACCAATTTGCGCTTGCATTGTCCTGATGTAGGATGATTCGCCGTTGTGTGTTCCTTTGCCGGTGTTTCGCGATAACTTCTGGTAAACAGACGGTTATATACCAATCAGAAGTAATCTTTCTTCGATCTTCTAAAGCAATAATTGTTGCCACATGACCAGATTTTCACACAAAAGTTGCTATCATTTACTTTGACACATTTCTAGAACGGATCACTTTTGTTGATTTTTCCTCATCGTGAAGCACCCACACAGCGGATTGGCGTTCATTTTCCGGTTCGTAGGAGTAAATCCAACATTCGTCGCCACTAACACTACTATAAACGTTTTTTAGCTTTTTTTATTGAACCGTTCCAATATTTTTCGGCACCTATTGACGCTAACCGCTTTTTGCTCTTCTGTGAGCAAATGAGGGATCTAACGGGAAACCAACTTCGTAACATCCAATTCTTCATTTAGTATCTTTTGGATCGAGGTCTTTGAAATGACCAAAGATGCCTCTATCTCCCGGTATGTTACACGGCGGTCATCCTTAATTAGCTGACGAACCGCATCAATGTTTTGCTGCTGTTTTGGGTGGACCTGGCCTGTATTTGTCGCTAAGACTGAAGTTACCACGTTGAAATTAGCAATACCAGCGGGAAATAGTTTACTGTTGTGATGATTCATTCCCAAACGCAGAAACCATTTCAGCGAGACATTGCTGTTGGGATAATTTTCTCCGAAAAAAATTATGGCTCGAAAATGTTCTCTGCTAAGATTCATTTTTCAACCGACTTGCTAATTTCAAAAATTACACGAGTCACGACTTTTGGTGTATCGCAATGAAACTCTGGATTTGTCAACAAAAGATTGAGGTTACGTTTGTGTCGGAAGGTTTTATTGGTGGCGCCCTCTAAGCGGCTATATGCAGAACTAAAAAGACAAACTTCTTAATCGATTTCGGACGGTGTTGTTCAAAATTTAACACTTTTTAGGCTTATTTTACAACCAATATCGACGCCCACGAAGCTGAAGAAATCAGTCAGTAATGCCGAAGACAGAAGAAGAAAATCTCTTTTGCCCTGGCACAGGAAAAACCGGTCGAAATCCAAAGATCGGGGAGAGAGTGAGTACAACAAACGAGGAAGTGATCCAAGCTCCGGGGATTTGAAAAATATCGACCCATCTGAGGTACATTCCAGCGGATCATCCCTGACGTCATTGGATATTGCTGTATCATCTCAGGTAATTTTAGTAAAATTTTATTTATGTGATGAACATGTTGCTGATGTGAGCACATTGCGTAAATGTAGGATATAAAGAGTCTAATCCTCATAATCTTATTGAAGGTTTTTATTTAAACAGTTTGCGACTGTTAAACTGACTAAAACAGTTAACATCAGATGAGTCCTGGTCTATTGGAACACCATTGTGAAACCTACTGTAACTTGTTACCTATTGTTAAACTTAAACCTAATGCTGGATTTATACTCAGCCATTGCCACTGCTGCTGCCGCTGCCGGAAATATTGCCCGAAATACGATATCGACGCGAGTGAGGTGTTCTCAGTTCCTCGCCAATGTCATCACAACTCATTTACCGAACGACCCTCAAGAATGAAATGTGACGACCGCATCGTCTTGCTCCCTTACTCACTTGCCGCTTTGCCGGCGGCAAGTGAGAGAGAGAGTAGTTGAATGTGAGTACTTACACACGCTCGCGCTGCCAGTCCTTTGACTTCCATCTCGAAAACCGACTTTTGAGGGAGCGCCGTGCAATGGCAGTAGCATGAGGAGCAGCAGCGCGAATGAGCTGTTTACACATTCACGCTGCCCACTTCCTTGCCCACTTCCTTGCTCTGTCCAACAGGACAGTGTAAATGCGGTATAAAACTTAACCTAGTGCCTAGGGCAACTGCATTTTAACATAGCTTAATTCATTTTTAGCTTGTTCAGTTTCTGAAGGGCCTGATGATGGCGTTATTTATGTATTTACAAAGCACAACAGGCCTTGAAGGCTTAGGGCTAAACTTCTTCTTTAAGTGCCGTCTCCCAATCGGAGGTTGGATATCATCATCACTATCTTTACTCTATCTACCGCTGCTCTGAAGAGTTCTATAGAACTGCATTTAAACCAGTCCCTTAAATTCTTCAACCATGACACTCTCCTTCTTCCTATACTCCTTCCGCTTCTTATCTTTTCCTGTAATATCAGTCTTAGCTAAAGGGTTAGGTTAGGTATCAGGCCTAAAATGCAATTAATATAATACATACTTATATATTACAAAACTTGTATCAATTGAAGTGGCTTCTTGTCCAATCATGCTTCTCGTCTACTCAATTGACTATTATTCTCCTCCATTCATCCCTTTCTTCCCAATCAACAATTTCCTCTTTTGTGAGATCTTCCTGTGCCCTATTAAACCAACTTTGTCTCGGTCGTCTTTTACTTCTGTCTGTGATTGGGTCCCATTTTAGGATCATCTTTGGCATCCTCTTTCTTTTCAATCTTATCTTGGTAGTGGGGGTTGTTACCCCCGATGATGGGGTTGATTTGTTAAAACACTATTTACCAGAATATATTTATTTAGAACACTAAATACGACAGTAACTAGTTGGTGGACAACGTATCTGATCTAACCACGCGTCGCTGGCTGAATAATGAATAATCTCTTCTTTACTTTCTCCGTATCTATAAATAAATCGTAATTGTTTTGTTATGATTGACTACACCTGAATGTGACCGTGAAAATACTAATATGTAGTAACATAATTGCTGACTCCGTTGCTTTCAAAACGAGTGGCCTACATTGCAGAAGCAATGTCACCCATTTACGTAATGTAAACAGTACATGTAAATAATATTTGTTTGAGACTTTAAAAATTAAATCGATATGGATTACTCTTATTTTTTGGATGCTAATATAAATCCTGTACATTCTCATCACGTGCCCCATCAGTGTTCTTAGGCTTTTCATCTTTTTATTTTCCATTATTAATTTTTCATTCAGTTACCATTCTTTTTGACCTTTCTCTTGTATAATAACCCCAAGATACGTAAAATGGAACACTCTTTCGAAATTATATTCCCTTGATTCATTAGATATGAAGGTAAACTGTCCTTTTTTTTTGTTCTGTATGTCAAAGTTTCATGTACTTTGACTTTACCTGGTTTATTTCTCTGTAAAAGTATTTTTCTCCTTTTCTAATATTTTTATAACATTTGTTAATTCTATTCTTGTTTTCGTTAGAATAGTAAGATCATCACCGAGGGCCAGATATTGATGTTTATTGTTGAAGATGGAGCTGATGGTTCAATTGTTTCCAATACCTATCGATTTTTTCGTTATATTCTCTTTTCTTTCGTCCCTTCTCATTATTCTTCTGTGACCTTTGTGACTCTGGTTCATACCATCATTATTATTTGTTAGTGCCAATTGCATTAACATTTTCTTTTCCTTTGCTATTTTAAGGCATTCTTCATCAAACCACGTGTGCCTTGCTTTCATTTAGCTCTTTTGTGGAATAATTTTATCATTTACTATAGTTATCGCCTCTCTTGTAGTTTGCCACACTCGTTCTATTTCTAGTTTCTCTTTGTCTTTCTGGGATCATTTATGATAACTTAACTGTATTTATTTGTTACAGCAGTGTAATTATTTTTGTTTTCTAATACAAACTATTTGTTTTTACTTGAAGGATCTGATAAAAGCACAAGCTAGTCAAGAAGAATTGTCTTCAAATGTAGCTAGAACGGCATTGTGTAGAGTTCTTCTGAGTAACGGAAGTACCACCGTCGTCCAAATCAAACAATCTGAAACTATTCAAGGTTTAGTCACGAGATTATTGGAGAAAAGAGGTCTGAAGTATTCTTCCTTTGAGGTGTTCGCAGACAAGCATTTAAAGGTTAGTGTTTACAATATTCTTACACAAAATACCGTGTTCAATTTTTCACATACGAAAAATAATATATTTTTCGTTGTATCAAATCGTAACATTACCATCCTCAATTTCAAATCATTACCTAAGCCAACCCTGAGTATTCTACTATCCCTACCTAAGTACAGACATTCTTTGGCAATAAAAAAGACAAATTGTCTCTCTTGACTAGTGACTCCTGTTGACAACAGACGTGCAAATAGATCTCTCTGATTCTGACTCCCGGACCAAAAATACGCTTTTTTGGTCTTGTATCCTCTGTCAGTGATAACAACTAACTCAACAGAAACGTGATACAGGTGTTAAGTACCGCAAAAATCTCTGATTCCGTCTCTAGTAGTAACTGTATCCCGCAACCATTGCTGGACACTGTTGTTGAGATAATAATATCACAACATAACAATAGGACGCACATAAAGAACGTCCTAACAAAGGGAGAGATGTATTATCATAGGATTCTGGTTGCAAGAAAATCTGAGGCTATTACCTGTAATAAAAGTGGGAGAGTTTTAACATTAGGATTCAAAAGAGCTTTTACAAAGAGTACTAACTATTTATTGTAAAGAAAATACAAATTGGAGCACAACAAACTAGCAAATGAAGAGAAAAGAACATATACTATAGAGCTAGAACATATACTATAAAGAACATATACTATACTAGCAAAAGAACAAATAAACAAACAATACAAAACTAGGAGATAGAGAGCATCATATGTATATAAAACAAATAGATGCAACTCTAGTTGATCAGGAGAAACAAACTACAACCTGCAGAGTACAAGCAAAAGGAGTCTTTCAAAATGTCTATGCGTGTGCACAATAAATTGTTTATGACCAAATTCACTGGCAATAGAAAGGTTGCGTTTTCTTCTTACTTGACACTGTTAACGTAAGATTTCTTGACTGAATCTTTGAGGATGTGAAACAGAGAGTGCTGTTGCATCGCTTTCTTCTGAAGAACACTTTATCCTTGACGGGTAAGGACAGCGCAAGGGTGCAACGGAGTGTCGCAAGCTGACTGTTGACTTTCTGAGCTGAGATGGCACTTGAGGGGTGCAAACGGGATGTTGTCTAGCTCTAGATTGGGAACACACTGCTTAGAGCAGTCGGCAACGTCGCGAGGGTGCGCTAGAGTCTGGATCATGCAACTTACACGTTGACATTATGAGATGACGCTGAGCACTGAGTTAAAAGAGCGGATTGTCCTCGGAGGGTGAAAGCGGGTGGTACTTAAAATCGTAAAGATAAAGACCTTGCGAAAACATATATGTTTTTGGGCACATCACATTAAAACTAACACTGTTGTCCTTACATATTTATACTGTTGGCAGTGTTCCATTTCAAAGATGGACTTAAACTTGTGTGAATTAAAAATATTTCAATAGTTTTTGAAATGTTCGAATAATTATTCGAACAACTGTATTCCGGTGGTGTGTGTTGACGGAATTAATTAAAAATAAGTGTAACAACGAACAGTAATATATTTATTTATTTTGGGAAAACAAGCGTGGTATTTTGCTTATATCTCGAAAGGGTATTGTTAGCGAGAGCGAGGGTGTGTCTGAATCGTTCGCATGCTGTGTAGAGACTGACTGGCCGGACCACCAACTATTATGTCAACTGGTTTGCGGTTTTGCGATAATGGCCAGAAGGGCTATAAATTACTGCATCTGCCTTTTAAAATACAAGAACCTTTTTGTATTTCAAGGTACTAGTACACTTTAGAAGACCAAAAATAATCATTTTTTTTTCAAAAATTTTTTTCTCAGAACATGCATTAAAAATGAACATAAAACTTTTTACTTATTAATATCTAACTCTTGGAGAGTACAATAAATATATCTTTTTTCATTTATGCACGTGCACTAATATTGTAGAGGGCGCAAAAGTCGAGTCCCCTAAAAATGATGGCGGACAGTTAATCTCAGGATTGGGATATCTGAAACAAAAAAATCGTACTGCATTTGAAAAAGGAAGGTTTCTTACGTGACAATTTACCACAATTTGACCAAAAAATAAAAAATAAATATTTTTTAACCATGGAAAACTGAAGAAACTGAATAAAAACTGATTTCTTCACAAATTTTTTTCAAATTTCCGTAAAATCTTATTTTTACGGAAATTTTTTACTAAAGATGGTAAATTGTCACGTAAGAGACCTTTCTTTTTCAAATGCCGTACGATTTTTTTGTTTCAGATATCCCTATCCTGAGATTAACTGTCCGCCATCATTTTTGGAGGCTCGACTTTTGCGCCCTCTACAATATTAGGGTATGTGCATAAATGAAAAAAGTTATATTTTTTGTATTTTCTAAGAGTTAGATATTAATATGTAAAAAGTTTTATGTTCATTTTTAATAAGGGTTCTCAGAAAAAAAAATCATGAAAAAATGCTAATTTTTGGTCTTCTAAAGTGTACTAGTACCTTAAGAAGTTGACATGAAGAGTGTGGCAATCTGGCATCGTAATCAATTAGTGTTTCCTTGAAAAAAACATTAATTTTATACAATCTGTTTAGGGATACATTTTCGTTTCTCGAAATCAACGGCCCTTGTTGGTATATGGTTTGTGTATTACATGTGAATTTTAAATGACTAATGTTGTTTCGTTTTGAGAAGTTTTGAATTAAAGCGTATCGCTATAACTGTTTTTCGTTAACTTTTTAACATTCACATATTAAAGCAACTATTTTTTCTAGTGTGTTAACGTAGAAGAGTCGTCGATGACGTTGGCTGGATGCGAAGTGACCGTGGAACAAAGAGTGGTCTTTAAACTCGACCTGCCAAATAGGAAAATGATCAGCATCAGGTCCAAATACACAAAAATCATCACCGATGTTCTAAGGCCGAGTTTACATAAGTACCAATACAATCTTGACCAGATGGTTGTTCTGAATGGAAATACTCCGATAGATTTACATCAGCCTGTGACTACAATCGATGGGTTTAGGCTAAAAGTGCAATATAAAGAAGGTAAGGATTTTTTACCATGAAAATGTTTATAATTGAAATACACATTGCAACAGTTGCAAGACACTCATATGTATTAAAGAAAAATGTGTTTTAGTTCGTCTTTTATTAATAATTTTGCCCTATACTTTATTTCACGTTAAGAACAGTTGGGCTTATGCAGATCAGTGTTGCCAAACCTCTCAGGCACGTGTTGCTACTAGACTGTCGATATACGATTCATTCTAATCAGACGGTGTGGCATCGGCGCGCTTCTATCGTCCATAAGAAATACGCAGCCCTATCTATGCAACGTTCCGTTCTTAACTTGAAACGGTCTATAGCATCTTTAACAAGATTGTTACATTTTTGATAAACCTTAGTAGAAAGACGTTATGGTATCGTGATAGGGTATAGTAGTATCTTCCGAAGTCATCTACTTTTAACCTTTAACTACCCGCGCATCAAGTTATAACATAACTACACGCGTGGCGTACTTTATACGCCACAAGAAAATACACTTGAAAACAGCAGATTTGTTTATTTTTTTTTTTGAAAAAATACACTTAGTTGTTTGTTATAAACCTTATTCGGCATCAGTGAATACTTGGAGTTCCTTCTCAGTAAGCCAATTGGGATTTATAACTGGAATCATGGAATAACTGGATTCCATGATAAATAAAATTACTAATAAAAAATTTTTTTAAATGTGATTTTTTACAGGATAAAAAGTATTGTTTATAAAGAAAAATATATTTTGTGCCATAATGACTAAAAAACAATTGAAATATGTACTCATATTACGACTTATATCAATATAATCGTGGCTTATATTGTCCACCACCGGTAACAACAAATAATAAACTGTAAATTACGATCTTCCCAGAACGCCGATTATAACGAAACTAAAACCAAATTGTAAAGCACATTCCAGTGATAGCTTAGAGAGATAAACAAGCTCAAAAATTAAAATTTTAAATATACTTGCAGTAGCATTCTTATATCTGGCGTACAAAATACGCCAGCGCGTGTAGTTAAAGGTTAAAGAAATTTCACCAAGTTATCTAGAAAATATATTTCCCTGTAGACCGTCTAATGTGGTTTTCTTGGAAGCGGAAGTTTCATGAAACCTCAAAAGTGTGATACTTACTATAAATTGCTTATCAACATAAATTATATCACATAACAGCACACTAATGGAATTTTTTATTGATTTTCAGATTTCAGACAAGAAAATCCCAACGTTCCGATCAAAAACAACAAAGTAAAGTTGGAGGAAATCACGAACAAAGTTTATGAAGGTATTCTACAAGAAAAGTGCGAATCGCTCAGTTGCAAGCTGACAAAATCCGATAGGGGATCAGTTAAGGTAATTAAAACGTTAATAACTAGCGATTGATTTTTGCACAAACATAATCATTCATGTCTGTCTTCTTCTTCTTGACTGGCTTTACAACTCGGGGTGAGTCTTCGCCGCATCCTCTAATAGCTCTCTATCTTCTATGATCTTGCGTTTTCATTTTGCATTGTTATACCCCAATCCTAGATAAATCGGCTTCAACATCATTCTTCCATATTTTTCTGGGACGGCCTTCTGATATTCTACCGTCTGGTACCTCAAAAAATACTGTCTTTAACACTCGAAAAGTGCTAATTAACATATTTGTACAACAAGTCAAAGTTTTCAATCTAATAAAATATTTTAATAAAATACAAAATAATTTTAAATTAAAAACCTTATTGGGACCTTTTTGCTGGTTACACCTCCATGCTGGAGGAAAAGAAGATGAGGGAATTCTAAAATTTGCAATTCACATCTCACCTGTCCAGCGCTGAAAAATTCCAATGAAAAATGGACCCTTATACTCGGATAGGAGTAAACTAATAGAAATAAAAATGATTAAACATCTTCTTGTCTTGAAAAACGAAACCAAAGCTGTCTTATATTTCAAGTCGCTTAGAGAGCGCTATAAGCACTCTGACCGGTTTCAAAACTTGTTAGTTTATCATCAGAGAATGCATATACAGGGTGCGCCAAACCTCTGGTCTTCTTTGATTACGGCTAAACTATGAGATATACAAAAAAATGTTTATAACAAAACTAATGTGTATCAAAGAGGTCTATAATTTAAAATTATTTTCAATTATACAGGGTGAGTCAGAACGACGGTATGAACCAAAGTTTTATTTTTTTAAATGGAACACCCTGTATATTAAATCATTTTTGAATATATTATTTAAAAATATGAAAAATTTGTATAAGGTCTCATAGGCCTAAAGTTAATAATTTTCGAAATATTTACATTTTTATTGAGAAAAATGGTAATATTTATAGGGTTGTGGATTATGTTTCCAAGGAAATAAAAATTTAGTTGATAGGTCAAAGTTTTTAAAATATAGTGTTATTTTTAAATAATTTAATATTTTTTACTTTTAGCCATAAAATATACAGTGTGATCACTATTTGCAAATACAAAATTTTCTCATTTTTTTTAAATGGGACACCCTGTATATTAATTTTGCGTTTTGTAGTAAATATTACAACCTTTCTCTTGGTATAAGGTTGTATGTACCTAGCATGTTTCGTTTTGTAGATATTTTAAAAAAACTATAGATTTTACGTTTTTGTGGATTTTTTATTTAAAAACTTTTTTGCAAAAAAAATAATTATAATTTGGTTTTAGAAACATACACTAAAATATAAAATATGAAAATAAAAACGTAATTAAAGATTAAAATAAATCGTATGCTAGTACAATTCAATTGAATTTAATAACTTTAAATTATTTTACAAAAAATATTTTACCATATTAATGAATGCATAAATTAGTTACTAAATTAAATAAACAACCAAATTTTAAATCAACCGTAGTAATTTTTCTACTACAGCAACTTTCCTGTACCAAATTAATTGTTAGTTAAATTGTATTTAGTTAAACTTTTAATTTGCCTTTTAAATTTACTTACATACATCTTGAGAATATAAAAATTATTATAAAGTATGCTTTGAAACAAATGAATGTTAAATGTATCAGCCAAATTATTTATTAATATAAATAGTATTTACTGGTGTCACAAAAGCTGGTAATACTTTTGTAGTTGAAATTTTTGTAACAATTTTTTATATTTTAAATTTTAATTTTTTAACCGAAAAATTTTTGAATATGACATTTGTTTTGGGCGAAACTATTAGAAATTATTACCAGCTTTTGTGACACGAGTAGGTACATAGATACTCTTTACTTCTTAATATACTTCCATAACGTTCATTTGTTTCAAAGCATACTTTATATGTTCTCAAGATGTATGTACTTTGTAAATTAAAAAGTTATTAACTGATCTTACTCGTAAATACAATATAACTAACAATTAATTTGGTACAGGAAAGTTGCTGCGGTAGAAGAATTACTACGATTGATTTAAAATTTGGTTGTTTATTTAATTTAGTAACTAATTTATGTATTCATTAATGTGGTAAAATATTTTTTGTAAAATAATTTAAAGTTATTAAATTCAATTGAATTGTACTAGCATACGATTTATTTTAATCTTTAATTACGTTTTTATTTTCATATTTTATATTTTAGTGTATGTTTCTAAAACCAGATTATAATTATTTTATTTGCAAAAAAATTTTTAAATAAAAAATCCGCAAAAACGTAAATTCTATAATTTTTTTAAAATATCTACAAAACGAAACATGCTAGGTACACACAACCTTATACCAAAAGAAAGGTTGTAATATTTACTACAAAACGCAAAACTAATATACAGGGTGTCCCATTTAAAAAAAATGAGAAAATTTTGTATTTGCAAATAGTGATCACACTGTATATTTTATGGCTAAAAGTAAAAAATATTAAATTATTTAAAAATAACACTATATTCTAAAAACTTTGACCTATCACCTAAATTTTTATTTCCTTGGAAACATAATCCACAACCCTATAAATATTACCATTTTTCTCAATAAAAATGTAAATATTTCGAAAATTATTAACTTTAGGCCTATAAGACCTTACACAAATTTTTCATATTTTTAAATAATATATTCAAAAATGATTTAATATACAGGGTGTTCCATTTAAAAAAATACAACTTTGGTTCATACCGTCATTCTGACTCACCCTGTATAATTGAAAATAATTTTAAATTATAGACGTCTTTGATACACATTAGTTTTGTTATAAACATTTTTTTGTATATCTCATAGTTTAGCCGTAATCAAAGAAGACCAGAGGTTTGGCGCACCCTGTATGCTAGCTATCTCTAAACAAACTAAAATAATTCAGGCCACTAGCCTAACTAACGGAATGGCATGGGTGTCTTAGCGACATCTGCTAGATGTCGCTTTAATAAAATATAAAATAATATTAAAGTAAAAACCTTATTGAGACCATTTTTCTTTTTACACATCCATGGCTTCTAAAAATGCAAGCCAGACGGCGGTGATTTTTAGAAGCCACGAAAGTGTAACCAGAAATATGGTCCCAATAGAGTTTTTAATTCAATATTATTTTATATTTTATTAGATTGAAAACTTTGACTTGTTTCTATTCTAGCAGATGTCGCTAAGACACTCATGCTAGTTCGTTAGTTGCAATTCGAGGCTAGTTGCCTGAATTATTTTAGTTTGTTTAGGGATAGCTGAAATAGGCATTTTTTTCCTTAATTGTGTTGTTTCGAACCCTATCAATTTTCGTTTTTCTAGCTGCTCTTCTTAATGCATCCATTTCTGTGGCTTCTATTTTCCTTATTTGATGTTCTTTCAGACGCCACGTTTCAGATCCGTACAGCAGTGTGCTTTTTATCATTGTGTCATATATTCTCAATTTTCTTTGTTTTTCTATTTCAGTACTTCATAATATAATTATATGGTTATTCCACGAACATACGCCTGTTTTGGATTACTTCGACAACGAATATTTTACTGTGCAACATAAGAAGTACGAAAGTAAATGGCGCTAATAGTTATTCCAATAAACAACAATGTAATTTGCAATTTACTTTCGTTCTTCTTATTTTGCACAGTAAAATATTCGTTGTCGAAGTAATCCAAAACAGGCGTATGTTCGTGGAATGGCCCATATTATATTTGAATTAAACTTTCACAAAAAATAAACAGTTATTTACTCAATTCTCCTATGAATTACAATTAATTTTGTTTTCCAGAGCGAAGACTGGGGTTCGGAGCACTCGTCGACCTTCATAGGAAAATTTCTAAGGAGGGATTCGGGTATCCACGAAAGAAAAAAGAAAATTCCGACTAGGTTTAAAGAGGAAACTATGAGCGATCAAAGTCAAATGAAAAAACCGCTTATTGCCAAATTGAAATGTGGTGCCAACAAGTTCAATCTGGTGCCATCAAGTGAAAGTGACGGTAGGTAACTATTAAAATATTCTCATCATCATTATCATTGTCATCATCATCAACCTGTACACGTCCGCTGCTGGACATAGGCTCTCCCTTAGCTCTTTCCATCTGTATATGTCTTGTGAGGCTTGCTTCCAGTTATTGACAACACGCTGCAGATCGTCACCTTCGATCCATATGGTTGGTGGGCGTCCTCTGCTCCGCAGTGCTTCTTCTCGGGGCCCTCTGCTCCGTAGTGTTTCTTCTCGGGGCCTCCACTCGACAATACGTTTTGTCCATCGGTTGTCATGATAATCTGGCGACGTGTCCTGCCTAATTCCACTTTAGCGACACGTTTTTTTCGCCAGCGTTTGTTATTTTTGTTCTACAGGTCGACGTATTTCTTCGTTTGGGAGTCAGTCTCTCAGGGAAATACCCAACATCTGGCGCTCCATAGCCCTCGTGAGTTACACGAATCTTGTTCACTTCACTACCTAATTTATGAGTGTAAATGTTTCCGCTCCATAAGTGAGTACATGCAACACCCACTGGTCAAAGATTTTCCTTTTCAGGCATATGGCGTCGGCTAGGGACACAAAAATGTAACTACATTTTTTTACATTTTGAGATGTCTACACCAATGAACTTACCTTATTGAGTTCTTTTGAGTGACACAAAATTGTATTTCTCTGAACACCTTAAACTCCAGTAAAGAGTTCTTTGAGTGTCACAGAAATGTAAGTGGTCTTACATTTCTGTGATACTATGTTTTGACTGATGATATTGAGTTACGTTTTTGTGGCATAAATTTTATTGCACTGGATGGTGATTGCAGGTAGAAACAATGGATTTAATAATTTGTTTCGTATATTTTGCAGCGTGGTCTGATGCATTTTCAGCTCTGTTACAACTGTGAAGGCGTAAAAAAGTGAATAAGTTGATAATTTCATCGGCTTAGGGACACAAAATTGTATCTCAGAAATGACTACTCTTCATTAGAGCGTATCACAATCAATCAGGTGTGCAAAGTGATTGACACAATAGGGAACTTGCACATTTTCTTTTATTACATAATAATGTTCAGTTTTGTATAAAAATGAGATTGCCAAAATTTCACGCTTCAAAAACTCATAATAACTTAGAAGTACAACTTTAAAGTCTTCTTTATCTTAAAATAGTTCAAACGACCCGTGACGTCACAGAGTTTAACTATGTGGTTCCGTTTATGGTTATATTTACGTATATTCTTCTTCTTTTTCTTTAATTTATTGGCCTCCACCTACTTGGGTATTTGGCCAGCTCGTCGTCGGGGAATAAAGGAAAAATATTTATATTCTAATGACATTTATCGTATGTCGTTGTAATAATATATACCAGTTTATTGAGATTAGAGTTTGATACAGTTTTTGAAGTAAAGGAAAGAAGGTTTACTATTGAAAATAAAACCATTTTGTAAAAGTACAAATTTTTTATGAATAGTTCAAACGATCAAAAACACTTTTAACGTCACATAACTGTATTTTTTACTGACGTTTATAATGTCTAATTTAAAATTATATATACAATTGGTGTAGAATGTAAACATGCAACCCCGTGACGTCACGACGCGTTTTGGGGTGGCTGGTATAAGTTGAATTTTTAGTCGTCTTTAGGGGCCAAACGAAAGACAAACAAATCTTTTTATCTTTGATACAGGTTCTAAATTATGTTCTGTTGTGATTTATACCATTTTTTCGAATTTAAAATTTTATGCAAGTTCCCTGTTAAAATTAATGTTTGAAAATGTTTTCAAAGTTATAAATAAAAAGTCAAAATAAATAAAAAACTATTTATCGGTTCTATCAATATCTAAAGTCGATTACTTTTATTTTGTGATTTTAAATGAATGATGATAATGAATTATGATTATTATCCAGATTTAGCCATACGGCTCACACTCCCTCTAAGGGGAAAATTGACTCATCCCAGATACCTACGGTATCAAAAGGATTGAGCTCTGGTGGGACTCTTTCCGTGTTATCGAGCCGTAGGTGACTTGGAATGCAGGTGTATCTCCCAGAAATTTTCGTACGCATCTGGCCGTCGCGAGTAGTACAGCTTTCTGCATGGTCTTATAAAGATGTTCATTCAGACCCAGCTTTTTTATGCTTTCGAGGAGGGTCTTCGGAATGACTCCAGTAGTAGAAATAATAATCGGTATCGTCTGGGTACTTTGCATTCTCCATTGCCTTCGTATTTGAATTTCTAGATCTTTGTATTTGGCGATCTTTTCAGTAAATTTACTACGTAGATTATTGTTGTTAGGTATCGCCACATCAATTAGTGTTGTTTGTCTTGTTAATTTATTAACTAGTACGAGATCTGGTCTATTATGTGCCACTGTTTGGTCTGTGAGCACAGTGCGGTCCCAGTATAGCTTGTAGTTGCCATCCTCAAGCATACTCTCAGGGACGTATTGATAATACGGGAGATGGTCTGTTTGGAGAAGTCCCAGCTTGATAGCTATCTCTTGATGAAGGATTTTTGCTACTGCATCATGCCGTTCCTTGTATTCAGTTGCAGCAAATACCTGGCAGCCCCCTGTAAGATGTTGGATGGTTTCTTGGGCTTGACATCCATATCGGCATCTGTCGTTTTGAACCTGAGGGTCTTTGATGATATATTTCAGGTAATTTCTGGTTGGTATAACCTGATCCTGAATGGCCAATAATGAACCCTCCGTTTCAGGGAACATTTTTCCTGATGTCAACCAGTAGTTCGACGCTATATTGTCGACATAGTCTTGGCTGACCTCATTGGGATGTCGCCCGTGCAGAGGTTTACCCATCCAGGCGCACACTTTTTCGTCCTTAGTAAGGTGGTTTATGCGCATTTCTGGTTCCCTCAGTTTGATCGGTGTTGTGTCATCTACTGCGCAGATAGCGCGATGTAGAGTAGATGTCTCAGCCTGCATCTGAAAATAAGTTCTTAAATTAGCAATTTGTTTGTCTAATTGCTCACCTATATCCATAAGTCCTCTTCCTCCTAGATTCCGTGGTAATGTTGTTCTTTCTACTGCACTTTTAGGATGGTGTTTTTGTGCCTTTGTGAGGTGTGTTCGTACTTTTCGCTGAAGAGCTTCTATATCTGTTTTTGTCCACTTAACAATACCAAATGAGTAGCTAAGCGCGGAACATGCGTAGGTGTTTAGTGCCTTAAACAAATTTCTACTGTTAAGGTGTGAGCGAAGCAGCTGTTTCACCCTTATTATGATTATTACTTTTATTATTATTATTAGAAATTTGGGTAACCGTCAGTTGTAAAATTAGATTATAATACTATAGCAACAAAGAATTACAAATAAATTACTGATCCCAACAGTAAGTCTCTATAATAATAGACGTTGCATTTAGGGATACAAAAATGTATCTCCACCAATTTTTATCTAAATGTTGTTATTTTGAGAACACAATGTATCTATTGTTGGGTATGATTGTATTACCTTAAACATTTCTAAGGTTAATAATTTGGAACAAAAACTTTGAGAATAAACTACAGATCATTACAAAATGCAAATCACTTTTTTAAAAACCTTAAATAAGTTCTGCTGAAAAGTAGTCGTTTCTGAGATACAATTTTGTGTCCCTAAGCCGACGATGGGTATGGTAAGTCCGATTTAAATACATAGTTTAGTTTAACAAACGCTGCCCAGGCTAATCCTATGCGACGTGGGAGCTCGCACGTCTGGTTATCTCTTCCCAGCCGAATTTCACGTCCCAATGTTCTGTCAATGCTTTTAAGATTTTCTGCTGGCTTATGATATCGAATGCTTTCTGGTAGTCCACGAATATCAGTGCGAATGGTTTGTTGTATTCTGCAACATATTAATAGGACCATATATTTTAAATCCCACTTTAACCGGTGAAGTGTATTTACCTTTATATTTTCTACCTATACATATACTGATTGTTTTTTCACGTAGCTCCATACAATAAAATTACATATATTATTGTCATTTCGGATTATGTTGTTAGTTTTCACGAGATGTATAATTTCTTTTTGTTTGTTTCAGAACTGGTGGAAGGTTTGACAAGAGCCCAGCGTAGGATAGAAGACCAGCGGGGCACGGAGATCAACTCCGAATTACCGGATTTCCTCAAAGACAAAGAAAACGAGCACCTCCAAAAGCAGAGAAGAAGCGATTTGGAGGGAAGCACGGCGAAATTTTACCTAGGAGAAACCTCAGTACCTGCCTCATCCGACAAACTACCCGTCATATCGTCAGCTAAAAACATGAAACTAGAGCTGCAGTCGAACTACGAAAACAGGAACGTTTTGGTCGGAAGTAAATACCAAGATTCAAGATACGATATTAAATCATCCCCTAGTAAGTCGGAAGGGGTTCAGTCGACTACGTCGCCGGTTAAAAGTACAATCACTTCCGTGGACAGGATGGAACCACCTCCCTTACCACCCAAGCCCAAAGTAATGCCCATTAAGCCACCGAACTGGGGCCAAGTGAACGGTTTCTACAAGAGCAAAGATATTCCTTCTACAGACAGGAAACAGGCGATGTTTCTGGAGCAGTCATCTAGCAGCTTTGTGTGAAAGTACTTTTTGTATATGAATGTTGTGTCGGCGAATCTGTTTTAACCTTTTTTAGCTTTAATTTTAATATTTATTGATACATTATTGTATTAGAGAAGTATTATATTTAATATTTAAATATATTATATATATTTTGTTAATAGTTATTTATTTTTAATAGCGCTAATAAAAATTTATATTGAGATTTTTGTCTTCCATCATTTCCATAATTTTCTGAAGAGAATCTACGTTTTTTAGAATTTTTACGACGTATCAAGGGAACAGCAGGAACACCAAGGCTGCGGTTCATCAGTAAATGACACTCTTTTATCAAGAAGTTATCATCTTTTGATTTACTTAAATGTTTTCAAAAATACACCTGAAAGTCAGAATAGTCACTGAAAAAATAATGCTATAATTTTTTTAAGAGAATCTATGTTTTTAAAGTCTTACGATTTATCAACTAACGAGTACAAACAAAACGAAAAAAAGATTAAAGAAAAAATATTAAAGGGAAGACAGGTATTAATAGGAGCCCTGAATTCGGTATATATATTGTGGCAAAAAAATATAAGAACAGAAAATAAAGAACTAATTTGCAACAGAATTTTAAAACTAGTATTAACCTATAGAGCTGAATTCTGGCAATTAACCAAAAGTACAACGCTAAATTACTAGCCACTGAGATAAATTTTTGGAGGAGGTCAGCAAGAAGATCTAGACTAGAACACAAGAAACGACACTATAGATGATATCGAAAGACAACGGCTAGTATGGTACGGACACGTTAGACGAATGGAGGAAAGAATCACAAAAAAGTGTTAGAGTGGTCCCCCACAGAAAAAAGAAAACGAGGAAAACCAAGCACATGGATAAAGGGCATCTCCAAAATTTAAGAGAAAATTTTATCACAAAATCAATGGGAACACCAAAGTAGCTGGCTGTATACCAGAAAATTTTATATCGGCAAGAAAATTTGCAAGAAAAAATTCAACATCCCGTATCTCGGAAACAAAGCATTTGCGGGCATATGTTTAACAAGTAAACTGGCATTATTTTTTCATGCAGAATTATCCCTTAAAGTTTGTCGCATTTATTTAGAAACACCCTGTATTGATGAAGAATATGGCTAGTTGTTAAAGCACCTAACTTTTTTATTATCCAACATAAGCAAATGAATAAAAAAAGAAAATGTTAAGAAAGCTTAAGGCCTTTGAAATTTGGGTATACCGAAGAATCCTACGAATAAGTTGGGTGGATAGAGTTCGTAACGAAGTTGTTTTGCACCGGATGGGAAAAGTCACGGAAGTCGTCAGAACAGTTAAAAATCGAAAACTTGAATATTTTGGCCATGTTATGCGACACCCAGAGAGACATAATATACTCCATTTAATAATACAAGGCAAGGTAGACGG
This sequence comes from Diabrotica virgifera virgifera, assembly GCF_917563875.1. Classification (NCBI taxonomy): domain Eukaryota; kingdom Metazoa; phylum Arthropoda; class Insecta; order Coleoptera; family Chrysomelidae; genus Diabrotica; species Diabrotica virgifera. Next base: position 217,604,470 of record NC_065448.1, on the reverse strand, counting down.
AAGAAGAGGGCCAGGTCGAAGAAAAACGTCGTGGCTTAAAAACCTGAGAGAATGGTATAACAGATTCTCTGCATCCCTTTTCCGAGCTGCCGTTAACAAAATTGCTATAGCCAATTTGATAGCCAACGTTCGATAATCGAGCACGGCACATGAAGAAGGCTACAATACAGTTTCAACTTCACAATTTTATATATAGTCTTTTTACTGCAAAAGCAAGATTACGTAGGTCAAAATTTCTGACGTAAGAGCAATGTCAAAACATTAGATTGTGACTTTTCATTATGGCCACGTTTATGTCATTACTTGTCAGAGATATTTTTCTTTTTTTTTACTATAAAAATAATATCTATATTTATTCTAATCAATGAAGTCAATAAATTGGTTTTCATTACTTGCCGAAATATATTAATTAACAACAATATTATCATAGTGTAGGTACAGGGTGATTGATTAGTAGGGTAAAGCTCAATAGATCCGCTATAGTAATAGATAGAAATAAAAGTTAATAACAAAAATTTTAGCCATCTTTGAGCTTCACATTACAAAATTAGTAAGAATATTACAGGGTGTTCGATAACACAGTGGCAGACCAAACTTTTGTTTTTTTAAATAGAACACCCTATATTTTATTTTAAATTCGAAATCCTGTTAACGTCTCCATGACAAAAATATAAAGGTTTGTTATACAGGGCATTTACAAAGTTATAACCAATTTTATATGAAAATCGTAACAAGTTCAACTCCCTGTATAAATAAAAATAAGCAAAACAGCAATGGTTTATTAATGCCACATTTTTTACGTACATATTCTCAAAATTTTCAAGAAGGATTGATATTGCTAATTTTCTTATATCAAATACAGGGTGAGTCAAAACGCAAGTACATTATTTTCTCAGTAATTTTAAATGGAACTCCCTGTATTTTATATCACTATTGTAAAGTACCATTACCGTACTTTAATTTTTAGATAACATTCAGATAACAGATTTTTTTGGGGATAATGAAAAATAAAATTACGTTTATAAAATACCTCCAACAACAAGGGATGAGATGAAAAATAGAATACAAAGTGTATTTCGATGTGTTAATTTACAAATGCTTCGTAGAGTAAGTAGCTCATTCAATGATCGTTTTTAGGCGTGCATAAATGTGTTAGGAGGTAATTTTGAACACCTTATGTAATTAAATATTAAAAATATGTTATTAAAAGTAGCTTCTAATTTTTTCAAACATTTTTTTTTGCAAAATGTATTACTGATAAATTATTTTTCGTTCTTTATTTGTTACATTTACATACAAAAGTAGTAATTAATTGTCTTCACAAAATGTTGTGTTTTGTATTTGTGTGTTTTTTGTAAAATTTATTACTAATTTTCTTTCTTTATTTGTTAAATTTACATAAAAAAGTAGTTTTTAATTGTTTCAAAAATTTTACATGTTGTGGTTGTGTTTTTTTTGTAAAATGTATTACTAATAAATTATTTTTAATTCTTTATTTGCTACATTGTTACTTTGATTACCGGATTAATAATCAGTAATCGTCAATTATCAATTCAGTCATGGCTTACTTAAAATTTAGATAAATTTAGACACCTAAAATAATTTGCTCTGAAAAATGAAAATATCTCGAAAACTAATAAATTTGGACATAGGAAATGTTATATAAAAATTAAAGTATGGTAATGTTACTTTTCAATAATGATATGAAATATAGGGTGTTCCATTTAACATTACTGAGAAAATAATGTACTTGCGTTTTGACTCACCCTGTATTTGATATAAAGAAAATTAGCAATGTCAATAATTCTTGAAAATTTTGACAATAAAAAATATGGCATTAATAAACCATTGCTGTTTTGCTTATTTTTATTTATACAGGGAGTTGAACTTGTTAAGATTTTCATACAAAATTGGTTATAATTTTGTAAATACCCTTATAACATAACTAACCTTGATATTTCTGTGATGGAGAACTCAACAGGATTTCGAATTTAAAATAAAATATAGGGTGTTCCATTTAAAAAAGCATAAGTTTGGTCTGACACTGTGTTATCGAACACCCTGTAACATTCTAACTAATTTTGTAATGTGAAGCTCAAAGTAGGCTACAATTTTTGTTAATAACTTTTATTGCTATCTATTACTATAGAGGATCTATTGAGCTTTACCCCACTAATCAATCCCACTAATAATCATTAAAATAGATTATTTAATATTTTTAAAACTAAGTACTGCAAACGCTAAAATTCATAATAAAACTTTCTGATCTTTAAATCTAATAATAATCTTATTTCTAATAAACCTAATCTAAGAAATCTAAATTCTTTAACTTACTTCTCTGCAGTTAATTGTAAAAGGGAATCCCATTATTTCGTTCTTGTTCAAAATAATATATTAAAGAAGCATTTTGATTTGGCATAGGTATGTTTCTTAATACAAACACAAAAGTACACGTACACAACAATAATTACAATGCTATTAATTATACATATGTATTTAGTATATCAAATAATTCTGTACGAAATGAAGTAAAAATGTAGCAACACAGAACTGTCACATCAGTAGCGTACGATTGTCTAATATATTTAAATATAATTATTATTTTCTGGAGTATTTAACTTAAAGAATTGTTTAATAAAATTTATATTATTAGTATTAAAAAATGTTTTTGGTTATTTAATTAATATAATTCTAAAATTCTCAATGTAATCGCGATTACGTTTTTCTTATTAAATACCATGTTGACACTTTTGCAAAATCGGTCAGTTCCGAGTGGGAGTCGTATAGCTGTGGTAGAGAAATGTCAATTAAAGTTAATGTTTATTTACGTTAATTAACCTTACAAATATTTCGGCAAGAAATGAAAACCGATTGACATCATTAATTAGAATAAAGAATTAATTATTTGTACAGTAAACAAAATCAAAGAAAATATCTGACAAGTAATGACATTAACGTGGCCATGATGAAAAGTCACATTCTAATGTTTTGACAGTGCTCTTACGTCAAAAATTTTGACCTACGTAATCTTGCTTTTGTAGTAAAAAGACTATAGGCTAGAATATTTCACAGGGTGTTCCAAACTTTAAGGAAAAAACACAGTATGATTGTATCACCCGGTATAAAATAACATTTACTTGTCTAGCAACAATATTATTACACCGATATTCTTAAATAATAATGCTACAACATACTAAAAAATCACTCAAATCGGACAACTGGTTTAGGAGATTCGAGACATCAAACATGCCCCATGTTTAAGGTGTTCCTTTAATTTTGCCGGTGTGTGTATTTTGGCCCATGCCATGTGACTTTTGGGAAAAATAATTCATTAAAACAAACTTCAAACTTTACTTTTTAACAACTATAATTACAATTAATAAAAAAAACAAATCAAACACAAAGATCGAATACTAATGATGTAATTACAACTTTTCTTAGGGACTGATCTATTTTACACTGGTATTGGCAATTCTTTTGCAACGAGTCTTAAGATTTGTTCAGTACTCAACCCAACATTTTTAATATCCTTTGACACGGCACACCAATTCTCACCGTGGTGAGGTTCTGTCAATATACACCTCTGTTTTGCCTCTTCTTGCTGTTCTTTGGTTCCGTGCAATTGCTCGAATCGGTACCAATAAGCCCAAGCGTCTCCTAAATCGGGCTCGATCTTTAAAGTCCTCTGGAACCATTCTCTACATTTACTAATCTTCCTTTCAGACCAGAAGAGTTTACTTACAGCGAGCAGCACGTGTGGATCGTGTTCACATTTCTTCAACGCATCTACAGATTTTGTTTTGCGTTGAGGTCTGGGTTCCATGAAGATACTTTCAGACCATAAAATACCAGACGTTGGACACTCTTGGATCGCTTTGGCCATCATAGCGTTAGCAATGTCTTTTATACCAGCTCTCATTTCTACCCTGATAGCTTCCAGCCAGAGTTGATCGTTCTTAGGGTTTCTTAACCTTGCTTTTTCCAAAACTGATCTAGCCTTGGTGAGAAGTCCTCTCTTTTCTTCTAATCTCGACAACAAGATCCAAAGAGGAATAGAGTTCGGACATTTTTTAATTCCTGCGTTGTACGCATCGAACGCTTTTGACAAATCCTTCTTCTCCTCTTGAATTTGCCCAACCATCATCCACAATTTAGAATAATCTCCAAACGCTTTTAGTGCTTCGTCTAGTAAATGGAGAGCTCCGTCCAAGTCGTTCAGAGACCATTCCAATTTAGCGCTCTTCATCATGACACGCGGTGTTGGAGCGGATCCTCTGGCCTTCGCCAACAATCTCCTGGCTCTTTCGTATTCTTTATTTTCGGATTCCAATTTCACAGCAGCGAGCCAGATCTCTTCGCTATTTGGATTAGCCTGGAAAGCTAGGGAGAGGATTCCTCTAGCTGCCGGCACGTCACCTAAAAAAATGATATAATGTGAGTAAATAAAACCACACGCATACAGAGTGGGGCATTAGTGTGACAAAGTCCAATTACTTGTTTGTCGTAAGAGATACGAAAAAAAGTTATTTAGGTAAAAGTTGGGGTACAGATAGGACCATAACATAAAAATATTTTCAAATATACAGGGCAACCCGTATTGACAGGGTGGCACAAACTTATGTTTTTTTAAATGAAACACACTGTATATTTTTTAATTTTTGGATTCTCCTCGATGCCTTCTTTAAAAAATATAGGGTTTTGTAATATTATCCTAGGTAGTTTAAAAAATAATTACGTTTTTTTGTTAATTTTGTAGCAATATTAACACCCTGTAGAATTGTAGTGATTTGATATCGAAATTTCTCTTTATGTTCAAACGATTTTTAAAAATACTATACTATTTTTAAACATGATTAATATAGTGAAGGGTTGAGGGTGAAGGTTGGTCGAAACTCGGAATGAGTATTTTCTGAGTTTTCATAAGTGGAATGTATTTAAGTATTGTAATGAAATGATATTTTATGGTACTTTTTTCTTTCCTAAGCATTCCCTATACCTAAGTGCTTTAATTTGTGAGTTATTCGTGATTATTTACGCCAAAAATTAGTTGCAACAAAAATACAGATCAATCTAGACTAATCCTTAATTTATTAATATTGAATGAGATATATTAAAAAGCCTACGTAGTTACGCTTGTTGGTGCGTAAAATGTTAATAAAAACGTAAAATATTCTATCTAGTTGGCTATGACATTAAAGTTGCTTAAACATTTCACATTATACTAGTTTTATAGTTCCAGTTGCTTTGTTACCATTACTAATATTAATTTTTCTAATGAGTAACTGATTAATATGGTTTTTGTGTTAGAACTGTATAACAAAAATGTGCTACTAGTAATAAGAATTTATCTTCAGCAATTCCCTGATAGACGACAATCAAGAAGAGAAACTTTTGAAAGTTTACTAGAACAATTTTAACGGACTGGACACTTAGATTACAAGAAAAAACTGATCGAACAAGAACTATTGTAAATGAATAAAATGAATTAAATGTAATCCTTAGTGTCACTGAAGATCTGCATATTAGTACGACCGTTCTCATAATCTAAATGTCTAGTCTGTTGAAACCGTTTTAGTATACATACTTTCAAAAGTTTCTCTTCTTGGTTGTCGTGTATCAGGGTATTCATCATCATTCTCTTTGCCTTATCCCTATGCGGGGTCGGCTTCCCTAATTGCATTTCTCCATACAATTCTATCTTGGGTCATATCAATATTAATCCCCTTTACCAACATGTCCTGCCTAATCGTCTCCCCCCACGTCTTCTTTGGTCTTCCTCTCCTACTCCTGCCAGGAATCTGCACTTCAGCAATTCTTCGTATTGGGTGATTAGCGTCTCGACGTTGAACATGACCAAACCATCTCAACCTATGCTCTCTCATTTTCCCTCTCTCCCAAGAATCGCGAATAACTCACAAACTAAAGCACTTAGGTATTCGCGGTGTGCAAGTACTTGGAAAGGGAAACGAGAAACGACCCTGCGCGAGTCGCGGAGAAATATTGCAACTATCTTAAATAATTCATATTGTCAATTGAAATTGTCAAATTGACGTATATTTCATACCTTCTGTCAATGAAGCAGAAAAATTATATATTGCTCCACAATATTGATATGATATGCAATTATTATATAAAGGTAAATTTAATTAATTGTATTTTGCTTGCAGTACTGCATTTTAATAACTAATTTTATTTACTACATACAATTGTTGATGTTTTCATAACATAACCTGAATCTTATTTTTTCTTCTTATTATTTTTTTTTGGACTATGGCCTTGACAATTATCCAGTAACCAGGACTAATATAATTGGCCAATATAATTAAAAGTGCGAATAATAGTACAGAGCGTAGAAATAGGGGTCGCTTTGCCGAACTTGCACGGTCCCAATAGGGAATGCTTAAGAGATAGAAAAAGTACCATAAAATATCATTTCATTACAATACTAAAATACAGGGTGTTCCATTTACTCAAAAAATACTTATTATACTGAATTTCGACCAACCCTGTATACAAAAATTAAACGTTTCGCTATAATAATAATGTTAATGTAACAATAGTAGACTATATTAAAAATCGTTTGAACAGAAATAAAAATTTTGATGTCAAATCACTACAATTCTACAGGGTGTGAATATTGTTATGAAATTAACAAAAAAACGTAATTATCTTTTAAAGTACCTCGTATAATGTTACGAAACCCTATATTTTATGAAAGAATGCATCGAGTAGAATCCAAAACTGTAAAAATATACAGGGTGTTCCATTTAAAAAAACATAAGTTTTTATCACCCTGTCAATACGGGTGGCATTGTACATTTGAAAATATTTTTCGGTTATGGTCCTATCTGTACCCCAACTTTTACCTAAATAACTTTATCTCTTACGTATCTCTAACTGTATCTCTTACGACAAAAGAGTAATTGGACTTTGTCACAATAATGCCCCACCCTGTATGCACATAAATTAGAAGATTATTAAAAGCCGAATTGAAGATTTTTGGGAAGACGCTGAAGATCAGAGTGACTTTCGTACTGGTCGTTCTTGTACAGATAATATGTTCTGTTCAAAACAAACAATAGCTATAAGGCTATCAAAGAATAGGAAAGCAGCCGGTCCATATGAAATTCCCAACGAAATAATCAAATTACTCGACGATAAGGATAAACATCTCTTCTAAGCCTCTTCAATAAAATGTACGAAACAGGGCATATACCAACAGACTGGCTACTGTCAACATTTGTAATGATACCGAAAAAAATAAACGCCAATGTAGCTATAATCGCACTATCAGTCTGATGAGTCATGTACTGAAAATTTTCTCACGAATACTGCACTCGAGAATTTACAACAAAATAGCAGTATAGTACCCTCGGAGATCCGTGGAAAAAATTTACACCCAAAATAACAAAATTCAGTTTGGCAACACTGTGTGAAAGTTGATAGTAACATATCCTTTTTAAGATAAGCACAACTGTAATTTAGTCCAAAGTAATATATTTTTTTTGTCAACAAAAATGAGATTTTTCAACCAAATAATGTTTCAAATATGATGTGCAAAATAATTTTTAATTGGGTTCTGCTAATGGGCTTGCTTTTTGTTGTCATTAAAGTAAAAAAAACTAAATTTCACTCATTAAATCATTATTGTCCGGTTATCGTCTTAATTATTTTAACTGTACTAATATCCGTCGAGTAATTCTGAATGATTAATAGGTTGTTAAAACATTTTATCTGTAGCGGCTTTTGGAATATCTTAAAAATATCGAATTTCATTGATAAAATGCACATATCCCACCGATCTTCGCTTCGACCATACATAAAACTATGCGAAACACAGTTTGGATTCAGAAACAACTTTGGAACCAGAGAAGCACTGTTCAGTTTGCAGGTCATGGTTCAAAGATGTAGGGATATAGAGCAACCGGTATGTATGTGTTTTATTGACTTCGAAAAGGCCTTTGAGCGAGGCAACTATGGCAAACTTATAGGTGTCTTGCAACAGGTGGGAATTGATGACAGAGCCCTCCGTATTATCAAAAATTTGTATTGGCAAACATACGAATTGGTCAGAACATGACGGCAGCAGTTCTGACCAGTTAAGTTATGCCAAACACTGGTTAAGTTAAGTGTTTGATATTGTGGCTATTTTGCAAGGACAGGGAGTTCACTGATGATGGACTGATAAGTCCGAAAACGTTTTGAACGTAATCCTTTTGGATTTTTAAAAATTTTAAATTTTTATTAAAATATACCAACTACACCAGGGAGTGTTTTACTTCACATTAAGTTTAATGTATAAGAATTATTGTAAATGCATGTGTTTGCGTTCAAAAACTAGTTTTCGTTCCCCTAATGTGAACCTTTATTTGTTAAGACTAGTTTTTTCCGCCGATATCGCCCGCGTTCCTTTCGTAGTGTAGAAACTCGAAATTGTGGCAGTCTAAAAGTAGGCCTCGCCTAGTAGACAAGTGTTTTCTCGCGCTTTTGGTGCAAATTTACGTGTTTTGAAATGTAGCGCTCTTTTGTGTTATTCGTATAACATTACATTGATTTCACTCAACGCTATATGTGTTTACACCCCCGAAGCACTATAAATATAATTCATGTTTGAATAAATCTCTTTGTCTCCTTAGTCTCAGCATCCGTATGGCTTGCCAATTGTAGAAGCCTCGGAGGTGTAACCAGAGAAGGTCCTTATTGTTTTTCAGTCTGGTGGGATGTAGAGTAACATTATGTTGCTTTATATGCCATTAGAGTGAAAACTTAGTCTTTTGATAGAAGTTGCCGCTAGGGCATCTATGCCATTTCGTTCGTTGCGATCCGTGACTGCACGCCGGGGTCTGTTTTGGTTGGATCGGGGAGAGCAGCATATGTGCCTCCTGATGAGAGACTAATAAGTTTCGAAACCGGTGGAGGTGCTTGCGGTACTCTCTGATTGGACTAGAATATGATGCGGCTGTATTTTCGAGTTGCAACGAAATTGAAAATGGTTATTCATTTTTGGTTTACATGTTTACTCTGATAGGAGTACGAAGGTAACCATTCTCGTTGGAACATCTTCCTTAGTCTCAGCATCCGTATGGCTTGCAAATTGTAGAAGCCTCGGAGGTGTAACCAGAGAAGGTCCCCATTGTTTTTCAGTCTGGTGGGATGTAGAGTAACATTATGTTGCTTTATATGCCATTAGAGTGAAAACTTAGTCTCTTAAATCTCTTTAATTGTGTTATTATTGCTTCAGTGGTCCTTAACCTTCGGATGACCAACGGGGGTAAATTTGGACCCCAGCGTATGTTTTTCTTTAATAAATTCAAAAGTATTTTCAATTTTTAACTCATTATTTTTCTGACTTTAATATCATTCTAGATATCCTCATATTTTGAAATAAAAAAAATTTCCTATATTTTACGAATAAAAAATATATTCTGAAGTTGATGTTTAGTAAAATACCGTCTATTACGTGGAATTCCAAGTCGTTTTACACTGCGCTTTATCAAAATCTATTTTTAGACTGTGGTGCCTGTTATGTACGAATCATGACAATCCTGTCTGCTGCAGTTAGTCATTATTATTATTTCCTGGCGTATATTATTATAGTTTCTTAGTATTTTGTGTACATATAAGATATGGCCCACAAATATCTTACTGAGGCTGAGTTACAGGAAATTGTTACTGCTAGCGATTTTTATGATGATATAGAAGATGAAATAGTATCAGAAAACGAGGATGTATTGTTAGATGAAGATTTAAATGCTGAAAACATTCATTCCAGATCATTTTTGACCTGGGGTCATTTTTACCCCCGTTGGTCATCCGTGTAACAAAAAAAGGTTGGTCATCGGAAGGTTAATAAATATTTTGGAGCAATTGGATGTCCATCCACTCTTAAAAAGGTGGAAAGTTTGGCATTAAATGCCCTCCCACCGACTGTCCCGTTAGCCAAGCTGTGGCAGGTGCAAAAAGACAAGAAAAATCCACTGATTTACATTAATGCCGTGAGGAAGAGAAAAATTGGACAAAAAGTGACAAAAAAGATATAGTTGCCAAAGACAAAAGAAAATGTGAACTTATTTAAAATTATAAAAGGGTGTTAAAATTGGAGGTTATAAACGGTATAACTTGCATATTGCGGATGACCAAGTAATACTTTAGAAGATCAAGATGATATCCACTACATCACAAGATCTTGACATATTAGCTAAACATAGGCGTTGTGTTAATTTTTTCATAGGTGTAATACTTTCAATAAATTAATATTTTACCAAATATGGAGTTGATATGGAAATAAAGATGATGGATGCCTTTAAATACTGCATTCAAGTGTCTCTCTAAGCTGTTTTAGCATTTTAACTCACTAATGAAATGAATATTGTCAAATATCAGGTGTACAGGATTTATATTAGCATCAAAAGAAATAAGATTAATCTATATCGATTTAATTTTTAAAGGTCTTACATAATCATTATCTACAAGAGTTGTTTATAGTAAATAACTGAGTGACATTGATTTCACAATGTAGGGCACTCGTTTCGAGAACGCCCTAGTCAGCTATTTTGATATTATGAGTATTTCACGGTCGATTCGGTGTCGGCAATCATAATAAAAACAATTATGAGTTTATTTATAGATACGAAGAAAGTAAAAGGGATCAGTCATTATTCATCATTCATTATTTAACTATCAATGTAGTTAGAATGTAGACTTTGTTCACCAACTCGTTACTGGCGTATTTAGTGTTGGCAAATAGATACATGTTTGGTAAATAGTGTTTTACAAATCAACCCCCTCGTCGGGGGTAACTACCCCAACCACCATACAGGGCAGCCCAGCCTGTACTGACACAAAAAATACTTTTAAAACACATAAAATACATACCTGCTAACCACTTGCTCTTGGCTCCCATCAACCACAAGACCTCACTCTTCGGACAATGGGCAACTGCTCTTTGTAGAAGACTTTCCAAACTCTCCCTGGTGCCGTGGCTTTTCTCCAGATAGGCAGCTCGCAGCCATATTGACTTCTTGCCGGGAAATGTGGCTAAAGCTATGTTGTAAACACTTCTAGCACACTCAAAAGCAGTTTGATTGATACAGTTTTCAGCGTCTTCCATCCAAGTGTGTTTTTGATCTTCAGTTTCCACGCCGTAGCTAATGATCGCTTTAATGATAGCGCGACAACAATGAATATGGCCGCCTTTTTCACTTTCAATGGCTTCTTTAAACCATTGTTCCCTGTTGATTTCCACACCGTTTGAACTAAGCGAAGTAATAGCTCGTTCTATGATCTTTTCCACCATATGTTGGTTACCATTCGCCTCCTCTAATTTTGCAGCAGTGGTCCAAATCTGTTTATCCGTAGGAATATTTTCTCTAGCTTTATTCAGCACTTTCCTCGCATTTTCATAAGTTTCCAGCCTGGCAAGCGCCAACCACAGTTCAACTGCTGACGGACAACATTCCACAGCCCTAGAAAGTAGAATCCTGGCGTCTTCTGGATTTTCCAGTTCAACGGCAGCTTTCCACAATCGTACGGAGTTCGGAATATGTTCCAAGGCTTTCCTATAGACCCTTCTTTTGGCCTTGGTTTCGGATTCTAGATCAGCCGCTTTAATCCAGATTCTGACAGATGTAGGTATGTGACGGGCTGCTTGAGCAATGATTGCTTTAGCGGTATCAGGTGGATTTAGTCTAGCCGCTTCAAGCCATAGGTCCTCGCTTTGGGGATTTACTTCACAGCCTTTCATTATAAGGTTTCTAGCTGCTTGGACTTTGCCTAAAATAAAACAATATTTATGAAAGTTGCATATGCAACTAGTAATTACACTATATCTAAACCAAGGCCAGGAAACAAAACAAAAAAATTACACTATACTCCAGGCAACAAAGCCGAAAAAGCACTTGAAAAATCGAAAAATTACTGCCCGCTATTGTTTAACTGGAATATCTAGGGGAAGTCAATAGAAATGACGTACCATCTCGTAGGCATCGAAATTTTTACAGCATCATGATTTTTTATTAACATTTAAGACTTTTTTCATTCATTTAAATATTGCGAAAAATCTACGCATTTTAGATGGAAATGTTCAACACACGACTTACTTGAAAATACTTGCTCTAAAAAATGAAACTTTCTAAATTAAAAAATGTTTATAAACAAAAAAGTTACTGCAAATTAAACCCGAAAGTAAACATTGTTTATCATCATTATAAAAAATAAAAATATTTAAAGTACATTTCACAATGTGAGTTTTTATGTAGTTACTCTATGTGCAACAGATGGGCTCGATGTCAATATTTAGTAGGGCTTTTTTGGTATTATTCTCTTCGTAAGGTCTCAACTTTTCAGGTTTTTACAGGGTATACAGGGTGAGTCATGAGAAACTGTACATACTCCTACCTCGTATAGAGGCTCCTATGGGGAATAACAAATTACCATTAAAAAGTGTCTGCACCCCTTGTTTAATAATATACAGGGCGAGTTTCGCATTTTGACAGAAATTTATATTCGTCATAATTTTTGAACGGTCAGATCGATGTGTCTCTTATTTTGGACAATCGTTACACTATTACCACCTAATCAACTGATTTATTCAAACTAGAAAAAAATCAGGTCCGGCTTTAAAAAATTAGTTCGTTTGGGTCTTAAAAAAATTTCACCCTGTATACGCTTTTTGAAAACTCTAATATGAATTTTACAAATTAGACAAATAGGCAATTAAAATGGCATATTTATTTTTCCCCACACGATTACCTAATTTTTTATTAAAAAATCAAATTTGTCAAAATCGGCATTTTAACTTATAGTCCTGTCGCCAGGGGGGGTACAACGGCCTCGTTAATTCAGATGGACTTACCCAAATTTTTTTTATGTATTTTGACCCGTAGAACACGAATTTTTTGGGTAACAGTTGATCCGGATGTCGATAAGATTGTTATAGACCAAGAACTTGAGGAATCAAATAACAGCGATTTTTGGCAAAACAAAACAATATTTTGTATTTTTTGGGTCATTTTAAGCAAAAAATATTTCTACAAGTTTTTTAGTAGGATGTACAGTTTTCGAGATAAACGCGGTTGAACTTTCAAAAAATCGAAAAACTGCAATTTTTAAACCCGAATAACTTTTGATTAAAAAATAAAATAGCAATTCTGCTTAGCGCCTTTGAAAGTTCAAGTCAAATTATGTCGGTTTTGATTATTTGCATTGCTAAAAATTTATTGTGTTATTGCTAAACAAAGCTACAAACAACTAGTGCGTGAGTGATGTTTCTATGATTTCTCATTTAAAATCGAACGAGTAGGTAGAATAGGTACTAGTGCAATCAAGACTATTTCTACGTTACATGCGTTAAAACGCATGTAAAAGCACGGGAAACCCTACGTGTTTATAGCTTTGTTAAACAATAAAAAAATAAATTTTTACCAATGCAAATAATCAAAACCGATATAATTTGACTTAAACTTTCAAATGCGGTAAGCAGACTTGCTATTTTATTTTTTAATCAAAAGTTATTCGGGTTCAAAAATTGCAATTTTTCGATTTTTTTAAAGTTCAACCGCGTTTATCTCGAAAACTGTGCATCCTACGAAAAAACTTGTAGAAATATTTTTTACTTAAAATGGCCCAAAAAATACAAAATATTGTTTTGTTTTGCCAAAAATCGCTGTTATTTGATTCCTCAAGTTCTTGGTCTATAACAATCTTATCGACATCCGGATCAACTGTTACCCAAAAAATTCGTGTTCTACGGGTCAAAATACATAAAAAAAACTTGAGTAAGTCCATCTGAATTAACGAGGCCGTTGTACCCCCCCTGGCGACAGGACTATTAAAAATGAAAAAAAAAGATGAAATCACGGTTTAATTCGCTACAACGTTCCATTTTAAATTTTTTTTCTGAAATTTTTACAGCACATATCTCTTACCATTGTGAAGACTATGACAATTGTTGTAGACTTTCACTCTTCTTCTCGTAAAAGTTATGAATTTTTAAAAATAAAAGGTGCAGCTTCGTGAATTGCAAAGTTAGATCGCAAAAATTAAGTGAAAAAATTTAAAATTTATCTATTTGATCACGTCTATGTTAAACTATAGAGTCCAAAGAGAAGTGTTATGGGGAGTTTTAGATCTAGACGTGTTATAGAAAAAAAAATGGTGAAACTTTTAATTTTAAGTTAGAGTTTTCAAAAAGCGTATACAGGAGGAAATTTTTTCTAAGACCCAAACGAACTAATTTTTTAAAGCCGGACCTGATTTTTTTCTAGTTTGAATAAATCAGTTGATTGGGTGGTAACATAAATCAAATATTTGTTTAAAAAAAAATAATTTTTGTAATAAAAAGTTAATTTTTTTTAAATCTATGGTTCACTTTACCAAACTTTTAATTCATAGTCAAATTTGATTTTTTTATAAAAAATTAAGTAATCGTGTGGGGAAAAAATAAATAAGTCATTTTAATTGCCTATTTGTCTAATTTGTAAAATTAATATTAGAGTTTTCAAAAAGCGTATACAGGGTGAAATTTTTTGTAAGACCCAAACGAACTAATTTTTTAAAGCCAGACCTGATTTTTTTCTAGTTTGAATAAATTAGTTGATTAGGTGGTAATAGTGTAACGATTGACCAAAATAAGAGACACATCGATCTGACCGTTCAAAAATTATGACGAATATAAATTTCTGTCAAAATGCGAAACTCGCCCTGTATATTATTAAACAATGGGAGCAGACACTTTTCAATGGTCATTTGTTATTCCCCATAGGGGCCTCTATACGAGGTAGGAGTATGTACAGTTCCTCATGACTCACCCTGTATTCATTTTTAATCATCATAACCATCATAATTGATAGAGAAAGAAGTACCATTTTTCGCCTTATAAAACAATTAAATGATCTGCGATGTTCTAACCTTTATAAAAACAAAATACACCATCTGAAATGTTATGAAAAACCACATTTAAAAAAAAGAGAGATAAGTTTGTACGACTCATAAAACCGGAGAAATTTTGTTCTTTTTTTTAACACAATTGCTTGTAAACAATTTTTTCAAACATGTGACATTTCAACATGTGACAATTTTTCAAAATATGTTTTTACGTTAAAAATTTTGTTCTGAAGCTATTTCCTTGTGGCATTTTTATAATTACGTATTTTTTTATGGGAAATAAGCCACAATTTTACTAAAAAATGAATTTATTAACGTTTCGAAGCCCAAATCGGGTTTCGTTGTCAAAATACAAAATACTATTAAAATAAAACAAACATGTTGCTAAGTAAAAAAATTCTTCTAATAATTTATTTAATCTGACTCATTTATATTGGCAATTCAGACGTATATTATACATTTTAAAGTAGAAGACTTTAAAATGATATCGCCAATATTTATGAGTTGCGTTCCTGGGACGACTTTACTAAAAGATAGTTCATTCGATTACATGAAATCAATCCCAACTCAAGAATATCCGTCGCAAAAAAATCATAGCATGTGATCTGTCTCTAAAAAGACAACCAAATGCAACGATGACAGTAAAATTCTCGAAACTTAATAAATTCATTTTTTAGTAAAATTGTGGCTTATTTCCCATAAAAAAATACGTAATTTATGTTAAAAGTTGTTAAAACCTAAAAATCTTTTAAACAAGTCAAACACGTTTTAAAATTAATATTTTCTAAGTTACTAGAGTGTAAAGGATCTATGTACACAGTAAATTTTAAAATGTAAGTGCATAAAGGATCTATGTACACTTTTTATATACACTCACCGGCAGAGAAAACGGGCACCCCAAAAAATGGGTCATTTTTAATGTCTTGTATTTCCTAAACCTGATGTCCGATTTAAGTGATTTTTTAATACGTTATAGCCTTATTCTTTATCAATATCGCTGTAATAATATTGTTGCTAGACAGGTACATTGTCATTGTATACAGGGTGTACCAATCAAACTGTGTTTTTTTCTCAAACTTTGGAACACCCTGTGGAATGTTCTAGCTTTTATAAAATACTGAAATTATAACCAAACTATAGCCTCAGGTTTTCTTAACATTCTGTTTTTTGATTCATTCGCTTATGATGGATAATAAAAAAGTTAAGCACTTTAACAACTACCCCTGTTTTTCGTTAATACAGGGTGTTTTTAAATAAGTACGGCAAACTTTAAGGGGTAATTCTGCATGATAAAATAATGACAGTTTGCTTTATAAACGTATGCCCGCAAATGCTTCGTTTCCGAGATAGGGGGTGTTGAAATTGTTCTTACAAACTGACGATTTATTTATTTCTCTAAAACGGTTTGTGATATGCAAATGAAATTTGGTAGATTTTAAGAGGTAGTTATTGCGCATTTTTTGGCGTGCAATTAAGAATTTTATATTCACCATTGGCGTGCATACGGGTATAAATATTTTAGATATATCCGATACTGATATCCGATTTTTAATCTTCTTTTTAATCTTCCTAATCTTTAATCTTCTTTAATCTTTCTAATCTAATTTTTAATCTTCTTAAAAAGAAGATTAACTCTTGCTTGGGCAGCCTACGGAGCTCTGAGAGACATATTTAGGAGCAGTATACCGATCGGTTTAAAAAGACAAGTGTTTGACCAATGTGTGCTACCGGTAATGACATATGGAGCAGAGACACTGACTCTAACCAAGGCAACAGCGTCGAAAATGCGGGTTGCTCAAAGGCGCATGGAAAGATCCATGCTGGGCGTAACTCTACGGGACAAAATAAGAAACGAAGATCTCAGACAAACAACCGGTATCGCAGATGTTGTAGAACGTATCACCAGGCTCAAATGGAACTGGGCAGGACACGTCGCCAGGCTGAAAGATTCAAGATGGGCACGAAGGCTGATGGAGTGGAGACCAAGAGAAGATAAACGAAGTAGAGGAAGGCCGCCTACACGATGGACAGATGATATCAGGCGGATTAGTAAAAACTGGCAAAAATCAGCACAAAACCGTGAAGTGTGGAAACAATTGGGGGAGACCTATGTCCAGCAGTGGACGTATATTGGTTGGATGATGATGCTGATGATATCCGATATTTTAAGATAACTTACGCGATGTATAGCACTCACTCCGCTGTCGCTCGTGCTCTAAACATCGCGTGCGTTCGCAAAAAGCATACTTCACGAACTGTTTCATAAATAACTATTATTGTTTATTTTAATAATTATAAACAATTGAAAAAATGCTTACTTTCGGGTTTAATTTGTAATAACTTTTTAACTTATATAAACATTTTTAATTTAGAAAATTTCATTTTAGAGGAAATATTTAGTCAGGTGTGGAACGTTTCCATCTACAATGAATAGTTTTTTCACAATATTGAAATGAATGAAGGAAGTCGCTTTTTTAAATGTTTTCTTTCCTGGGGTATCATAGATACAGAATAAACTATGTGTGTTAAAATTACCTGTAACCTCCTCTAGCCTAGCACTGGCAATCCAAGCAGGTGGATGATTTGGATTAGTTTCTCTGACTGATTTTAATAGTAGTCTAGCTTTCTTGATGTCATTAATGTCACCTCCATAAGTGGGTATCATAGATTGTAAATCAGTAAGATACCCCTTAGGATCAACAACTGTTTGACCAGTTACAGAGTCAGATACTTGTGACAGTTTAACATTCATCAGAGTGTTTCTTGCTTGGCCGATTTTGCGCAGATCCATGTCGCCTGTGGGTGTCAGCATACCCGGTGTTTGTACTCCAGGAACCATACTAGCTAAACCTGAATTGGGATCTATAGATGTGGAGGACACACTTCCTAAATTGTTAGATATTACGCTATCTGGTAAGGGGGTAAACTTTTCTGCTCTCGGATTACGTTGCTTTTTATTTCTGGCATCACCAACTTCTGGTACTGTCTTCCATTCATCTTCTGTAACCTAGATAAATATACAAAACATTATAAAACTCCTTGGCAACTATCTTAAATGATTAACAATTTGCATTTTACAGACTATAAAGAAGAAAACACAATGTCAGATCTAACCAGTAGAGTCGATGTTTTGGTATACCTATTAATTATCAACATATTAGTAACTCAACTTTTTAATATCGCACGTTCCGAAGAAAAATGTAGTAAATCAAATTTTTTTCTATCTTCACTTTTTTACAGGAGTACAGGAATATATATTCCGGAAGAACCGGAAATAAATAGAAGGCTTGTGCTGGCAAGTAAAGCCTATTTCGTGATGGGCCACATATTCAAATCGCGAGACGTACACCAGAAAACAAAACTCCGGGTCTATAAAACAATAATCAGGCCCATAGTAAGTTATGGCTGTGAAACATGGGTGGTGACACAGAAATCTGCCAATGCATTAGATGTGTTTCAAAGAAAAATATTATGTAGGATACTGGGCCCAATAAGTGAAAATAACAACCGGCGAATTAGGTATAAGATAAGTAGTATATAGAGAAATATACGAGCAATATAGCGAACCAACTCTAGCACAAAACACTAAACTGTAGAGATTACGGTGGGCAGGGCACGTGGTCCGCATGCATGAGAATAGAATCCCCAGAAAATTGTTAAATGCAAGAATGCAGGGAAAAAGACCTGTTGGAAGACCTAAAAAGAGATGGGAAGACGAAGTCGATGAGGATGCCAGGAACTTCCTGGGAACGCGTTCATGGAAAAGAACAGCGGTAAATCGAAATGATTGGAGAAGCTTGTTGAAGGAGGCCAAGGCTCGATTTGGGCTGTAGTGCCATTGGATGGATGGATGGACAGGAATATATATATATATATATATATATATATATATATATATATATATATATATATATATATATATATATATATATATATATATATATATATATATATATATATATATATATATATATATATATATATATATATATATATATATATAAAGCACTATTCCCTAAAGAAAACTGTAATAATTTAAGTTCCATCATTATTGCCTAGATGGCACAAGAATCTCTATTCCTCGGAACAGGTGTATCAGCATTTTCTGATCAAAAGTATGATAATTGTAGTTATTACCATTTTTATTTTAGAATTATTATAAACTTTAGCTTTGTGCTCTCCCGGTAAAAGTGTAACATTTCGAGTTGCTACTCTTATCGGAGTATTTAGAAATACAGTGGTACCTCGATATACGAGCGCCCTAATATACGAGTGTTTTGAGATACGAGCCGCCGAGCGAACGATGTTTTGCTTTGAGATGAGAGCAAAATTTGAGATACGAGTAACCGCTTTTTATTAAAATTCATGCCTCTTTCTGACTACCTACTTCTAACTTGAAGGAGGTGATAAAGGGTATAATGCCAGCTAAGGGTGTTACAATAATTTCCAAGCTCCGGACTCTCTCCATGGAAAGATGGAGAAACTAATGATGGTGTGGGTGACAGAAGCAGCTTCAAGGAGGAACCTTAACACAAAGCATCATCATGTGAGAAGGCACAAGCGATTTATGAAAGGGAGGAAGAAACAAACCTCTTTGGGCAGTTTTTAAACGAGCTGCAGATGAAAATGAGCAAAGTGTGACGAAAAAAGCGAAGACCACTGACGAAAATTAAGCGCTTCCGTAAACACCTCACTTTTTGTTATGTTTTTACAGAATATGTATGTATGTTTTGTTATTTATAAATAAACATTTCTTCTTGTAAAAACATTTTTCTTATTTAAAAACACTTAACAAAAACAACTAAAGTGATTTTTTTGGGGCTGGAACGGATTAATGACATTTCAGTTAATTTCAATGGGGAAAATTGCTTTGAAATACGAGCAATTTGACATACGAGCAAGGTTACGGAACGAATTACCCTCGTATGTCGAGGTACCACTGTATTTCCACTTTACATCTGCCGAAAAGTGTACTAAATTTGTAGTTACTGCTGTTTAGTTAGGAAGAGTTTAGACCTTTGTTTCGTGCTTTTTGATTAAAAGCGTAATATTTCGAGATTTTTCGAAGAAAACTGTAACATATCAAAAGTTAAAAAATATACTCATTATCTCAAAAACTGTTTAGTTTCAAAAAAGACTTAGGCAGGCTAAGGAATAATCATTTATTTAATTTTAATTTGACCCTTTTTGAAAATACATAAATCCATTTCTTTCTCTTCTTTTCTAAAAATTTTGCTATTTTCATTTATTAAACTTTTCTTCAAAACATGCGATATGTGCTCAGAAGAGTTGTTTAAAAAGGCTCTAAGAGACATCAATGAAGGAATATCAATTAACGGAACACTAGTGAATAATCTTAGATAGGCTGATGAAAAGGAAAAACTGGGAAAAAAATTAGAAATAAAGTATTGAAATGGTAATTAGGTACTCCCTATGTTTTTATATGGAGCTGAATCTGGAAAAATTATGGAAGCAACTGAAAAAAGACTTGCCAGATTTGAGATATGGTGATATAGAAGAATTCGGAAAATAAAATGAAACACTCAATACTACAAACGAAAGAAAAATGTGCTACTGTGGCCACATACTAAGAAATGAAAAATATGAGTTGATGTGATTGGTTATACAAGGAAAAATAGAAGAAAAAAAAGGACTGGGGTGATGATAGAAGAGATCTAGAGCAAATTTTAATAAAACGAGCAGAGTGCACAAGACATTTAAAGTTGGAGCTAAGAGTTAGCTTGGCTAGGTGCTACGTTTTCTCGACTATGTTTTATGGAATGGAAGCTTGGACCTTGAATGAAGCATCAATGAAAAAATAGAATAGCATGGGTGTGCAACGACAGAATGGTACGAATGTACATCAAATGAACTTTTCAGAGCAGTGATCTCTAAAGTCTGAATAGCTATGATTATTGCCCAACTCCATCACGGAGATGGCACTTGAAGAAGAAGGGGAGATGACTAACATCCTGGTTGAAAAATTTAAAGCAGTGGAGTGGAATAGCAACAATAGAACCCTTCAGAACTGCTGCAGACACAGTAAAATGGGCAGTGATAATCACCAATGTCCTTAAACAATGACGCACATGAAGAAGAAAAAGATGTAACAAATAAGATAAGTTTTTTTTATTCAAAAATTGTATTTTCAAATGTCAAAAATGTATGACTGCTTATATAGTATTATAAAAGGTCACAAGAATAATAATAAAAAAATAATAGTTCCAGGAGTGTGCCTATGTTCTAAAATACCAACCTGCGCTAAATCTCTTTTTAAATCAGAGAACTGCTGCTGAATTTTTGGCCTTTCCTGTCGATACTTCTCAAGTTCTTCTCTTAAACGTTTTTCTCTATACTCCTTTCTTTTTTCATCCATCCGTTTATCAATAGCTTCATAAATAGCATCAGCTTCTGCATCATCTTTGTCATAAGGATCTTTTGAAAATAATGATCCACCATAGCCACTGAATTCATCATAATTGGAATCATTTAAATCTTCTTCCTAAAAAATAGTTATTTTACTAAATATAAATACTTTGTTGGTAAGACCAACAATCATATATAGCAGCGAGACATGGACATTGACAGGGAGACAAAAATCCAGAGTCAATGCTATGGAAATGAGGTTCCTGAGGAAAATAGCAAACAGAAAGAGGACAGACAAAATACGAAACGAAACAATTAGACAAAACCTAAAACTGGAACCAATCAATGAAAAAATAGTGGAGGGACAACTTAGATGGTTCGGGCACGTGTGTAGAATGTCGAACGAGAGGCTTACAAAACGAGTGTTCAAAACGAGAGTGCAGGGAAAAACAAAACAGGAAGACCAAGAGTTATGTGGGTAGATGAAATCAGGAAAGAAGTCGAGAAGAAGGGATTGACATTGGAAAGTGCAAGAAACCTAACGCAAGATCAGAAAGCATGGAGACTACAATGCCAAACTCAACTCCACCAGCCTTACACCTAAAGGTAGAAAGGCTTAGGACTAAGTAAGTAAGTAAGTAAATACTTTAAGCACGAGCTACAGTTATATGTAAATTTTAAACTAATAGGTCTGGATCCCGCGTATGAAAAAAAAGTTGATTAATAGCAAGCTGAAAATTTGTTAATAGCTTAAGGGTGTCTAGTTGGATAAACTTTGATATATGGTAACACTGGAACAGGGGCATTTTTAATTGTGGAACATTGGCACAATAAGCCCATGAGGCTGCATTGCCATCGGAGACAAATGTCAGACGACCTCCAAAAAAAAAAAAAAAATTGTGGAACAGGTTAAAAATTTGGAACAGTCAGACCACAAAAATGGCACATTTATTTTGTCCGACAGAATAGACTTAAACTCTCTGAACAGAGATTAAAGTCTCATGCAAAAATCAGACTGCTATTTAACACCTGTCATAATTCCTGTCATTTGACATATTCCACTCATTGAAATGCCCATTTGGTGATAGATAGCAGTCTGATTTTTGCATGAGAGTTTAATCTCTGTTCGGAGAGTTTAAGTCTGTTCTGTCTGACAAAATACATGTGCCGTTTTCATGGTCTGACCGTTCCATATCTTTAACCTGTTCCACAATTAAAACTTCCCTTGTTCCAGTGTTCCTATATATCAAAGTTTGTCCGACTAGACACCCTTAAGCTATTAACAAATTTTCAGCTTGTTATTAATCAACTTTTTTTTCATACGCGGGATGCAGACCTATAAATATTATTATCAATTGAAGAAAATCTAAGCACAGAAGAAAAAGAACTAAAGTCGTTTTAAAATCTAACAAGACCAGAAGAAACGAAGATTGGTTCAATGAAGAATGTAAATTTATTAACTAACGATAAAATTATGAGAAGAAAAATCACTTTTAGCAGCGATAACCCCCATAAAAAAACTTCCAGCGATTTTACCAATAGATCTAAAAAGGAATTCAAATCCAGAATAATACCATGTAAACACAGGGATTGCTCTGTAATTACTGACAAGGAACATTAACAGAGAGGCAAATAATTTTGAAGAAAGGCTATTGGCAAGCCCATGAAGATGAAATTCAGGCTCCCATGATTCAAATGAATGAAAAGGATAGACAGCTACCTCCTTTAAAGAATAATCAGCAGATAATCTACCTGCTGATTTTAATATCATTCGTAAATTATCCAGAAAAATTAAAATGACCATATATAAAACACTAATAAGACCAGTGCTAGTATATGAAGCAGAAACATGGTCCCTATCACAGAAGGACCATGAACTGCTTAAACGTTTTGAGAGCAAAATCCTATGAAGAATATATGGAGGAATAAAAGAGCAATGCTTTTGGCATAGACGTTACAACTTTTAGTTGTACAAAAGTTTTGATAAACTTGTCGTAAAATTCAATACTTAGCATATCTTTAATGAATAGGGCATGTAATCAGGCGACATTAAAGTGCAACACTCAGAAAAGTTTTTAACTGAAAAAGCCGATGGGACAATGAGCTAGAGGGAGACTGAGACTTAGGTATCAAGACAATCTAGGGCCTACTTAAAATCAAAAGTAGTTAGAGCGTAGCAACAAGTTGCTGGAGACAAGGGTGAATGCAGAATTGTTCTGAAGAAGGCTTTAGCTCATAACGAGCTGTACAGTCAATGATAATTATGATGAAATGACTTTAAGCAGTGCTGTATTTGTCAATAGCCTACAGCAGTATGGATATCATTATATATAATAAAACTAAGTTGATAAAATGTGTGTGCCGATAAAACTTAAAAAGGATTCCCGATACGATAAAGAGACTTATATAGTGCAATAGCCCTTTATCCCCCCTCGAACAAGTAAGTTCCCGTTTTAACTTAAAGGGCGTATTTTTAAAGATATAAGGGCTTTTCCTAGCAAGCTTGGCTAGCCTAGACCTGGCTCCTCCACCAAATTTTTAAATATTCCCAATTTTGCCCCTTCGCCAAACTTTTAAATATTCCGGTATTAACATCATTATCATCATTATATATAATAAAACTAAGTTGATAAAATGTGTGTGCCGATAAAACTTAAAAAGGATTCCCGATACGATAAAGGGACTTTATCGTAGCCCTTTATCCCCCCCTCGAACAAGTAAGTTCCCGTTTTAACTTAAAGGGCGTATTTTTAAAGATATAAGGGCTTTTCCAATTCCTCAACTTGAAAATTAAGTGAAGTAGTGGCGCCATCTGTTGTCGAGTAGTTGAACTCCATTCAGAACAACGATTATTTGAGTTGCGTTTCGAATGGCGCTGCGGGCAATTACAGCATGTGTAGCAATGACGCGAAATTTGAAATTCCAATTTCAACAAAGTCTTAAATTACATTTGTTTCTATAATAAAGTTATTAAATTTTGTGTATTTATACAGCATTAAGTAGCTTTTATTTTGGAGTTGAAGCGAGATAAGTTTAGTTATTCAAATTATTAATTATTAATTCTGAAAATATTTAAAAATTTAAGTTTTCAAATTTCGCGCCTTTACTACATTTCCAATTAAATTAGCTTTTAGTTTTACAATTAACAAAGCGCAAGGACAAACTTTAAAATATTGTGGCATTAACCTCAAAGAACCCTGCTTCTCTCACGGTCAGCTATATGTAGCTTGCTCAAGGGTAGGAAATCCGAAAAATCTATATATATACTCCAGACAATAAAATGAAAAACGTTGTTTATAAGCAAATAGTGTAAAAAATGAGCGAATGTTTTCAATAAATTTTTTTACTATTACGTCATAGTTTATTTTTTTATTGCAACTACCGCGTAATCTCATATCAACTCCCGGGCGAAGTCGGGTATTATAGCTAGTAATTTAGTAAGTGGGTTATCTACTTACCTCTTCCTTTTCTTCTTCCTCGTCTTTCTTTTTAGTCCTTTTAGCTGCTGGCGGAGCGTGTCTATCGTCCGAAACATCGTTAGCATCCCTAGCAGGACCGATATCAGAACGAGTGGTAAAACCTGTAGCTCCTCTTCCTACACCAGCTACATACCCCAAAGGAGCTGGTACACCTAGAAAATGTTTCTTATTCCTGTTGACTAAAGCCTGTGGTGGTGCTGCTGCCATGTTTTACTAAACATTACTTTTTTTAAAAGCCCTATTAAATTCGTTTTGACAACGATTTGATAGTAAACAAAATAACCTAAAAATTATTAATATCTTCTTTTTTTTAGTGGATATGTGTCTGCTGCTGTAGGTCATTTCACATTCAGTCATTCCGTCTCTATTTGAAGAGCCTATCGTATTAGATATGGCAACACTGTGAATGTATCAAATAGAGGGCCCATTATAGAAAACTTAAAAATAATTAGGATATCTACCAAAAAATCATAATTTAAATATAAAAATCGACCTGGCCCTGGATTCCGTGCACTGTAGATATCTACAGTCGCCTTCTATCGATGTCAATTGTCATGAAAATATTTGAATTTTTAGCTTTAATTGAATTATTTTCTAGTTTTGCTAGGTTATACTCTAATTGATGCTGAAGTGACACTTAGTAAAACAAGAAAATATTTGAATTAAAACTAAAAATTCAAATATTTTCATGACAATTGCCATCGACAGAAAGCGACTGTAGATATCTACAGTGCACGGAATCTATGCCCTGTTTCGGAATCTTTTTCTCAAAATCGCCCATTCATGAAAAAATGGATAATCCAACCTTTACGTACTCACTTTATATTTTTGTAGGACCTCTAGCGCCGTTGCCAAATTTCAATACCCACAAGCGTGGTGTGTTATGATGGTCTATATGAAAAAGAAGTAGAAGAATAAAATTAGGTTATAATTTTTAAATGATGTTTTAAAAATAATTTTTAATATAGTTAAATAACAATAAAACAATGACTCTTAGAATTACTAATACACTAGGTTTACGTTTACTTCAGGTAAGTTCTTTTTATCTGTAAACAAAGGAGATACTTATAATTATTTTTAGGATGTATGTCACAATTTTATGGCCCCAGCGGCAGTTAGTGCTAATACACAAATAGTTAGACATAGGCGAACGAAACATTGGAATCCTAAATGGAAACTCTTTCGTCGTTTAAAAGTTATGCCAGTGGAATTGCCCAAATTCCAAGAAAGAGTAGAAGATTTACCAGATGAGGAAGTAGTGAAAAGATTAAAAGAGCAAGGTATCCTGCCTCCCCGTCCTTGGATTGAACGGCAATATTTCATTCATTCAACTGGTGCTATTTTTGAGCCATATGTACCACCAGAAGGTGACGGGAAAGTTTCACCAGTATCTAAACAGGTATAATATTCTGTGAGTGTTTTCGAGTATCTTAGATTTTTCAGCCATGATCTTCTACCAGGACAATGTTTACCTTGGATCTTTCCCTGAATGATCAGATGCAACATTCATATTTTTCTGGGTGTCTCATAACGTGACCGAAGTGTTCCAGCTTGCGTCTCTTTATTATATTGACCAGTTGTGTTGCTTGGTTCTGTCATCTAAAGACCTCATTGCTAAATCTGTTAACCCATCTTATTCTTAGCAGTCATCTTATACCAACGTCTCAAAGACTTTCAAGCATAACGTCACTTAAGAGTCCACTCTTCCATTCCATACGGTAGGACTGGATAGTAGTATCATTCCATACGGTAGCATTATATCATTTGAACACAAAGATCAATATTAAGATTGTGGCTGCAAAATACACTCCCCAGCACAAAATTCTGCCATTAAATATTTTTGATAAAGTTTGACAATAATTTATAACTGTTTTATTTTTATTCTGATTTTCAGTATTCTTGTATCAGTTTGTAGGTACAGCTGGTTCCTAAAAAAACTGATACGACTCTTAGTAAGATTTGATCATGTCAAGCAGTGTATTTGATTGGTTTGACATTATATTATATTTATTATGACAGACAAATAATAAAATAAACAAATCTTTTTAGAAGATTGAAAAATTTTCTCATATGTAAATATATCCCTGTCTCAAAAATCTTGATTTTGTAGCTGATGGTTTAAAGCAAATATAAGTCTTGATTGCTTTTGTTCTGGTGCAAAAGCTTGTTTTTTTTTGCTGCAGTTCGGTACCTAAGACGCGATGCTTTAATTCTGCGCCAAGTTGTTGTCTTTCTTCCCGGAAACTGTGACACAATTCTTGCAGTTTTCGCATCTTCAAAAGGATTGTTGTTGTCTTTCTTCCTGGAAACTGTGACACAATTCTTGCAGTTTTCGCATCTTCAAAAGGATTCTCTTCTAATCTCTCCAAAAGCGTACGATCTTCATGAGCGGTAGATATTTTTGGTCTTCCAGAACCTTGCTTTCTTTCGAGAGTTTCTTGTTCTCTCCATCTTTTATTAATATTAAAAACTGTTGTCTGCTTACGTTAAAATGGTTCGCTACGGCAGATAGTGACCAACCATCTTCTAATTTCATTACAATCCTTGCTTTTAGTTGTTGCTAGCATGTGGAGCCATTTTTTGAGGTTGAACAGAATAAGTTATCTGACAAATTTTAAGATTTGGCAGTGACAGTGACAGAATGTAAATAAAAGTATTTATCCTTCAAAATACACTGCTCTATTTTCTAAAAAATACGCTTCAAGAGTCGTATCAGTTTTTTTTTGGAACCAGCTGTACATGAATTGACATCGTTTGTTAATATTCTGGTAATAAACAATTTTTGTTTAGAGGGCATTATACGAGAGTGAATAAAAGCATTGTATTTTCTCTTAACTTTAAAAAATTCTGTGGAAAATTGAAGAGCTGATTTTGTTCATAGTCCTTTCGTATTATCCTGAGGGCATCCCTAAGATTTTTTTTTTTTGAATTATCTGAATATTTCTTTTCTTGTAAGAGCTGCATTATTTGTAAATAAAAACACTGACTCATAAACGTGAATATCTAAATAGAGGTTGGATTGATAAGATTGGAATGCAGCCCAGATCTCAATCCTTTTGAGTATTTATGGAATGAAATGAAAATAGCTATTCGCTGTCATCCTAGGCCTGCAGAAAACTTGGTAGAGTTAAGATTGGCACTGGTAGAGTGCGTTACACATCTTATTCATTTGATGCCAAACAGATTGCGAGCAGCCATTGCTGCGAGAGGTGGTCATACCCGCTATTGAATTGTTTTGTTTTGTTGTTAATTTTGTTTTGTGTTGTTAGTTTTAGTGCTTTTGATATTTTTAATTAAATAAACCTATAAGCAGTGTTTTTATTTAGGGCTTTAAAGAGATATTCGGATAATTCAAATAAAAAAAATCTTAGGGATGCCTCTGACATAATACGAAAGGATTATGAAACAAAATTAGCCATTCAATTTTTTCGCAGAATTTTTAAGTTAGGAGAAAATACAATGCTTCCATTCACCCCGGTATAATTTCATCTAATCAGAAATTTTTTGTTACCGGAATAATAACAATCGATGTCAATACATGTACCTACAAACTGATGCAAGAATCTTGAAAATCGGATTACAAATAATAAAGTTATAAATTGTCAAACTTAATCAAAAATTTTTAGTGGCGTAATTTTGTGCCGGGGCTGTATGTCTTTTCTCATTTTTGCAAAAGTAGATTGGGACTAACTAAATGTTCGGACAAACAAAAATTTATTGAAAACGTTTATCATCACAACCTTGCGTATTTAATTAAAGAATGAGATCAACAATATATCCGACAGTTTTGACCCTGACTTGTGTTAATCTTAGTAAGAACAATGCCACAATTGTGATGATAAGTGTCGATGTAACCCAATATTAAAATAGTAATTTCTTTAATTGTCCGCACATTTAGTTGCCACGACATTATGCAATATTTTTGTTTATTTTTCCGAAAACACTGCTATTCAAAGTTTATAGAAATCAAACCATTTCAATATTTTTTTGTTAATGATAGATTTTGATGTATTGTTGATTTCATTTATTAACTCAATAAGCAAGGTTGTAAAGATGAACGTTTTCAGTTTGTCTTTAAACTTTGAAACACTCCTTGTTCTAGTGAATGTTCTTTCACTTATTCACTTTCAACATTATCAAATATGTTTTTTGTTAAAATTGTAGGGAGCAATGCAGAGTGTGCAATTTTTGCAAAAGAAAACAACTACAATGATGGCAATAAGGAAAGTTCGTCAGTTTGAGGAAGAATTCGACACACCACAGTTTTGTAAAGATGCTGAAAAAATTTATATCAAAATGCATGAGATTTTAGCTTCTGATGATAAAGAAAATCTTATAGACTATGTCACAGAAAGAGCATACCCCGAAGTTACCCACAATATTAAAAACAAGACTCTTCGCTGGAAATACATTAAAGAATTAGAACTACCAAGAGTTGTACAGGCGAGATGTACTGATGTTGTATCAAAAGAGAACATTTTTGCTCAAATCACAGTGAGGTTCCATACTCAACAGGTAAGATATAGTTGTTCCATTTTATCTTTGCCCAAACGTCATAATTCATTTTCAAACAAGTTAAATCAAAACATAAAGTGAAACATACGTTGATGCAGTGGCGGCTGGTCAGGGTCGGCAGTGCCGACCCACACATTTATGGACACATTATAGATTTTTTTAAATATTTAAGTTAATCAGAGTTGATGATATTCGTTTCTGTGAAATAAAAAAAAAGAATGTGTGTGTGTACTTTGTACGCACGTAAGCAGTTATACTTCTTTTATATGATTATATAATTATAAACGAAATTAATATATTTTTTATTTATATTTTATTTAAATATAAAACTAATTTATACTTACTACTTCTCAAACATTTTTATTAAAACAGTGCCAAAAATTAAAATAATAAAAGAATAAAACACACACAAACACATTAAAAATGCCGCAAATGATTTCTGAACATTAATTGTCGGAAATTTTTTTAACTAAATACGTATTTTCTGAAAATAAAATTATATAATAAATATACTTACAATCATAAAATGTATAAAAAAAATAAAAAAACAAAAGTTTCTATTGGGATTTGAACCAACTTACGAGCGCGGCTGGTATTGGCGTTGTATTGGGGTTCACTCGCATTTTACACTTCGCCACGGAGACAGTGTGTCATTATGTGCGAAGATCGACTAACTAAACGGATTAAACTTTTGACATTTTTGCATTATGTAAATCAAATTATTTTGATTTTGAATTGAAATGATTTAGAATTGAAAAAATACAACAAAACATAGAGTAAGAAAACAATATATTAGGTAAATATTGATAGAAATTTTGATGGTAATCAAATTATGTAAATAAAAGTATTACATACTTACTATGTATTTTGGTAGGTTCAAATGATAGTTCAAATGATATTACATACTATGTATTTTGGTAGGTACCTATGATACATTTACAATTATTACGTACCTGTTGCTTTAAAAACTATTTAAAAATCACTACAATTATAAACTTTTTTGTTTTGCCATATTGGATAATTTTTGTCATGTCATTTGAACATCCAATCAGAACAAAGTTGTAATGCGACTGCGCCGGGATCAAAGGTTTTAATCCTATTAAAATTCACCCTCTATCGCGCGTAAAGAAGTATAACTTCAAAAATATCTGTGTGAGATAATACAGACTAAATTTTATTCATTGTTTTTAAAATGATTCAATCGATCCAATACGTTAAGTGATCCCGTGCGCTGTGCGTAAGAGACTTTTCAAAATAATGATCCTAGCCATGCACCCGATTGCGATTGTGTGAATTCTTATAAGGCCCGCTTCGGCAAGCCGTCCCCAGAGTGACCATTTGCTTGTAATAAGAAGCTATGGAATATTAGCAGATAGGCAACCAATTATACATTCCCCGTATTTATTTGAATGGCAAGTACGGCAGATAAACAATCTGCCGAGCGGTGATCTGCAAATGGCAACAAGACACGTACCTATTATAGACCAGGGCGCATCTTTAAAAATATTAGTACATTAATTTGGACGTTGAGAGGTGACTCATATTTGTTTGCAGAAATTGCTTGAAAATAACTCATATTAGTAATATTTGAGTTATCCTCCCACTCAAAAAGGTCCGGAACATTGTTTAAATAATCAAAATGTCAAAAAATGAAGGAAAAATTCGATTTTTTTCTTCATTTTTTGATTATAACTTTAAAAGTATTCTTTTTCGAGAAAAGTTGCACTGACATAAAAGTTGCGTAATTAAATTTTCTACAATATAGGATTAGTTAAAGATTTTAAAAATTGTCACCCTTGTTGCAAAATAGCAATAATTACGAAAAAATCATAAAAAAACAAGTATTTGCATTTTACGTTTTTCAACCATTTATGCTACACTTAGGACCTTCATAATTTTACCCAGAAAAACTATATCATATAATAAAACAATACTTTGAATTTCATTAAGATGGGTTTAATAGATTTTGCAAAATAAACTTTGCAATCCAGCTTTCGCAAAAAAAATCATTTTGCAAGTTGAATTTATTTTTACGTATAGAAGAATACTGTACCTTTCTTCTATATGTGTAAAAAAAATTCAACTTGCTATCTGCTTTATTGTCAGTACTGCAACATTTAAAAAATAATAATTTTTTGCAAAAGCTGGATTGCAAAATTTATTTTGCAAAATCTGTTGAATCGATCTTAATGAAATTTACAGTATTGTTTTATTATATCATAAAGGTTTTCCGGTTAAAATATGAAGGTCGTAAGTGTAGCATAAATGGTTGAAAAAGGTAAAATGCGAATACTTGTTTTGTATGTTTTTTTTTCGCAATTATTGCCGTTTTGCAACAAGGATGACACTTTTTAAAAATTTTAACCAATTCTATAATGTAGGAAATTTAATTACGCAGCTTTTATGTCAGTATAACTAAATCATCTTGGAGGAGACTACTAACTCAGTGAGAGCTTTATTAGTGGACTGTTTAGCATAGGGTGAATTTAAAATAGAATAAAAAAATAACAGTAAAAAAACCAGACCTTAAAGTAAATTGTAATAAAAATATTTCCTACCTTGTCATTTCTCGTTGCACAAGCTGGAGCAGGCCTGCTATTTTTCGTACTGCTATTGCTGAGTAGTATAAATCACTCGCGAGGACTATATTGAGTTTCTATACACTTTTCGGAATAATTGTAAGTGACTGTTAACCAAGAGAGTTGGTTGGCGAATTGTCTTTTTAAAATGAGGCGAGTAGGCAGGTAATTACATACAAAAAACTTTAAGGTTTTTACTTGAAAATAATGATAAAAATTAATACATACTCACTGAATTAGGTATTGGCCTACTCGTATATACGGGGTGTCCCATAATATTGAAAAGAAAATGAATTAAAATATTCTTTACAAAAACAAGAAAATTAAAAATTGTTATTCCTACTTATGTGGACGAACCACAACCGCCCACCACAATACGCAGTATTGTTACGGCTCAAAAGGCAAAGGACATAATTTTACTATAGAGCGTTTATATATACCACTATTAGTTTTCACTGTGGCCACTCTAACTATACCATCAGATCCAGGATGAACCTCAATTATACGGCCCAAAGGCCATTGTAGCGGGGGAATATTATTTTGGCGGATTACCACTAAGGTACCTAGTTGGACGTTTGGAGACGGAGAATTCCATTTAACCCTTTGATGAAGAGTTTGGAGGTACTCCTTAGACCACCGTTCCCAAATCTGTTGGTGCAACTTATTTAATAATTGCCAACGATTCAACCGATTGTGCGGAACATCGAGCAACGTTTCTTCGGGCGGAGCACTCAAAGGCTCCATGGTCAAAAAATGTCCTGGAGTTAACGCACTAAGATCGTTTGGGTCTGAACTTAACGGGCATATTGGCCTCGAATTCATGATGGCCTCAATTTGAGAAAAAATAGTATATAACTCTTCAAAAGTTAGTACTTGTTCTCCAATTGTGCGAATTAAATGACCCTTTACCGTCTTAATATTAGATTCCCATAAACCTCCAAAGTGTGGAGAAGAAGGGGGAATGAGATGCCATTGAATAGATTCATGAGAAGCAGCTTGTGATGCCAATCTGTTAAGTTCTGCTCTGGCTCCAACAAAGTTAGTGCCATTGTCACTATAAACATGTTGACATCGGCCTCTACGACTGACAAATCGCTTAAACGCAGCTAAAAACGCGTCAGTGGATAAATCAGATACGAGCTCTAAATGAAGAGCTTTTGTTGAGAAACAAATAAAAAACGACAAATACGCTTTAAGAGTTTGAGACTTTCGAAGTTTGGAAGCTCTTATAGGAAAAGGGCCCGCAAAATCAACTCCAACATTACTGAAAGGTTTTAGTTGAGATATTCGAGCTAGCGGTAGATTTCCCATTAACGGAACTGGAGACAAAGGATTCACCTTAAAACATTTAACACATTTAGACAGTACTCTACGAATGGCTCGTTTGGAAGATATAATCCAAAAACGCTGAGAAATTAGGTATTGAACAGTTTGAAGCCCGGCGTGTAGATATTGCAGATGAGTAGATTCAATAATCATATCAGTTAATTTACAACTGTTAGGAAGTAATGCCGGAAATTTGCGATCATACGAAATGGGCGCATTAGCTAGGCGACTACCTACACGTAGAATTCCCTTTGCATCGATAAAAGGTGAAAGCTTTCTTAAATTTTTTGGAAGCAGCTGTTTATCTTGGATAAAATTTATTAAAGTATTAAAAAAGATCTGCTGTGTTCGTTTAACAAAAACCAGTAAGGAGTTATGTTGCTCCAATAAACTTAAACAACCTATTTCCAGATTACCATATCGGTTTTTGGTTACATAATGGAAAAAACGAATAATGTAACACAAACATCGAACACACCTATTTAAAGACGAATGACGATCCAATAAAATATCTAAAAAATTATTGGGAATTTCAGCAATCAATGCGACAGTCCGCACTTCCAAATTTACATTAGTAGACTCCTTTGAATTAAGTTCAAAGAACGTTAGCGGATCAGATTGTAAGAAGGTTGGCCCCACCCACCATTTGGAACAGTTAATTAACTCAGAGGGTAAGCAACCCCTTGAACCAATGTCAGCAGGATTTTCTTCAGAAGGAACATAGTGCCAACATGAAGAAGTTACTCGATCCTGCACAAAAGCTACTCTATTGCTCACAAAAGTTTTCCACTGATGAGGGGAAGATTGTAACCAACGTAATGTAACAGCAGAATCAGAATAACAGTATATTTCCTTGATTTCTACTTTATCTTTAATAACAGAAGAAACAAAGGAGACTAGTCGAGCCACTAAAACCGCAGCAGACAATTCTAATCTGGGAATAGTAAGTCCCTTATTAATGGGTGCGACCTTAGATTTAGCTATAACAAAAGAAACAAAAGGTTGGCCTGAAGGTGATAAGCATCGAAAGTACAAGACAGCGCAGTAACCTTTCTCGCTAGCGTCACCAAAACAGTGAACTTCTAAGCGTAAAATATCGTCAATTAATAAACGACGAGGTAAATTTAATTTACTCAAATATGCTACATCATCAATGTATTTTTTCCACAAACGGATAATTTCTTTTGATGGAGCATCATCCCAACCAATCTTTTGAGTCCATATTCTTTGAATAAGGTGTTTAATTAGAAATGTTATTGGAGATAAAAATCCAAGAGGATCAAATATTTTTGCTAAATTGGACAAAAGATGACGTTTTGTACAAGAAGAGTCTAAAACTTGAACTTTAAAAGCAAATCTATCCGAAGAAGCGTCCCATTCCAACCCTAATACTTTAAGTGTTTTGGACGAAATATCATCATTAAATGTAAGAGGTTTTATTGCTAAATCTGATACAGCTAATCCTTTCAATAAATCGGGTACATTACTGGACCATTTTTTCAACTCAAAACCTCCTTTGGCAAGTAAGGCAATAAGTTCGTCTCTTAGTGCTAAGGCATTTTCGAAACTAGGACAGGAAGAAACGATATCATCAACGTAGGTTCCAGTTTTAAGTGCCTCGGCTGCTAGAGGAAACGAATCCCCGTCATCATTAGCCAACTGATGTAGACATCTAATAGCAAGATAAGGAGAACAAGAGAGACCATAAACAACTCTGTTGATACGAAGATCTCGAACAGGTTCAGAATTATTAGAACGCCAAAGTACTCTTTGATAATCTGTTTGAGTAGGATTGATTAAAATTTGCCTATACATTTTAGAAATATCGGCCGTAATTACATAACCATGCAATCGAAAATTAATCAAAATTGTACAGATGTCAGTCTGAAGCTTAGGACCAGTGAATAATTTGTCATTGAGTGAGGGTTGATTTGGAAGATGCCCGGAACCATTAAAAACGACCCTTAATTTACTTGTTAGACTTTCAGGTCTTAAAACACAATGATGCGATAAATAGTAAACATAAGGTGAATCGAAGTTATTCAATGGGACAGGTTCCATGTGA
Organism: Diabrotica virgifera virgifera; assembly: GCF_917563875.1. Classification (NCBI taxonomy): domain Eukaryota; kingdom Metazoa; phylum Arthropoda; class Insecta; order Coleoptera; family Chrysomelidae; genus Diabrotica; species Diabrotica virgifera. The sequence goes on along the minus strand of NC_065448.1, from coordinate 217,569,257 downwards.
CCGAGCTCAACAAATTCCTTCATAAAGGTGCGGTATTGGTCATAAAGTTCAGGAGATTTTTGAAGCCTTCTTTCTAATGAATAAAACCTACTAAGAGCAAGTGATCTAATATTAGGAAAGACAGGATTTTCTTCCTTAAAAGGTAGATCTACTACAAAGCGTCCTGAATGTTCACGCGTATAAGTATTCATAAACATATTTTCCACTTTAGCGTCATCAGGAGCTAAGCAAAAAACTTCAGGGACTGCTTCTAATTCCCAGAATTTCTTTATTTGCTGATCCAAAGAAACCGTATCTTCAACTTGGCAAAATAAAGACGTAAGAGTAGGTGCCTTTGAAATATTTACTTTTCCCATAAGCACATAGCCAAATATAGTATTAATTGCATCAGGTTCATCTTGATTGCCGTAAATACGTCCATCCAAAAGAATTGTAGAGAATACATCAGCTCCTAAAAGAATGTCTATGGATCCTCTACGAAAGAAGTTATCATCTGCTAACTTTAAATTAGCAATATGGGGCCAAGTATTAACTTCTAAATTACATAAAGGCTGATCCTCACATATTTTTTTCAAGACTAACGCATCGGTTGTCAAAATAGGAGAAGATTTACGTACTGGTTTAAAAGAAATGGTAACCCCACCTAAATTAGTGTTCGACTGCATAGAACCTAATCCTTGGATGTTAGCTGAAGTTTTCATGGTACGTAAACCTAAACGCCTAAGGGTCTTTTGACAGATGAAGGACGTCATGCTTCCCGAATCTAACAGACACCTAACAGGTTGGTAGTTACCGTGACAATCAAGCACCTCAATACATGCAGTGGAAAGCAAAGTACTTTTATCAGCGGAAGAAAAACACACAGAAACGGATGATCCAGTCGTTGAATTTAAAGTGGATGCCGCCGAATCTTGAACATTCTCTTCTTTCTTAGAAGAGGAGAAGCAAAGTAGTGTATGATGTTTTTTATGGCACGAGTGACAAGTCCATGTAGATTTGCATAGGCTAGAACGATGTGATCCAAGACAGTTAATACACATCTTGTTCTTTTTTATTAATTGAAATCGATCTACAGGAGATTTTGCCAAAAAAACGGAGCATTTATAAATGGCATGGGTATCATTAGTTTTACAGATAGAACATTTTGGTTCAGGTTCTGTTTGAGCAAGCAATGATGTAGATTTGGAAGAATTAGGTTTTTTAGAAAAGTTAGATTTTGGTTTAGTGTGAAAATCAATATTATCTAAAGCGAGACAACTTTGATTTAAAAAATCAATCAGTTTTTTATAGCTTGGGATGGTTGAATTATTATGAAAAAGCTCAAAACGTGTTACTAAAGAAACAGTTAATCGTTTTAAAATCATTTGAACAAGTATAAAATCCCAATGTACTGTGGGTAGTCCTAGCTTATTTAGAGATGCCACATTTTTCGAAAATGTATCTAACAACTTGCGTAGTTCTTTTGGATCTTCTGAAGTCAGTTGTGGTGAACTTTCAAGGTTATTCCATAAATTGGCAGCGATTACCCTAACATTATTAAACCTTTCACAAAGCAGATCATAGGCAATTGGATAATTGTTTGCTGTGATGTCAATATGATCCACAGCATCGCGCGCTGCACCCTTTAAACACGATAGTAACAAATTAAATTTGTCAATTGGTTGTAAGTAAGTAAGAGTATGAACGCGAGCATCAAACTGATCTATAAAACTTCTAAATTCAGTTATTTTTCCACTGAAAGATGGCAATTCCGGTTTCGGTAAATTAAAATAATTTATAGGTAAAGGATTTTGAGACTGTGAAGTTGATGTAGTTTGCTGACTTGATGTTGAAGATTTTCTAAAGGCTTGCACGTATGTTAATTTAATTTTATAATATAATTTGTCAAAATTACTACGGCAATCATCTTCGACTTTAAATAGCGCGTCCTCATTATCTTGCTCAGAAACTAACATAATTATTTTATTATGAAGATCATAAAAATTGTCACGAATTTTTTCCAATCCTTCATACATAACTTCCAAAACCGGGTAAAAATTCTTATCGTCAGCAGCTACCTTTAAAGCAACAGCATGAATTTCAGTCATTTGTTGCACTTCAACTTGTCTTAAAGATTGATATTTTTTAATTTTATCTGCCATTTTGTAAATTTAAATGTAGAATTAATAAATTTAGAAAAATATGAAATTAGCGTTAGGAAATAAAATAGGTTCACCACACGAAAATTAATAAAATACAACCGAACTTTGTGCTAATAAAATAGAAAACTATGTCCTCTGCTATTTGAATATTTATAGACAAAAAATAATTATAAAACATAAACCCTTTAAATAAAAATTACTGTGTAAAATAAACACACAGTTTCATCTATAATAGAGTCAACCTGTATAATAATTATTATAACAAAATTTGTCTATTGGCCGACGTTGACAATTTAATAATAATTACTTTTACATTAATGTGTTCCTTTTTTACTTAAAAAACAACATTAACTGAGGTATAGGTACCACTAACGATCGGCACAAACAAAAAACCAATTTACTAATTGATACGTGATTTTAATTTTGTAAAGAATATTTTATCGCCTTATGTTAAAGAATAACAAAAAAATAAAGTCAAAGGAAATGCGGTTAAATAACCTGAATTTGATTCTGATCTTTGTAAATTAGCAAAGTATGACAATAAAATCAAACAATTCAGGTTTAAAAGAAACTTTCCCCGACTATATTACCCTCTTAGAAAAATGAAAAATGCAAGAAAAAAATATAGAAAATGGATCTATCAGGCTCGTAACGGATCAATAAATCATCTTGGAGGAGACTACTAACTCAGTGAGAGCTTTATTAGTGGACTGTTTAGCATAGGGTGAATTTAAAATAGAATAAAAAAATAACAGTAAAAAAACAAGACCTTAAAGTAAATTGTAATAAAAATATTTCCTACCTTGTCATTTCTCGTTGCACAAGCTGGAGCAGGCCTGCTATTTTTCGTACTGCTATTGCTGAGTAGTATAAATCACTCGCGAGGACTATATTGAGTTTCTATACACTTTTCGGAATAATTGTAAGTGACTGTTAACCAAGAGAGTTGGTTGGCGAATTGTCTTTTTAAAATGAGGCGAGTAGGCAGGTAATTACATACAAAAAACTTTAAGGTTTTTACTTGAAAATAATGATAAAAATTAATACATACTCACTGAATTAGGTATTGGCCTACTCGTATATACGGGGTGTCCCATAATATTGAAAAGAAAATGAATTAAAATATTCTTTACAAAAACAAGAAAATTAAAAATTGTTATTCCTACTTATGTGGACGAACCAATAACTTTTCTCAGAAGTGAACACTTTGAAAGTTAAAATCAAAAAACGAAGAAAAAAATCCAATTTTTTCTTCATTTGTTGACATTTTGATTATTTAAACAATGTTCCGGACCTTTTTGAGTCGAAGGATAACTCAATTATTATTTCCAAACAATTTTCAAAATATCTATTAGACAAGTTCATTAAAAATTATCCATCATTCTTTAATCAAATAAAATAAGAAAATGGATTAACAGTTTTATATGCTGATGTAAATATTTTCGGAAGGTGGGATGTTACAAAATATGTTTAATTTCATAAACTGCAATTCATTAGTTATAACAAACTGTTACCGAAATTAATAAATTATTGTGCTCAAATGTGGGCAAATTCTGCCTCAAATGAACGGGATTCCTCTTGTCTCAAAAGAGTCAAAACGTATTGTCGAAACACCATGAAACAAGAGATACATAATGTCAAACTTGTCTCAAATGTCAATAGAAAAAAACTTTTAAAACCTCTCCAAAACAGTAATAAATTTTACAATGACGTTATAACCCATTTTGCTACTTCGAAACAACATAGACTAGAGTTAATTTATAAACAGGTTTAGGATCTAAACTTATAGGAAAAAAACAAAAAAAAAATAAAATAAAAAAAAAACAAAAACCAAGAATCTTCTATGAAATTGAAGCCTTTTAATTAGATGGCATACCTATCTGAGGAGACAAAACCTTGCCGACCCTGTCCCTAAAGCCACGAGCCGCCACTGCGTTGATGTGTGGTATCATTGATATGTACTGTCAGTGGTAATAATTAGGAAATGGCTATTATTCCGTGGATGTATTTTATAAAGTTATTTTATTGAAGTGTTTGATTTTTTTTCACTATTGAGGAGATTAATGGACTCAACATTGAACAGCTTGAATATCATACCGAGTATTACTAGTATAAAGATAAATATAGAATGGTAATAAATGAATAAAAAAACTAAAAGTTAAACAGTAATCTCGAAAATAAACAAATAAATTTTCATTCGACAGAACTATAGCCACACTCATGTAGTATAATGACAATTTGTAGATTAAAAATTATTACTTGTCAACATATATCTCCCTTTATTCTGTTTACTCACATTTTTTTTGTGGCTTAATCTATAAATCTATACAGAATAGAATAAGACAAATAAAAACAGAGAAATATTGTTGATAATAAAATATCTTTGCTTTTTTGCATATTATATGTTTCTCAAAATAACTTATTTATTTAAATAATTATTACATTTTTGCATATTTATATCAATTGTTTTAGACATTGGCCATATATGATAGATTTGGAAGGCTTATGCATGGTAGTGAAATTATTGCCAAAGATGTTCTTGAATATGTAGTATTTGAAAAACACCTCGCCAATCAATATGGTACTTGGAGAGTCCACGCTAAAATAATTCCTGACTGGCTTCCTCCTAGAGAACCTTCATCATTAACATTTAAGAAGATTGTTGAACCAGTTGAAGAAACTGAGGTTACAGTAGACAAAACATCTGAAACTAAAGTTATTGAAGGAAACAAAGAGGGAGAGAAACTTAGTTTGGCTTAGATGGATGATAAGTTAGATATTTTAGATTTGTTAAAATAAATATTTACTACAAAAATGTGATTAAATTTTTTTGTCCTTTTACATGGTTTTTCTTCATTGTCAAAATGTTTTGTTTATTATGAGATCAGAACCTATCTGATGTGATAAATAAGTCTGAAAGTATTTTTGCTGATCTCATTATTTTTTACTTATACCTTGTAATAAGATAATAAAATGTGAGAACAGGACCCTACAGTTCTTAGTCAATTGGCGCAGTCACAAGCATGGCACAACATACCGTTGTACCCAATTGAATTCGACATCAATTACGAATATGCCTCCGCTTTTCCCCACCTAGGCGCAATAATAAATGACAACCAGAATTACAAGCACGGATTCTTAGCAGTAATAAGTGCTTTTATGCATACAAAGACTTAATGAAAAGTAAGTTACAGAATCTACAAAACAGTAATTAGACCACTGGTCCATATGGATGTGGACCATCACACATATGGATGTGAAATGTGGACCTTCTTAACCACTGATGAAAATCAACCGAGAATATTTGAGCGCAAAATACTAAGAAATATATTTTTATCAAACCCATTGCAGCGATGGTTCGTAGAGAGTTAAAATGGCTAAACTGGCTTGGTCACTTAGAAATAATGCCAGATAATAGAGCTGTAAAAGTAGTCCAGGGATGGAAGCCCCAAGAAAATAGAGAACAAAAGAAAGGGTTCTTAAAAGATGGATAGACCACATAGAGGAAGATCTTAAAACCTTGAACATCAGGCAGTGGCGAAGGAAAGTATCCAACTGGGCAGAATGGAAGAACATTGTTTAGCAGGCTAAGGCTAACAAAGGGTTGAAGTCAGGGCCAGGTTTCCCATAAGGTCGACTAGGCCCGGTCCTATAGGGCGCAAAATTTCAGATTTTTCAATTCAATGGGACAGAAATTTGAGGGCGACTAATGAAAACGCGGGGGAAGGAAGGAATGCCGAGACGCGAGAAAACATAAACAATAGAAGAGTTCCTGTACTTACACTGTTACACTTACGCTACCCATCGGTAGGAGTCGCCTTGCGTTGCATGGAATTGAAGCAATCGCGTTTGGTGGGGTATGAAGGTCAAATGTATAGGAGTAGTGATCGCCGCGTTACTTTTGATGTTTGACCGTCGATTCGATATTATTTGCTTCTTGGTTTTGTATAGTTTAGTGAAATGTATACGAATAGTGATCCTCGTAAGCCTGGAAAACCTAGTGGCTATCAATTTAAACTAAAGAGGGCGGCTAAGGAAGAAAAAGAGACTGATTTATTACGAAAAATTCCCAAAATTTCATCCTTTTTTAGTATCGATAAAAGTAAGACCATAACGGAGGTATCAACCGATGATAATGATCGTGATGCTATCTTGTTGCCGTCTACTAGTTCTAGGGCCGGTTGTTCGAACGCTAATCAACATTGATCACTATCAAATACTTAATTACTGTCACAACTGTCAATGTCAACTTTGGTTGGGTTGCCGAAAACATAATTATTGATGACAATTATGAAATTAGTTAATCAATTATGTTAATAATTGTTATGTTAATTGACTAACTAATCTCATAATTACAATTAACTATGTTTTCAGCAACCCAACCAAAGTTGACATTGACAGTTGTGACAGTAATTAAATATTTGATAGTGATCAATGCTGATTAGCGTTCGAACAACCGGCCCCTAGTGTTTCCATTTCAGATGGCAATCAAAGTGGAAAAGGTGAGACTTATGATGATCGTGATGCTATCTTGTTGCCGTTGCCGTCTACTAGTTCTAGGGCCGGTTGTTCGAACGCTAATCAACAATTATCATTATCAAATATTTAATTAAAATACAAAAATAGACGGTTTAGTTTTGACTTAAAATATATGACTTAAATTTATTTCAAATATTTAATTACTGTCACCAAACTGTCAATGTCAACTTTGTTTGGGTTGCTGAAAACATAATTAATTAAAATTATGAGATTTATTATCAATTATGTTAATAATTATTGTTATATTAATTGATTATAGTCTCAGAATTGTAATCAATTATGTTTTTAGCAACCCAACCAAAGTTGGTATTGACAGTTTTGACAGTAATTAAATATTTGATAGTGATCATTGTTGATTAGCGTTCGAACAACCGGCCCCTAGTGTTTTCATTTCAGATGGCAATCAAAGTGGAAAAGGTGAGACTGTTAATGAGTGTGGAAAATTCTGAGACTTTTGCAAATTTGACATTGACATTGAAAATTGAGAAATTTCTGAGAAACTGCGTGATCATGTCGCTGTCCACGGTGTTTTACAAAACTGTGACGCGGACTTCAGTACATCAAAAAGACAGTACTCAGATAAAGTGCGTTACATGCCCCGCGCACTCTAATAGAAAACATGTAATCGTATTTATTTTCCTTCCATTCTGTCAGAGGCGCTGATGTCGGCATTGTGATTGGTGGAACATGAGTTTTGACAAATCCTGCGCTATCTGTGAATCTGTGTTTAGTGTTCGTGTTCGTTCGTTCGTTGTCGTTCAGTCATTTTATATGGTCGGTTTATGTGATGTGTTTGTGTCACCATAAAAAGCTGATATTCAGTCGTGTTTTTTGATATTTTGTAATCGAGTACCTTTTTAAAGGTAAGTTTTTCTGATTGTAAGGTAGAGATTTTCTGATTGTAGGTACTGTTTATCCAACAGTTTTAAAATACACATTTTATTTCGCGTTTTGTTGTTAGGTCTAATGGCTCCCATCAGGTGTTGTGTGCAGACGGAGGAAAAATTCAACGAGTAAACATATTTAATCCAAATTAAATACTCATATTTCTATATAAAATGTCACATTATTGTATAAATAAATAATTAAGAATCAAAAGTTGTTTGTGTTGTGCCTTTATTGTCCACTTGAATAAAATATTAAATATTGGAAGTAGCGTATGGAGGCTATGATGTACCTAGCATGGAGGCTAGATTACGCCACTCTTCCTATCCAATCAACAGCAAGAACGTTTAAAATTTCACACCTATCATGTCGAAGCTACAGACCACTTATGTGGAGGCCAGATATGTAGTACCCTTCCATTTAACCAGGTGCTGAGATGGCGCTGAAATACGTGACATATTTTTCAAAGAGTAAGATCGCATTCTACCAAATCACACAACACTTTTTTCTATGGTGCGTTATGCCTCTAAAAGTATGTTCGTGAGAAAAATGCTCAATGGCGAAACTCAAAATAGATCTTGGTTGGTTTATTCCAAAGTTAAAGGCCTCCCTTTATTTTTTTTTAAATGAGTGTTTCATCACTGGGCATGGGGTCAGCTACATGGAGAGGAGTAGATGAGAGAGGCAGGGCGGTAAAAACAGCTGGGCCTTAGGGCGCTAGTAGGGGTAAACCCGGGCCTGGTTGAAGTGCCATTAGAAGGCATTTGGTTTCATCCTAATATACCCAATAGGGCTTTTCATTCACAGTCATTTGTTTCGAGCTTCTGTCATATGTCGTTTAATCCGTGTATATTAATATTATACACAGATTATACAACATATGACAGAAGCTCGAAATCGATGAAAAGTCCTATTTAGAGGAATATGATCATGATTAGAGATACCGCTATTGCAATATGTACTTAAAAAGACATCAGGAAAGAAGTTCTAGAATAAAGAGACCTGGTAATAGTCAAACAAAGTTTAAAAAAAAAAGAATGTGTGTGTACTTTGTACGCACGTAGGAAGTTATACTTCTACTACATATTATGTGATTTTTAAGACAATACCAAAAATTTAAAAAAATAAAAGAATAAAACGCACACAAACACATTGAAAAATGCCACAAAGAAAAAATGATTTCTGAACGATAATAATTGTTGGCAAAAATTTTAAATACGCATTTTCTGAAAAAAAATTATATAACAAATATACTTACAATCATAAAATGCATAAAAAAAATAAAAACTTGCATCGGGCATCGAACCCGCGAATTTCGGGGCGCTTTGATTCGTAATCGAAGCCTAGACTCACTCGTCCAATTCCACATTATTTGTCATGTGGAAAAATAGGGTAACTGAACGTTTTACTGTTTGACAGTTGTTTTGAATATAATTAAATTATGTAGTTTAAATGTTGTGGAAGAAAATATTAAAATATAACAAAACAGTAAGAAAACAATATTGATGAAGATTGGTAGAACTTTTGTTGGACATTACATACCTACTAGATAAATAAATCTACGCCAAAAAATCATAATTTAAAAATAAAAATCGGACCTAATTTGGGATTTCTCTCTAAAATCCCCATTCTTGAGAAAATAAATGTACAGTAGAGCGTCGATTATCCGAACGTCGATCAATCGAACGACCGCTTATTCGAACTATCGACTCCCGCGTCCCGCACTCGAATACCGAGCAAGCGTTAGTAATTGACGCTTAAAATATCTTCAATTTTCTTCAATATTGTATCCAAAAATAATTATGTTGTTGCAAAGACTGCACTTTTTTGTTTAGTTGCTAGTTGTCATTATCAAGATATAAATAAATATGTAGGTATATAAATATGGCTTTTATTCACTTGTGGATAAATATGTATGACTATAAATATGTATCAATATATTGTAGTTCGATTATCCGAACACCTATGTCCCCCAATTAGTTCGGATAATCGACGCTCTACTGTATTTCAACCTAATCCAAATGTATAATTACAATATGATTATAATAAAAACTACTTACCAAATTAAAATGAGTTTTCCTTGTCCAAAATAGCCCAAAAGTCAAAAAATATAGGTATATGAAAACTATTTAAAAAGGCAGTATAACTATTAACCAACTTTTGTTTGTTTCTTTTCACACAAATTTTAAAACGCAACAACCATAAATAATCTAACTACAGCTGTGCCACAGCCGCCATATTGAATAATTTTTGACATGTCATTTGAACATCCAATCAGAACAAAGTTATAATGCGCATGCGCTGGGATCATAGGTTTTAACATATAAAAATTCACCCTCGTATCGCCGGTAAAGAAGTATAACTTCAAAAATGAATAAAAAGGGAAAACTTCATATGCATAGTGGCAAAAAATATGTTGGGACACAGATCTTCCAAACTATCAAGGAAATTGAGACAAAAATGTTATTCAAAATCTTAAAAACTTTCCAAAGCACGATTTATGATGAAATAATTTCCCTCTTTATCTTCTTTTTTATCATATAAACACGTTTTAAACTGAAAAATTTTAAAAATAAAAATGTATACCATTTTTATTCATTCAGTTGCGGTGCGAAACCAAAACTGTCTTAATTTTTACTCAGATCAGAGAGTGCAGCCAGCACTCTTATCGACGATTTCACCTCTTGTCAGAGGTTCATCAGAGACTGCATAGGCTGCTTTTCTCCGGCCCAGGTAAAAATTTTCGACATATCTCTCCCACCGCAACTGACGAGATGGTAGTAGGTGCCTAGCGGCATCTGCTAAATAAAAGACTAAGTTTTTCAACCTAATAAAAATATTTGTAAATTAAATATTTTTAAAAGATTTTTAATTTAAAAACTTTGGAAATGGGCCAATAAAGTTTTTCAATTAAAAATCTTTTAAAAATATTTAATTTACAAATATTTTTATTAGGTTGAAAAACTTAGTCTTTTTTTTTTTTTGAAAAATTTTAATATTCAGTACCAAAAAAGAAGAAGCGTCAAAAAGGTATCTGAGATATAAAGCAATTCACATCACGAGATTTTTATTATACAACAAAACATGAGAAAATATACATTTTTTATATAAGATACAATTTTGTGCAATGTAAATAAAAACAACGATTTTCATAACAAAGTAGTTACCAAAAAATAACAACAAAAATATAGTATAATTTTTTAAATATCGTTCGCACAATCTTTTCAATCTCATTTAAATATTGTATGACATTAAATAACAATCTTAATTTAGAATCTTATAAGTTCTATATCGTTTAAGTACTCTTGCTGGCTATGGCTGTTTAATGATCCAATATTCTCATATTTCCTGAAACTATTTTGTTTTCCAAAATGGCACCGGCAGGTATGTCTATTCTGTCACCATGGTTGGCAATAATGATGACAGTACCCTAAAAAAATATACATATTAAATATTAATTTATTAGAGAGGATACTAATAGTTGAGAGGATATATATTAGTTCAGTTTTGCAAGGACAACGAACAACGAACGAATATCAAGAACACATGGAGTTAAAAAAAACAGATTGAGTACATAATTATAAACCAAAGATTCCCCAACGCCATATTCTTGTAGTGCTTATCCTTTTCGGATGTTGGCCACCATCATGGCAATCTGTACTTTGCATACTGCTGCTCTGAAAAGTTTTGTAGTTGTTGTGTTGAAACAAGTACGTAAATTTTTCAGCCAGGAAATCCTTCGCCTTCCTGGTCCTTGTGTTCCTTCTACTTTTCCCTGTAAGATTAGTTGCAGCAGTCCATATCTCTCGCTGTTTCTCATGATGTGACCGAGATACTCGATTCTGGCTGTTTTTATTGTGGTTAACAGCTCTTTTTCTATTTGCATTCTCAACAAAACACCCTGGTTAGTAACGTGAACGTAAAGCCTCAATTTTCTTGTAGGTGGCGTCTGTGAGAGTCCACAACTCAACTCCATATAACAGTATAGGAAGTATATAACATCGTAGTAACCTGGTTTTTATGGGGATTGATAAATCATGACATTTGAACAGCTTAGTCATTTTTTGAAATGCAGATCTTGCTTTCTCTATTCTACATTTGATTTCTAGAGAATGGTCCCAATTTTCATTGACGTTCGTGCCAAGGTAGGTGTATGTTTTTACTCTTTCATTGTTTTAGAATACATGAAATTCAAACTAAAGAAAATAAAAACAGCCACCAAGGCATCTAGAATTAATCTAAGAAGACAAGAAGCTGATCTCTGCCAACAGATCAAAGAACAAAAAATACACAAGGAAGTCCAGAAAATACAAAGACAAGGACAACTTAACGCTACAGAAAAATGGATAGAGTTGGAGAATATCCTGCGGTTATATCATACAATATCAACTGGAGAGCGATAAATCCCCCAAAAGGAAACAAGGGATAACACAAGAAATAAAGTGATTGATATCGGAAAGACGAAATACAAGAATAAAAACGAACAACAATACAAAAACGTAAATAAAACAAACAAAAAATCACAGAAACGAAGGAACTGGCTATTAGCAAAATATGCAGAAATAGGAAGATTGGAAAAACAACATGACAGCTTTAACATAAACAGGAAAATTAAAGAATCAGTTGGCATATACAAAAAAAGAGTTGAAACAGAAGTAGAAACATATTGGACAAAAACAACAAAGTAAGTATAAATACAGACAAAATAAACTGATGGGAAGAATATATACAAGGGTTATTTGAAGACGACGAAAGAATAGAGACAATAGAACCAAGAGGTTTGACCATGATCCCATAAGCCATGGGAACGGATGAAATACCTACAAAAATCTTAACAATCCTAACAGAAAGCCACATTTATAAACTAGTAGAATATTTGAAGAGAAGCATCCATTCTCAAAGTGGTCTCGAGGTGACGAAGTACGAAAACTCAAAGAAGTACCACAAAATGTATATATTAAAAGGTCATACAGGGACGCGTTTCGGCTCTTCACGAGCCATCATCAGCTTAAAAATACAGGAACAAAGACAAAGGACTGACCAGACCAGGAAGGAGAAAGAATCCAGTAGTTTACATTATCTACGGTTCTACAGACTTCATTATTATATCTTTTATATGTCTATATAACCTATAAAAGATATAATAATGAAGTCTATAGAACCGTAGATAATGTAAACTAGTGGATTCATTCTCCTTCCTGGTATGGTAAGTCCTTTGTCTTTGTTCCTGTATTTTTAAGCTGATGATGGCTCGCGAAGAGCCGAAACGCGTCCTTGTATGACCTTTTAATATATACATTTTGTGGTACTTCTTTGAGTTTTCGTACTTGGTTAGTAGAATATTATTCAATGAAATTTATTATACAGGGAAAATGAAATAAAAGAAAAAGATATACTCAACACTATGAAGGCAAGAAAAATGAGTCACATACTACGAAATAAAAAATATGAGTCTATGTGATTGGTTATACAAGGAAAGTGGAAGGAAAAAACAGGACCGGGGAGACGAAGCACCTCTTTGTTGGAAAATTTAAAACAGTGGAATATAAACATAATAATACTCTTCAGAACCGCTGCAGACAGAGTAAAATGGACGGTGATGATCGTCAATGTCATTAAACGATGAGAAACTCAAACAAGAAGGGTCAAACAAAATACATGACGCCACTACATCCTTACGAAGGAGAAGATATAGAGGAGGAGGAGAGTTTCAAATAAATAATGAATTGTTTATTTTAATTTATTCATGGAAGAATATATCTCGCAAACTTACCCTTGGGTAACACATTCTGTAGAGTCGTTTGCTACGCTGACGATGCTGTCATTATCGCCGATTCTGAAGACACTCTCCAAAAGTTACTGCATGTATTTAATACTAAAGCTAAAGAACTAAATATGCTAATCAACAGCGAGAAGACAAGGACCTAGTAATTTCCAAAGAACCGATAAGATGCAAATTGGAAATTGACTCCAAAACTGTGGAACAGGTGAATCACTTCAAATATCTTGGAGCGGAAATAACAAGCTATGGAAATCTCTCAAAAAAGGTCAGAGAACAAACAATGAAAGAAGGATGAATAAAAATCGGGATGCCTGAAAAAAATCGTATGGAAGAACAAATATCTAAATACTGAAAGCAAAGTCAAAATATATAAAACAACAATAAGACCTATTATAACATATGCAGCAGAAACAAGACCAGACACAAATAGAACATTACAAATGATGAGAACACTAAGAAGTATACAAGGCAAAACTCTACGTCAGAATAAAAATTTAAAACATCAGACAAAAACGCGGAATATAGGACATAGGAAGGTGAGTCAGAGACGAAGATATTGGAACAAACATATAAAGAGAATGGAGAACAGCAGACTCGTTAAAACTGCAGAAACGAATAACCCAGTAGGTAAAAGACCACAGGGAAGACCACCAAAACGATGGCGAGAATGCTGGACCTCATCGTCCAGGGAAGACTTGATGGTAATGAACAGGCCCGATCATGCTAGAAAGAAGAAAAAACTTACCCTTAAAGATACTCCTTTACCAAACGTAACATCACCAGATACTGTCAAATGGTCCAACTCCAAAATATCCGGAATGTTGGCGAACCTGGCAAGGAACTGCTGAACTTTGGAGAAGTGGTTGTCGCCCAACTTTACCAAAGGTGTAGTAGGGAACATCCTCTGCGGTGACATTGTCAATGAACCGTTTTTGAAGGTATATAAGTTGCTCATAACGAGGAAAAGATCGGACGTTTTCTTGACGGGCAAGAATCTGCTTCTTGGTACGTTGATACCGATACCACCTTCGAATGATTTCATGGCTGCTCCTACAGCTGTTTCTAGTTGGATTACGTTTTGGCCGTTGTCTAAACTTTTGTTGTTTACAATAATTTCCATGCTCAACAAATCTTCTTGGAGTACCCTGTCGATAGCTAGAAATAAATGTACCGAGTTAAAAATGTCACTAATCTTCAACTTTTTGATAAAAAAGAACAAATCTTTTTCAGCGTGAAAGTATCCGCATAGCATGTTTAAACCCGTTTTTAAGACAATCGTCTCCGTATTACTGATGTTTTTAATGCAGCGCGTACGATATATAAATACAGTTTCCTTTAAATTACAGACTAATGGGGTATTGCAATATATAGTTCGTCTATTGTATCTTTGCAAAAGCATGAAATTATTCACGAAAATTATACTTGTTATACTAGGTCTCTCTTTTACTCACAAAAACTAGATTCGCAAAATTAAGCCACTTGTCCATAGAAACCACAATAACTTACGAGGATCGGTACGTATTTTCGGCTGCAATGCTATTCAAATGGGGATTCATTTTTTTCGAATCCTGAGAAAACTAATATATATTTTTGAAAAACTTAAACGCAGAATGAAAGATTACGTTATTTGCGAGGGCCGAAAGTCCCTGAGAACTTCTATAATGTTTATTTTAATAAGTTACAGGGGTGAAAAACTAAGAGAAAATTTAGTGTGATTTTTATTTTCAAATATCTCATTCAAAATAAACTTTTTATTTATTCTGAGGGACTTTCGGCCCTCGGTAATAATTTAGTCTTTCATTCTGCGTTTAAATTTTTCAAAAATATTTATTGGTTTTCTCAGGATTCGAAAAAAATAAACACAATGCCGTGGTAATATTTTCCAAATCTATCTTTGTCTTACAACGTACTCAGCCGAATATAATATTGTCAGCATATATAGTTAGTCAGACACTGACAATCAGTGACAATTTTAAATATTTGACATCGCATCGGGAATATTTTGTATTATTGATTAAATATTATTGATATATAGTGTATTTGATAAATAATTGATTTAAGACGTGAACTTAATAAAAAGTTATTTATTGTGTACTATTTGTGGAAGATCCAAGCAGAGAATACATCAGGATAATATATTCTGTGATCCAAGTATTTTGTTGTTAAAGATGTTCAAAATTGTAAGCGTTCCATAACAATATATTATTAAAAAATCACTTTAACACTTTTCCTCTTTTCTCGATTGAGTATTAGTTTTTGTTGTACAAATAAATTTTTACAATCACTGAATACATAGTTAGTGAAAAAATTATCACATTTATTAACTGAATTAATAATTTGCAATTATAAAAATAACAGTTATCCAAGAACATTCAAAAGCCATCTCTTTAAATTAATGATGACATTTTCAAGTAGAATGACATTGTAATAATGTTTACATATCCATACCGGTGTGAATTTTACTACACGTAATTTGCCGTGTAAAGACAGAAAAAGTAGGAATACACGTAAAATATTTGCGAATTATGTACCCATAGCCTTAACCAAGGATAAAAAATACGGCATGTCCTTGATACCTTGTTTACTATGAATTTTGATATTTATTTACATATATTGTTTATTTGGTTTTTCATCAGAGGCGGCATCAGAAAAATTTAAAGGAAATAAAACAAATATTAATTATATTAAAATTGAATATAATACCGGTACAACAAGAACAGCTAGAATACAGCAGAATAGCCATAAAAAAGCTAAAAGATGAACAAAAGAAAAGGAGATATCAAGAAGAAACTGATAAGGAGTTCAAAATGGAGGAGAGAAAGAAAATAGAAATGGATATGGAGGTAAAATGGGAAAAATTTAAAGAAGTAATAATGAAGAAAGCAGAAGAGATATGCGGAAATCTAACAGTCAGAAAATTAAACAAAAAGACGGAATGGTGGAATGCAGATATACAGGAAGAAGTGAGGAAAAAGAAAAAGGCATGGAAAAAATAAAATAGTACAAGAGAGGAACAAGATAAAAAAGAATACCAAAAACACAGAAACATAATGAAAGAACTAGTTAGAAAAGGAAAGAAAGAGAGTTGGAAGAAGTTCGGTGAATCACTAAACCAAAATTACAGAGACAACAGATGCTTCTGAAATAAAGTAAGGAGCCTAAGAGGAAAGAAAAGAAAAGAACTCAGAGGAGCAAAAGACAAACTAAAGACAAATACAACAGGGATACTAGAGGTATGGAGAGAATATTATGTAGAGAAATATATGGGCGAGAAAAGTGAAGAAATAGAGACAGAGGGAACCGTAGAACAGACAGCAGCAGACGAATACCAAATGGAAGAAATAAGTACAGAAGAATTGGAAGAAGCGATAAGTAGAATAAAAACAGGAAAAGCGAGCGGAGCAGATAAAATTGATCCCGAAATGATAAAATGGATAGGGAAAGAAGGAAAGAAGTGGTCGCTGGAAATAATGAGAAGCATGGAGAACAAACAAAATGCCGAGAGAATGGGAAGAAAACTTACTGATCCCAATTCACAAGAAAGGAGAAGAATCCACCTGTGGAAACTATAGAGATATATGCCTCTCATCAGTAGTGTTCAAGCTCTATACAAGAATCATAGAAAGAAGATTAAGAACAGAGGTAGAAGAAAAACTTGAAGACGAACAAACAAAACTCAGAGCCAAAAGGCAAACAGTTGACAACATGAGCACACTACGAAATATAATAGAAAAAATAATGATCGGGGAACAAACATATATATGACCTTCATAGACCTTAAAGCAGCGTTCGACTCAGTAGACCGGAAAGTATTGTGGAATACTATGGAGGAGCTGGGAATAACGAGAAAACTATTAGAGATAATTAAAAGTACGTACAGCAGAGTGGTGGGAAAAGTACAAATGGGAGGTAGCAGATCACTAGAATTTAGGATGAACAAGGGGATAAAACAGGGAGATAGCCTAAGCCCACTCCTATTCGTCATAATTATGGATAAATTATTTAAAAATGTAAAAAGAAGAACAAACCACTTAAAAATAATAATAGGCTACACGCACCTAACACCAGTTATGATAGAAGGATTAATGTATGTGGACGACGTCGTTCTCTTAGCAGACAAACCGGGAAAGATGCAGCGACTAACTGATGTATGGAATGAGGAAATAGAGAAAATGAAATTAGAAATAAACATCAGCAAATGCAAGACGATGAAAATAGGTCAGCAGGAGCAGGAGATTGAAGGCGAAACACGAGTATTCTGTAAAGGACAAGAATTGGAGAGGGTGAGGCCTACGAGTACCTGGGCACGATAATATCGAATGACGGAAAGCTAGATCTAGAAATTGCACATAGGACAAAGAAAGCTACGGCGATTAATAATACGATACTGGGAAAACGGGAAATCAGCCAGGAAACAAAAATACATTTATATAATACAATCACAGTACCAACTCTTCTATATGCAAGCGAGACATGTGTCACAAATAAAAGACATGAAAGTGCCATAAATGCAGCAGAAATGAAGCAGCTGAGAAAAATAGCTGGAAAGACGAAGATGGACAGGGAAAGGAACGAAAACATCAGAAACGTGCTGTCAGGAACCAATAGAGAAAAAAATTGAAAAAAGAAAACTGAATTGGTTTGGACATATAACTAGGATGAACGAGAACAGACTAGTAAAGAAGGTGACAGATGCCAAAAGACAGGGAAAAGAAGAAGGGGAAGACCCAGAAAGGGGTGGATGGAGCAGATCGAGGAAATCGGGACAAAGAGAGGGAAAACAGTGCAACAGATGAAGGAAATGGCAGGAGACCGGAAGGCGTGGAAGAAATGGGTAAAAGATGGATAGGTGATACCAAAGTCAGACGCTCTTATAGGGCATAAGGACAACGAGAAGAAGAAGAAAAAGAAGGTTTTTCATATTATTTAAACTTTTATTAGTCTTTGTATATGTCATTGTAACTTTTATTTTCAAACATAATTTTTAGAACGACCAACTCTTGTTCTCTTGATTTGATTACTTCCGGTAAGTATTTATTTTTTACGCTAATGAGACAACTAATATTTTCTAATCTTCAAATTATCATTACATTGACAATGATATTACATATCGACATACGTGTCACTTAATGTTTTGATTTAACTTGTTTGCAAATGAATCATGACGTTTGTGCAAAGATATAATGGAAGAACTATAACTATATTCCTAACGTTATTCCGCGAATAGAACCAAAAACTTGATATTTGAACCAGGGCTTATTTTACCACTAGGCCAGTGAGGCACCTGCCTCGGGCCCGCATTTTAATGGGGCCCGGAAAGATCATCAAAAAATTTTTATTGCAATAAAACAAGATAAATTTGCAAATTTGTCAACTGTGGTCTTAGAACCAGATGAGACACACTTTGAAAAATCTTTCTACGTATTATTCACAGTAGAATCAGAGATAAATGTGAAGAAGACCAGGATGAAACACAATTTGGCTTCAAAAATGGACTGGGAACCCGGGACGCACTCTTTGCACTAAATGTATTATTGCAGAAATGCCGAGATCAAAGGAAAGACGTATTTGCTGTATTTATTGACTATGAGAAGGCCTTTGATCGAGTACAACATCACAAATTAATTAAAATATTAAAGGATTAACGAGTTGATAGTCAAGATGTACAAATCATAGAAAAATTATACTGGCGTCGAACAGCGACAGCTTGCATAAAAAGAAAATCAACAGAAATATGCAAAATGCAAAGAGGTGTCAGACAGGGTTGTATACTGTTCTCACTGTTATTCAATTTATATTCAGATAGAATATTTAAGGAAGCGCTCCATATTTTGGAATGGGGTATGAAAGTTAATGGAATTCTGATAAATACAATCAGATATGCAGACGATACAGTTATTTTAAGTGATGATATGAATAGATTGCAACACCTTTTAAATGCCATTGACACAGTGGGAAGAGAGTTTGGCCTAAACATAAACTGTTCAAAAACAAAATACGTGGTATTTAGCCGTTTGGCCCATCAAGATTCACAGTTATATGTTGATGGTCATATAATTCAAAGAGTACCCAGTTTTAAATATCTTGGTTGCCATATTACTGAACAACTAAATCTAGATAAAGAGATAAAATGTAGAATCGAGATAGCCCGCACGACATTTTTAAAAATGAGGTCATTCTTCTGTACCTAATGATAAATTGCAACTTAAACTTCGAAAGCGCATGATTAAATGTTACATTTGGTCAGTCCTCTTGTATGTTGTCGAAGCATGGACATTAAAAATATCGACCATTAATCGTTTGGAGGCCTTTGAAATGTGGCTGCACAGACGTACACTGAAAATACCATGGACGGCTACTCTGACAAGTGTGGCAGCACTTAAGAGAGCAAATGCTGCCCGCGAGCTGCTTGATAACATCAAATATAGAAAGATGGCCTATTTTGGACACGTAGTAAGGGGAGACCGGTATAATATTCTTCAACTTATTATGATGGGTAAAATCGAAGGACGCAGAGGAATTGGTAGAAAGCAGACCTTTTGGTTGAAGAATATCCGGGAGTGGACAGGAATAAAGAAAGCAGAACAACTATTTAGAAGAGCTCGAGACAGAGACAGTTTCGTCATGTTAATCGCCAACGTCAAGAGGACTTGATAGGGCACGTTAAAAAGAAGAAGGTCTTAGAACAATTAAAAAATTTGATATCAATATTAACTAATTAACTTAATTAATATTATTATTAAATTATATTTAGGGGGCCCGAAAATTATGTAGTGCCTCGGGCCTGATTTGAAATAAAATAGGTTCTGATTTGAACTCTCCGTATAACTTTGCGACCATTGACATACGATTTAACTAATTTTGAGTAATTTTTGCCAAGCTTCGTCATAACTTTTTAACCGGAAATGACATCAAAACCGGAACTGAATATTAGAGCTCGACTTTTCAATACTCTTCGATTGATATATCACATAACCTATATCTGCCACTATAATGTGGCACTTCCGGTTACAACTTTTTAATCGGAAATGATATACAAACCGGAAGTATTTCCGTACTTTACAGTTGCTATTGTTGTTCGTTTTTATTCTTATATTTCCTCCTTTCCGATATTAATGACTTTATTTCTTGTGTTATCCATTGTTTTCTTAGTAAGTAAGTAAGTAAGGTATACTTTATTGTCAAAAAATTTTACCAATTTGTGGACAAAGCTTATACAAAATAAAAAATACAATAAAAAACAAAAAATAATAAAAAACTACAAACAAAACAAAAACAGAAACAGACACCAAGTAAATGGCGTGAGTTATACTACTTAATATAATTTTATAGTTATTAAGTACACATTAAAAAATTAAAAATTTTGCAAACAATATGTATACAACGTCAGAGCAAAAAGAAGGAGAACGAGGAAAAGGGAAAGGGAAAGTAAATCAAAAGTTCTCTGCTGCTGCAAATATGTATAAAAGTACTCGAAAGTAATAATCCTGCAAGTCAATTTGCTGAATTCAAATCGTTTATAAAAAAGTCATTCACTGTATAAAAAGCTCTCTCCAGCAAATAAGCTTTCAATGCCTTGCGAAAAGCGGGAAATGCTGCAATAGATTTGATGTTAGATGGCAGGTGATTGTACATTTTTCTCGAATTGTATAGTACAGAGCACTTAACCAGCTCAGACCGTGGGGTTGGCAGATAAAGATTATTCTCCACGTTTCTACGGGGATAGTTGAGAGTGGGTCTCTCTGGACCTTCTGATGCATGTTTGGGGATTAAACAAACGGATTCAAAAACAAACAAAGAAGGAAGAGTTAATATTTTAAATTTTTTAAATAATTCTTGGCAATGAACTCTGCTATTGAGTCTCAGGGAGTAACGAAGAGCTCTCTTTTGTAGTTTAAAAATACGCTCAAATTGAGTCGCACAACACGTACCCCAGAATGGAAGGGCGTACCGAAGATGAGACTCAAAAAGGGCATAATAAACGGTCCTAGATGTTGACAAATTCATTTCCGTAGCAACTGATCTTAGCGCAAAACAAGCAGAACTTAATTTTTTGTGTAAGGCATCAATGTGCAAGTTCCATTTTAGAGACTTATCCACAATAAGCCCTAAGAACTTCACCGATTCAACTACCTCTAGACTGTTGTTATTCAGTACTAAAGGTTGCATCATACTGTTGTAAGGTAGGACTTTGGTTTTAGAAACGTTAAATAACAGGAGATTCGAATCGCACCACGTTTTAATGGTGACTAGGTCTGTAGCTATGGTATTGCGAAGATCCATAATATCCGTGTTACTCCAAGTAATACTAGTATCATCTGCAAAGAGCCATATTTTACCTTTAATGTTCAGACTAGAGATGTCATTTATGTATATCAGAAACAATATAGGGCCTAGAACTGAACCCTGAGGTACCCCACATTCTAATGGCATGCAAGAAGACGTCTTCGTGTCAACCCTTACAAACTGACTTCTTTTATTAAGATATGATTTAAGCCATTTAAGAGCCTTTCCCCTAAATCCATAGTGCTGTAATTTGTCAGTCAAGATGTTATGGTTTACACAATCAAATGCTTTAGAGAAATCACAGAAAATTGTTGCTGTAGAGTGATTGTTGTTTAGACTGGAGTAAACATGATCGAAAAGGAAGAACATAGCATCATTCGTGCATTTGTCACTCAGGAATCCAAATTGATGTGGAGTAAGCAATTTGTATTTCAACAGAAAAGATAAGATTCTTTGTTTTACCAGACTTTCAATTATCTTCGACAACGTGGGCAGGAGTGCAATAGTGCGATAATTCGAAGCAAGATCTTTACCGCCTCCTTTATGTATAGGAATAATTATCGCTGTCTTAAGGCAGCTTGGAAAAACCCCAGTTTCGAATGACCTGTTTATTAAGGTAGTAAGATGGTTTAAAGTGCAATCAGGTAGAGCAGAAAACATTTTAAGAATGAGGCCATCAGTCCCAGATGACGATTTATTTTTAATGTCATTTATTGTAGAGCGTAGTACACCTAATACTATGGGTGTAAAAAAGAAACTATTTACATTCCTATGAGAAAGATATGAAATCGGATCCTGAGAAGGAGGTATAGTATTTGTTAAATTTTTTGCCACATTTACAAAGTAATTGTTCAGGGTCTCAGGAGAAGTCGGGACTGTGGTGGGAGAAGAAGTCTTATCTCTCAGTTCATTTACGATAGACCACGTTTCCTTAGCAACATTACCTGATTTAGCCAGCCTCGCATTGTAATAAATTTCCTTGGCGGCCTTTATGGCTTTATGGTAAATTTTCTTGTAAAGCCTAACGTAATCATGGAAGGATATGTTGTCCGAGAATTTTTTTAGGTACGATAATGAGCGCATGTTCTTTGCAGATATACGTAGACCTCTAGTTGACCAGGGTTTACGATGTTTAGTTTTGATGGGCCTAAGAGGAAAGGATTCGTATGCCAGACCAGACAATAACTTTATGAATCTAGAAAACTCGATGTCGACATCAACAGAGCGGAAGTCCCAGTCAGTTGTTTGACATAGGTGTTTAAATGTTAGAAACGTCTTTCGTTTTCGTAAGAAATGTCTTTTTGGGGATGTATCGCTCTCCAGTTGTTGTATGATGTTCCTCAGGATCTTCTCTAACTCTCTTCAGTTTTCTGTAGCGTTAAGTTATCATTGTTTTTCTACTTTCTGTTCTTTTAGCCTTCTTAGATTAATTATTCTACTTGTTAATAAAAACTTCGTACTAACGGCTGAGAAAGTAAATACTTGATACAGGTATGTCGTACTGGAAGGGATAATATGAAGCATAAACAACACTTTAAAGCACACATTATATCAAGTTTTCTTAGTCTGTAAGTTACTTTTAAAATCATTATTAAATGTGTAACTTTCTTTCAATTTTGAACTACGATATACAGAGGTTTCTAAATCTTTTCAGTTGGCATCGCACTTACAGATTCATTATTTTATCAAAGTGTCCTAACAAAAATATGTATATAAGTAGTGTTCAACAAAGTAAAATACTTATACAAGTACTACTACATGGGGTCTAGGACGTTTCATCGCCGCCGTTTCGATGCCGCCAGTTCGATGCCGATGCCGGCCGATTCATCGCCAGTCAATTAATCGCTATCTGATATATTTCCGAATTTTCGACAGTTACAATTATTAGTTATTTTTAATATTAATTAGGAATTCTAGGAAATCCGAGATATGATGACGATGAAATGGACTGGCGATGAACCGGCGGCATCGAAACGGCCGGCGATGAACCGGCGGCATCGAAACGTCCCATTCCGACTACATGGTAGCAAACTACAGCCACTTCGATTTGTGATATTAATATCCTGTCGTGGAATATGGTACTACAGGACAGGACAGGGCTTTCTTAGATCTAGAAGTAGGCTTTTAAAATTAGAGAGGTACAGAGGATAGGTGTGCCACCGATCATCATCATCAACGGTGCTACAGTCCTGTAGGACAGCCTCAACCTTCCCAATTATATTTCGCCAGTCCATTGCCAACCGTTGCCAGTTTGCGGCATATTTTTCTAGCACCTTCATCTACACTATCATTCCATTTTAGTTATGACCTACCTCTCCACATACTTCCCACCGGCTGTGATATGAGGATTCGTCTAAGAGGACTGTCCTGCTGTGATCTTGCTAGATCTTCTGGCCATCTCTTCCTATTTTTATGAGAGATAGTACATCTTTATCACCACATACCTGTTGTACCTCTTCCTCTAAATACCGTTTTCACAGAACAGGTTTTCATCTGTTTGCAGATAAACTGCTAAACTTTATAGGAAGTTCTATTGATATTAGAAAAATATTGAATTTTATTTAAACGTACTTGAGAAAATACTCCAATGAAACTTATCAAAGAAGGTTATAATAACAACATTTTTGTGTATCTGACATTGACCTTAGCTGACACTGACTATTAATATCGATAAATAAAAAAAAATTGTAGAAAAATATATCGATACAACAAGTACTAAATTACGTACTACATACTTTTTATGATTTATATAATAATAGTCTGCTATCTCTTGGGACTACGGTATACAAGGAAGGTAACAGGGGCAGTGCTACGCTTCAACCGTCTATAATTACCCCTGGTTTTTACCCAAAGTACTAATTTTATTCAGGCTGAGTCGACCTGGGACCTGTAGATATTAAAAAATATCTAGATATATTCACCATTATATGTATTTGGCACCTAGGAGTTTTCTATTGGTTCTTTGCGGCACGCGACCATATTTCAACCAATAGTCGGCGAGGTGCCATTCACGTATACGGAATGTTATTCGGTGCGAAATTCATATACGGAATGTAAATGTTCGTAAACGGAAAAAGACAACTTTTATTAGAGTCGATTAAAGGGAGATTGCTTTTAAAATACTTGTTAATGTATTATTAAATAAAAATAAAACAGTTATAGCATATGGAGTGTTATTTGGGGCGAAATTCATATACGGAATGTTAAATGTTCGTATGTACATACTTGAAAATTGAATAGCTGAAGCATACCTAAACATACTAAACAACACGTGCAAGACATTAAAAATTCTGCGAAAGCGAAACCTTAGTCAAATTATAAAGAAATAATGTCTCTCAAATCTATACTATTCGCATTATTTCGCACCAAATAACATTCCATATAGGTAATAATTGTTTTATTTTCTTTAATAATACATTAACAAAATATTTTAAAATCAGTCTTCTTTAACTGACTTTTTTAGTCTATGAAAACATTCCACATATGAATTTCGCACCAAATAACATTCCAAATACTATAATTATTGTTTTATTTTTATTTAATAATACAAACATTCAAGTATTTTAATTTAATCGACTCTAATAAAAAGTTGTTTTTTTCCGTCTACGAATATTTAACATTCCGTATATGAATTTCGCACCGAATAACATTCCGTATACGTGAATGGCACCTCGCCGCCTATTGGTAGAAATATGGCCGCGTGTCGCAAGGAACCAATAGAAAACTCCTAGGTGCCAAATATATACACGGAATGTTTAGAGGGCGGCGCTGGAATTCGATCCCCTGCCTTCTGAGTGTAAGTCAGACATTCTACCGCCTGAGCTATCCGGCCCTTTACACTTTTTATTGTGTATACTACGCTTATTTTACTATCTATACTAGGATAGTAGATAGTAAATAAATACACTTTTATAAAAAAAGAACTTTTTATAATACCACGTTTTTATTATTTATAGCGCCATCTTTTGAGAAAAGTGAGAACTAATTTTACCATATAAAATTTAAAATGGCTTAAAATTACAAATAAAACTGAATGCATCCATGTAAAAGCTGTTGAATATTGCATTGTCATCTAATTCTGAGCTATTCTAAATCAATTAAAATCGATTACAAGATTTTCCCGGATAAAGTGACAAAAAAACAGATAAACAACAGACGAAGTATATAAAAACGTGGTAAAATAATAAAACTCTAAAAAAATTTACTTACCATCTAATTTAACCCACAAGTTATTGGTATTGAAGAATTTGAAGGTTTTGACAGATTTAAATTCATCTACGTGCTCTTTGGGTACTTGTGCGATTTCAAGCAGTCTTAATTTCCCTCCGTATTGGATTAAAGTACCACCCTAAAATTTAAAGTCGTGTTATTAAATGCTGATAGCCAAAAGCAGATTTGAAACAAAAATATTAAACTAATAACGAAATGGGGTATTACATATTACATATAAAAGCATTAATTAGCCCAAAAAAACGATGTGAGTGGCAAACTTGGCAAAATTGAAAAATTGTATCTCTGATGCTATAAATCCTAGAAACTTTTGGATTCGTAGCATATAAAAGAGTCTTGCAGACAAGATTGGTCCCAGAAACGGACGAATGATTTCGTAATGGTCGCCAGGTCTTTATGTAGAATAGAGCACTTTGCCATACGGCTAAAAGTATTATTAAAGCTTCTTTATAAGGCAAGAAAATCTTCTATTAGCATGGCCCATCAACTCACCAGACATGAACCCATCGAAAATGTCTGGAAGGGCCTAAAAAGGAAACTAGCCGAGGAACTAATAACAAATAAGGTTCAGTCGATAGAGAGAACCATTTTTCATTGGAACTATCACGAAAATTTAAAAGAAATAGCAGTAAGATACATAGATAAATAGCACGCCAAATTATGTGATAATTTCATTTTTTTTGTCCAATAAATAAACAAAAAGGTTAATCCTATCATTTATGTAATACTTTTATGGATAGCTAACATAGTAATAATTATAGATGATTATGAAACAAAGTAAACGTAACGAAGACAAAGCTTATGATTAGACTTAGGCAAATATGCAAATTGCATATAATGCATAAAAAATGCAAAAATTTTCAATTTTGCATATTTTTATACAGGGTGTCTGCGTAACTTTGCACCATATGGGAAACTTTTTTAATATCAATTTTACGAAAAAATGTCATTCTTTATAAAGTGCTCTGCATAGTCTAAAACCTAAGATGCAATCATCAGATATCAAATTTGTCAACAGTATACGAGGTATGTCAAAAAATATTAATTTCGCTCAAGAGCAAACTACCTTTTTACTTCAAAATATCAAAAAATTTTATTATAAAAAGTTATTTGTAATTAAAAACCATATTCAAATATGCAATAACAGCCTTCTACGTGAAAAAAAAAATTTCTGAGATTTTCCTAAATTACCACTTATTCTTCATAAAAATCTGTGCATGGTCTAAACCTCAAGATAAAACCATCAGTTTTCCAAGTTTGTTAATTTTATACGAGGTGTGTTAAATAATATGAATTTAGAAAGAATATAGAAAGAATTCTTTCTAAATTCATATTATTTGATACACCTCGTATAAAATTAACAAACTTGGATAACTGATGGTTGCATCTTGAGGTTTAGACCATGCACAGATTTTTATGAAGAATACCTTTTTTTCCTAAAATTATTAATAAAAGAGTTATTACAGGTCTAATAAATAAAAATGATGTTCGGAATCAGTAATTTAGGAAAATCTCAGAAATTTTTTTCTCGTAGATGGCTGTTATTGCATATTTGAATATGGTTTTTAATTACAAATAACTTTTCATAATAATTTTTTTTGATACTTTGAAATATAAAGGTAGTTTGCTCTTGAGCGAAATTAATATTTTTTGACATACCTCGTATACTGTTGACAAAATTTGATATCTGATGATTGCACCTTAGGTTTTAGACTATGCAGAGCACTTTATAAAGAATGACTTTTTTTCGTAAAATTGATATTAAAAAAGTTTCCCATATGGTGCAAAGTTACGCAGACACCCTGTATAAGTGTGCATAAAGTGCATATAATTTTAAATTTTGGTTCTAACTATACATATATTTTTATATTACTGTAACGAGTAGCTTGGAAATCTCAATATTTAATTTTATTTTATAATCTCTTGGTACATATTCAAATTTTGGGTACCTGAATGTAGTAACTAATAAAAGAGCGGCTTATTATTATGTACACAGTTTTGTCACGTTTTGGTTACAAAGGTTCCAAAATCAGCCAGTTTATATCTCTAGATAAAAATTTTTATTTTGACGGCCCATTTCGATTTTGTTGTAAAATAAGCCGTGAACACGTGTCTTCGTAATTGTGAATAATTATTGTGCTTTGAAAATGCCGCAAATAAACAGTTCAGTGCCGTGGTGTCATTCATAAAATCAAACTATAGTTTTGTTCAGAAAACTATTAATCAATTAGAATCCTCCAAATAATTTATCATTGTTAGACAGTACATTTTAAATAAAAGAATTTGAATCATTGTTTCAAAACGTTAAAAGTAATACATATTGGAGAGGAAATTTTTCAAAAATTTAAAGCGACCATAGAAAAAAACAGTGGTTATTACCAGATTCTTTCTCAAGTGGTTCAAGTACTAGCTGGGACATTTTTCGAAGCACTTGATTTAGAACCAACTATTATCGTGAATTTAAACAATGCCTCAATTACATCAGTTAATCTCGAAAGAAGTTTTTCTATGTAATCAGATAGAAGCCATAAGTATTTGTTAGAAAATTTGTTAGAAACAGCATTTGATAATTATTTATTGTTACCACAATTCGAAATAATATCAATTATTTATTTGTTAAAATACTTAAATATTTAATTAATTAGCTTAGTTAGTAAAATATATACATGTTAATTAATACACCATGTGGAGATATTGTAAATATGTTTGTAAATAAAAAAATACTGCAAATATTTTTTTTTATTACATGCATATTTTCTAGATAAACGTGCATATTTTTGGGTAAAATAGTGCATATTTATGCGCACATTTCATACCTTTTTATTTGCATATTTGCCTAAGTCTACTTATGATCATTACCAATGACATATAAGAGGATAGACACATCAACAACTATAAAAAGTGTCCGAAACATATACTTCGCTGAAGTATGTTTTGATACGAAGTGGTAGAAATTTTTACTAACACGACACGATCAAATATTGTTTTGTTTGTATGTGCGTATTTGATCGTTGTTTGTCTTGTGTTTATCATTGTGAAAATCAAATTATATTTTAAATTTTTGGGAGTGTAGAGTGAAAATGTCTAATGATCTTTCGGACACCCGATTCTGTGTCAGGTATAGGTGAGTTCTCCGTCCATCCTCTTACATGTCAATGATCATTACCAAGAAAAAGATAACATAAGGTCAACTCTACATCAACCAAATCCCTGTAGAAAGACTGACGCACTACATCTACCTGGGACCATAATAAATGAAGAATGAACCAACAACCAAGAGATAAGGGCGCACTTCAGATCCACCTTTAACCAGATGGAGGCCTCCTTCTTCAAGAGCCACAACCTCTCTTTTGGAATAAAAGTAAGAATTTTGCAATGCTACGCCTTCTCTGCCCTTTTTTATGGTGTTGAATCGTTGACCTTGAACGAAGATATTTATGTGCAGTCAATTGGAAGCATTTGAAGAAGAACCGAGAGGTGCTGACCACCATCAAATCTCGAAAGTTAGAATACTTTGGACACATTATGCGAAGTTAGTCCAGATATAACCTCCCAAAAAACATCCTGTAAGAAAAATATTTGAAAAGCGAGGCCCAGGAAGAACCTTAACATCCTGGTTTTTTTATGGCTTTGGCAGTTTGCCATACAGCCAGTTACATGATCTTTTAATCTCATTAGGAGCAGTGAAAAGTTTATGAATTTTTGCAATTAAATAGACTAGAATAGATAAATTTAAAGTTGGAAATCAATACAACAATTAGTGAAAAGAAGAGAAAATATATATACATACACATTAACATGGGTCACACGCTTCACGTCCAGGGGCCCATCAGGACATTATAATATAAAACATACACAGGAAAACTAGGCCACGGTAAATAGGATTAAACATATAAAGGAGAGAAAACAAAGGTAAACAGTAAAAACAATTATTATTTTTTTTTCCAACTAAAGAAAAATATTACATTTGACCAAAAAATCGATTATGCAGTCGTAAATTAATCTATTTTGAGTCGCTAGAGCAGATAAAACGTTAAACGGAGATTTACCGGTAATATGAACTATATTATTATATAATAAGGTGGATTCTAGATTATATTTGGCACAACCAAAAATTACATGATCTAGGTCGCCTTCTACTCCACATTCCACACAGTTTTTACTCTCAACCACATGAATTCTTGCAAGATGAGCAGGAAAGCAAGCATGTCCAAATTTTAGCCTAGATATAGTTGTTATACGCCTAGGGACATTATAGGTTCTATGCCAATGTGAAACAGGGACAGTTGTGTGTAAAGAAGTGTATCTATTTGGGTTGGTAAAGCAAAACTCAGACCATAGGTCACTCCATTTATGTTTCAAGACTGCCTTACGTGTGGCAACCAAATCAGAAATACTTGGTAGATATTCTGTGGTATCCCCTAATTGGTCCACATGCTCATTATGTTTAATCCCACTGTGTGCTTTGGCCCATATAAATATCACATTTTTTTTATTTTCTTTAAATTGTTTCACCAATTTTTTAATTAATATTATATAGGGATTGGAGTATGTGGTTGGAAAAATAGGTTGGTTAATAGCTGTGAGAACTGACATCGCATCTGTAACAATAATAACGGAGGATTCCCTGTTAGAAACAAAAACTAGGGCTTGATATATGGCAATTGCAACATTTTTTCTACCTTTTCCATGGGGATGTAAAAGGCACATCCTGCACCGTCTTCTGATTTGGAGGCATCCGTGTAGATAGTACTGTAGTAATCCCAATTGGATAAGATGCTTGATATAATGTTGTTATTTGCTCTTCCAGTGTTTACATAATTTGGTTTAATAAATTTAACGTCATAAAAAAATGTTTCAAAATCATTTATATATGTGTGTGATTTTAAGTTAATAGCTTCATCAGCAGAAACTGTGTTTTCTCTAAGAGCTTCACATAGGGTTGGAGAGTTTTTCTTTATCCCATATTTATTCGTTAAATCATAATTGTTTAAATTTATTAATTCGGTATAAAGGAAAGTGTTCTGGTGTTTAATTTTCAGTAAAAATTTTTCGGCCAGGAAATGTCTTCTAAGAGAAATTGGAGGCTCAAGTGCTTCAACATAAAGGGGCTCAATAGGAGTTGTCTTCATGGCACCAATACAGATCCGCAGACACTGGTTTATAAATATGTTTAATTTGTTTAGTAAGTTCTTGCTGGCAGATCCATATAACCAACATCCATAATCTACGATAGAGCGAATGTACGTCCTATAAAAAAGTAAGGAAGTCTGAACATCTGTTCCCCACCAAGTTTTAGTTGTCATTTTCAGAAAGTTTAGGCCTTTTTCACATCTATTTAACATATATTCTATGTGAAATTTCCATGTGAGTTTGTCATCCAGTATAATGCCCAAATATTTAACTACCTTTTTAAAAGGAATTTCTCGCTGTTTTACTATAAATGTTTCTATATTGGGAATATTATGTCTACTGAAAATGGTCATTGCTGATTTTGTGGTCGACAGTTGAAGGTGGTTTTCTTCCAACCATATTTCTACAACATTGTAAGTATCCATTAAAAATCCAAAAGCTTCATCTCTCTTCTTTGTTTCGCAGTATATGCTGAAGTCATCTGCATATTGGATGATCTTAAAAGGATATTTTTCCAACTTTAATTTATGTAGGTCAGCTGTGTATAAACTGAAAAGAAAAGGACTTAAAGACAGCTCCTTGTGGAATTCCTGTAAAAACATATCTTGGTCCAGGAAGAAGAAGAACATCCTGGTTAAAGAATCTCAGAACCTGATTCAACACAACATCTGTGCAGCTTTTCCGGGCTGCTGCAGACAAGATAAAGATTGCCAAGATGATAGCCAACATTCTTCACGGATAGGCACATCAAGAAGAAGATGAAACAATGAAAACCAGAATTTGATAAGTGAGTCTATATGAGTGAGCAACGACTGTATTCCGTGTGTTTACTTTTAAATTAGATATAGGAGTACACCCAATATATGGCAACACTGTTTCCCACACCAGAGTCGCGTCGATTTAATCAATAGCAGTGTTCGCGCAGTACATTTCGAACGTATTCAGAGTAAGTTCGGGATTAGTTTCCAATGCGCAGGCGTCAACGTAAACTTATCCTGGACATGCTCAGGATTTTTCGCTCCGCGAACAATTTTCGGATTCGTAATGTAATGACGGATTGTATACATTAAGGTTAGAGAAGGAAGCCTATTGTTGTCCCTTTCTTATTTCGAAATCAATGTCAAAGAAATGCAAATGCAACAAATTTGTATGTCAACAAAGAGAAAGAGAATAAAAGCAACAGGCAAAGGATTAACTTTCTATTCATCAATGCCTTTCTTAGAAGTTAGAAATTTGATTAGCGTCTTTCTTTATTATTTCCACATTATTTCGATAATTTGGTATTTCCAAGCCGACATCCGGCTTATATTTTCGTAGAGAGTAAAAGATTGTTATGTATCACTTGGAAATGGCAGCTCGATATTTAGATATAAAAATTACCTTTAACTTATTGGGGGTTGAACATTATCTGAAGGAAGGAATAATTTAGTAAAGCAATCATTTCTAATTTTGATATTATATGTATTGAATTTGATAGGTTGTGGCATTGTGTTGTGGTTTATTGCACCACAAAAATAATGAAATATAACAAGACACAAGAAATAGTTTCAGAATAAATTTGATGTGTTGTTTATGTTTCATTATATTCAATAAGAGACTAATAATTTAACTCATAAATTAAACTGAAAAATAAACCACAAGAATATGTAGGTACTTATAAGCTCATCTAGATAGAAGAAATTAAGTAAAAACAGAGTACAATTTATTGTAATACATACTACCGTAATAGATAATTATTATCGAATATCGAATGAAAATAATACTAGAAAAGGTACCTACAGTCGAAAAAATGAAAGAATACCCATGAACGAACATATAAAACACGCTGTATTTTCCTGTCGCCGTGTCATACAAAAAATTGGCCAGCGCCAGTACATGTAATAATAATTATTACATGTACTTGCGGTTGCCAATTTTTTGTGTGGCATGGTGACAGGAAAATACAGCGTGTTTTATATGTTCGTTCATGGGTATTCTTTCATTTTTCCGACTGTACGTATGTATAAACATACTAATGGAAAACATTGACAAACACAACTAAAAAAGCTTTAATATAAAAAATATTAAAATTTGTTTGAAGAATATTTAAATGATAAACACTTTACATAATTTTAAAACTTTAAAAACCAGAATAATCTACATCTACTGTGCGAACTTAAAATACGAAACAAAATCCTCGAACGTCGAGAGCGTATCCCGGACACGTTCAGGATCTCTTTTCTGTACTGCGCGAACACCGAATTAAAAATCCGGAGGGTGTTCAGAGGGAAAGATTTAAACTCCGCGAACGCTCGATTTTGTAATGCGCAGGCGTTCTCCCTCTGGATATACCCAGGACGTACAGCGCGATCAAAGCTATTGATTCGTCGATTCTGCAGTGGCAATGCAGCTCATTCTCATAAGCAATGTTGCCGATTTTAGCGCTTCCTTCAGTCAACTATCTCTAATCGAAAACTAAACGTATGGTATACAGGGTAGCGAGAAAGTATGGAAACAGAATAATTTCTCGGAAACCGCTAGAACGATTTTTATGGATTTTGGTGGATAAGGGTCTTTTAATGTGGCCGATATTGTAGTGGTAATTACATTGTTGTCAAATCTTCCCTTTTTCTGGAAATCTAATGAACTTTCTTATTTTAAATGAAACACCCTGTATATTTTTTACGTTTTGAAGTCCTTAAGAAATATCTAAGTCCTTAAGATTATTTTTTATGTTATATTCCCTATACCTAAACGCCGTAATTTCGGAGTTTATTTATTAAAAAAAAAGTTTTAAACAAATTATAAAAATTAATTTTTTCGGCCCGGGTAGACATTATTTTATGTTCTTTGGATCGTTGGGAACAAAAAAGGTCTTTTGTAATTTTCTTGTAAAGTTAGTTGTTTTCGAGTTATAAACAATTTTAAACTGAAAAAAATCGAAAAAATGACGATTTTCAAGGTTCAAAAACACAAGAAAAAAAAATTAGTTTTGAAATTACGAAGTACCTAAATTCAAGTTCAAACTTTCTTCTATCAGCTCCCTATAAGAATTTATCTACTCTCATATTATGTATAAGTTTTTAGTTTGTGAAAACTGTCATTATAGATAGCAGTGCGTGAAGGATTTGAAGTGTGCGTGGAGTAACAATGTATTTTAAATGGGATTTACTTTTTCGCACTGTTTTTGGCACACTTTCATATAATCAAATATCCTTAACTTTCGCGTTGTCATGGTGATGACATGTGAACAATAAATTACAACAAAAGTTTTGACAGTTCTGTGGTTTGAAAAAGTTAGAATTTTTAAATGTCCAAGTTCTAAAAATTGTAGAATAGAAATGAATTCCAGTGACTAAGAGCTACAGTTTTTTTATTTGTTTATCGTAGATAAAATATTGTATGAAACTGTGCGTGAAGTACTTTTTGCGAACTTACGCGATGTATAGCACTCGCTCCGTTGTCGCTCGTTCTCTAAACATTGCGTGCGTTCGCAAAAAGCATACTTTTTTTACTTTGTTTTTAAACCTAGAAAATCGTCATTTTTCGATTTTTTTTTCAGCTTTAAATTGTTTATAACTCAGAAACGATTAACTTTACAAGAAAATTATGAAAGGCCCTTTTTGTTCCCAATGATCCAAAGAATCTAAAATAATGTCTACTCGGGACGAAAAAATTAATTTTTATAATTTGTTTAAAACTTTTTTTTAATAAATTTAGCAATAACTCAGAAATTATGGCATTTAGGTATAGGGAATATAACTTGAAAAATAATCAGTATGTCCTCAGGACTTCAAAACGTAAAAAATATACAGGGTGTTCTATTTAAAATAAGAAAGTTCATTAGATTTCCAGAAAACCAGAAAATTTCACAACAATGTAATTACCACTATAATATTGGCCGCATTAAAAGACTCGTACCCACCAAAATCCATAAAAATCGTTCTAGCGGGTTCCCAGAAAGTACCGTGTTTCCATATTTTCTCGCTACTCTGTATACTAGAAATAATGTAGAGGCTATTGAAGCTTACCTTAACATCAGCTCTGGTCTTATCGGTTACTTCCATAACAAACTCATGCTGCGCCTGTTCTTGGTTAGGGTTGAGTAACAAATTCAAAATACTTAAATCTACGGTAGCTCCTAAATTATCAATATTCGATAGGAAACAGTACTCCCGTCCTTCCTTTAAAAACTTTTGTAATAATCCTGAGTCTTGGAAGCTGTTGTAGAAATCTCCGTGACCTGGAGGGTACCACGCTTCCAAATTGTCGTTTACTTTGGCATCTTTGGGTACTGGCAGAAGTGAGTCTCTGTTGACTCGAGGGTAGCACGATTGGTTGAACATGTGAATTTCTACTTGCAGGTTTTTGTATTTTCTTATGATTTTCTCTGTGTCATCATCCGTGTTGAAAGAGTTCATTAGTACTAGAGGAACGTTCACTTTGAAGGTTTTGTTAAGAGTCTAAAAATAATAATTACAAGAAAACACACTGAAAATACAATTCTTATAGTTTTACTCACCTCGATCTGTTGTACTGTCAAGTCCAAAAACGTGAGATCATTTCTGACAGTAATCACAGACTTTGGTCCATGGCAACCCATCGAGGTACCCAAACCTCCATTAAGCTTTACCACGACCAGTTTGTTTAACATTTGGTGCACTAAGTCTGACGTTGGTTGTTCTAAGGTTTTGTAATCTCTAACAGCGTCTCCAGGTAATTTCTCGATATTCTCCCAGTTAAGTGAAGGTCCCGTTTCATCGAGGAACCTCGTAAATAGTTTAGTGAAGCCATCTAACTGTTTTTTGTTTTCCGCTACCTTACTAGGTTCACTGCTTTGGACTATTTTCTCTAATTCTTTTTGTAATCTGTTAAGGGCGTCTCGTTTGGTGGCTTCGATGAATTGGCTAGAGTCGCTAGCATTTCTGCTATGACCACGTACCTAGAAATAAAAAAAATCGATATTAATATAGAGATCGGCAAAACTGTAAGTGAAATAAAAGAGTTTTCAGTATATATACATATACAATTCCTATATCCTATGTTATTCCATAAAATTTTGGAAAATGTGTGAACAATTGTCGTGTTCTAAACAGTTTAAGAAATATCTTAGTGTTCTTAGAGTGTTATACTGGCCTCTTTACAGTGAGGAGTATTTCTTAATAACGATGGAAAAATACCGAAAGTCTTTTACATTCCTGGAAAATGGAGCAAGCCAAAGAGATGTGGTAAGGCAATTGAGTTGTTCAACTGTGCAGAGAACTTACAAGGACAGAATGCTTATTCAGTAAGCACAAGGACAATTAATCAGCGTTTCTATTATTCGACGAAAGTTAAGAGAATAGGATTTGGCAGCTCGGAATCCAGCAACGGGGCCATCACCTACTGTTGCTCACAAAAGGATATACTGGACATACATGGAGCCTTCTCGAAAGGCGTGTAAGACGTCGTATACCTGCTCTAACAATATGTAGACATCCAAAACGTGATAAGTTCTATGCCAAATCGAATGATAAGTGTCATTCAGAACCGTGGTGACAACACATAGTATTGAAACCATGAACACTGACTGTAACTGTAATAGTACATCTAAATTTTCAATATACTTATTACTTTCTCAAATTTCTCTTATTTTCCATTTGTTACTAATGACAACCATTAAAGACCTCACTTGTGGCCTGACTAAAATTTTTAGAAATTTGCTTAATAAAAACAATAGAAGAACAACTTTAAAATTGACCATAAATGGTATTTTTTTAATTAAAGATAAAACTCCTAAAGACACGCTTAGAAACGTTGGCTCTCAACATCCCTTGTTTATCGTGTAGCAATTCTTATATTGGCCAAACTTCACAGTGTCTCAAATCTAGGATTAATCCTCACAAAAGTGATTCATGTCTCAATCCGGATCGTTGTTCACTGGACAGACACTTCCTTATCGTAGGGTATGTATAAGGAACGAAGTAAAATCAAAAAATCAGTCTTTCAACTATTTTTCAAAAAATTTAAACAACAGCCCTTAAAGTTAGCAAAAACTCGTTAAAGTAGAAAACTTTGATGAACCATATCTTGCTTAAAATTAGTCCTAGAATCTACTACAGTGGCCCAGTTTAAAAGTAGTTGACTTTCTTTCTATTTAATGTACCATTACATATACCTCAACTGCACAGAAAAAAGTTATAGAACAATGTTTCCGAAAATAATAGGAAAAATAGCCCAAAATGGTGTAAGTGGCGCACTTTGAAAAATGTTATTTCGGATACTATAAATTCTAAAGACTTCTACCAAACGTCATCTTAAAGAGGAAGGATAGACGTTTTATCTGTGAAGCAATGCCTATACCTATACCTCCTTAAAAAAATAAAAATATGGGGCAAAAAGAAAAATTGCTTTTTTTTCTAGAGTTTTGAATATCTTCTTATCAAAAAAAATTATTTTTACTTTAGAAAGTCACACTTCGACAGTAAATTTAATTTTGAACAACTTTTCTATAGGTGTACATGCACCTCTTCAGCACTTCCCGTTGCTTTTTCATATTTGGGGTTAATTAACTATATGTAATAATTATTAACAACAGCAATATCCTATTACATTCTCATTTTATTTTTGGGAATATTGTATGTAACAACTTGACCATTATTCCACTATTTTACGATGCTTATTATTAGACCGTTATTACGTCAGATGGTACTAAATCTGTTACAAACAATGGTTCAGATATGTGGTTATAAATCTCAAATTATATATTCAAGTAAATACAATGTCATCCTTTATCATCAAAGTAAACCTTGATTTAAATTTTGGAAAAGTACTCACCTCACATATGAGTTTGTTATATGTCATCACAAACAATTAAAAATTACTTAAGACTGCACAATTAATTAATACCGAGACCGAAGACACGCCGATTTTTACGTATTTCCTGGTTACCTGGCTATAGCCTCATTAACAATTTAATTGACGTGAAAAAGTGATAATCTTGATAGTTTATTCAAAAGTTTTACCATAACTGATTAACGCGTAGAAAACGTTGAATTTTTAAATACCAGTTCTAAAATTGTCAACAAATAATTGTATTGATAAATACTCGTATGAGGTAGATAAAGTCCGCTATAATGAAGCTCACACACGATACATTTTTCAGAAAGTAGCAGGAGAATCGTAAAAATTTTATGTGTCAATGCTAATAAACCTATTTATTTAGGCGCAGATAATAGCTGAGTCATTTTAGCAAGTCAATTTCATGACAATATTCCATTTTTATTTTGTTATAAACTCTTTAATAATTATTATTCAGTCTAAAAATAACAATCTTTTTTATTTGGCTCTTCCTCAAAAAAAGTTAACAAATTACTATCAGTTGACTAATACGCCAGTCAATATAGTCTAGGCGCCAGAGGGGTCACCGTGTCCTTTTCAATTCTGATGGACAAACTCAACGGTTTCTTATGGATTTTTGGGTGCTGATTACGAATTTCGAGGGTGGATTTCGATCCGAGTGATCAAAAAATTGTTATAAACAATTTAATTGTTTATAAGGCTCTGGCTCATAAACTAAACGAGATAAAAAATATTTCAAATAAAATTTGTTCCTTGATAAAAAACTAAGAAAAAAAGAATGTGTATAATTTCAAAGAAATAAATATACTTAACAGGATATTTGTATTTTATTTAAATATTAAACTAACTTTCTTACCTACCACTTTTAAAAATTTTTTATTACAACGATACCAAAAATTAAAAAAAATGAATCGTCCGGGATTTGAACCCGGGACCTCTCGATCTCCGGTCACACGCTCGACCACTGAGCTATATCCCCTTTGCTTTGACAGGTTACAAGATTTCTCATACATACTGACAAATTTAATAGAGCAAGTGAAATATACAAAAATACTTTAAATATACTTACTATTATTATAAAATATCTTATTCCTGAGGAAGACAAATCCAAAGACACAAAAATTATAATAAATAATGCATTTACTAAAAACACTAATATATCCTTTTAATGACTTATGAACTATAAACATTTATACTTTAATTTACAAATAATGATAGAAAAGCTCAAAAGGAACAATTTGAGCTTATGAAAATGTTCCTAAGTTTGTTTTTGACTATGATATCGATATTTTAATGGCGCGCTATGAGGCGCAAGATCGGCTCACAGCCATTTAAGTATTTTTCGGCGTTTTATCTATCGCAGCTCGGCTTCTGCGCATGCAAATAAGCCAATATATGATATTCATATAAAAATGGATCCAGTTCTTTTGCAGCGTTATCAATGCATATACAACGAGCATTTGATTCACAATGTGATGTGGCGGCATACACAAAATTGACGTGCCTTGATGATGCTGCGAAAGAACTAGATCCACTTTATATGGATATCATATAGATAATTAGACTCTGAAGCCCCAAAAAGTTTTAGTTTTACTGCATACAAGAACAGAGTTAGTACTACCTGGAACTGTAAAAATTGCTCTAATGTGCAGTAAGCACAAAAACTGCTATGCAGATGTAAAAAAGCTGAGATTCCCTGCATATCTCGATGCAGATGCATGAAAGAAAATGTTTGTAAAAATAGTATTAATAAATAATTTCAACTTACTTTTTAGGTATATTTCTGAAATATTGGTTTTTAATGTTTTTTTTTCTCATTTGGTACAAGAGAAAGTAAATAGAATGAAAGGTGATACGAGGTACAATATGATGATTTAATTATAAGGACCTGAACCTTTACGCGGTGAGCCGATCTTGCGCCTCATAGCGCGCCATTAAAATATCGATATCTTAATCAAAAATAAACATACGAACATTTTCATAGGCTCAAATTGTTCCTTTTGAGTTTTTCTATCATTATTGTTAATTAAAGTATAAATGTTTATAGCTCATATTTGCTTGAAATCCTTATAAAGAAATTAATGTACATTTTTTAAGACAATTATAATTTCAAACGAGTATAACTTGAAAACAAATTAAAATAAAGTAATTTAACAAACTTTGCTTAGAAGCCTATTAATTAAGCTTTAAAATTAGACTTTCTAAGGCTCATTTGCATGCGTAGAAGCCTAGTTACGATCGATAAAGCTTCGAAAAATACTTATTTTGCAATAAAACACTGAAAACGTTTGTTAACGTTAACGGTCGAATCCATCAATCATCACTTATTTTGCAATTTTCAATTTGCACTGTGCACTAATTTTACAATATCTTGAGTTCTAATTGTTGGGTTTAAGTTTAGTAGACGTTTTTTTCTTCGTTTTTTATTAAGGAACAAATTTTTTTTGAAATATTTTTTTATCTCTTTTAGTTTATGAGTCAGAGACTTATAAACAATTTATAAACAATTTTTTTTGTTTATAAACAAAGTTGTTTATAACAATTTTTTGACCACTCGGATCGAAATCCACCCTCGAAATTGGTAAACAGCACCCAAAAATCCATAAGAAACCGTGTTTGTCCATCAGAATTGAAAAGGACACACCTCTATTTGGCGCCTAGGCTAATAGAGAAAAACATGAAAAAATCTTAATACAGGTAATTGAAGGTTTTAAAAAGTATATAGGGGGTAGCTGATGATAATAGGGAGCTTGCACATTTTTGGTTTATTCTGTGTATTTTAATCATTTCAAACTATCGAAAATGCGCGAAACCTTGTGACGTCATATCATAATATTTTGTAATGTCATTTCTCCTGTCTCACATGAAATTATAACCGTTTTGTTTCCTTTGAAGTTTAATACAGTTTTTGAAAAGATGGTATTGAATTGTGTGTGTGTTTACTATGGAAAATAAAATTAATGCTATGTAAATGTTGTTTAGTACCATGGTGTTGAAGTACAACCATTAAAACCCCCAATAAAATATTTATTAGATTTCCAGTCGATAAGAAATGGCGTTTAATAAAGTGGTTAGTTGTTAGACATTTTAGTTCATTCTCAACTCAAGGCCTTTATGTATGTGAAAATAATTTTAATGTTAGTATTTAATTTATGTTGTCTGCTCATAGTTTTTTTATCAATCAAGTGTATTTTGAACAAAAAGAAGATATAACTTTTGGTAGGTATATTTTGGTATATTTACATTACAGATTGGATGATAAACACATTTAGCGCCACGCTGTAATTGGTTATTCACTCCCTGGGACCAAACATATGAAATGCCTTTTTTTCTATAAATCTATTTTGTAAATGATAATTATTATATTTTAAACCATACTTTGTTTTTCCAACTTTGTTTTTTGTGATTTTTTTTTAATGCCCACCGGTGGTCACGTGATCCCAGGATCTAATTTTACAGTGTGGGACCAAATGTCCATCAGTGGTCATGCATTTTATTGTCTCTTTTGTTGCAGATTTTAAACAATAATGGCAAGAAGAGGGCTTACAGAAGAAGAATTGCTTCGGGAGCTGGAAAATTTGTCTGATGTTGAAGCAGAAGACTATTCCGACGACGACTCCACTGCAGATTGGAATTACTCATATGAAGGAAGCTCCTATTCAAGTGAGGATGAATTAGCTGTATCTCATGTCGAGGACGAAGCTTCTGAAGTTGTTCCTCTGGCCGATATTATACCCGAGACCAAGTGGGAAGTAGAGATCTTCTTTGAAGAAGAAATTCAAAGAATCGTATAATCCCGAAGAAGAAGTTTGTACTGACGAAAGCAACGTACCATTTCGAGGACGTATTTATTTCCGACAGTACATTCCTTATAAAAGGCATAAGTATGGGATAAAGGTTTTCAAACTCTGTGTTTCTGGAGGCTATACATGGTCGTTTAAAGTCTACACAGGCAAAGAAAGAGCAAACGATGTATCAGTTGCCGAAAAAATTGTCATGACACTGATGGAGGGATTTTTTGATACTGGTAGAACTTTATGTACCGATAACTGGTACATTAGTGTTTCGCTGTCTAATAGTCTCATTCAACGGCAAACACATTTAGTAGGAACCCTAAGGACAAACAGAAAATATAATCCCCCAGATGTGGTAGAAACTAAACTGAGAAAATGTGAAGTCGTGGCCCAACAAAACGAAAATAAAACAGTTGTCTGCAAATGGAAAGATAAAAGAGATGTTCTCATGCTCAGTACCAAACATGACGACTCTATGGTAACAGTAACTCGCAGAGGAGGACAAGAAGTTAATAAATCAGCGATAGTTGTAGATTACAACAAAAGAAAAGCTTTTGTTGACCAGTCTGACCAGATG
Source organism: Diabrotica virgifera virgifera (assembly GCF_917563875.1). Classification (NCBI taxonomy): domain Eukaryota; kingdom Metazoa; phylum Arthropoda; class Insecta; order Coleoptera; family Chrysomelidae; genus Diabrotica; species Diabrotica virgifera. The sequence continues at coordinate 217,527,071 of NC_065448.1, read as the reverse complement.
GCATCTTATGCGCCATACGCGAGAAGAACCGTCAAGTGGTATAAGCGACTCGTTTTTCTTTTTGTTACTGCAACAGCTATGGTAAATGCTCTGCATCTATATAAGAAAATTAATAATAACAAAATTAGCATAATAGAATTCAAAGAAAATATCATCGAGGCTCTGGTTTATCAAGATTTAAATCCAATTCTATCAATTTCTTCCACTTCCAAGATAAAACACTTCCTGAAAGAATACGAGGGACAAAAGAGGGTTACCAGAAAAAGGTGCAGTGCATGCTACAAGACTATGTCTCAGTGACAAAATCCAGCTTATGCTCGTAAAAATGCGAAAAAAATAAATACATATTGCGATACATGTAACCTGCCAATGTGCCTCGAATGTTTTCAAAAACATCTGGCAACTATCTCATTTCCAGAAGTTTAATTTTTATTATTTTTGTTGTATTACGTTAACATTGCTGGTTTTTTAATATTTTGCTCACTTTGTTCGTTTATTTGTATTAATATTAGGATAAAATTTCATTTATTTTTGTAAGATACTATCTAAAAAAACAAAATTGTATCTGTTTTTTGCACTGCTCAAAATCACAACTGATGCATTCATTCTGCTCGGTCCATGTAAAATTCTGTTGTTTCCTGGGACCACTGAATACGTCAACATACGTCACACTAATATAAATCGTGTCCACGGGTGGCCACGATGACTTGAAGCAACCGACATAAATGCTCACCGGTGGGCACTCGGTCTTAATGGAAATAATGAAAATGCCCACCGGTGGGCACATGGCGCTAAATGTGTTAACTACACAATATTTTTTTGGAACTGTTTTTACTATAAAATTAAAATAAACTAATCATAATAATTAAAGCTTTATGTTCATAATGGGTAAGTTATCATACTGCCCTTTAGAAAAACTCTCTTCACTTAACTCTCATGTTAAAAAATTATTCTTAACAAAAACATTCCAATATTATGAAATATATAGTTCGCAGCAACTATCTTCAAAGATTCATTAATGGCGGTGACCTCAAACATTATAATGATATGACGTCACGACCAATGAGGCGTCTGGGCTGGCTGCTATAGTTTGAATTTTCTCTCGATTTTAATCGTCTTTAGGCGCCAAAGGCGAAGATTTAGGCGAAGATTTTTAGTATATATCTTAAAAATGAACCATCAAAGAATCGATTGCGATTTACAAAATACCTCTATAATGACTGTTGGATATCGCCTCTGGAATAAACTATTTGGTCGATGTGTTTTGAAATTTAGCACAGTTTAATATCTCATTAACTGCCACAATTTTGAGTCTGTAGTTATATTACATGTCGTTATGCAAAAAACAAAATTACTGGCATTTATAAATTGCTGTACAAATACTTAAGGGTTTTTGCAATTATCTTGGTCAATTGTGCATGATTTTAATTTGAAAACTCTTTAAATGAAAGGTTTTTTTATGATCTACAAGTTTTATTCGAAATATTTTTCTCTAAAATGTATACAAAACATTTAATAGGCAAAAAATATGTTTTTGCTTTTTAAGATTGTTTAAAAAACAAATAATGAAAACTGTGCGTTTTCTTTTTTCATGATTTCACCCCTCAAATATTTTTTAGATACCCATCAAATAAGTAACTGTATAAGAGTTTTAAGTGAAATCAATTATTTTTCTCAGATAGACTGGTGTTATAATGTTCTGCGATAGTAATGTTTTTCAAGGTCAAAAAAACGTGAACACCTCATCTTCATTAAAATGCATAATAAATAATATTCTAAAATCAATTACTAATGAATATTTCGTTAGTTAAAATAAAAAAAATCGTCAAATCATTCTCATTAATAATAATTAGTGAGATTCTGAATCTGTTTTCTTGTGATTAGTTTAAGGTAAATATTATTTTATAAGGGATTAAACCACAATAATTGATTTGATTGTAATCAGAATTTTTTCTTGTGTCCTTTTCCTCTAGTGTGTTACATTTACAGTTCTCATGCAGTCTTCCACGGCCTTCCTTTTTTCGTTTTCCTATCGGCTTCCATTGTAATACTATTTTCTTCGCTGTTTTTGTATCGTATCTTCTTGTCTGTCTGTGGACATGTTCCAACCGTGAGAGTATTGGACTTTTTACAAATCTTACAATATCGTACCCTTCATTTTTAATAGATATTTATATTTAATTCATTAATTTCGTCGTTTCACCTGATTCATCTTATTATAATATAAATATACAATAGCATTGATCTCAGAGGCCCACGGCTGTTCTTTCTTCGTTTGCACTTTTCTTTATGTACTGAAATCTTATCTGGCTTCATATGTGATTTTTCTCCATTCTTTCCTGTTATTCATTTTTCTTTTCTGGCCTTCTAGCCCCCTTCTTTTCATATATTTTTCGACTTCTTGCTTCCATCTATTTTTCGGTTTTCCTGTTCTCTTTTTTGAGGCCATCATCATCATCTTGGTGCTACAGCCCTTAGAGGGCCTCGACCTTCTCAAACTTTCTACGCCATTCTGTTCTGTCCCTTGCTTGCATTTTCCAGTTGCCGACTCCGATCTTCTCGGCATCTTGTGTTACCCCGTCCATGGTTGCGCTGTTAGAATATTTTTTATCATGTTCGATTCAGAAGCCCGGGCTACATGCCCTGCCCACTGCAGGCGGTTTCGCTTAATTATAGTGATAATACCTTTTCCACTAAACGTATAATACTTGTAGATATTTTGTAGTTCAAAGTTATATCTACGCCTCCATATTCCGTTCTCACCGACCGCTCCGAATATCTTGCGTAGCACCTTTCTTTCAAAAATCGATAGAGCGGATCTGTTTTAGTTAGCTGCTATGCCTCTGATCCATATGTGAGAACGGGGACTATCAATGTTCTATACAGCCTTATACGAGTTTTTTGAGACAGACGTTTGTTAGCTAAGTACTTTGATAGACTATGATAACACCTGTTTGCAATTATTATTCGTCTTTTTATTTCCCCTGATGTGTTATTATTGGGGTTAACCGATGTCCCTAGATATATGAACTCTTTGACCGCTTCGTGATCGCTTTTTGAGGCTATAATGTAGTTTAATACTCTTTTGGAGTCCTTTTGTCATATAAGTCTCTGTGCCTTTATAACCTCTATTGTATTAGGTTGGTGGTCAACTCCTCATTTGATCTTCTTATTTATAAACTTTTCATTTATTATTCCTCTTTATACATTCCTCAGTATTTGACTTTCCGAGAACGAGAACTCTAATACATTTTGTTCATTTTTTACATTGTCCATGTCTCATTGCAGAATACTATTTAGTATTGGATTCTTCTTATTAAGAATACAAAAAGGAAAAATAGCCAAAATCGAATACCTCGATTACATCATGAGGAATAGCGAAAGATATGGATTGATACAACTAATTTTACAGGGAAAAATAGAAATAAAACCAGGAACAGGAAGACGAAGGATTTCCTGGCTGAAAAAACTACATACGTGGATCAACATAACAACCACAAATCTTTTCACAGCAGCAGTGTGCAAAGTACAGATTGCCATGATGGTCGCCAACATCCGTAACGAATAGGCACGACGGGAAGAAAAAATCGTTCGACCCAGTCGCTATCTGTCTCGATCTTCTCAGGAATTGTAATCTAAACTAATTGGTCTGATAGCTATATCAAAAACCTTACTTACATGTGATCTTCAATCAATAAATTATTTGAACATCGAATTTTCTGTATCTTTACTGTTCTGTTTTCACGGTTATTTCTATTAAATTTTAGGTGTATTAATAAATGTTACTACTTGTTTACTTCTATTCGAATATCTTAGATTCCAAGATCATAATGTCTTTTATTAGTTTTTTACCTTGATTATTTCTGTTTTTTTACAGCTTAATTGCAAGATTCATTTGCATACAAATACATTTTTAAATACTTACATTATTTGTTTCTTTTGACATACATGTACAATGACGATTTAAGGTTGACATAATTGACAACACTTTGAAGTTAACGACGTAGTGGAATTGCCTATTTGTATATACCGTAAACCTTGTTTATCCTTTATTGGATATACATATCTCTTTCTATTGCTATGTTTTTGATGTTATTTCCTGCAAAATCTATTAGACCTGGATCCACGTACCAAAAAATGTTGATTAATAGCAAGCTGAAAATTTGTCAATAGCTTAACGGTGTCTAGTCGGACAAACTTTGATGTAAGGGAACACTGAAATTGGGGAAGTTTTAATATTGTGGAACAGGTTACAGGTTTCGAAGGTCAGACTACGAAAACGTCCCATGTATTTTGTCGGACACAACTACCAATTGATTTGTTACTCTTTCCTTAAAAAAACTCTTGCAAAAATCAGACTGCTATTTACCACCAATATAATTCCTGTCATTTGACATGTTCTACGTCTCGGACTTATTAAAATGCCCAACATATTTGTCGGACAAACATTTTTTCATATATTATCTAAAGTTTGCTATTGAATAAACTTAAAAACAACCTGCTAGTTTTCACAATCATAAACTTGTCCGGATGACACATTTATTATGTTCAACAATTAAAACTTCCCCTGTTCCTGTGTTCCCATACATTAAAGTTTGTCCGACTAGGCACCGTTAAGCTATTAACAAAGTTTCAGCTTGCTATTTATTACTATTATTGCTATTACTATTTTTTGGTAGGTACGCGGAATCCAGGTCCATATATCCATTAGTCATCTCACTAATAATTATTTAAATTATAAAATTTTCGCCTCGGTAGAATTTAAACTCGGCCCCCCTTAGCATTCGCCCTAATCCAGTATAGTCCAGTTGTCAGATACAAAAATGCTACTGAATCTCTAAAATTCATACTAGATGCGAAAACGGCGGGTTCGTTGGGAAAAATATTCCCTTGAGATTTTTTTGCATAATCACATTCGTGAGACACCCCAGAATAAGGTTCAAGAAGTCGCCCACGCGAAAAGTGGTCCAACTTTTTTTTAACATTTTTTTAAACAAATTACAAAAATCAATATTGTTGGCCCCGACAAATTTTGTTTAGGTTTTTTGGACCATTCTGGACAAAAAGGTCTGTTATATTTTTTCTCTAGTTAGTTGATCGTTTTCGAGTTATAAGCAATTTAAAATTTGAAAAACGCGAAAATGGTCATTTTCAAGGCTTAAATAACTCGGTTAAAAGTTATTACATATTATGAAAGTGACTCGGTTAAAAGTTATTATTATAAAAATGATTATAATAAAGTGACTGAATCAAAGTTTGAAGCCCCCGCTACATGATCCTGAAGAAATCTGTGTCATTAATTTATTACTTAGCTGTTATTTTTAATTAATAACAATGAGCGGTTAGATCGTATTGACGCGGCTGTAAATGTGAGTGCGAGTAAGATGCACAAGTGGACTGCCGGAATGGCATCTCTCTCGCACTCAGCTTTTACGGCCGCCTAACACGTGCATGGCGCTCATTATTATGTAAAACCTCGATAGAACGGACCTCTATTTAACGGACTTCGGATATAACGGACAAACAATCCGGTGAAAAAATTATGGTAAAGATGCAGACATAGCTTTGGAAGGGATAAGGGATGTAAGTTACTGATTTCTGTAGGACAATACATAATAATGCCGGAGAAGAAGTGGCCGAGGAAGATGACTTACAACGGCTAGAAGTAGACGAAGGTGACTATGGGTATAACATCATGACTGAAAACGAAAGGGCAGATGGAGTTATGAACCTAAAAAATTGTGATGGAAGTGAAGATAGCGAAGGAAGAAGAGAAAACAACACTGACAAAATTAGGTTAGATCACATCTAGACTATCTAATAACATTTTTATTGATAATAATTATTAATTATAGTCTATAAATATTCTTAGATCCTCGAGATGCGATCTTACCTCTGATAACTTCATTTTTGACAGTGTTGTTTTGTCTTCTTCGCTATCTTCACTTCCATCCTTATTTCATAACTATTCGTCAGGTAACCAAGTTCAACTGTATTATACTCATTTTCGTAATTTTAGAGAGTTAAATATAAAAAACAGCAAACTTCAAAAGAGCAAACATAACTTATTCCTTTTTCAAAACAAAGCAAGCGCGACGATACTTCACTTCACGACTTCACTGTACATATTAAAAAAAAAGTTTTTTGATTTATTTTAAACCTATTTTTATATAACGGATTTTCGGCATTAACGGTCCCCCCAATTAGTCAGTTATATCGAGGATTTACTGTACTTAAAAATAACAGCTTAGTAATAAAATAATGACAAAAATTTCTTAAGGATCTTGTAGGGGCGGGCTTTAAACTTTGATTTAGTCACTTTCTGACTTTCATAATAATAACTTTTAACCGAGTTATTAAGCCTTGAAAATTGCCATTTTCGCGTTTTTCAAATTTTAAATTGTTTGTAACTCAAATTGATCAACTTTAGAGAAGAAATATAACAGACCTTTTTTGTCCAGAATGCTCCAAAAAACCTAAAAAAAAATTGTCCGGGTCAAAAATATTGATTTTTTCAATTTGATTAAAAAAATTGTTAAAAAATATTTGGACCATTATTCCCGTGGGCGACTTCTTGAACCTTATTCTGGGGTGTCTCACGAATGTGATTATGCAAAAAAATCTCATGGGAATATTTTTCCCAACGAACCCGCCGTTTTCGTCTTGTCTATACGAAAAAGCTGAATTTTACCGATCATGTCAATTTTGAAACCTCAAAAAATATGAAAAAAAGTTTGCCACTCCTACTCCCAGGCTTCCCAACTAAAACCTCCCTTGTAGGGTGAGGGGAACGAAAAACATCGATTCACCAAGAATATGTACGCCGTAGAAAAAATGTTTCAAATAAGAAATATAGCTGAGATAATCTTGAACAAAAATGTTTATTAGCGCTTTTTCTGTAGAATGAACTGTTCTCTCGGAACCAACGCTTGAAGCGACCGGCGATTTTGAATGTCATATTGACAAAAATCAAAATCCGTTTTAAAAGTGAGGCATGCCTCTTTTGTATGCAATTTTTGTAGGGATCCTACAGTAGGGATCCTGGCCTATACAGAAAAATGCAGGCGGGTGTGGGGTAATACTGCACTTTGGTTGCATTGGTGGTGTATTGGCTAAACGTGCAGGGCAGGGTATGGTGCTGATAGAAAAGGCATTCAGGCATCAAATATCCAAACAAAATCTTTTCAGGCCATAATAATGAAAAGACCTTCTCCAATGATAAAAAAAAACTTATACTGAAATGATGGCATCTCCTGAGGTAAAATGTGCCGGAAGTAAAATGAGCCTCCGTTCGGATTTCCGGGTGAGGACTATCTCAGGGGGAACACTATTGCAGGTTAGAAAAATCAGGATAGGGTCGTGGAATCTTGGTAGTCTTACAGGTAAGAGTCTGGAGTTAGTGGATGCGCTCAAACGAAGAAGAGTTCAAATTGCTTGTATTCAAGAAACTAGGTGGAAAGGACAAAGGGCGAAAGAACTAGGTGAAGGATACAAATTGTGGTATGTAGGGAGTAGTAACACTAGAAATGGAGTTGGTATAATTGCTGATAGTGAAATGAAAGATAACGTAGTAGAAGTTGTAAGAACGAGTGATAGAATGATGTCAGTGAAATTTGTAATTGATAAAGAGGTATTGAATGTTGTGTGTGTGTATGCTCCCCAAACAGGTCTGGGTGAGAATGAAAGAAGAGCTTTCTATGATCAATTAGGAGACGTACTGAGTGATATTCCAGCAGAGGAGAAAGTTATAATAGGAGGTGATTTCAATGCACATGTGGGCCAAACCAAGACAGGATATGAAACAATACATGGGGGATTAGGCTTTGGAACTAGAAATGAAGCTGGAGATGACATGCTTGAATTAGCAACAGCATTGGATATGGCGATTGTTAACACATTCTTTAAAAAGAGAGAAACTCAACTTATTACCTACAACATCAATCCCAAATAGACTACTTCATGATAAGGAAAGAAGACATACGTGAATGCAAGGACTGCAAGGTAATAGTTAGTGAGACAGTAAGCCAACAACATAAGCTGCTTGTTCTGGACATCGAAGTAAAAAGCGAAACTAAACAAAAATATCGGAGAGGACCACAAAAAATCAAGTGGTGGCTGCTGAAAGATGAGAAAGAAGGTCTATTCAGGAGAAGAATAGTAGAAAAAATATGTTGGAACATGAAAGGAAGCCCTAATACAATTTGGAGAAAAATGGCCAGTAGTATTAGAGAGACTGCTATTGAAATACTTGGGAAAACGTCAGGAAAAAAGTTTGAGGATAAAGAGACTTGGTGGTGGTCAAACGAAGTACAAGGAAAAATAAAAGAGAAGAGAAAATTATATAAAAAGTGGCAAGAAACCAGATCCGACACAGATCTTCAAAAATATATGGTGGCGAAAAAGGAAGCGAAAGTAGCAGTAGCAAAAGCCAAAGCAGAAGCGTATTCAAACCTATACGATCAACTTGATACCAGGGAAGGCGAAACGAAGATATATAAAATAGCCAAACAGAGAGCAAAGAAAGCAAAAGATTTTAATCAGATTAGATGTATCCGAGATGAAAATAATAAAATACTAGTTCACGAAAGGGATGTCAAAAAGAGATGGAGAAAGTACTTTGACAGCTTATTAAATGAAGAATTTGACAGACAGCCTGTAGAGTCAACGGAGACAGTAGCAGCAATGGTCACCAAAATAACCAACGAGGAAGTGGCTCAAGCGCTTCAAAAAATAAAGAAAGGAAAAGCGGTAGGACCAGATGATATTCCTGGGGAAGTATGGAGAGCATTGGGAGAGACAGGAACAAGGTGGCTAGCAGGTCTATTTAATAGAATTATGGAAGTCGGACAAATGCCAGACGAATGGAGAAGCAGTATACTGGTACCTGTTTACAAAAACAAGGGAGATATACAACAATGTACAAACTACAGGGCTATAAAACTGCTTAGCCACACCATGAAAATATGGGAAAGAGTAATTGACAGACGGATACGTGAAGAGACCGAAATATCCGAGAATCAATTTGGCTTTATGCAGGGTAGATCAACAACAGATGCAATTTTTATTATAAGACAGTTGATGGAAAAATACAGGAGTAAAGAAACAAACGCTCATATGGTATTCATTGATCTTGAGAAAGCATATGATAGAGTTCCTCGAGAGATTCTGTGGTGGGCACTCAATAAGAAAGGAGTCCCTGGTGAATATGTAAAGATTGTGAGGGATATGTATGAGGGAGTAACGACTAGTGTTAGGACAGGTGTGGGAGAGACTGATAAATTTCATGTGAAAGTAGGATTGCACCAAGGCTCTGTGCTTAGTCCGTATTTATTCTCATTAGTTTTGGACCAGATAACAGCGAAACTACAGGGTAACATTCCATGGTGCTTAATGTATGCTGATGATGTCGTGTTAGTAGGAAATAGTGAAAGAAACTTAGAACAAAAACTGGAACAGTGGAGGCAAGCTCTGGAGTAAAAAGGTTTAAAACTTAGTAGGACAAAAACAGAGTATTTGGAATGTTCATTTAAAGATGGAGCTACTACAAATAAAATGGTATCTTTGGATGGTGAAATGATTGTGAAAAGCAATAGTTTTAAGTACCTAGGATCGGTATTACAGAGTAATGGAGAAATAGATGGAGATGCATGCAGTAGAATTAGGGCTGGATGGATGAAGTGGAAAGAAGCGAGTGGTGTGTTGTGTGACAGAAAAATTCCAATTAAGCTGAAGGGAAAATTCTATAAAACAGCCATAAGACCGGCTATGATGTACGGAACTGAATGTTGGGCAGTGAAAAAGAAAGAGGAACAACGAATGCATGTGGCGGAAATGAGAATGCTTAGATGGATGAGTGGAGTGACAAAGAAGGATAAAATTAGAAATGAGTATATTAGGGGAAGTCTAGGTGTGGCACCAATTGATGCCAAAATGAGAGAGCATAGGTTAAGATGGTTTGGTCATGTTCAACGTCGAGACGTTAATCACCCAATACGAAGAATAGCTGAAGTGCAGATTCCTGGAAGGAGTAGGAGAGGAAGACCAAAGAAGACCTGGGGGGAGGCGATAAGGCAGGATATGTTGGTAAAGGGGATTAACATTGATATGACCCAAGATAGAATTGTGTGGAGAAATGCAATTAGGGAAGCCGACCCCGCATAGGGATAAGGCAAAGAGAATGATGATGATGATTTTGTATCTTGTCGGAAACGTTCAGTTTCAGTAAATCCGTTAAATAAATCATCGTTGAGCGATTATTGCCATTATCTTACCTCTCGTTGATCTCATGATTCTTATGAGATCAATAAAAATTATTACTTTCAATGCAAAGTTTTATTTCCGAAGAAGTAAACCTTTACTGAGACCTATTTTCTGGTTACGCCTTCGTAGTTTTTATTACTTGCAAACCAAGCGAATGTTGGATGAAAGAAGACTAAAGGGAATATCTAAAATTTACACTTCACTACCCGTCTATCCAACGCGTTGGAATTCGAAATTTGTTAAAATTTCAGGAAAACTTTTAGAGAACTATTCGACAGTAAATATTTCGACAGTAAGATAATGGCAATAATCGCTCAACGATTATTTATTTAACGGATTTACTGAAGCTGAACATTTCCGACAAGATACAAAAATTGCATACAAAAGAGGCATGCCTCACTTTTAAAACGGATTTTGATTTTTGTCAATATGACATTCAACATCGCCGTTGCAACGTGGCAAAATTCCAACGAAAAGTAGGTCGCAATACTCAGATATGAGTCGGATAGGAGTAAAACTAATACAAAAAATGTTGTCCTGAAACGAAAACAAGAGATTGGAATGTTTTCACTAGTAATACCACTAGAGGTCAAATTATTTCCGGAAATTTTTTTGAGATCATGAATATTTTGAAAATTTCCCGAGTCGCAGACGAGGGAAATTTTCTAAAAATATTCATGATCAAAAAAAATTTCCGGATATTAATTTGACTTCGCGTGGTATTCGGTAAGAAAATTCCACACCAAATTTGCATTTGAAAATCCAAAGCTGCATGAACAGATTAATAGCGCGCCATAGCTTTGTCAGCAATTATTTAGGCTTTCAAATTCGTAATTTCTACTCATTGTAGTTGCATGGGAATACCTTTCAAGATAGAAAATAGTATATTCTTCAATTTTACATAAGTTTTGAGTAACTACAAGTGATAGAAAATTATTTTTTGGCGTTTTTAAAACTAAACTACGCAAAATTGAAAGTACTGAATGGGAAAAAGGTAAATAAATTAGTGTCTAAATATTATATATATTTTATTAGACATAGAAACTTAATTGAAAACATTCAAGGTCCTGCATTTTCGCCATTAAGAAAAGAGGAGGTGTCCGAAGAATATAGAAAACATCTTAGGTTTGTAACTAAAATGAATCAAAACTAAATTATGTAAACAAATAAAAACCAGTCTGTCAAAAATGTTCTGTTATTGTAAACGTCAAAAAATTTCCACTATAATTCGCTGTTGGGTACCCCACGAGCAAAAAATTTCCGATAAAATACCTCCGTTGCCATGGTGATCTGTCAAAATAACGTATTTTGATTGGTTCAAAATTACAGGTGTGGAATTTTCACTAGTAATACCACTAGAGGTCAAATTATTTCCGGAAATTTTTTTGAGATCATGAATATTTTGAAAATTTCCCGAGTCGCAGACGAGGGAAATTTTCTAAAAATATTCATGATCAAAAAAAATTTCCGAATATTAATTTGACTTCGCGTGGTATTCGGTAAGAAAATTCCACACCAAATTTGCATTTGAAAATCCAAAGCTGCATGAACAGATTAATAGCGCGCCATAGCTTTGTCAGCAATTATTTAGGCTTTCAAATTCGTAATTTCTACTCATTGTAGTTGCATGGGAATACCATTTCAAGATAGAAAATAGTATATTCTTCAATTTTACATAAGTTTTGAGTAACTACAAGTGATAGAAAATGAATCAAAACTAAATTATGTAAACAAATAAAAACCAGTCTGTCAAAAATGTTCTGTTACTGTAAACGTCAAAAAATTTCCACTATAATTCGCTGTTGGGTACCCCACGAGCAAAAAATTTCCGATAAAATACCTCCGTTGCCATGGTGATCTGTCAAAATAACGTATTTTGATTGATTCAAAATTACAGGTGTGGAATTTTCTTTAAAATCTATTTATTTATTAAAAAAAAATAATCAGTTTAAAACATATCAAAATATAACAGTTTCTGAAAGTACTAAACACTATTATTATCTGAAAGTCATGATTTGAAAAGTACTGATATCTGTAATATTAAGAGAATATTAATTATTTGTTTAATAACTCAGCAGATTAGATCTGATTGAAGTATTATAATGGAAACTATTAAAACAAATATTTACTTGATGAATTGCATTTTTATGAGAGATGGTTGATAAAACTATAATTTATATTTCACAATTATGCAACTGGGTACATACTAAATAGGCCAGAAACTGACAGTTTTAGACTGTAATTTTCCTCGTCACGGCGGAGTTGCTTGAAAATTTGGATTTAGGTTCCTATTGGCGATTCGGATTAAGATCGCAGCGCCAATGTGGTAACAAATTGAACCGAGCTAAGAGCCATTGTAATTGTTTACATATTGTACGTTGCATCCGTTTTATGTGTTTTTGAATTACTTTTGTTCGTTTATCTGTGTTTTTTGAAGTTATTCTTCTTTAGGCGCGATTGAGAGTAAATTTTTTAATAAATCTGCGCGCATGCGCACACAGACAGTATGTAGTTCATTTCTAATCTTTCAAGATAGTATCTGTATCAGCGCAAATAAGTCATTAAAAGAATATATTAGTGTTTTTAGTAAATGTATTATTTATTATAATTTTTGTGTCTTTGAATTTCTCTTCTTTGTGTTGTGTAATTATATCCGAAACTTACGTGTCAATTACAGGAGACTCGGTGGTCTAGTTGTTGAGCGTTCGGTCAGAGATCGAAAGGTCCCGGGTTCCAATCCTGGACGATTCATTTTTTTTATTTTTGGTTGTTTTAATAAAATTTTTTTGAAAGTGGTAGATAAGAAAGTTAGTTTAATATTTAAATAGAATACAATTACCTCGTTAAAATTATATAATAGAAGAATAACTTCTTACGTGCGTACAAAGTACACACACATTCTTTTTTTTTAAATTTAATTATATTTTGTGTGACTATCGTTTATTCTTATTAATTAATAGACAATTTTGTTAGTTATAAGTTTTATTTTAGTGAACTTTATAAGAAAAAAATATCTCAGGTTAGTGTACACCAAAGATTGTAATTATTATTGTATATTCTATTTTTTAGCCATGAAGTTACAGTAGATAATATGTTACAGTTTAGTCATGAAGTAATATACAGCAACAATTAAACGTGATTAAACAAAGTCTCTAATGACAATATGCCTTCGAGGTGAAAGTAAATAAATAATGGCTCTTAGCTCGGTTACTGCAATAGCCACCAGAGGGCGTATTGCTTAGCTCGCTTTCTATCCAAAAGCGGACTTGAGCCCAGGGGTGCTTTTACTTGGGGGGTGAAAGCCACCCCTTGTAGGAGGTGAAAAAACATAAATACATTCAAAATATTTCCGAAAATGGATAAAATGACTAATTTAAACAACATATTTATTATGTTCTGTAGCGTCATTTCAGAGTCAATATTTTTTGAGTTATTTGCGAGTGAAATTGTTCATTTTTCAACAAAAAAAAAACATGTCTTTAGACAGTTTTTCGTAAATATCTCAAAAAGTATGCATTTTATCGAAAAGAATATTCTTAATAAAAATGTAGCGTGTATAAAGTCTGTACACCCAGTAGAACAAGAGTTATAACTTGTGAAAAGTAGGTTCTTATTCGTCAAACTCCAAATAGAATATTTAAACGTGAAATAACCAAAAAATGAAGTACTTTTCAGGAAAAACTCATCAAAACTATTTTGAAGTAAAAAAAAACTTTATTTTTGTTTATTAAAAAAAACTAAGCAAGTTAAGCTCAAAATAAAGTTGGTTCCTTTTTTTAAAAATCGTGAAAATCACATTTTAATTAACATCTCAAATAAGTTAATCGTTACCGCTTTAGAATTTATTTTATATATTGTTTATGATCTGTAAATTTCACCGACTCAAAAGCGTTTATTTAAAAAATAAATGGTTTTAAAGTAAATTTTTTTTAAAATTTGGAAAAAATGTTATTTTTGCAAAATAACTGAGTGATCCGAAAAATCTTGAAGAGTAAAAAATTTAGGTTTTGTTTTTCTGAATATGATATGGCTGTTTTAAGTTAGCATACACTCGTGATTAGTGACTCGTTCAAGCCCTTTCAAAAGCACTTTGAACCGAAGAAATTTACAGATCATATAAACAATACATAAGTAAAGTAAATTGTAAAGCGTTATTAATTGCATTTGGCATGCTAATTCTTCTTCTTCTTCTTTTTGTATAGACATGACTCTGTCTGTTTTTTCAATGTGCCTCTAGAGGCATGTTAATTAAAAGGTGATTTTCACGATTTTTTTTTACAAAAAAAAGAGACCAACTTTAATTTGAGCGTAACTTGCTTAGTCTTGATGCTAGAAACTTTTATAACAAACAAAACTAAAGCTTTTTTTAACTCATCAAAACTAAAAAAGTTTTGATGAGTTTTCTCCGCAAAGTGAAAAGATTTTTTTATTATTTCACATGGAAATATTCAATTTGTAATTTGACGAATAAGAACCTACTTTTCATGAGCTACAACGCTCATGAGCTGCTTCTACGGCGTCTTCAGACTTCATACATATACACACAACCGCAAAATTAACGCAACACCTTAAAAATGGGACATGTTAAGTGTTTCGAATTTCCAAGCCGGTTTGAGTGATTTTTTAGTGTTATAGCCTTATTGTTATTGTTTAAGAACATCGGTGTAATAATATTGTTGATAGACAGGTAAATGTCTTTTTATACCGGGTGTAACAATCATACTGTGTTTTTTCCTTAAAGTTTCCTTAAAGGGGAACACCCTGTGGAATATTCTAGCGCATTAAAAATATTGAAATTAAAACTCTATTTTAGCCCTAGGCTTTATTAACATTTTCTTTTGGTTCATTTGCTTATGTTGGATAATAAAAAAGTTAGGTACGTTAACAACTAGCCATGTTTTTATCAATAACTCCTCATTTTCTGCTTAGTTTAATGGACAAGCCTAAAGTAGGCTACGAGGAATTAAGAATTTAATAGATGTCAAATTGTTAACAGCCAATAAGTGTCTGGAAAAAACACAGTGTGATTGTTACACCCGGTATAAAATGACACTTACCTGTCTAGCAACAATATCATTACATCGATTTTCTTAAATAATAAGGCTATTCGCTCCGTGGCCGTGCGTGACCATGGTGGGGATACACGAAACTATGCCAGCGCCCGTAGCGGCGAAATATGACAACTTTGGCGAATAATAATTGAATAATAATTTTTATCGCCAACCGTCACTAAAGTCATTCATTATTGTACTCATTTGCCCTCATTTGCGGCAGTAAAGTAACACTTTATTGTACTGAAAGAAGAATTTTACTTTCCCTGCCGCGATTAATCAAATTAACCGAGATTGAATGTAAGTGGTCGATGACAGTAATCGAGTATTACGAGTGGACTTAAAATTTATTTACTTTAATTATTAAAAATATTGTACGCAATTTTCGATATTATCAATTAAATTTATATCAAAAAATGAAATTCTGTAGTATTTTGTAATTATATTCATATAAAATAAACTAAAACTTTACCGATTTAGTAATTATTCAATATTGATAACTATCGATTAAAAATCGAAAGCGGCCATCTTGCTAGTTATCTGTCATCACTGCCATGAAATTATTAGGTATGATGTCTAAAATTTAAAAAGTTCTTATATTGTAAATTGCAAGTAAGTGTTAAAACCAATATTAAATTATGTTGGCAAATATTATTTTATATCAATAAAACATATCTTAACCGATTGTCAAATATACCAGCAAACGAGAAGTAAACTCAACCTTCCCCGGGACATATCTGAGCTTCTTAGAGACACTACAAATATCAGCAATATCATACAGTTTTTAACGAAAATAAGAGTCAAAGACATTTAATTGTATCACAAATTTTTCAGGTATACTTTTTGTTAGTACATATGTATCTACTTAACCCGGCATTGGTCGCTAGGCTGGTTGTTACGCGAGTGGTCGCGCGTGAGATTTTCTCTCACATATCCAACTTTTGCCTTCCTTTGCAAAATTTTACAAAAAAGATGAGGTTTCATCAACGATAAAGCCATTTGCTTTAAAAAGACACGACGTTTTTCTGTTTTATTATTATTATCTTTATATAAAGTGTGACTACTGATGCCGCCAATATTTAACATTGAAAAATATGTGGTAAGTGACCATCTACAATTAACCCATGAAACAGAATATAGGATTTTCATATCATCGACCACATCCACGCCACCATTTATTACATCATAAAAGGATATTATTTTAGGTTTTAAGGGGAATAATCAAATTAATTTTTATTAAACTGGCGTCACCAACTGTGACGCCAGTTGTCGCTTGATGAGAGAATCTCTCACATGAAGCGCACTGACTCAACAAAATGGTGATACTAAGAAAACTGAGTCACTATCTGAGCGGACGAGTCTGTTAGATTGTCGAGGGAGGATAGTTAGGAGACTAGAAGGAACTACAGCGCGTATAATTTCCCAGAAAAAAAGTTGTGCGCAATTTTCTGAAACCGTGAGAGAAAATCTCATATAGCGACCACTCGCGGGTTAATATTATAATCTCTTTTTATTTTTAATATGTATTTTCCATTGTTGTCGTTTATAACCCCAGTGGTTCGGACGACATTAAATTAAAAAATAAATGTTGGCGATAAAATTTTGTATGCACCACGTCAGTAAAGACTCCTTATCGAACTCGTCTGTTATTCGCCTCGCTCGCTACGCTCGCTCTTCTCGTAATATCAGACTCGTTCGATAAAGAGTCACTTTACTGACTTGGTACATAAATAACTATTTTCAATAGATATTTCGCTTACCTTATTATTGCCGTTTTAATATTTATTTTTTATAGGTATTTATATTCTCATACTGACTTTCTTTCCTTCCCCGATCTGGTGGTATATTCATATCGTCATCTATTTCCATTTTTTGTTACACATACACAAAATTAATAGTTCAATAGACCCAGCTAATGTTAAAATCTGGTATTAATAATTCACACTGCCTAATTGCTTTCGATGTACACTTAATCTTAACACCGACAACTAAATTATAACGAAAAAGTGAAGAAAAACCTTAAAATTGATGATTTTCTTCAGAGAACTTTCAAATACCCGCTTTTTATTTTGACGTTTATTTGACACTCGAACTTATTGTTTGTATAATAAATTTTATCAATGGTAAATAAATATTACATTAACGTCAAATATGTCATATGTGTATCATAATAGTTTAAGGTCAAATTGTGTTCGCCAAAAATTTCAAGCGACTACGCTAGGTGTCGCGTCAGTCATGCACGGAGCGAATAACATACTAAAAAATCATTCAAATCGGACAACAGATTTAGGAAATTCCAGATATCCAACAAGTCCCATTTTTAAGGTGTTCCGTTAATTTTGCCGCTGTGTGTATTTTTTTTAAAGAGCTACATTTTTGTATGAATATTTTTTTCGGTAAAATATTTTGAGTTATTTGCGGAACACCGTCTAAAAACGTGATTTTTTTTGTTGAAAAATGAACATTTTCACTCGTAAATAACTCAAAAAATATTAACTCAGTGAAAAACTCTATATAATTAGTCAGTTTATCCATTTCCCGACTTATTTTGAACGTATGTTTTTTAACCCCCAGGAAGGGATGGCTTTCACCCCCCCCCCCCCCCAAAGTAAAAGCAACCAATAACACAAGTGCAAAAGTGAAGTGGAGATGTACCTAAATCCAAATTTTTATGCAATTCGTTGGTGACACGGAAAATTACAAAGAATTGACAACTGCCGTGCTTAGCGAAAACGCCGTATCTGCAAAAATCGGAAAAAATTAGGTTTATACATTTTTCTAACCCAATGTTACATGTGCATATCTATCTTATTTGCTTACTAAAAATGACGTAAGTTAAGCCAAAATACATTAAACACAACGCATTTTATGCCGTATCTGCAAAAATGTTCATGGATACTTAGAATAAATGCGTCATCTGAAAAATACTTAGAAAAAACGCCGTATTTGAAGGTCTCTTGCCACGTTTATCCTAAGCAGTCACTAGATGCGGCGTTCTGCCTATATTTTTGACAGATTTTTACAGCATGTGTAAAATTTTTAATAAGGTTAGTTTGTTGCCATTTTTCAACGAGAACGGTTGTTTGATTAATTTTTTTAAAAAGTCAAATAGAACAAAGTTAATACTGCAGAAGGCTATTTTTTCTTTATCAATAGAAAATCTAAACACATATGTTTGAGTTGTTGGTGATCAAGAAATAATGTGTGGTTCTAAAAACAATGCGGTACTACTATGGAGTAAAATATGGGGTTTCCTGAGGTATAGCGGATTTTCCTATGAGTATGTATATTGTTGTTGATGCGACATTGTATTATTACGTTACATCAGGCATTTTAAACACCGCAAATTTTATAAAGTTTGTTCGAAATACGAATTTTCTTACGAAGTATTTTGGTCGCCGTATGTCGTAGAATTTCCAAATAAAAAATGTGGTATAAAAGTACATAGTTAAATCAATGTCTAATAATTATTAATAATTAAAAATAAACTTGATCGTAAATGATAATCGTTTCTGGAATGTCTTTAATTTTAAAATGCAAGAAACGCCCCTTAGCGGCAAATTTATTAATTCCAAAATTATTTCCAGCACTTTTTTTGCCCATTTTCATCAGACTCTTTTATAAAAAATGTTTTTATTCTCCTTTTTCATCGTTATATTGTATTTATTATACAGTAGACTCCCTCTATAACGAGAACTGAAAGGCATACTAATTACCTCGTTATACGCGGATCTCGTTATATCAGACAACAATAATATTGTGCATACATATATAGTTGTCTAAAATATTAACTTTCGGAGTAATGCCATTCGGAGTAATATAAGATGCTAAAAATATTGTTTCCTTGACAATAAGGCTTCGTCATCATAAATTATAATTTTTTTTACAATATTTAGTATCGGCCAATAGATGAACAGAACAGGAAGAAGTTTATTATAGGTAGGCGGTGGATTTTTATTAAAGCACTACCATCGATAACTGCACAGATGTCGGGAATTTATGTATACAGGTACCTAGTTGGGGTATTTACTTATAGCCATTATAGCGCTAAAAATAGATAAAGAATAATAAAGATACATATTTTACGATTTCATTTTTCCTCATTATATTCAAATATGCCTCGTTATAGATGTGCTCAGTTCAATAGGAATTTCATGGGACATCTAGTGTACCTCGTTATAAGCGAAACCTCGTAATAACCGTGTTCGTTATAGAGAGAGTCTACTGTATTATAAAATAAGAAAATGCTTAGCGCAAACGCAGTACTGCATTCTTCCTAGTATACTTAGAAAGAACGCAGTAACATGAGTTTTTAGAGTAAATAAGATATATTTTGTCAATCTTATGTATAAATGTGAATTCTATGATATTTATTATGTACATAAAGTAGAAAACAAAAAAAAATTCAAAATAGTTTTCAACGGCTGCTAGACATTTAAACAAAAACCGATTTTACTCAAATGTGATCTCTCTGCAGATACGGCGTTTTTTCTAAGGACGGCAGAATGCAAGACTGTACTTTTTCACACCCAAAAGATTTTCGAGGTAACATGGAACGTTAAAATTCTGTATGCAGCAGGAAAACTCAGTAATTTGATTCAGCAGATTAAACGATGAAGTATTAGTGTTATTGCCATTAAGTGAAAGGATATGGCCTCGATCGGCAACATGTGAACAGGATGAAGGCACACTGTACTACCCAGGGAGTGAGGAAAACGACACATCGCAGCAACAGTGTTGGTATATTTGTTGGTATAAACATCCCAGTTTAAAAAACGTCAAAAAATTTATGCCTTTAGTGAAATAATAGTATTGATCCAAAGAAATAGCAGACCATTTAATGTAAATATTGCAAGTACTGTAGAAAATAAATAAAGCTTTTATGCGAAAATTGGAACAGGTCGAAGATCAGACTTAGTAGACGAATATGATAGGTGTTACCAGTTATTGTCAAGAATACGATATGATAATAACAAATATCTGACTTAAACTACATAAGAGAAGGCTTTACACAACAGGCTTTATACTGGAAGGAACCAGAAGGTAAGTCACATCACATAATCAGAAACCAGATAGACTTTATATGTACCACCTACCTACTAGTAAATTAGAGACTTAAAGTAATGTGAACAGAATAACGACCTATCCTGGTAGAATCGTAAGATTCGATTCGAGCAATAAAATAGCTGGTAAATAACTTTCACTTGTTTTTTCCTAATTTGCCCAGAGTACAAATAATTTAATAGTTTTACCTGAAACGGTAACTTTATCATCGTCTGTTGTTTGGATACACTCTTCAATGTTATCACTTGTCAACTGACGGTCGCATAACCACTGTTTGCTTTTTAAAACTTTTCCAGTATGTACAATCGTACATAGTATTTATTTTATTATCTCCACGCTGATATAGTGATATAATCAATAGCCTCCTACGACTGCTAAAGGTTTAATCTCAAAATGAACGTTACCACTTCCCTTCGAAATTTGACAAATAACAAAAGAGTTCTAAATTTAAACCAAATAATGTTGGTTATTTACTTAAATTGTTTTATTGCAGTACAATTGGCAGATAAATACGGAATAATTACAGAATCAGTGGCAGTACGTGTAAAATTTTTTTAGTAAAAAATAAAATAGCTAAAAATAATAGATTATTTTGCAACATTTTCGTGACGTAACATGTATTTTTTCTACAGCCGTTCCGAAGAATAAACTTTTGGTATGATTTATGAAATCGAAAGTTTCACTTTGGACAACTCATGTTTTTGGACACATTCATGTCTATGTTGCCGGCCAAACCCGATTTCAGGACAAACTAGTTTGGCCTAGGCCAAATATCGAATACTGATCTTAAAACAATTAAAAACCTTTTAGAGACAATAATACCCCAAAAAGTTAGATAAATTATCTCTAAAATATCGCTAAGAGTTGCAGGGAGAAATCGGTAAATTCGTAGTTTTTTAAGTTTTTCGCCAATGAACAACCCTCTATACAAAATTGTTCTACATTAAATTTGAAATAAAAAAGGCTCTATGCATAATCTTTCTAAAATGAATGGTTCCAAAGTTACGGAGGTAGTATAGTATAACTGGTCCAAAAAAAGGCCTAACCAAAACATCCAAAGTAAAAGTTTTCCTCCAACACCAAAATGTTCTATATGGTCCACATATTGTTCAGTAAAAAGTTACACCATTTTGAGCGTCCGGTTTGGGAGGGAGATGGGAGAGAAGCCGGTAAATTAGTAGTTTTTTTACGTTTTTCGTCAATATTTCTAAAACTATGCTTTAGCGTAAACAATGTTATATACAAAAATGTTCTACATGAAATTTAAAACAAAATATGTTCTATACATAATTGTTATAAAATCAACGGTTCCAGAGTTACAGAGGGTGAAAAGTCGAAGTTTTCGATACTGTTTATATTTTTTGGGCAATATTTATGATATAACCGTATATAACTATACCAAAAACCCAGACATCCAAAGTGAAAGTTATCCTCCAACACCAAATTGTTCTATATGGTCCACATAATGTTCAGAAAAAAATCTTTTAAGATACTTTTTATATTTACCGATTTCTCTCCACTCCCCCCCCCCCAAACCCGACGCTCAAAATGGTGTGACTTTTTTCTGAACATTATGTGGACCATATAGAACAATTTGGTGTTGGAGGATAACTTTCACTTTGGATGTCTGGGTTTGGGTCTAACTATACCATACTATACCCAATTCTAAGTGTCGCCAAAATACTCCAAGGAAAACTAAATAATAATTTTTATAACTGAGTTATAATTATTGCTTTTATAAAAAAACACTTATTATTTGTTATAATATGATTGTACTACCAATTGTCTATTAATTTTAATGACGATTCGTTATCGTTTTAATAAAAATGATTATTTTCCAATTACGAAGTATTTTATTCGGTTTATCTATTTATTTTGGATTTGTAGGTATACTGTAATATTCATACTAGGCCGTAGTATTAGTGGGTCCTGCAATATTCGTATTAATATCAGGATAAACTAGTTTGGCCTAGGTCAAAATAGTTAATCCTAACGCGTTTAGGACAACTAGTTTGGCCTAGGCCAAACTAGTTTATCCTAACGCGTTCAAGACAAACTAGTTTGACCTAGGCCAAACTAGTTTGTCCTGAAATCGGGTTCGGCCGGTAACATCTACAAAAAAAAAGGAGAAGAAGACTTTGTCATTTAACGTGCATCTATGTGTGTGCAACCTGCGTGCACACACATAGAAAATACTTTGTCATTTAAATGTTTTTCATGGAACTTATAGTTTTGTCGGAAATCGTGATAATCACGAGCCGGATTTAAGGCAGTGGGGGCCCCTGGGCAGAATTGGTGTGGGGCCCCTACCTCCTACCATTAAACAAATTGTTGTTATGACTATGGTATGGTTACAGTCCGGGTACTTTTCGAGATTTTTTAACTGAAAATTCCTTGATTATGTCGGGCATGTCTAGTTGCTTTAAGGCATTGTGTTCAATGCTCATTATAAAGAGATGGTTCAAAAGCTCGTGGCCTATCATAGACCGAAGTCGATTTTTTATTAACTTAAATTTTTAGAATGATCTCTCTCCACTGCAGTTAGTTACCATCAGAACTAAATATAAACGAAGTGTCACTACAACGTTTGGAACCGCATCATTCACATTTTTCTCTTTCAACCGTCGGTACATTTGAAGTTCTTTACTCATATTTGATGAGCCGATTTCCCCTTTAAATGAATTGAAAAATTCTACAAAAATTGTCTAGTTCGACACCTAGTTTTTTATCTAAATCATTGCTATAATTGTCGGTAAACTTCAGTGAGTGAGCTTCAATTTCATTGGGAGTTAAATTTTCCAAATAATGTAAAAATCCAAAATTGGAATGAATTGATTCATATGCCGAAAGCCTATGACTTGAAGAGGAAATGAAGTGATCTATAATAGCTATAAAATTTTGAGTCCTAAATTTCTCTGATGTTGTCATTTCAGTCTCTGAAATATTCCTTAAAAGAATATAAATTTTTTAATTGATATAAGTGCCGCTTCTCCTGAATTAAGGTCAATATTTGGATCTTGGAGAATACGACTTGTGCTGTTTGTCCTCTCTAAGATTTCATTCCAAAATATTACAAATATCACTGTTTTTAGTAAACACACTCGATTATACAAACCATGTATCGCTACAAGTTTCAAATTGTTGCCCATCGTCTTTTGAAATTTTGGATAATACTCGTTTCTAACATCTAGACGACCATCAGTAGTATTTACTATTTTTTAGGAACAATAATATTTCTGCCATGGTCGGCGTTGCTCTCACTTAAATACGTTTATAACATTCGATTAACAAGTTGTATCTATATGTAGATGAAGTGAAAAATACATAGGGTTCATACAGTCCTTCCAAGAAATCAAAGAATTCTATGGCAGCAGGACAACAATTAGCTGCAGCTTTAGTAACTAAATTTAGAGAGTGGGCGACACATGGAATCTATATACAACGCCAAGATATTATATGTTATCTAAATTTTAGCTGAACACCATTGTATTTTCCACTCATAACTGATGCATTGTCGTAGGACTGTCCCCTGCAGCTTTTCAAATCGATATCATTTTCTTGCAAGAATGCCATTAAAAAATTAAATATATCTTCTGCTTTATGACCGTAATTTGCCAAAAATACATTTTTAATAGGAGAGAAACCTTCCATATAACGAAATATTACAGTTAATTGATTGACAAAAATTATTCTATGTGAATAATGTGCTGATTTTTTTAAGTTTGGGGCTTTCCGGGCAGCTGCCCAGCCTGCCCCCCCTTAAATCCGGCCCTGGTGATAATCCGGTTTTTACCTTTAAAAACTCACCCTCTTCCACTTCCCGGCGTCTGATCGCCCATAAATTACTTTTCATTTAATTCTTGTTATGTTCTTTCTTTTACAATGAGTTTCATCCTGCTACTATTTCTTTGGTCTTCTATATAATGGGTCCTTGTCTATGATAGGAATTTAAAACTACGAGAAGTATTTAAATTTATTATTCAAGGTTCTTTACTATTTTATTTAGCTAGATAAACAAAAATGAGGTTAACCTCATGTTTATTTAATAATAAAATGTTTTATCTTAACGCTGCTATTTATCTGTCCAATGTGCAAAAATAAATTGTGAAAATACACCTTTAATAATAAAACATCAACAGAAAAATTAAACAATATTTAAAAAATGCTATCACTAACATAAAAACTGTATGAACGTTTAAAGCTGGGATCCAACAGAACGTAGTGTGGCAAGCCGAGCTAAATAGAAAATATGTAATAGAAAAAGATAAAAACTAAACACGGGAATCAACGCAACCTGAAAAAAAATCCCACGGAACGTTGGCACGGCATGCGGCAGGCCGAATGAAATAGAAAAATGTAACAGAAAAAGATAAAAACTGACGACGAGATTCAATGCAACGTTAAATAGATTCAACGCGACATGAAACAGCGAAATTTCTTTCAAAATTTGTTATTTATGATCCTTAAGCTAATGCCAAACCAAATTTATTGCCTCTGTACACTATTTTTATTCTATCCTGTCCTGAGGAGCGTGGATCTTTTTCCGATGAATTGTCGGTAAAATGACACAGTTCAAAGAAATTTAACATACAGGTGCTAAAGCGTGCCCCTTTCGACTAAGCTAAGGAGCTGATACGATCAGTACCGTGGTAATTTTACTATGTAGCGGCCTAATTACGTTGTGTTAAGATTTGTATCGTATGAATTAAAATATTCAGAGGAAATATTTAGTGAAGCCTTGGAAAATTACGAACATGGAATACTTCTAAATGGAGAACGCCTAGACAACATCCGCTATGCAGACGACACCGTTATTTTTGCAGACAGTTTGAACAGTTTACAGCAACTAATAAACAAAATAAATGAAGTAAGACTAAGAGCCGTATAGGAAAAATTTGCTAATCATTTTAGGCACCATAAGATTCTATAACTTAAATAGTAGAACTTAAAAGAAAACGTTTGAACACTGTGCCGTCACTTTTCAGTGGCACATGCGTCGACAGTGGCGCATCAAACTTTTCACTTTTGGACCGGATAAATAAATTATTTTTAAATTGACGGCATTAAGACGCAAGGAAGATATTAAAAATATAAGACATAAAAACTATATGCCGTACAAAAGTAATGATTCTGCAACATAAAAAAAAATTCATTTTCCGCATATTTTCATTGATAAAAAAATTATAGAAAACTGTACGGCATGCATAATATTAAGTAAATATATATATTTTAAAGTTATATTTTACTATGCCGTACGAATCTACTGGCTCAAATAGTTTCAACCCTTATGTAAATTTTCTCATTTCAACCCCTATTGACAAAAAATATTTAGAAAAGTACGGCACTGATTTCAGAGTATTACTTATGCTCTAAAATGATGAAAAACATGAGCGCCGTACAAATTATTTGGCAAAAAAATAATTATTCCATAATTTTGAGTGTTCTATACTAAACGCCATTTTTTATAGTGAAAAATTATTATTTCCTGAACGGCATAAATTTTAGAAGCTAGTTATTATACTTTACAAACTGTATGTGAAAATGCCGTACTAATATATTGATATAAAAAAAATGATGGTGAATACAAAATTATTTTTTTTCAATTTTACTATTTGGAAAATTCATTTCCCAGCTACTATAATAATATTTAATATCATATTTCCACATAGTTTTAGAATATTCTATGACTAATAATGACAAAAATGTTCATGCCGTACATTTTTAACTATAGGGTTTCCCAAAATAAGTAGGACTTCCAAAGTAATTTTCATCACATTATGAAATCATACATTCCTGTACGGCACACACTTTATAACATTAACAACATCAAATAATGATGAAAAAATATAATGCCGTTCATTTTTAATGGAACATTTATATACAGTGGGGTTCAAATTTTGAATTTTCTCGATAACCCCGTTTTGTCAAAGTTCTAGGCATTCCTATGCACACAAAAATTTGACAAACGTTTACTGTTTTTCTCAAAATAAGTTTAATACTGAATATTTAAATGTGCTATTTTTACTATTAACTGAAGCAGGTTCACACCAATGCACAGAATTCTCAGATTCGTGGCTTGAGGTTCCCCAGAACAAAAATTATCAATCGGTACAATTTCAAATAATCCACATAAAGAAGGTACACCTAATCCTTATTGAACATGGTAATTCAGTTTTTTTTTTATATGTCCATTTAAGCTCTTACCTTAGTAGGGAATTTGGTAATAACTGAAATACAGTGTGTCAAAGTTAAAGTTTTTTATTTATTCTTGAATATTTCCTGGCAGGCATGGGACAACAACACGAAATTTCGTAAGCGGGGGTTTTTTGAAACGAGAAATCTAAATTCGCCACCAAAAATGATGTATTACCCAGGGGGCGCCACATACGTCTTTCAGCGCTCATTTAATACCTCCAATTTTTGTATCCCGCACTCTGCATACTTTTTGTGTCAAAACTTTTATTCTCTTAATATTTTTACTTAAAATAGATATGTAATATATTCATCTCGCTAAACTCAACCGTTTTCGAAATAAACGAATTTTAAATCTGCGATGCTACAGTAGTTATATCCGAAAAATAAACTTGAAACCATAACTGTAACTATACACATAGTTTCAAAAGTTATGCATCACCCCTCTAATTCATGATGTTTACGCTTTTATAAATCCGTATCTTTATCACATATTTAATGGGTCTTTTTTATAAAAAACATACCTTTTTTGATTTTTTATTTTATTTAAATACCCATTTAATTTATTTAATAAAAAATGAAGGTAGGTCGTCATACAGGAAGTAATTATTATAATATCAAAGACTCCTACGATTTCCTGTATGACTACCTCCCCTTGTTCGTCAAATGAACTGCTCCGGACTTACTTAACCTAGCCACCACCTAGCTCCAGTGCAGCTGTACCTAGATGCAGTGAATTTTAAAAATCTTCACGGAATTCCCGCGCATCGTTTTCTTTTGGGTTTTACTATTTAAGTTATAGATTCTTACGGTGCCTAAAATCATTAGCAAAATGGTTTTCATCCTTGATTATTTTTTTTTAATTAATTATAATATTATTATATTAATAAATATAATATACCCATATTAACGTAAGAAGTTGCTTTTCTCTTGATGAATAACCAATCGCGCCTAAAGAAGTATAATTTAAATAAAAATTAATATTAATTTTTTAATTTCGGGTTATTTTTTATAAAACACTTTCTTATGTTGAATTATTTTTAAAATATACAAGGCTTTATTGAAAGTTAAAAAATAATTTGTAAGGCAAAGTAAACAAAATAGATTGTGAGGTAGCCGCGCGTCCAAAAATTTAAAAACAATGCATGAAAAAATTATTGCAGTTAATATGCAAACGATTTTGGAGGCTTTTTGCTTCATCGTGCCACAATATTTATACGGGATTAGCTTTTTAATAGTCTATTTTTAATAAATTGAAAAAAGACAATAATTTTTTTACTAAACCTTAAACGGAAAATTCATTTTCCTATTGTGACCTCATGTGCCATTCAAAATGTACGGCATAATAATTTGGGACTATTTTTATATATAACCTTCTAAATGTTTTGGTTTTAGGGTGCCTGAAATAAATTAGCTTATTCTACGTAAAAAGTGAGGGTTGAGCAAGGGTTAAAACTGAATTTGGGCCAGTGAATTTGTACGGCATAGTAAAATATAGTTGTGAAATAAATATATTTACTTAAAATCATACACGCCGTACAGTTTTCTATAATTTTTTTATCAATGAAAATATGCGAAAAATGAAATTTTTTTAACGCTGCAGAACCAATATTTTTGTACGGCATCTAGTTTTTATATCTTATATTTTTAATATCTTCCTTGCGTCTTAATGCCGTCGATTTATAAATAATTTATTTATCCGGTCCAAAAGTGGAAAGTTTGGTGCGCCACTGTCGACGCATGTGCCAGTGAAAAGTGACGGCACAGTGTTCAAACGTTTTCTTTTAGGTTCTACTATTTAAGTTATGGACTTTTATCGTGCCTAAAATGATTAGCAAATTTCACCTATCCCGGTTCTTAGTCTATAAGTGAAAGATTGGGACTTTAAGTCAATATATCAAAAACTAAATTTATGATCATCAGCAAAAATAAAATTAGAGACGCCCAACTACTTACCAATAATACAGCAGTGGACCGAGTAAATCAGTATAACTATCTTGGAACAATAGTAAACGAACAATGGGATCACTCACAAGAAATAAAATGTAGAATAGAGAAGGCTAGGAGTGCATTCAATAACATGGCCAAACTCTTTAAAAGCCACAACCTTAATCTGGAGATAAAAACAAGGCTCCTACGGTGTTATATCTTCTCAACATTGTATTACGGAGTTGAATCCTGGACAATCACTGAAGCAATGGAGAAAAAACTTGAAGCCTTCGAGATGTGACTATACAGGCGAATCCTAAGGATATCATGGACGGACAAGGACAAGATAACCAACGAGACCGTATTACGAAGAGTGGGCAAAGAAAGAGAGGTGATGTATACCATTAAAAGGAGAAAGTTAGAATATCTCGGACACATAATGAGAAACGGCACTAAATACAGATTACTGAAGGTAATTATTCAAGGTAAAGTATCCGGAGAGCGAGGAATTGGGAGATAAAGAATATTGTGGTTAAAGAACCTGAGGAAATGGTTCTCCACAACAACAACTAATCTATTTAAAGCAACAGTTAATAAAATAATTAAAACCTGAATGATCGCCAATATTCGAAACGAATAGGCACCAAAAGAAGAAGAACTTCACATTAATGTATGGTGACAAGAGTGCTCTCTTTTCTTATCACTATTATTAATTTTCTATTTCTCTTTACCGAAGTTAAACCCGGGAAGAGTCGATCTGTCACACGCTCTTATCTGTCACACGATCGGTCGGGTGTTAGATTTTATCTAACAGTACGTATTTAAAACAAATTTGTATTTTATAGTACATATTTTTATTTACTCGTTATGTTAATTCATTTCTAATAATTATTAAAAGAATATGAATTTAAATAAAATTTCAAGGGATACACGAAAATGAAACAAACGCTAAAATAAAACAAAGCAGATACAAAGAAACGGAACAAACACTAAAATACAGGATGTCCCGAAAATATTGGTCATAAATTATACCACTGATTCTGGGGTCAAAAACAGGTTGATTGAACCTCACGTACCTTATATACAATAGTGCACACAAAAAAAGTTACAGCCCTTTAAACTTACAAAATGAAAATCGATTTTTGAAGTTATTCTTCTTTAGGCGCGATGCGATTGGGAGTAAAATTTCATAAATCTGCGCGCATGCGCACACAGACAGTAATAGTTCGTTGCTAATCTTTCAAGATAGCCAAGATAGGTATGTATGTATCAGCGCAAATAAGTCATTAAAAGAATATATTAGTGTTTTTAGTAAATGTATTATTTATTATAATTTTTGGATTTGTCTTTCTATGTAGTAAGATAATAAAATATTATGTAGGTATAGCATTTTTATATGTCTATATGTCACCGTGTTGTGTAATTATATCCGAAACTTACGTGTCATTTAAAGAAACTCGGTGGCGTAGTTGGTAGAGCGTTGGGTCAGTGATTGGAAGGTCGCACCGCTCGCGGGTTCCAATCCTGGACGATTCATATATTTTTTTAATTTTTGGTTGTTTTAATAAAAAAATTTTGAAATAAGAAAGTTAGTTTAATATTTAAATAAAATACAAATAACCTGTTAAATATATTTACTTCGTTGAAATTATATAATAGAAGAATAACTTCTTACACGCGTACAAAGTACACACACATTCTTTTTTTTTTCATATATCGAAAACTCTCAGAGACTTTTTATTGAAAATGGACATGTGGCATTTTTATGGCAGCAACATCTTAAAAAAAATTAAAGTGAAATTTGTGCACCCCATAAAACTTTTATGGGGGTTTTGTTCCCTTAAACCCCCCAAACTTTAGTGTACGTGCCAATTAAATTATTATTGTGGCACCATTAGTTAAACACAATGTTTTTAAAAAATTTTTGCCTCTTAGTACTTTTCGATAAGCCAGTATTTACCGAGATATTTTGAATATTTGTCGAATCCACCACATATTTGTATATGGTTAAGTATGATTATAGAGACCTGTTAATAATCTGAACATTTATTTATAATTTACATTTTTATGTATATTTTGAAAAAGAAGCTACATCTCGATAAAAGGTGACTTATGAAAAAAAAAACTAAGAGGCAAAAGTTTTAAAAACACTCATCATCATCATCCAGCCTCAGAAGTCCACTGCTGAACATAGGCCTCCTCCCCTCGTTTCCAACCCCATCTATCCTGCGCCGCCCTCATCCAGTTTTTATTTACCTTTCTTAAGTCGTCAGTCCATCTTGTAGGCGGTCGACCGACGCTTCTCTTGTCTTCTCTTGGCCTCCATTCCAATAACCTCTTCGTCCATCGCCCATCTGTCATTCTGGCTACGTGTCCTGCCCATCTCCACTTCAACCTGGCTATCCTCTCGATGACGTCAGTCACCTTTGTTCTTCTCCTGATTTCTTCGTTTCTGATTTTGTCTCGCAGAGTTATTCCTAACATTGACCGCTCCATTCTTCTCTGCGTGACTCTTAGTTTGGTAGCCGAGGCTTTAGTTAAGGTAAGTGTTTCTGATCCGTACGTCAAGACTGGGAGGACGCACTGATCGAATACCTTTCTCTTTAGACATGTGGGTAACTCATTTTTAAAAGTTTCTCTCAGTTTTCCAAATGCTGCCCACCCAAGACCGATTCTTCTCTTCAGCTCATGAGTCTGGTTATCCCTGCCAATCGTAATTTCATGTCCCAGGTATTTATATCTATCTACGAGTTCTATTTCCTTCCCACCAATACTGATGTTCTGGTTGGGTACCAAATTTGTCATTATTTTTGTTTTTGAGATGTTTATATTTAAACCTACATTTTCTGTAGCTACAACGAGTTCTTGTACCATCTCTCTTGCCATACCTAGATCCTCAGCTACTATGACTATATAATCGGCGAAACGTAAGTTGTTTAGGTATTCTCCATCTATTTTTATTCCCTTTGTCATCAAATCCAAACACTGTGTGTAACTAATAGTACCACAATAATAGTTTAATTGGAACGTACACAAACATTTGGGGGGTTTGAAGGAACAAAACACCCATAAAATTTTTACGTAAATATATTGAAAAAAAGATGCATCTCGATAAAAACTGGCTTATCGAAAAAATACTAGGAGGTAAAAAGTTTTAAAAACGTTGTGTTTAACTAATGGTACCACAATAATGAATTAATTGGAACGTACACAAAAGTTTGGGGGGGGGGTTTAAGGGAACAAAATCTCCATAATTTTTTTATGGGGTGGACAAATTTCACTATAATTTTGTTTTAAGATGTTAGTGCCATAAGAATGATACTTGTCCATTTTCAATAAAAAATCTAATAGTTTTCGATATATTGAAAAAAATCGATTTTCATTTTGTAACTTCAAAGGACTGTAACTTTTTTTATGAGCACATTTGTACTAAGGTAAGTTAGGTTCAATCGAACTATTTTTGACCCCAGAATGTGTGGTATAATTTATGACCAATCTTTTC
Source organism: Diabrotica virgifera virgifera (assembly GCF_917563875.1). Taxonomy (NCBI): domain Eukaryota; kingdom Metazoa; phylum Arthropoda; class Insecta; order Coleoptera; family Chrysomelidae; genus Diabrotica; species Diabrotica virgifera. Next base: position 217,495,073 of record NC_065448.1, on the reverse strand, counting down.
GGGACACCCTGTATAACCACAGTAAGTAATTCATGTCGGGCTAATTTTTGAGCAACTGGTAATTTATGGTTAATGTAGAGATCGTCTAGATAATGTATAGACATCTGAGTACAAAAAGACTCATAAGTCACAATACTTGAAAATTTTGACCTACGTTTTCAGTCGCGTCGTTAGATTTTATCTAACAAAATATTTACTCTACAATTCTACTCATATTTAGTTATGCTGTCCGATACCCTTGGATATGCGCATTACTACACTCTTCCTCGAGGCACTTGCGAGTGGAAAGATATGCTGCTTAATTTGTCATCAAGTTATCACGGAAAAGGATCAAATGTTAGCTTTTTCTAACAGCGCGACCGATCCCGGGTTAAATTGATAAACTGGTGAAGTGTGCCACGTCACACTCTGTTGGAACCTGTGAGGTCGACACGTTAAACTTAAGGTAGACTTCCGCACCAAGCGACCGAGACAGGAGACCGCGACAGGCGACAGATAGGTCGCGATTAGACGATAGTTGGTCGCTGGTCTCTGTCGCGGGCTGCAGAACTACCCTGATATAATTGCATTGAGAGCAGTCGTGGGGAGACCTCGCCTATCTGTCGCCTGTCTCGGTCTCCTGTCTCGGTCGCTTGGTGCGGAAGTCTACCTTTACATAAAGAATTAATAGGAGACAGAGACAGTTTCGCCCAGGGATGCCAGGTCTGGGGAATTTTCCCCATAACTGGGGAAAATTGATAAACTTTGGGGACTGGGGAAAAACTTTTTTAAAATGACTAATATCTGGGGAAATCAAACTGGCTAAAATATGTTATTAAATTTAGTAAAAAATAGTTATTTTAGAAAGTCGATTCCTAATTATGTGAATATTAAATGTTTTACAACAAGATCGTGGTGACTGATTCCACATATAGGCCACACTCAATACAGTTTGGTGAATTGTGACTACCGCGAACAATGATATTCCCTGGGGTTCCCTAAATAAAACCGCTCTTGAATGGTTACGAGTATGCGCAGTAACGAGAAATGTGTAACTGCGCATAAATATTCGTTATTGCGCATGCGCGTAACGGTTCAAGAGCGGTTTTGTATCGAATTGGAACAAACCTTATAAGTTTGGGGAATTCTGTTGAAAATCTGGCAACTTTTAAACACAATATGGGGAAATAAATTATTTGGGCCTGGCAACGCTGGTTCGCCATGTTAATCGCCAACGTAAGGGGACTTGATAGGGCACGTTTAGAAGAAAGAAATAAACGAAAAATATATACGAATATTTATCTATACTGGATTTGGAAACGTATGACAGCACAGTTTTTATCGCACCAAAATTAAAAATATCGATACATTCTTATCTTAGTTAAATGTTACGTTTATTTGGGTTTAAGCTACAATTAATTGTAACTAAAATTATATTTTAACTAATACTTAACGTTAACTTAACTTAAAAAAATTAAAAATGTGCTGAAAATATAACTAAAAGTAGTCTAGGTTATGATTTTCAAAATTCACGAGTGACGATTGACTTACCTGGCCTCGATCTTTTAGGAAAATAGCCATGCCACACCCAGACATTATTTTGTGTGTTTGTGTATTATTTTCTTTTGTATTAAAATATTCAACGAAGCCTTAGAAGGGCCATGTGGGTTAGAATTGCGGGAAAAACTATTAATGACAACAGCTATGCAGATGACACAGCGCTCATGGCTAAATAAAAGTATAAAAGATCTTCAATTTCTTAAAAATCTAGTCATTAGGACTAGAGAATGCTCCAATAACGGACTTGGCATAAATACATAAAAGACAAAGTTACTTGTGGTTAGTAAACAAAATGTTGGCGCTATTCAACTACATAATTGCCAATAATGAGCCTATTACAAAAGCTGACTGAAAATACATAGGATGTTGCATAAATGAGACACTAAATCCTGATAAATAAATTAACACTGGTATAGAAATTGCAAGAGGAGCATTTATGAAACTTAGATCTATATCTATGCTGTGCAATTCTCAGCTGAACTTACAACTAAGAATCAAGTTCCTAAAATGTTATGTGCACCCTGTATTACTAATATATGGATGTGAAACCTGGACTATGAAGGTTAATATGATAGAAGCCTTCAGATGTCATATCGTAGAATGCTTAAAATCTCATGGGTTCAACGCATTTCAAACATAGAAGTCTTAAATAGGTCAACGCGAAGGTGACTAGACGAAGACGATAAAGAAAAAAGGAGAAAATTTGAATATTTGGGGCATGTAATGAGAGGTAGCAGATACAGGAAACTGCAGTTAATACTCAACGGAAAGATTGTGGAAAAAAGAGGAATTGGTAGAAACGCATGGCTCCGAAACCTTCGTCAATGGACTGGCCTTATCAGCAGATAAACTGTAACATGCAGTGCAAGATCGAGAAGGCTATTGGCAAATTATCAAGGAAGCTACCCACGCCTAAAATTTGGGCAGGGTACTCAAAGAAGAATAAGATTTGGTGTACTATTGAGATGGAACAAATTTTTGCTAAATTTATTTATTCCTTTGTTACAAAATGCATTACAAAATTAAAAAATGGAGATTACATAGCGTTTACACATTTTTTGCAACTTATTTTTTGTTGTAGAACATTTTCTACAAAGGGCTGCAGACACTGTTTACAATCGGTGCCAGTGTATCAAGAACTCCGGTTTTCGCTCTTGAACCACGTTCCATAATGTATTCATCACGGAGCTCTTGCGCTAGCACCTAGCTGAAGTATAAATTCTCTACGTCTATTTTTTTGACTGTTTTGCCTGTACAAAATGCATGCATTTATGGCAGCAAGGTCTAATATAATTATGAAATACTTGTACGGGTATCAACTTATCGATATAACTTATCGTTATTTGAAGGCCAGAAAGTATTAAAAGCAACTATTTTGGCAGACAACGAAAGTGTGACCCAATTTTTAAAAGGAAATGCTTGCAAAAATACATTATACATTTATTTCTTATCAAAAGAACTGCGACCAATATTTGAGAATTATGGCGTTATTTATTAGAGAGACATAATTTTTACATAAGTTGTTATGAATATTTATAAAAACTCAAACTTTATGATTTATTTTGCAATTTTCTAAGTAACCAATAAGGATAGACATATTCAGCGAACGCCATATTGAAATTTTGTATACGTTTTATGAGTTTCTTACTCTCAAATTTGTTTAAAATGCTTAACTTTTTGGTAATAGACAAAAAAGCGAAAATTTACCGTTTTTTGATCTTTATTTGTTTATAACTCTATGTATATCATCAAAATCGGCTGCAGGAAACATATAGGTTAATATTATAGATGTCCATACTACTCAAAAAATTTGGTTTCGGCCTGGAGGCATATTTACAGATGCTTGCGTGTGTAGACACCAGGGTGTTGAAATCAGTTAGGGTTTGAAAAAACAGTACATTTACACATGCTAGCGCGTGTTGACACCACGGTGTTGAAATCAGTTAGGGTTTGGAAAAACAGTACAGTTACAAATACTAGCAGATTTGGACACCAGAGTGTTGAATCCAGCTAGCTTTTTTTAGTAATTAATATACATGCATAAATGCTAACGGCTATTGACTTTGATTTTATATACCTACTGCTGTGGAAAAATATTTAAGTGATTTAGGTATTAGTAAATAATTAAACGTTGTTGGGATATAAATAATAATATATTAACACAAAAGAACAACATAAAAAATAATGTTGCTCTGAAGCTATTTGCTTGTGGAATTTGTATAATTAACTATTTAGATGGGAAATAAGTCAAAATTAAATTGAAAAAAATTATTTTATTAACGTTTCGATGCCCAAATCGGGTGTCGTTGTCAAAATAAAAAATACTACAACAGGGTGTTTGTTAAAGAATGGGCCATAGCTTAACCTCAGGTTCCTGAGGTTAAAATAGGCCGATTTAAGCTAACTTACCTTAGTACAAAGTTTATAATAACCGATATACAGGGTGTCAAAGTTAAACTTTTTTTTATTTATTATTGAATATTTCCTGACAGGCATGAGACATCAACACGAAATTTGGCATGTGGGGGTTTTTCGGGACAAGAAAACTAAATTACCTACCAAAAGTTATGTGTTGCCCAGAGGGCGGCACATACTCCTTTCGGCACTCATTTAATACGTTCAATTTTTTTTATCCGTCACTCCGTATAATTTTGACATTAAAATTTGTATTCCCCTATTAGTTTTACTTAAAAAAGGTATACCTTTTTCATCTCCCTAAACTCAACCGTTTACGAGATAAACGCATTTTAAATCTGCGGTGCAACATAATTTTCAGCATAATATCATTGTAGTTACATCAGAAAAATAACTTAAAACCATAAAATTACCCAAAAATGTATGGCAAATTGCTTCAAATGAAATTTGCGATGCAATGCCATAAATTTGAGAACTGGCACAATTATTATGGTTTTAAGTTATTTTTTGGGTGTAACTACAATGATATTATGCTAAAAATGATGGTGTATCGCAGATTTAAAATGCGTTTATCTCGAAAACCGTTGAGTTTCGAGAGATGAAAGAAGTATAGCTTTTTTAAGTAAAACTAATAGAAGAATAAAAATTTTAATGTCAAAATTATACAGAGTTAGGGATAAAAAAAAATTTAACGTAATAAATAGGTAAGTTATGAAAGGCGTATGTGGCGCCCTCTGGGCAATATATAATTCTTGGTAGGGAATTTAGTTTTCTCGACCCAAAAAACCCCACATACCAAATTTCATGCTGTTATCTCATATCTGTCAGGAAATATTTAATAATAAATAAAAAAAAAGTTTAACTTTGACACCCTGTATCTTGATTATTGTAAACTTTGTACTAAGGTAAGTTAGGTTAAATCGGCCTATTTTAACCTCGGGAACCTGAGGTTAAGCTATGGCCCATTCTTTACCAAACACCCTGTATATTAAACAAAAATGTTTTGGCTTAGTAAAAAATTCTACTAATAATTTTTTTAATCTGACTCATTTATATTGGCAATTCATACATATATTATACGTTTTAAAGTATTTTTTACTAAACAACAACATTTTTGTTTAATTTAGTAGTACGTATTTTGTATTTTGACAACGACACCCGATTTGGGCGTCGAACCGTTAATAAAATTATTTTTTTAAATTTAATTGTGGCTTATTTCCCATCTAAATAGTTAATTATAAAAATGCCACAAGCACATAGCTTCAGAACAACATTATTTTTATGTTGTTTTTTGTGATAATATATTATTGTTTATATCCCAACAACGTTTAATTATTTATTATTACCTAAATCACTTAAATATTTTTCCACAACAGTAGGTATATAAAATCAAAGTCAATAGCCGTTAGCATCTATGCATGTATAACCACTAAAAAAGCTAGCTGGTTTCAACACTCTGGTGTCCAAATCTGTTAGTATTTGTAAATGTACTGTTTTTACAAACCCTAACTGATTTCAACACCCTAGTGTCAACACACGCTAGCGTCTGTAAACGTACTGTTTTTCCAAACCCTAACTGGTTTCAACACCGTGGTGTCATCACGCGCTAGCATCTGTAAATGTACCGTTTCTCCAAACCCTAACTGATTTCAACACCCTGGTGTCTACACACGCAAGCATCTGTAAATATGCGGCCTGGAGGGGGTTGTGTCACCAACAGGATATTTTTTTTTCTTATTTCTCTGAACTAAAGCTGGCATTTGATGTTTCTTAATTTCAATTTAACTTTAATCTGCTGTCTTTAGACTTCATTTTTACTAATTTTATAAGTTTATATACAGTAGCGAGTCGATTATCCGAACTAATTGGGGGACATGGGTGTTCGGAAAACCGATTTGTTCGGATAATCGAACTATATATTGATATAGTCATACATATTTATCCACAAGTGAATAAAAGTCATATTTATATACATAAGTATACCTACATATTTATTTATATCTTGAAAATGACAAATAGCAATTAAACAAAAAAGTGCAGTCTTTGCAACAACATATTTTTGGATACAATATTGAAGAAAATTGAAGATATTTTAAGCGTTAATTACTAACGCTTGCTGGGTACTCGAGTGCGGAGCGCGGGAGTCAGGAGTTCGGATAACCGGTCGTTCGGTTGATCGACGTTCGGATAATCGACACTCTACTGTATTCGTAATTTCAAAAAACATACCCTTTCTAGTAAATCCATGTGTTACAAAAACCGCGTACACCACCACCTAATCGGGCACCAGAAAAACAAATTGCGAGATGGTTTAGTCTCGGGCTAATATATAATTAAAAAACATATCAACTAAATCGTTATCAAGTTTGCTCTAATACGATAAACAATATTTCGTCAATAACTTATCAAAAAGTTGGGATTAAGCGTTAAACACAAAATATTTTGAAAATAAATAAGATAGAGAGACTGTAAAAAATCTTGCCGTGACCTCAAGTTGATGTCGCGCATATTTGGAATCATTTAATGAATTGCGTATCGATGGAACAGTTTAAGAAAACTAAAATTTGTGTTAACCTAGGAAACATTTTAAAGTCGAAAAATTACTGGCCGCCATATTTCAATTGGTATTTAAATGTTATGTTTATTTATAAGGGATTAGTCACATGTGAAACCTTTAACAAGATCAGAGAAGAACATTTAATAGAAAAGAAAGAGAAGAGAAAAAATTGGATGAATGACAATATATTACAACTCATGGAATAAAGAAGAAAATCAAAGAACAACAGAATAATGTACAACACGATTCAGAGACAATAAATAAGAGCTGAAATATGAAAGGCCAAAAAGAATTGGTTAAAATCAGTGTGAAGAGATAGAGTTGTTAGAACAAAACATGATACGTTTAACATGCATAAAAAGGTGAAACAAGCAGCTGGTCTTCAGAAATTCAACACAGCTAGCAAACTGCGAGACCAACAGAGAATATCATCACAGATAAAAACCAAGAAATCTGCATATGGACAAAATACATACAAGAACTCTTTGATGATACTAGATCCGAACAACCTCCGTCCTACATATTGTGTGATGACCACTTACCAATCACATCATATGAAGTTGAAAAAGCAATATCACAACTAAAAGATGACAAAGCTCCTGGACCTGACAATGCATCTGCTGAACTCAATAAAACTATTTAATATCGACGGTACTCAACGCCTAACAAAAAGATTTAATTACATATATTTGAACGGAGTAATACCAGAAACATGGCTGAAGTCGACGTTTATTGCTTTACCAAAGAAAACAAAATCGGTATCCTGCAGTGATTTCCGAACCATCAGCTTAATGAGCCATATTTTAAAATTATTTCTAAAAATGATACATCAAAGGATATAGACTGTAAGAAGAAAAAATCAGCCGTACATAGTTTGGTTTTCGGAATGCAGTGGGTACGAGAGAGGCTCTCTTTAGTATACAAGTGCTATTTCAACGATGTAGAGACGTAAATTGCGATATTTATGCATGCTACATTGATTACCATAAAACGTTCGATACAGTAAAGCACGACAAGCTGATGGAGATACTAAACACTATTGGAATAAACACCTGTGATTTAAGAATTTTCAGCAATCTGTACTGGAATCAAACATCTAGCCGGACAGAGGCAGGAGAATCCGACGATATCAAAATCAAACGTGGGGTCCGTCAGGGATGTATACTATCACCACTGCTGTTCTGAGCAGTCTCAAGACTTATCCCAATTAACCTTGCTCAAGCCATGACTGAATTGACAATTGAAGATTACCGATTATCAATCCGGTAATCAATGTAACACTGTAGCAAATAAAGAAATAAAAATAATTTATTATACTACATTCGCTCTCGCGAGATTTTTTTTGACACTGACGTTAGTAATTTCTTTTTTGAAAAATTCAGTTGTTAGAAGTGACTGGAAATTACTACAAAACCAACGCACCTGCTCATATCCAATATTATTAATAGTAAACAGACATAAAAATAACATAAACCTTACGCCAATCAATATTTATTTATTTAAACCATTATAATGTATTGATAGCAAATGAGAAAATTATTTATTGTACAAAATAAAAATATTTTGTAGAAATAAACTTCACAAAATTTTATGAGATTAGTAGACACTCCCACTATTTCTAATAATTCTTCTTTTTTTAATGAAAGATTAAGTTGATTTGAGTTGATTTTAGCAGTTAACAGTGTGAGGTAGGAATTTTTGTGTTGTAGGTTTCCTATTCCGAATGTCTCAAAAAAAATCTCGCGAGAGCGAATGTAGTATAGTAATACATTTTACAAACAAAAACACAACCACTACATGCAACATTTTTGAAACAATTAAAAACTATCTTTTTATGTAAATGCAACAAATAAACAAAGAAAATTAGTAATAAATTTTACAACAAACACACAAACACAAAATACACTATTTTGTGAAGACAATTAAACACTACTTTTGTATGTAAATGTAACAATGTAACAAATAAAGAACGAAACATAATTTATCAGTAATACATTTTGCAAAAAAACATGTTCGAAAAAATTAGAAGCTACTTTTAATAAAATATTTTTAATATTTAATTAAATAAGGTGTTCAAAATTATATCCTTTACCCATTTATGTACATTACATTTATGTACAAACACATTTATGTACATTAACACATCGAAATGCACTTTGTATTCTATTTTTCATCTCATCCCTTGTTGTTGGAGGTATTTTATAAACTTCATTATTAACGTAACCCCAAAAAAATCAGTCCAGTTTATTAAATTCTGGTGATTTGGGTGGCCACGCTACTGGTACATTGAAAAATGAAAATATCTCGAAAACTAATAAATTTAGACATAGGGAATGTTATCTAAAAATTAAAGTACGGTAATGGTACTTTTCAATAGTGATATAAAATACAGGGTGTTCCATTTAAAATTACTGAGAAAATAATGTACTTGCGCTTTGACTCACCCTGTATTTGATATAAAGAAAATTAGCAATATCGACCATTCTTGAAAATTTTGACAATACGTTAGAAAATATGGCATTAATAAACCATTGTTGTTTTGCTTATTTATTTATACAGAGAATTGAACTTGTTACGATTTTCATATAAAATTGGTTATAACTTTGTAAATACCCTGTATAACATAACAAACCTTTATATTTTTGTGATGGAGAAGTTAACAGGATTTCGAATTTAAAATAAAATATAGGGTGTTCCATTAAAAAAAAAACATAAGTTTGGTCTGCCACTGTGTTATCGAACACCCTGTAACATTCTAACTAATTTTGTAATGTGAAGCTCAAAGGTGGCTAAAATTTTTGTTATTAACTTTTATTGCTATCTATTACTATAGCGAAGCTATTGAGCTTTACCCTACTAATCATTCACCCTGTATAATAAATTTTGTGGAAGTATCGAAAACAAAAGTTTTCAGTATTTTATTGTTAGATAAAATGAACTTCCATCAAGTAACGGTCGAATCCATCAATCCATCAGCTTAATTTTTGTTTTTAAAAAATGTTGTACAACATCAAAAGTATCTAAGTAGGTTATGCTCAAAATAATGTTGGTCCCTTTTTGGGGTAAAAAAGTCGTAAAAACCACCCCCTAATTAGCATCTGAAATGAAATTAATCATTACTGCTTTACAATTTACTTTACTTATGTAGGGGAGAGTTGGACAAAACCGGGTAGGTTGATAAAACCGGGTACCCCTTAATTCTTCTAACTGTCTGCTGCTATCTATTAGACAATGTTAAAATTAGTGTCCCTTTACCACCAACAGTCGTGTGTATTCATTTCTACCTCATTTGAGTAATCTGTTCCGGAGCAGTAAGATCTCACCTGTTTTTTGATGCAGGAAACTCGATTTTTAAGGTAAGTTTATAGCTGTTTTCTCCTCTAATGAATAACTAATGGCCATTTCAAAATTTAATACATGTAACCTAGTATATTACCTTTAATTTGGCCAAAAATTTTGAATATTATTTCATAACTTAAAAATTTAAATAACATTTAATGTCTTGTTTACGAGTTTGACAAAACCGGGTAGTCCGAAAATCGACAAAACCGGGTACCCGATTTTATCAGACCTGTTGTTACTTCCAGTTTCTGCAGTGTTTTTTTTGCTTTTAGTTAACTACAACATTTGGCTTCTTCTGTTGAAGAAGCTAGTAAGAAAGCTAGTAGGAAAAATTAAAAAAAATCTCCAGTCGTAAAAAAAATAAAACTAAATGAACTGGACAAAAAAAAAGAAAAAACGTGGTAAAAAGGGCTGCACCAAAAACAAAATTTTGGAGAGTTTAGAGGAAGAAGATAATCTATATTACAATTAACTATTTTCAAATTATAATGTGAAGGAAGGCTGGATAAAATGTGTGTCTTGCACCAAATAGGCTTATGACGCCTGTAGTGCCTATGATGACGTAGATGAAGTTTTTATTTGTGACTTCTGTTCATATATTTTCGATTTTTGTTCACATACTTTTAATAAATATTTTTTCTACAACCACTATTCAAAGTGCACTTTTCTGCACGGTTTTATGTTAGCAAACTTGATATTTTCTCACAGTATAAGATATTTGACATTAGTGTGCAGAAAAGTGACGTTTCTGTGCCGCAAAGTTCTTTTCTGCACAGTTGACTACCTCATTCTGAGTAACGTTATATTCTGTTTACATCCGTGGACTACCGCATTCTGAGTAACGTTATATTCTGTTTACATCCGTGGTTAAACTTTAGACAAATATATAACCTATAAGACAATTATTATATTTAACTATAGCATAGAAACTAAATTATGGATGTTACAACTGTTTTGTTTTACAATTTTATTCTTATTAAACATTTTATAATTATCAAATAACCAATAAGGATTTAGCAACCTGTGCAAGAGACGTAGAATGAAGTAGGTTTTGTTTAAATCCGTGACTGCATAAATATAATGTCAATAATGTGTAATAATTGTTTAAATTTAAACAAATTAAGGCAGTGCATTAATTTTTTAACTGATTTGTGTGTAATTTATTTAGGTATAAGGAATTTAAATTGATTAGTAGTTATTAATTAAATACAGTTTAAAATTTATCACATAGGTACCTATTATAATTAATCGTCGTTTTGGAAATTGTGATTTTTATTTTTAGGAAAAAATGTGCTTGTAGAAAAAGTATAGTGTGAAACACGTGCAGAAAGATAATTTCTCACTCGTTTGAATTGCGGCACTCGCTTGCGCTCGTACCGCAACTTTTCAAACTCGTGAGAAATTAGTATCTTTCTGCACTTGTTGCACAATATACTATTATTTTCTGCCTATTAGTCTTTTTACATGGTAATTAAGTTACTATACTACATTCGCTCTCGCGAGATTTTTTTTGAGACATTCGGAATAGGAAACGTACAACACAAAAATTCCTACCTCACACTATTAACTGCTAAAATCAACTCGAATCAACTAAATCTTTCATTAAAAAAAGAAGAATTATTAGAAATAGTGGGAGTGTCTACTAATCTCATAAAATTTTGTGAAGTTTATTTCTACAAAATATTTTTATTTTTTACAATAAATAATTTTCTCATTTGCTATCAATACATTATAATGGTTTAAATAAATAAATATTGATTGGCGTAAGGTTTATGTTATTTTTATGTCTGTTTACTATTAATAATATTGGATATGAGCAGGTGCGTTGGTTTTGTAGTAATTTCCAGTCACTTCTGACAACTGAATTTTTCAAAAAAGAAATTACTAACGTCAGTGTCAAAAAAAATCTCGCGAGAGCGAATGTAGTATACCCGCTTTTATCATACCGGTTGGACAAAACCGGGTATTTTGCAATATTTTCATAATAGTTATTTATGAATATTTATGATATGTGTTAAAAGTACACGTTTAAGGCACGCATGTGAAAGGAGTTCTGCAATTCACATGAGTGCCTTAAAAATGTACTTTTTAACACGCACATCATACAATATTTTTTCTACAAACGTAATTACAGGACAATATCTACAAAAACTTTTACTTGAACTTGACTGACATGGAGTGCTAAAAATTGCATTTTTAACACGGTTGGAGAAAAAAATAAAAAAAATTAAAAATCTAAGAATATTTTTAAAAATTGACATTGGCATATCAAACTTAAGTCATTTGAGAATATTTCAATCTGCAGCAAAAATTTGCTACTCTCACATAGCAAAAGATACAGACAGTTTTTGGAGTGGTACCCGGTTTTGTCCAACTCTCCCCTATTATTAATATGATCTGTAAGTTTCACTTGTTCAAAGTGTTTATTTTATTATATGGTGGTGAAACTGCCACGTGCACAGACTTCATAACGAGAGACTAAGCTCTCTTAAATTTTTTCTACAAATTTACGCCACTTTTTCTATCTCTAGCTAGTTCCTCCGCCTCGCTCCATGTCTTCCCTCTTCGAGAATCTCGTTTATGCTATTGTTCCATGTTTTTCTTCGTCATCCTCTACGGTTTTTTCCTATTTTTCTCGCTTCCGATATCTTCTTCACCTGTCTAGTTTCGTTCATTCTGATCATGTGTCCCCACCATTTCAGTTTCTTTTCTTCTGCTTTAACCTTTAGTGATTTCGTTCCTAGTTCTTGTCTAATGTCGTCGTTTCTTCTTCTGTCTGTTCTTCTAACACCCAGCACTTTCCTCAAGTATTTCATTTCACTTGCTTGCAGTCGCTTTGTTTGTTTTTCATCGAGTACCCAGTTTTCTGTCCCGTGTTGTTATTTCTTTTCTGTTCAAGAAGTTTTTGTATATTGCATGATATATTCTAGTTGATGAGTTTATTCTGGCTCCAATCTCGTCTTCTTGTGTCTGTGTCCCTTTATTATTCAAACTTATCCATAAATACTTGAATACTTCTATCTGTTCGATTGTATTTCCTTCAATGTTAATGTTTATTTTTGTATTGTTATTTGATACTACCATCACTTTACTTTTTTCAGTGTTTATTCTTAAGTTGTATGATTTTAATTCTTCTATCCACATTTTCATGTTCATTTGAAGGTCTTTTTCTGTATTTCTGTTTTTGCTATAAGCACTATATAAGACTACTTGCATGTTTCTGTATCCTGCAATATATTTTTTTTGTTTTTGGCCTCAAGCTTTTTTTACTTCGTCCATCACACTTATAAACAATAATGGGCTCAATACACTACCCTGTCTGATTCCATCAGTATTTTTGAAGATTTTTGAAGTTCTGTTTCTTGTTCTTACTTGGTTATTAGTATTTTCATACAGACTACATACCACCTTCAACAGTTCTTCATCTACATTCTTGTTCTCTAGGCTCTGCCAGATTCCTGTCTTGTCCACCATATTAGACAAGGCTAAAACGGCGGGTCCGTTGGGAAAAATATTCCCATGAGATTTTTTTGCATAATCACATTCGTGAGACATCCCAGAATAAGGTTCAAGAAGTCGCCCACGTGAAAAGTGGTTAAATTTTTTTTAACAATTTTTTTTAATCAAATGGCAAAAATCAATATTTTTGGCTCAGACAAATTTTTTTATTTTTTTTTGTACCATTCTGGACAAAAAAGGTCTCTTATAATTTTTCTCTAAAGTTGATCTTTTTCGAGTTATAAGCAATTGAAAATTTTAAAAACGCGAAAATGACCCTTTTTAAGACTTAATAATTCTGTTAAAAATTATTATTATGAAAGTTAGAAAGTGACTAAATCAAAATTTAAAGCCTCCGCTACATGATCCTGAAGAAATCTGTATTATAAATTTATTACTAAGCTGTTATTTTTAATTAATAACAATGGGCGGTTAGATCGTATTGATGCGGCTGTAAATGTGAGTGCAAGTAAGATGCACAATTATTGGACTGCCGGAATGGCATCTCTCTCGCACTCAGCATTTACTGCCGCCTAACACGTGCATGGCGCTCATTAATATTACTTAAAAGTAACAGCGTAGTAATAAAATAATGACAAAAATTTCTTCAGGATCTTGTAGGGGGCATTAAACTTTGATTTAGTCACTTTCTGACTTTCATAATAATAACTTTTAACCGAGTTATTAAGCTTGAAAATCGCCATTTTTCGTTTTTTACAATTTTAAATTGCTTATAACTCGAAAACGATCAACTTTAGAAAAAAATTATAAGAGACCTTTTTTATCCAGAATGGTCCAAAAAACCTACAAAAAACTGTCCGGGCCAAAAACATTGATTTTTGCAATTTGATTAAAAAAATTGTTAAAAAAAATTTGGACCACTTTTCACATGGGCTACTTCTTGAACCTTATTCTGGGATGTCTCATGAATGTGATTATGCAAAAAAATCTCATGGGAATATTTTTCCCAAATATTTTTGTGACTTTTTAAGTAGTTTTTAAAATCAACAGGTACTTAATTGTAAATGTTTTAGTATTGTAATAAAAAATTACATACCTATTTGGAAAATGTAAAATGTACCTAGTAGGTAATGCTTCGATTTACATAATTTGATTACCAACAAAATTTCTACCAACCTTCATCTAATATATTGTTTTCTTACTCTATATTTTGTTGTATTTTAATATTTTAATTCCACAAAAATCAAACTAATTTTATTAGATTTAGACAATAAGCAACTGTCAAAAAGTTTAAAATGTTCAGTTGGTGTGTTTTCCCACGTCACTGGTGGCTGAAGGCTGAAATTATCCTGATTTACACGATTTATTCACTTTGTAAAGATTGTTTTGCGGGCACTGTATATTTGTACCACTTACTAAGACATATATTTTTTCTAATTTTTAGTAATAAAAGTGTTTATAATTTCATTTGTATGTGTTTCTTTTCCAATTTTTTGCTAGATGTCGAAGTCCAGCTTAACTACCAGTAAATAATAGTCCACTTTTCTAGGGTTAACAAAAATATTGTTTTTGGCACTTAGATCAACTATGTCAGGTCTTGAATTTAAGTAAATAATAGAAAATTGTCAAACCTATCTGTTCTCCACTCACACATAACAATACACACATCCCTGTCAGCACAGAAGTGAAATACTTTGGATTGCGTAACGACCAAAGGCTAACATGGAATAAACACATCCAAATGAAAAGCAGGCAGTTGGATCTCAAGTTCAGACAAATATACTGGCTCCTTGGTAGGACATCCAAATTGTCATTAAACAACAAATTACTCCTATACAAAGCCATTATGAAACCAATTTGGTTATTCTGTATACGGCATCCATCTCAGGGGATGAGCTAAATCAACTCACATCACAACCGTACAGCGATTAGTCCTTAAATCAATTACTGAATATTCTCTTTGTAAGTGATAAAATGCAGCTGGAAGCAAGAAACCACAACAACAAACTGATTGAACATCTCTACCACAATGGACCAATAATCAGAAGACTCCAGCTAGCGTAGCCACAAGATTTATTACAATAATGAATTAAACCTATAAGGTGAAGTACCATTGGATGCTCATCCTTCCTTGCTTACAAATTCATTCACATTTACTTAAAACTCTTATGTAGAAGGTAATAATTACCTACAATTATAATTATTGTAAATAAAAGTTCATAAGGAAAAAACGTTTTTTGTAAAAATATGTATAATGAATTTTGTGTACGTAATTTGTTGTGTTTTGTTTGTTTATCAAAAATATTGTTTTTGGCACTTAGATCTAAAAATTTTTTAGATCAATTAGCATTTCAGGTCTTCAATTTAAGCAGATAATAAAAAATTGTCACACTTATCAGAAAAGTGACTATGAAAGGTAAAGATTGTAATAAGTAGTAGCATAAATATCATCTATTAATTACATACCAATAATTAAACAAAAGTAATATGTAATTTGAAAGGAGTATCAAAGTTGAATGTTTTGATAAAAGGTTACACAGAGGACATTCAAATGTAAATAAAAACATTAAGTACTTACTTTTTTATCCTCGTTTACAGTTAACATTCTTATCTAAAAGTGATATGAGATTATTTATAACAAAGATAGTACATTCACTTTTTTTATTATTAGACTTTATTAAGTTATTATAAGAAGAGGTCCAGGAAAGTGATTTTATAACTCAATCAAAATAGAAACACAGAGCCGTACTCAAGTTAGTTAAGAGGAAAGAGGGCACTTACTTCCGAGTCGGAAAATAAACTAAAATTTTAGGTTAGAGTTAAGAGTCGTAAGACGTAAGTGAACTGCAATTTAACAAGTGGTTTTAAATTTAAAGTTGTGTTTTGTTTGACAAATTGAGAATGCCCTTACCACATTTTGCAAAAGGTGAAGTGGTACAAGGCTTTGGTCGGGGCTCAAAGGAATTAGGATGTCCCACGGCAAATCTCCCTATGGAAGCAGTCAACCAGCTCCCAGACGATTTGGACACTGGTGTTTACTATGGTTTTGCTTCAGTGGATGGTGGAGAGGTTTATAAGATGGTAATGAGTATTGGCTGGAATCCATTCTATAAAAATAAAACGAAATCGATGGAAGTTCATGTATTACACGAGTTCGACTCTGACTTCTATGGGAAGGAGATTAGGATAGTTATTTTAGGTTACCTACGTCAGGAGAAAAATTTTAACTCTTTGGAATCATTAATCGACGCTATAAAAGACGATATTAATCAGGCTAGAGAAAAGTTAGACGCAGCTAATTATATTTCATACAAAACAAATAGTTACTTTTGTAGTTCGTGAATAAGGAATAAATAAGTAGTAAGGACAAGGACTTTTTTATTTCTCACTTTTTCAAGAACGTAGGTTTTCGTTTCATACCCTTCACTCTTGTAATTTGATTTGTAAATTATGGAAAATAGTGATTTAAAGGAAATATGACTAGTATGGGACATAGTTTTTTATTTTATTCTTTTAAATGTTATAAAACTTATTGTGTTCTTATTTAATTTTAATAAATTATGAACTATTAATTGGCTTTCCACTATTTTTGAATTTGTTTTGATTTATTTTTCATTTAATTTTGAATATTTCGGATATTCTATTGACATTTTTAGTCAACACTCTATACACTATAATGTATCATAAGTTGCCTATCCGCGATGTCAAACGAAAGATGCGACATGGTGCGGCAAAAATTTGAATTAGAGAATGTTTGGCAGGTAGTTAATAGGCCAGTAAATGACCGTTGAGAGTGTAATTTTGGATTTGTTTGAAAATTTGGATATAGGCAGTGGCGTATCCAGAAATTTTTATTGGGGGGTTCATGGATCTTGAGGGTGATTTAATTACTTTTCTCTGATGCAAGGTCACTTAGTCTTACAACCTCTAGGATAAGAGCGTGTTCAATTATTTTTTGGATGGGCTTCAATTATTTTTTTTGTTGGACAGCTCTCGGTTTTTCTTTTTTTAAGATTATTGTATTGATGGACCCTCCTCTGGATCCGCCACTGGATATAGGTTCCTCTTACCCTCTAGCATTGATTAAAAACTACCCAGGTAGCAGTGGCGGCTTGTCCTATGAGGCAGGTGAGGCAATGCCTCATCAGTATATCAATCGACTATTTACGTTATTTCGTTGTTTTATAATCAGTTTTTTAAATATAATTTAGCTTTTTGAAATGTTCTAAATACCTTTACCTATTTTATGAAAAAAATTAAAATCGGTACGGCCCTGACTCTTTATCTTTTTATCCGTCTTCCACGTGCCAGTATCATATGCATCTATGCTTCATGCATCTCATTCCAACTTTCTCAAATCATTACAGTTGAAGCTAGCCTCACACCCTGTGCAACAGTATGGGACAACGCCAACAGTAAAACCGGCAAAATTTGAAAAATGTGCTACCGATTCTAGGAACAAAATTCATCCATCCTTGAGGCTGGCCTCAGGCTCCGCGGAACGGAATAGGAATAGCCGAACTGAACCAACTACAAGCACTAAGTCCATTGCAGATCATAGCTTTCTATGCATACGCGGTATATACGAATGGTATATTTTAGAAGTTTATGGATAATATGTATTTAAAACATTGTTCATTTTAAATCATTGTTCATTATCGCCTAATATATTGTTCTAAAGCTATTTCTTTGTGGCATTTATGTAATTTATTATTCTAAATGGGAAATAAGCCACAATTTAACTTAAAAAAAAAAAAAGATTTTATTAACGTTTCCACTTCCACATCGGACGTTTACATAAAAAAGTAGTTTTTAAGTGTTTCAAAAATGTTGTATTTTGTGTTTGTGTTTTTTTTTTTGTAAAATATATAACTAATAAATTATTATTATTTATTTATTTGTTACATTTAAATACAAAAGTAGTTTTTAAGTGTTTCAAGAATGTTGTATGTTGTGGTTGTGTTTTTTTTTGTAAAATTTTTTTGAACTTAGTTATTCAAATCAGAGTGAGCAAAAGATTTAAGCGAATAATATTGCAACATGATTCCCACAGCCTTAGCTCATTCCCCATATCTTCCACGATTTTTGAAAAAACGCACACTCTTTTGTTATGTAAAATTTGAAGTTTTCGATATGGAATTGGAATTCAAAATAACTCTATGCACTGAGGCTGAAAGCATTTGAGTCGATCGCATTCACTGGAAAAGTTTTAGAGAACTAATCGACAGCAAATATTTCTTGAGGATTTTTTGTCCGGAATTCTTTGTGGGGATATTTTGAATTAAAAATTTTTGTAGATTATTTGTCCGGGATTTTTTGTCCGGGGAGTATTTGTCTGTTGATTTCTTGTCCAGGGATAATTTGTCTGGGGATTTCTTGTCCAGGGATAATTTGTGAGCATTTTTTGTCCGGGATTATTGGTCCTAGATTAGTACTAGCGTTATGACGTCACAAAATCGACCTTCCGGCCATTAAAGAGAAGCTAACCATAATAATAAAATTCCTCAGGTGTAGTGTGCCTCACCACCTTCTACTGTCACGAGCCGCCCTTGCCAGGTAGTTTTGTGTAGGTGGTTATTAATCAATGGCCCAAGGCTGCTTTTACTTGGGAGGTGAAAGCCACCCGTTCTCAAGGATAAAAAACATAGGTTTAAAAAAGTTCGAAAATGGATTAAATAATCCTACTCATACATTTAAATAGGGCTTTTCATCGATTGTCATTTGTTTCGAGCTTCTGTCATGTGTCACATAATAATATATCTACGTCATACGTCTTTGGTTTATATCATTGATATATACCAATAACGTATGACGTAGATATATTAATATTACGTGACACATGACAGAAGCTCGAAACAAATGACTGTGAATGAAAAGCCCTATAAGCTATGCTGTAGATGTAAACATTAGTTGACAGCGTCGTCAACAGAGAGATGGGCTATTTCGTTCAGTTTTTGAATATTTTTGGATAACAGTTACTTATATAATCGCGTAAAATATTCATTATTTTAATTACCAGGTTTATTTTTCCGTTATCTATATAGGGTGAGGCAGATAACTGGCCTATTAGAAATATCTCGAGAACTAAAGGCAACAGAATCATGAAAATTGGAATAAAGGGGTTTTGAAGGATGGTCTATTAAATGAAAATATTTTCATCTCTTTGCAACTTCCGGTTATACTCTTATACCTTCGATTCTTTAAATGGGACACCCTGTATATTATTACATTTTTGGATTCTCTTCGATGTCTTCTTTCTTAAAATATGAGGTTTTGTAATATTATACAGGGTATTTTAAAAGATAATTACGTTTTTTTATTAATTTCCTAGTAACATTCACACCCTGTAGAATTGTAGTAGTTTGATATCTAAAACTCTACTTACGTTCAAATGATTTTTAATATACTCTACTATTGTTAAGAATCATTAGTATAGCTAAATTTTTAATTTTAGTATACAGGGTTGGTCGAAACTCGGAATGAGTATTTTCTGAGTTTTCTTAAATGGAACACCCTGTATTTTTGTATTGTAGTGAAATGATATTTTATAGTACTTTTTTATTTCTTAAGCATTCCCTATACCTAACTGCTTTAATTTGTGAGTTATTGGTGATTCAAGCTAAACATTAATTGCAACAAAAATACGTAAAATTTTATTAGGTGGGCCGTGAAAATACTCAATCTCAAATAATTTTTCAAAAATAAATACATATTAATCCAGACTGGTCCTTAAAATTACCAATAATGGTTTAGTTATCAAAATACCTACGTAGTTAAAATTGTTGGTGCGATTAACAATTTAAGCACAAATTAAAGCAGTTAGGTATAGGGAATGCTTAAGAAATAAAAAAAGTACCATAAAATATCATTTCATTACAATACTAAAATACAGGGTGTTCCATTTAAGAAAATTAAGGGTGTTCATTTTGCTACGAAATTAATAAAAAAAAACGTAATTATCTTTTAAAATACCCTGTATAATATTGCAAAACCTCATATTTTAAGAAAGAAGACATCGAAGAGAATCCAAAAATGTAAAAATATACAGGGTGTCCTATTTAAAAAAACGAAGTTATAAGCAACTTCCGGTATAACCGGAAGTTGCAAAGAGATGAAAATATTTTCATTTAATAGATCATCCTTCAAAACCCCTTTATTCCAATTTTCATGATTCTCTTGCCTTTAGTTCTCGAGATATTTCTAACAGGCCCTTTATTTGCCTCACCCTGTATATTCAGTGATTACAATAATTTACTATAGGTACAATAAAAACTAATAATCGAGAAAAGAGAAAAAGTGTTATATACTGTTACTATGGAACAATAGTAGATAAATTTTGAACATCTTTAACAACTAAAATCGTTGTTTGTTTACATGCACTGCATCGCGTATTTAAATTTAGAATAAGCATTTTTATAGAGTTTTTTCACTGGCAATACTTTTTGTGTTATTTGCGAGTGAAAATATTTATTTTTCAACAAAAAAACCATTTCAGACAGTTTTTCGCAAATAACTCGTAAGTATTTCATCGAAAAAATACTCTTAGCAAAAAATGTAGTCTATAAAAAAATGGAGTTTATATGAAGTCTGTAGACCCAGTAGAAGCAGACTGGTAGCTCATATGAAAAGTAATAGGTTCTTATTCGTCGAATTCCAAATTGAATAGTTCAACGTAAAAAACCCAAAAAATTCAGCACTTAATTTTCGGGGAAAACGTATCAAAACTTTTTTATGAAGTATTTACAAAAGCTGTATTTTTGTTTTCTTTTGTGTACGTTTCTAGCATCAAAACTAAGCTAAGCAAGTTAAGCTCAAAATAAAGATGGTCCCTTTTTTTACTAAAACAATCGTAAGAATCACCCCCTAATTAACATCCCAAATAAAATTAATCGTTACTGCTTTACAATTTACTTTACTTATGAAATGTATTGTTCATAAACAATATGATCTATAAGTCACACCGGTTCAAAGTGCTTATTTGCATATAATAAAAAATTTGACTTGAAAACTTTCAAAATTTGAAAAATAACTTAGAAAGTATTAGGTCTAATAAAGTTTATTAGACGTTGTAACAAACCAGCCCCTTGTGCGACGTCTATGTGAGGAATGCGTCAATCAACCAGCGACACACATGCCTTTCCGGGAACCGATACTTAAGTCGCCCTAGTGCCCTAATATGTGTGGTTTTCTCTGACCGTTGTTTATGTTTTGCAGATGTAAGAAGGACACGCAGACACTATTCAGTTTCTGTTCTTAGTTAGTTAACATTCAGATCATGTATCGTAAAGACGAAATACACAGCCACAGCTCGATCCATTAACATGATTTTCATTGTAAACACCCCTAAACCTGAGATTAATTATTATTATTAGAAACATTACTATATGTGTTCGGCTACCCAAATATATTTATTTCTTCACCTCTACTACTACATTGTTTGATTTGCTTGTCTGGATAATGATCAGAAGAAATGCGTTCAATGTGCTTCCCCGTTTAGGATTTTGTCCTCTTCAGGGTTTGTGGTGAATGTTTAGTGTTGGCAGCAAAAGCAAACAGTCCGAAAAACACACTGGGGCAAGCGCCGTGTCCTGGTGTTCTTGGTCCTTGGTTATGCCGGACGGTGGTGTCCAGAAGGCTAAGAAGTCAACAGAGAAGAAAGTTTGATGGATTGTTGTTGGTTCCATAGACATTTACGTGTACTGTCCGTGCTTTGCTCTCGACCAGTCTCCCTAGAAACCATTGTACAACGACAGGCGAACCTGCGTCCCTCGTCGGCGGTCAGGAGGTGGCTTTGAGCGCAGCGTGGACAGTGAGCATTCGAGTGGAGAAAATAGTTGCGGCTATTTTCTTGGGACGAACAGGTATAATTGTGCAATGAAGTTGGGAAACCGCAAAAAACCAACTTCTCCCTGTTCGGGGTAGGGAAGAGGAAATGTTAGAGGTGGGTACGGTAGGCTAACGGGGTAGCCTCAAGGATGTTTTCGTACTCCACCGGGAGTTCGTCAATGCATGTTTGCATTAGAGCGGACGGTACATGAATCTTTTTGCGTTTGGGCTTTCGGTGGAGTACGTGGCCGGAAGATGAACAGGAACATTTGAGAGATTCTTGGGTGTCGGAAGGGGGGCCGTTGATTACTTTGATTGTGAAGTTCCTGTTCAGAGAGTTTATTCTCTCGGTGATTTTGGGGGTGTTCGAGATGTTATGGATTTCGTTTGAGGGATATCGCCAGTGCTCATAGTTACATCTACGCAAGACTCTACGCTCTGTCCTCAACAACCTCTCTTGTTTTTGTCTTGAGCAAAGAGAGTAGATACATGACTTGTACTCCATGACGGGTCGAATAAAGGTCTTGTAAGTGTGAATGAGAGTCTTCTTGTGTGTCTTGCCAATTTTTCCAGAGAGAGCGTTGAGAAGTCTGGCCCTGTTCCTTACCCTATCTAAAGTTGCCTTTAGATCTGCATCCCAGCTGAGAGTCCTGGTAAACAGTACTCCCAAATAGTTCGCAGTCGGGCTAATAACAAGCCTTTCTCCCAACAGACTCAGAGGATATTGGTCGTCTTCATTGCGAATGATTCTATGTGACACAGAAGGGGCGCGAAACACAATTGTTGTTGTTCTTCACCTCTCGTTGCGCTTACTTTTTATACCTGTCCCCCTACGTGGAACTTACCGTTATAACGTTTATATTTTTATTTCGTTTCAATATAATTTTGATAATTTAAAGTTAAACTGATGAATTTACTTTCTTATAAATATTTACAGCTAGATTAACTTGCCAATTTATTCGAAAAATAAATATTTATTTGAGAAATAAATAAAATAAGTCTAATTTGACGTTAGTAAAATGGAGAAATATTGTCAGTTTATTGGTTGAATAACTTTATTCATAGAATAAACTACTATCTGTCGTTGGTGAAACCGGCCAATAGTGGTACGAAAAATCTCTTCTTCTCGTTGTTCTTATGCCCCATAAGAGCGTCGAACTTTGGTATCGCCTATTCATCTTTTACCCATTTCTTCCACGCCTTCCGGTCTCCTGCCATTTCCTTCATCTGTTACACTGTTTTCCCTCTCTTTGTCCCGATTTCCTCGATTTGTTCCATCCACCTCTTTCTAGGTTTGCCCCTTCTTCTTTTTCCCCTGTCTCGTTCATCCTAGTTATATGTCCAAAGCAATTCGGTTTTTTTTTTCAATTTTTTTCTCTATTGGTTCCTGACTAAGCAGGTTTATTCTGATTTTTTCGTTCCTTTCCCTGTCCATCTTCCTCTTTCCAGCTATTTTTCTCAGCTGCTTCATTTCTGCTGCATTTATGGCACTTTCATGTCTTTTATTTGTAACCCATGTCTCGCTTGTATAATATACACTTCGGCACAAAATTCCGCCACCCAAAATTTTTGATTAAGTTTGACAATCTATAACTTTATTGTTTGTACTCCGATTTTCAAGATTCTTGCATCAGTTTGTAGGTCGGTAACAAAAAATTTTTGCTCAGATGGCATTATACGGGGTGAATGGAAGCGTTGTTTTTTCTCCTAAATTTAAAAATTGCTGTGGAAAAATTGGAGGACTGATTGTGTTTCATACTTCTTTTGTATTATCCTGGAGGTATCACTAAGGTTTTGTTTTTTAATTATCCGAATATCTCTTTCCTTGTAAGAGCTGTGAATAAAAACACTGCTTGAAGGTTTTCTTAATTAAAAATATCAACGCACTAAAATTAACAAAATAAAACAATATTAATAACAAAACAATTCAATAGCGGGTATGTCCTCCTCTTGCAGCAACGACTGCTCCCAATCTGTTTAGCATTGAATAAAGATGTGTTATCCTTGCCTGGGGAATAGCCCGATATTCCTCTACCAGGGCCATAACTGTACCAAATTTTCTGGAGGCTTAGGATGATGGCGAATAGCTTTTTTTTAATTCATCCCATAAATGTTCAATAGGATTGAGGTCTGGGCTGCATGCGGGCCATTCTAATCTTATCAATCCAACCTCTATTTTATGAGTCAATCAGTGTTTTTATTTACAAAAAATGGTACAGCTCTTACAAAAAAAGAGATATTTGGATAATTCAAAAAACAAAATTTTAGTGATGTCTCCGGGATAATATGACAGGTCTATGAGACAGAATCAGCTATTTCATTTTTCCACAGAACTTTTTAAAGTTAGGAGAAAATACGTTTCCAATCAACCCTGTATAATGCAATTTTGCAAGCAATTTTTTTATTACTGGAATAATACCAAACAGTATCAATACATGTACCTACAAACTGGTGCAAGAATCTTGAAAATCGGAGCATAAACAATAAAGTTATAAATTGTCAAACTTGATCAAAAATTTTGGGTGGCAGAATTTTGTGCCGGTGAGTGTAGAAGAGTTGGTAGTGTGATTGTATTATATACATGTATTTTTGTTTCCTTGCTGATTTCCCTTTTTCCCAGTATCGTATTATTAATCGCATAATATATTTTCGTAGCTGTCTTTGTCCTATTTGCAATTTATAGGTCTAGCTTTCCGTCATTCGATATTATCGTGCCCAGGTACTCGTAGGCCATCACCCTCTCCAATTCTTGTCCTTTACAGAACACTCGTTTTTCGCCTCCAATCTCCTGCTCCTGCTGACCTATTTTCATCGTTTTGCTGATGGTTATTTCTAATTTCATTTTCTCTTATTTCCTCAGTCCATACATCAATAATTAGTCGTTACATCTTTCTCGGGTTGTCTGCTAAGAGAACGACGTCGTCCGCATACAGTAATCCTTCTATCATAACGGGTGTTGGGTGCGTGTATCCTATTATTGTTTTTAAGTGGTTTGTTCTTCTTTTTACATTTTTAAATAATTTATCCATAATTATGACGAATAGGAGTGGGCTTAGGCTATCTACCTGTTTTATCCCCTTGTTCATCCTAGATTCTAGCGATCTGCTACCTCCCATTTGTACTATTTCCACCACTCTGCTGTACGTACTTTTAATTATTTCTAATAGTATGAAAAATCTCAAAGAGTAAAAAATGTAGATTTTGCTTTTTTGAATATTTTAACTATTTATAATGGGAAATAAGCCACAATATTATTAAAAAATGATTTTTATTAACGTTTCGACGCCCAAATCGGGTGCCGTTGTCAAAATACAAAATACTACTAACATAAACAAAAATGCTGTTGCTTAGTAAAAAAATTCTTCTAATAATTTATTTAATTTGACTCATTTAAAATTAAATAAATTATTAGAAGAATTGTTTTACTAAGCAACAACATGTTTCTTTATGTTAGTAGTATTTTGTATTTTGACAACGGCACCCGATTTGGGCGTCGAAACGTTAATAAAAATCATTTTTTAATAATATTGTGGCTTATTTCCCATTATAAATAGTTAAAATTGTAAAAATGCCACAAGAAAATAGCTTCAGAACAACATTGAATATTTTAATTTTGTTTTGTTTTCTGAAAGACAAATAAAAGTGGTTAAGATATGGCTGATCAAACTTTGCATACACTCGTGATTACTGACTTGTTCAAGTCCTTTCAAAAATAGTTTCGGTCTCTCTATCTAACCTTTTAATAATTTTGGCTTGTTCCTCGCAGAAACTCTTAAAAAAAGTTAAATCTTCTAGCTCCACCAAATGCTCTCCTCTCTAAAGTGTCATCTGCATATCTTATATTGTTAATAGATTTTCAATTCCTGAACTGGGTTCGTTCTCTATTACAATGTGTGCTCTTTGACTCCAGTAAAAGTTATTATCGTCAAGTTCCTTTAGTCTTTAGAATTTGGATGAATTTTTCATGTCTTACTTTGTCAAACGCTTTTTCAAAGTCAACGTTACAAACATTCACATCCACATTCATATCCTTACATCTTTGAGCTATCATATTAAAAGCAAAGAACGCCTCTCTGGTTCCTAGTGCGTTTCTGAATCCAAACTGACTATCACCTATTCCTTATACATTCTTCCAGTTTTTGTAATTATACAACCATGTATTATTTTCAAGAATTATTTGAGAACATGACTTATTAATAATATTGTTATGTATTCACTGTAATCTTTAGCGTTTGTATTTTTAAGGATAGCACAAAAAATGGAGAGTAACCATCGTTTCTTGTTTAAACAAGTATACCATAAATAAAAAAGCTAAAATGTAGAAAAGCACAAGGAGAGGATGGAATAACAGCTGAAATGCTCAAAGAAATGGGAGAATTAGGGACGGAAGTAATGCTTAGAATTTGCAATGAGATCTGGAATACCGAAAAGTGACCAAATGACTGGGGTAAACTCACGTTTATTCCCATATACAAAAAAGGTTCTCCGACAGATTGCAGTAATTACCGTACAGTAGCGTTGATATCTCACGCGAGCAAAGTACTTCTAACAATAATCAATGAAAGATTAAAATCCATTCTCTTACCGCAAATTCCCCAAGAACAATGCGGATTCGTCCCAGGTAGGGGAACAAGAGAACACATTCTTAATATTCGTCAAATTATCGAAAAATCTAGAGAGTTTAACATAGAAACATATTTGTGCTTTGTTGACTCCTCAAAGGTCTTCGATAACGTAAAATGGGATAAAATGTGGCATACACTTAGAGAAATGGGTACGCCAGAACATCTAATCTATGTACTACAAGCACTTTATGCAAATAACACCGCTAATGTAAGAGTTAATAAGGTGGTTTCGAAAAACTTCAAATTAAAATCTGGAGTGCGGCAGGGATGTATAATATCCCCCATTCTATTCAATATATATAGTGAACACATTATGCGTCAAGTTTTTGAGGAATGGTAAGGTGGAGCAACGATAGGAGGAAGATAAATAAAAAACCTACGTTATGCTGATGACACTGTTATATTGGCATCTTCGCCAGAAGAACTGGAAGAAATTATGAATAGGCTAGGAACGGTGAGTACGGAATATGGTTTGAAAATAAATATATAGAAAACCAAAGTAATGACCATCGATAGAATCAGAAAAAACCAACCGGAGATAAGAGACTTGGCAGGTTACGAATTTAATTACTTAGGCTCCGTTATTACTAACAGTGGAGGATGCGAAGACGAGATCCGTAGGCGCATCATAATGGCCAGATCGGCAACAGCCAAACTAACAAAAATATGGAAGAATACTGACATTACAAAAAACACAAAATAACGCCTTGTTCGAGCGTTAATATTTCCTATCGCCACCTACGCTTCAGAGACTTGGACCATCAAAAAGGCAGATTCAAAACGTATAATGGCATTTGAAATGTTGGTCTACCGGAGAATGTTACGCATACCATGGACCGCACATCGCACAAATAATTCAATATTAGCCGAACTTAACATAAAAACTAGACTCAGCACAACTATCAACCAAAATATACCGAGATATTTTGCACATATAACTAGAAGAAGAGAAGGCATGGAACGAATGATAGTTGAAGGCAACGTAGAGGGCAGAAGATCCAGAGGAAGATCTCCATTACAATGGTCGGACCAAATAAAGAACATGACTGGTTACTCAATCTCCGAAGCAAAACAACACACACAGGAGAGAGATAATGGGACAGAAAAAGTCAAACGACTTACATGACGCCACTACATCCTTACGAAGGAGAACAGATAGAGGAGGAGGACCATAATGTCTAATAACAAGGTTTCATCATTTATGTATTTTCAGCTTTATACTAGGATGTGGTCTGGACCTAGCTTTACCATTTTTACTATTTTTAAAGCCACTTTAATTTGCTCTTTTAATACGATCTTCTTTTCCTCCTTAAAACCATATTATCTTCTACTTCCATCTGATGTGTTCCTTTGAACAATTCATTAATGTATTCTGCTTTGCCATTAGAAATTTACTATTTAGTTGTAGGATCTATGTATCTACTTTTATATAGGTATCTCTACTTTTCAGTAAAAAAACGACGTTTAAATCCAAATTAGCCTTGCAAAATTCTTTGACGCTTTGTTATCTGAATAAATTGCGTAATTTGTCCAAAGCAGCGTTTATACACCGCGATAAATCCGAGTAATTTATCGATATTGATCGAGTTGTTTCAATTTATCGTTGTGTGTAAACGGTACATCGTAGCGATTTATCGGAATTGGAATCGGATTGCATCAATTTATTGTAACGATCGAGTTGTTTCAGTTTATAATCAATAGCGACAATATATCGCAGCGTCTAAACAGCATTAAAAAAATCAATAAATCGTAGCAATTTATCGTCACAATAAATTGCTCGCATTTATCGCGGCGTCTAAACGCCACTTAACATGAATATGAAATAAAAATGCATTTTAGAAAATAATAAATCAATGTATTTCTTATCTTATTAGCATTACAGCAAATAAATACAAAACTTCGACAAAAACTACTTTATAAAATTGACTGATTACAAAAAATGTAACCCTTAATATTGCTATGTATACTGAAATATAGTATCAATATATTAAATTTTTATATAATTTTATCTTATAAACATACAAGGCCATTCAAGAAGCACATTATTGCAAATGTACGGTAAAGACATTAGAATCGTCTTAAAAAAGGAAAAAAAAACTTCTTAAATAGCCCCGTCTACAAAAATTTACGGAATTCTAAAAAGCCTTCTTAACACTCTAAAAGAAAGGGTTAGGCAAGCTTCTTGTAACCCCCTGTTAAAATTCCTATAAGTAATAACACAAATTGCTTTATCTGAGAAGCACTCCTATATCAAAAAATATATTCTTATATATTCTTAAATTGATTTAAAAAATTGTAATGGAGGGAATATTTTTCCTATTTGAAAATATATGACTCTTTTATAAAAAAGGCATTTTCCTGGTTTCATAGCAAAATATATATTACTCTTTGGGTTGTTCTGTGGTTTCACAATATACTATTAACTTAATAAATATTTCCAATGCAATTTTAAGAATAAAGTATGTAATATGTAACTATTAAAC